>NC_050075.1:71578883-72247946 GCF_009764565.3 Dermochelys coriacea | reverse complement strand
CTATTGTTCTCTCCAGCGCTGTTGGTTGGGAATTTTTCAACTAAATGTTTTTTAGTCAGAAATGCAGATTCAGTGAAATAAAAACTTTTATGGAAAAATACTAGTTTCAATGAAACTCTTGTTGGGAAAGGTTTCTCAGGTCCAGGAGGGAATTTCTGGATGGGGGGAGGGGAAGAAAGTGGCACCCCTCCCAAAATAGACTGGTGGTTTTGGTAGTCACCTCGGATAAGGGAGATCCAGTTTCAAGTACTTGCTCTGCCTAATTCAGACCAAGTATTGAACCTGTGTCCCAAGCCCAGGTAATGCCCCTAACCACTGCCTATAGGGTCTGGGTCGGTCTCTCTCTCGCTCAGTGAGCATTTATTTATTTATACAAAGTGGAAACACTCCAACAGAAGAGACTGAGAGTCAGATCCTATAGGCCATGGTAGGAGACACACCTGGGATGTGGATATGAATCAGGCAGAGCAAGGACTTGAATCTGGGTCTCCCAGATTCCAGGTGACTACCCTAACCACATGTTGTTAGCTATTGTGGGTTGGTTTGTACACTTGCTCTCCCTTGTCCTCCCTCCCTCACACCAACAAACACCAGGGGACCAATTCTGATATTATACTAATTTTACATCAAGGAACTTACATAATTTTATTTAGTGGAGTTATATCTGATTTACATCTCCAGACAAATATTTTTTAAAATATTAAAAATGATTTAAGACGGGAAAACAATTGAATTCAACGAAGTAAAAAAAATATGGGGTAAATTTTCAGAAAAATGACCTACCTTTCTCAAGCTTTATTTACATTTTCCTTTTTACACTTGAAGTTCTGGCTAGTTGCATCCCCAGTTGTGGATTACATGAGTAATAAAAGATGCAGCTATTGATGTTTGTGCCTGTAGCTCATTTTGAGGGTGCCAATTACATTTGTAAACAGGGACTCCAGGCCTAAACTTGGCTGATATTATACCAGTTATAGACTATTCTGACTGAATGAACCTGCACTTTATTGGAAGAAGATAAATTAGCTAGATAACTTCTTGCAATTAGTCTAAAAACAGAAAGAACTCTTCCATTATTTGTAACATGAAAGGTTGTAAAAGAGATGAGAACCAGTATGTCTGTGAAAGTCTAACTGCTTTAAATTAAACCACAACACTGTTAATTTTAAACATTACTATTTTTCCTGTTTAATATTAAGAATGTAATTGTACTTTTCTAGGAAGATGGATCATACTCTAATCTTTATTAAACTGTATGTTAATACTTCTATACACATTTCCAGAGCATAGCGTCATATGTAGTAAAACACTTAAATGAATCAAACTGTATCACAAAATCTCTATGAGTAGAAATTCCATGCTTGAACAATGAGGAGTATATCAGTAGAAATATACTACCAACCAGCTGACCAGGATAGTGATGGTGGTTGTGAAATGCTCAGGGAGACTAGAGAGGCTATAAAAACAGAAAACCCCAAAATAAAGGAGGATTTCAACTATCCCTATATTGAATGGATACATGTCACATTAGGATTGGGATGGGATGTGGAGACAAAATTTCTACATACCACTATAATGACAGGTTTCAGAGTAGCAGCTGTGTTAGTCTGTATCCACAAAAAGAAGTACTTGTGGCACCTTAGAATTATAACATTCAAAAACCGTCGGAGAACAGTCAGAGAACACTTCAATCTCTTTGGTCATTTGATTACAGACCTAAAAGTGGCAATTCTTCAACAAAAAAATTTTATGAAACAGACTCCAACGAGAGTCTACTGAATTGAAATTACTTTGCAAACTGGATACAATTAACTTAGGCTTGAATAAAGACTGGGAGTGGACGTGTCATTACACAAAGTAAAACTATTTTCCCATGTTTATTGCCCCCCCCCACTGTTCCTCACACGTTCTTGTCAACTGCTGGAAATGGCCCACCTTGATTATCATTACAAAAGGTTCCCCCTGCCCCACCCGCTCTCATGCTGGTAATAACTCGCCTTACCTGATCACTCTGGTTACAGTGTGTATGGTAACATCCATTGTTTCATGTTCTCTGTGTATATAAATCTCCCCACTGTATTTTCCACTACATGCATTCAATGAAGTGAGCTGCAGCTCACGAAAGCTTAGGCTCAAATAAATTTGTTAGTCTCTAAGGTGCCACAAGTCCTCCTTTTCTTTTTACATACCACTAATGACTGCTTCTTGGAGCAGCTAGTCCTGGAACTCACAAGAGGGGAGGTAAACAGAATAAAACAGGCAGTTAGAAGGGGGAAAAAATCCTTTACAAATTGGAAGCAAAACCCTACTGAGGAAAATAGAAAGTACCAACAAATATAAACTTTGCCAAGTCAAATGTAAAAGTATAATTAGGAAGGCCAAAAAAAAAGAGTTTGAAAAGCAACTAGCAAAAGGCATAAAAACTAACAGAAACATTTTTAAGTACATTAGAAGTAGGAAGCCTGTCAAACAATCAGTGGTGCTACGAAAGCACTCAAGAAAGAAAAGGCCACTGCCGAGAATCTAAATGAATTCTTTGAATCAGTCTTCACTGGAGAGGATATGAGGGAAATCACCACACTGAAGACATGAGGAGTACTTGTGGCATCTTAGAGACTAACAAATTTATTTGAGCATAAGCTAAAGCCCACTTCACCATGGCTACTGCTCTGAAAACTGAAAACACTGTTTTTATGTGACAATTCTGAGGAACTGTCACAGACTGGGGTGCCAACAGAAGAGGTTTTGAAACATATTGATAAATTAAACAGTAATAAGTCACCAGGACCAGATGGTATTCACCCAAGAGCTCTGAAGGAATTCAAATATGAAACCACAGAATTACAAACTGTGGTATTTAGCCCATCGCTTATATCAATTTCTGTACCAGGAACTGCAGGAAAGATCTATATAGGAGTGCAGGAAAGTTAATATTATGTAGATTTTTTTAAAAGGCATTAAAGACAATCCTGGCAGTTGAAAGCCAGAAGCTTAGCTTCAGTACCAGGCAAACTGGTTGAAACTACAGAAAAGAACAGAATTATCAGATCCATAGATGATCACGATATCTTGAGGAAGAATCAAAACTGCTTTTGTAAAAGGAAATCATGCCTCACCAGCCTATTAGAATTCTTCGACGGAGTCTACAAGAATGTAGATAAGGGCGATCAATTGATATAGTGGACTTGGTCTTTCAGAAAGTCTTTTACGAGGTTCCACACCAAAGGCTCTTCAGCTAAGTAAGAATCATGAGTTAAGAAAGAAGTAAGGGAATAAAACACTCGAAACAAAGGTTCTGACTAAATGGTCAGTTTTCAGAGTGGAGAGAGGTAAACAGTGGGGTCCCCCCAGGATCTGTACTGTAACTAGAGCTGGCAACATATTCCTAAATATTCTGGAAAAAGAGGTGAACAGTGAGGTGGCGAAGTTTGCAAACGATACAAAATTACTCAAGACAGTTAAATCCAAAGCTGACTGTGAAGAGTTACAAAGGGATCTCACAAAATTGGGCAATAAAAAGGGAAATAAAATTCAATGTTGATGAATGCAAACTGATGCATATTAGAAAACATAATTCCACCTATTCATACAAAATGATGGGATCTAAATGGGCTGTTACCATTGAAGGAAGAGATCATGGAGTCATTGTGGATAGTTCTCTGAAAACATTTGCTCAATGTGCAGCTGCAGTTGAAAAAAGCTAACAATGTTGGGAACCATTAGGAAAGGGATAAGTTAGACAGAAGATATAATGCCACCATATACATCCATGCTACACCCATACCTTCACAAAATCCATGCTACATTACACCCCTTCGCAAAAAAAGATAGATTAGAATTGGAAAAAAGTACAGAGAAGGGCAACAAAGATGATTACAGATGTGGAACAGCTTCCACATGAGGAGAGATGAAAAAGGCTGGGACTGTTCAGCTTAGACAAGAGACCACTCGGGGGGAAATGATAGAGGTCTATAAAACCTGAATGATGTGTCAAAAGTGAATAAGGAAGTGTTAGTTACGCCTTCACCTAGCACAAGAACCAGGGGTCAAGCAATGAAATTAAAAATCAGTACGGTTAAAACAAACATAAGGAAGTACTTCTTCACATAAAGCACAGTCAACCTGTGGAACTTGTTGCCAGGGGATGTTGTGAAGGCCAAAAGTATAACTGGGTTCAAAAAAAGAATTATGTAAATTCATGGAGCATAGGTCCATCAACGACTAATAACCAAGATGGTCAGGGATGCAACCCCATGCTTTGTGTATCCCTAAAACTTTGACTGCCAGAAGCTGGGGATGGACAACAGGAGATGGATGATACAATAATTGCCGTGTCCTGCTCATTCTCTCTGAAGCATCTGGGACTAGCCCCTGCCAAAAGAGAAGATACTGGGCAAGACAGACCATTCTGTCCAATTCTTATGTTCATAATGTAAACTTTTAAAAAATATACTAACAATAATACAACTCACCTCATTTTGATTTAGATATGATTAACCTTCAAAAGTTGTTAACATATTTTTAATCTGTTACTGATCTGGAAATAGTAATTAAATCTAAACTCTGTAAAACAACTAATATTTCTAGCCACCCTGCAAACACATTCTGTGAATATGTTATTGAGCATTACACCTAACTTGTATATATATTTATAATACACACACTCACACTATAACACATATTAGTAACCAAGAAGTGTTATTTAGTTAGAAATCAAGATGTACTCTACTAAATCCCTGGACATACAGCACTTTCCACCTTCCATACCAAGCGTTTCTGGTTCAACCACACCTAGCTTTACAGAGTTTTTAAACCAGTATACTGGTGATCACCATAATAGCAGTCCCCTTCACATAGGAGAAAACTGTTACATTATGTTCAAATTCCTTTTTTTAATTCTCTACAGACAGACAGAATAGGTTGACAGAAATTACAGTTTTTATTATAGCTTTGCTAATACATAATAATCTTTTTTCACCTGAACTATTCTCCCAGCAGTCTTATAGGCTTTTTGACTTATATCAAGGATCATTTCTAGTATTCTTAGGAAAGAAGAAATTTTTATGTGGCATTATCCATATGTTGCATAAATTATATTTTCAAATTTTGAAACACCTGTTGTTTATCTCAATGACAGTGGAACTCCTTAAGGACTCAATTCAGAAAAAAAAAAAGAATTACTGTTCCGCAAGTTAAGTCACAAACATTTTTCTGTATTGGAGAACCTGCATCTTGTATGCCCCACTTGCAAAGAAAAATTGTTCTGTACAATATGCCATTAACTTCAATAGTTTACATCTAATCTCTCTATTTATGCAGGAAACATTATTTAACACTAATATTTAGTAGAGAAAAATCCATCAGTTTAACACTCTAATGAACTATGATAAAGTTTAATATAACCAAAATCTATACATTGCAAATTTAATAAAATGGCATCAGTTAAGGTTTAAAAATATTGAAGGGACTGATTTCCTTACTACAGTGCCACAGAGACCACAAAGACCATACATGGAGACTTCATACTTAGTACAGCAACTCATGCATGCCAGTAATGCTGCTCAAATGAATACATACATCTCTAATTCAAAGATTACTTGTGCAAGTAAGGCCGCAGGAGGGGCTGGAACAGCAGGATAAGGTAATGTTTCTTTATTTTATATTTGAGGGCCAAAAAATTCACCAGTCCTCCTCTTGCAATCACCAACCACATGTCTTTCAGCAACTGATTCAGCTGTGGACCAGTCTTCTATAGGAGATTATGCTAATCCAGACTATAATCACTTTCACGATATACTAAAAACCTCTCCTCTTTACTAACGCATTCCCATCACTACCAGCATGATAATGGCATTAGAGAGAAAAAAGGCAGGTAAGACAGAAGGACAGGAATCTTTTCTGAATTTCACTAGAGACCTCAGCATGTAGATTCAAGTTTTTGAGAAAGCACATAGACACTACCATGATGGGCACTATAGAAAACACACAGATGCATGTTTGCTACTTGTCTGGAGTCCTAGAAGGGATAAGAGAGTGACTGGCTTACAAAACGTCAAGGTTTCTGGCCAGGATTCTATGTGGAGAGGCAAAGGCTAGCCAGCAGAACCATAAAACAGCTGGAGTCCATTAGCCTCTCAGGAAGCCAATCTGGAGCACATAAAAGAAAATGCAAGCTAACAGCAGGGATTTAGGATAAAGAAGGTGTGCTTCTCACAGAAGTACACTCCTAACCTTCAACTTATACCTGCTTTGTTTGCAATCTATGTAAAGCCTTTCCCCTTCAGAGCAGAAAGTAAAAGACTGTTTGTAACATAGTTAAAAGGTTTTAATTTTGCCTTCTGTTGTGATTATTGGGTCTAAACATTTCTTAATTATAAGATCAACTGTAAAACATATATGAAAATTCATAAGATGTCACAATAACCTATACCTTTTTGCCTGCTTGGGAATTAGGTCAAGTTCTTTTCAATAGGTCAAGTTCTTTTCAATAATGAATGTTATAAACACATACAAGAAAAGAGAGAGAGAATTAGCCCAAACAAACAAACAAAAGCAAAAAGCCTATTGATATGATTCAAAGACCAGGTTGAGATTGGATTTAATAAAGAAGAAATGGGTCCAGAAATTAATGGACCAAAATTAGTTTGATGAATATTAGGCCTAAAATAATGGACAAAATAATGAGGGGATATATTACGCTGCCCACTTTCCCCCTTTTGGAGTTCTTTAAAAGAGATTTAGAAAAAAATCTCATTGCAACGCAGCTCATCATTTTCATCTCAGTTTCCCAGCTTGTCTCATCCCAGCTCATTTTGATTCATCTCATTCTCCCAGACCTCAAGGGAGAGGGAGCACAGCAGATCAAAGGATTTTCTTCCCACGAGGAATGCCTTGCTCTTGTTTAAACAACTTTGGTTTTCATCTATGAATCCTGAAAGTCACCCATAACTATTTCACATTTGGGGACAATGTATACCTTAAAATCAGCGGCACAGCGATGGGTACTCGCATGGCCCCACAGTATGCCAACATTTTTATGGCTGACTTAGAACAACACTTCCTCAGCTCTCATTCTCTAATGCCCCTACTCCACTTGCGCTACATTGATGACATCTTCATCATCTGGACCCATGGAAAAGAAGCCCTTGAGGAATTCCCCCATGAGTTCAACAATTTCCATCCCACCATCAACCTCAGCAGGGACCAGTCCACACAAGAGATCCACTTCCTGGACACTACGGTGCTAATAAGCGATGGTCACATAAACACCACCCTATATCGGAAACCTACTGACCGCTATTCCTACCTACATGCCTCCAGCTTTCATCCAGACCACACCACATGATCCATTATCTACAGCCAAGCTCTACGATACAACCACATTTGCTCCAACCCCTCAGACAGAGACAAACACCTACAAGATCTCTATCAAGCATTCTTACAACTACAATACCCACCTGCTGAACTGAAGAAACAGATTGACAGAGCCAGAAGAGTACCCAGTAGTCACCTACTACAGGACAGGCCCAACAAAGAAAGTAACAGAACGCCACTAGCCATCACCTTCAGCCCCCAACTAAAAGATCTCCAGCGCATCATCAAGGATCTACAACCTATCCTGAAGGATGACCCATCACTCTCACAGATCTTGGGAGACAGGCCAGTCCTTGCTTACAGACAGCCTCCCAACCTGAAGCAAATATTCACCAGCAACCACACACCACACAACAGAACCACTAACCCAGGAACCTATCCTTGCAACAAAGCCCGTTGCCAACTCTGTCCACATACCTTTTCAGGGGACACCATCATAGGGCCTAATCACATCAGCCACACTATCAGAGGCTCATTCACCTGCACATCTACAAGTGTGATATATGCCATCATGTGACAGCAATGCCCCTCTGCCTTGTACACAAATCAGATGTCAACAATTATAACATTCAAAAACCAGTCGGAAAACACTTCAATCTCTTTGTTCACTCGATTACAGATCTAAAATTTGCAATATTACAACAAAAAAACTTCAAAAACAGACTCCAACGACAGACTGCTGAACTGGAATTAATTTGCAAACTGGACACCATTAAATTAGGCTTGAATAAAGACTGGGAGTGGATGTGTCATTACACAAAGTAAAACTATTTCCCCATGTTTATTTTTTCCCCTACGGTTCCTCACACGTTCTTGTCAACTGCTGGAAATGGCCCATCTTGATTATCACTACAAAAGGTTTTTTTTTTCTCCTGCTGGTAATAGTTCACCTTAACTGATCACTCTCATTATAGTGTGTATGGTAACACCCATTGTTTCATGTTCTCTGTGTATATAAAATCTTCCTACTGTATTTTCCACTGCATGCATCCGATGAAGTGGGCTGTAGCCCACAAAAGTTTATGCTCAAATAAATTTGTTAGTCTCTAAGGTGCCACAAGTACTCCTGTTCTTTTTGCGGATACAGATTAACATGGCTGCTACTCTGAAACCTGCCATATCATCATGACATCCAGTCCTTAGTCCATCAATGGGAAAACCTAACTGCCAGCACCACAGTGGCATGTAAGATCTTATTCTGTCTTCCTTCCCTTTTGTGTTACTTTCTGTCCTGCTTCTTTCCACCTATCCCATCGCTCACTCTCTTTTCATGGGAATCCTGAAATCAACTGCACTGAATCAGCATAGTGAGATGAAATGACCACAACCCTGCCATGACTATAGAGAAAGGACCCAAACTACAACATCCCTGACTGGAATGTGAGCCTGTCTCCAAGCAACAGGTGTCCTGGCTGACCTGCCCGCCTAAAGCATCCATTCATAACTGACCAGCTGCCAGTGTTTCAAGAGCATCAACAAAACCTGTATTTCCCCCATCTTTTCTATCCTTTCTCTCTTCCACCTTGTGTCTGCCTGTTTGTTGAAAACAGAAGAGAATATGCTTTATGCATCAAGACAAAGTAAAATTAAACTTTTCCTTTTCATCAAACAAAGAGTGTCAGTGAAATTAAGAGACTGATATTTTATCTCTAAAAGGAGAACTTTAATAGATTTTGATTACAATGGTTTTGCATAATTACTCAATTTCAGTTTCAATATAAATGTTTGTCTTAACTTATGTGGATTTTAAGTGGATTTTTAATCAGTATACTTTCAACTTTAGAATGAATGCTTTTGAGTGTTTGTCAAGAAATCGAGTAAACCAGAACCTATGTAGAACATCCCCGCCCCAAAGCTATGTATCTATGTTTTAACATTGCACAGTGGAAGAGTTTATAACACCTAACATTATAACACAACTCTTTTGGCTCCAATGGACTGTAGTTTCCTCAGGAAATCGGTGGTGTCTCGAAGATAGCTGGGAGTGCTGGTAACGAAGGGCCTGAGGAGGGAGGGAGACTTCGTTACCAGCACTCCCAGCTATCTTCGAGACACCACCGATTTCCTGAGGAAACTACAGTCCATTGGTGATCTTCCTAAAAACACCATCCTAGCCACTATGGATGTAGAAGCCCTCTACACCAACATTCCACACAAAGATGGACTACAAGCCGTCAGGAACAGTATCCCCGATACTGTCACGGTTAACCTGGTGGCAGAACTTTGTGACTTTGTCCTGACCCATAACTATTTCACATTTGGTGACAATGTATACCTTCAAATCAGCGGCACTGCGATGGGTACCCGCATGGCCCCACAGTATGCCAACATTTTTATGGCTGACTTAGAACAACGCTTCCTCAGCTCTCGTCCCCTAATGCCCCTACTCTACTTGCGCTACATTGATGACATCTTTATCATCTGGACCCATGGAAAAGAAGCTCTTGAGGAATTCCACCATGATTTCAACAATTTCCATCCCACCATCAACCTCAGCCTGGACCAGTCCACAGAAGAGATCCACTTCCTGGACACTACGGTGCTAATAAGCGATGGTCACATAAACACCACCCTATATCGGAAACCTACTGACCGCTATTCCTACCTACATGCCTCTAGCTTTCATCCAGATCATACCACTCGATCCATTGTCTACAGCCAAGCGCTACGATATAACCGCATTTGCTCCAACCCCTCAGACAGAGACAAACACCTACAAGATCTCTATCATGCATTCCTACAACTACAATACCCACCTGCTGAAGTGAAGAAACAGATTGACAGAGCCAGAAGAGTACCCAGAAGTCACCTACTACAGGACAGGCCCAACAAAGAAAACAACAGAACGCCACTAGCCATCACCTTCAGCCCCCAACTAAAACCTCTCCAACGCATCATCAAGGATCTACAACCTATCCTGAAGGACGAGCCATCGCTCTCTCAGATCTTGGGAGACAGACCAGTCCTTGCTTACAGACAGCCCCCCAATCTGAAGCAAATACTCACCAGCAACCACACACCACACAACAGAACCACTAACCCAGGAACCTATCCTTGCAACAAAGCCCGTTGCCAACTCTGTCCACATATCTATTCAGGGGATACCATCATAGGGCCTAATCACATCAGCCACACTATCAGAGGCTCGTTCACCTGCGCATCTACCAATGTGATATATGCCATCATGTGCCAGCAATGCCCCTCTGCCATGTACATTGGCCAAACTGGACAGTCTCTACGTAAAAGAATGAATGGACACAAATCAGACGTCAAGAATTATAACATTCAAAAACCAGTTGGAGAACACTTCAATCTCTCTGGTCACTCGATCACAGACCTAAGAGTGGCTATACTTCAACAAAAAAGCTTCAAAAACAGACTCCAACGAGAGACTGCTGAATTGGAATTAATTTGCAAACTGGATACAATTAACTTAGGCTTGAATAGAGACTAGGAATGGATGAGTCATTACACAAAGTAAAACTATTTCCCCATGGTATTTCTCCCTCCCACCCCACCCCCCACTGTTCCTCTGATATTCTTGTTAACTGCTGGAATTAGCCTACCTGCTTGTCACCATGAAAGGTTTTCCTCCTTCCCCCCCCTGCTGTTGGTGATGGCTTATTTTAAGTGATCACTCTCCTTACAGTGTGTATGATAAACCCATTGTTTCATGTTCTCTGTGTGTGTGTATATAAATCTCTCCTCTGTTTTTTCCACCAAATGCATCCGATGAAGTGAGCTGTAGCTCACGAAAGCTTATGCTCTAATAAATTTGTTAGTCTCTAAGGTGCCACAAGTACTCCTTTTCTTTTTGCGAATACAGACTAACACAGCTGCTACTCTGAAACCTCATCTAGTAGCGTCTCGCCCATCGTCATTCTCGCCTCCACCTCTAGGACCCATGTCCCTCTCCAGACCATGGCATCATCTTCTGGACACAGCCCTCCAGCTGTGCCCCACTCGGTTCTCTCCCCCCCTTCCGGGGGACCTGACAGCCCTCAGTCCAGCCATTTGCCTCAGTGGCAAAGGTGGGCAAAAGGGAGGGGGGTACCCAGGCCCGCCCACTACTCCAGTCTCAGCCCAGGGACCCTATAGCCGGTAGCCATGTACCTGCCCCTCCTCCTATTCCGCCGTCAGTTTCCCTAGGCTACTTCCCCACAGCCCTAGCACTTTCTCCACCCTTGTATCAGGGCCTCAATCTGGCAGCTGTCAGGCTGGAGCTCCCTCTTGCATGCCTGACCCTGCCCAGCACTACTTTGTCCATGTTGCTGTCTCTCTCAACCCTCCTACCTACCAGCCAGTCCTCCTCCCTTGGCTTCCAGGGAGAAAGCTCAGTTCTGCTCAGCAGCTCTTTTTATATGGGCCAGCCTGGCCCTGGATTAGCTGCTCCACTAAGACTTCTCCCTATTGGCTGGCTCAATAAGCCCTCTTCTAATTGGCTGGGTTCTGCCCAGCTTCCCCAAGACTGCTTTAATCCTTCTTCTGCCTGTGTGGGGCAGCCGCCCCACCACATGGACACAATATTCCAATTGAGACCTTATCAGCATGGAATAGAGCAGAATAATTACTTTTTGTGTCTTGCTTACAACACTCCTGCTAATTCATCCCAGAATGATGGTCAGGGTTTTGGGGTTTTTTTGCAACATTGTTGACTCATATTTAGCTTATGATGCACTATATCCCCCACATCTCTTTCCGCAGTACTTCTTCCTAGGCAGTCATTTCCCATTTTGTACATGTGCAACTGATTGGTCCTTCCAAAGTGGAGTACTTTGCATTGTACTTATTGAATTTCATCCTATTTACTTAAGACCTTTTCTCCAGGTTGTCCCGGTTATTTTGAATTTTAATCCTATCTTCTAAAGCACTGCAAGTTCTCCCAGCTTGGCATCATCTCCACACTTTATAAGTAGTACTCTTTATTCCATTATCTAACTCATTTCTGAAGATATTGAACAGAACCATAACCAGGACCGATCACTGTGGGACCCCACTCAATATGCCTAGCCAGCTTGACTGAACCACTGCTAAATACTCTCTGGGAATGGTTTTCCAACTAGTTATGCACCCACCTTATAGTAGCTCCATATAGGCTGTAATTCCCTTGTTTGTTTAGGAGAAGGTCATGCAAGACAGTATCAAACGCCTTACTAAAGTCAAGATATACCACATCTACCACTTCCCCCCATCCACAAGGCTTGTTATCCTGTCAAAGAAAGCAATTAAGTTGGTTTGACACAATTTGTTCTTGACAAATCCATGGTGACTGTTACTTATCTCCTTATTATCTTCTGGGGCTTTACACATTCATTGCTTAATTATTTGCTCCATTATCTTTCTTAGTACTGAAGTTAAGCTGACTGGTCTGTATTCCCTGGGTTGTTCTTATTTCCCTTTTTATATACTAGCACTATAATGCCATTTTCCAGTCCTCTGGAAAATTCCCATCTTCAATGACTTTTTTAAGATAATCGCTAATGGCTCAGATATCTCCTCTGTCAGCTCCGTAAATATTCTAAGATGCATTTCATCAGGCCCTGGTGACTTGAAGACATCTAACTTGTCTAATGCATCCGATGAAGTGAGCTGTAGCTCATGAAAGCTTATGCTCAAATAAATTTGTTAGTCTCCAAGGTGCCACAAGTACTCCTTTTCTTTTAACTTGTCTAAATAATTTTTAGTTGTTCTTTCCCTATTTTAGCCTCAGATGCTAATTCATTTTCACTGGCATTCACTATATTAGACGTCCAATCGCTACAAGCCTTTTTGGTGAAAACTAAAACAAAAACGTCATTTAGCGCTTCTGCCATTTCCACATTTTATGTTATTATCTTCCCCCTATCCTCCACCAACTTAGTAATGGGCTACCCTGTCCTTGGTCTTCCTCTTGCTTCTAATGTATGTGTAGAATGTTTTGTTGAACTTCTAATTTTGTCCCTACATTCCCAGATTCCAAGTCCTAGATTCCAAAGTGCAAGGTGGGTTGAGTTCCCTTCTCTTGGTACTGAGAGACTGCTCTATGACAGTGCACAATGTCTACTGTATTTAACATTTATGCACACCTGTTCACATTTTCTGTTTTTCTGCTGAATGCTTTGAATGGTTCTGTGTACATTAGGATGTATGCCATGAAGGACAAGGCAAATGGTCCTTCTCCTATGGGGAGATGGGCTTGTACAGTTAGGATGGCCTCAGTAGAAGGAAATCCAGTCTTTCAGGGGGACAGGCAGGTAAGACTAGTCAGGAGAGTGTTTAACAACAAAAGAAGGGGAATGAACAAGCATTTGACACAAAAATTAAGATGTTGAGAAAAATTAATGGACTTGAAGAGATCTATTAATTGCCTATATATCAATGTTTGGAGCCTGAGTAATAAAAGAAAGGCATCAGGCTTGCTCATATGTGCATAAATTTGATCTTGTTGGTATTAGTGAAACCTGGTGGGGTGATTTGCATGATTGGAATGTTGAAATCACTGGTTAATCTTTTTAGGAAGCATAAGGCAGGCAAAACTGTAAGGAAAGTGGCACAGTATGTCAAAAATGTCATTATCTGTTTCTGAGTCACTAACAACCTGAAAGCAAATGATCTCAAATACTTACGTATTAATAACCTAAGAGATAAAGCAAAACATGGGTTACCAGCTGGTGTCTGCTACAGACCACCAAATTGCACTAGAGAACAGGATAACTGGCTTCTTAAGTGCCTCTCTATGACATGTAAAAAAAAAGCTGCATCATTATGGAAGATTTCAATCTGAGTGACATGTGCTGGAGGTCTCAGTAGTAAAACTTCCTTAGAATTTCTAAAAGCTATGATAATTCCATAATTCAAAAAAATATTCCACTGAATATGTAGAATGCTATATTAGACCATCATATGATAATTGTGATATAGTTTCCATTTCAACAGTAACTCAGGAGGATGTTAAACAGCAGCTACTAAAGTCAGACATTTTAAAATCAGTAGGTCTGGATAATCAGCAGGTCTGGATAATCCAAAAGTTTAAAAAGAACTGGTGAAACAGCTCTATGGATGGTTAATGTTGATTTTCAAAAAGTCTTGCGCTCTGGGGAAGTTGCAGAGGAACCAGAAGTAAAGTAAAGTTAAACCATTATTTTAAAAGGGTTGAGAGGACAACCCAGCTAAGTACCAGCCTGACATCAATCCCAGGTAAAAATAATGAAATGTTTGACACAGTACTTCCTTAATACAAATTTATAGGAGAGTAAGATAAATAATGTCCATCAGCATGGGTTTATGGAAAAGAAACTTGTCAAACTAACTTGATATCATTTTTGAGAGACTCAAGGAACTCAAGCCATTTAACTAATCAAAAGGAAGAGAAGATTATGGGGTGACTCTCAGTCTATAAGCACCTAAACATGCAGAACAGAAATTTGATAATATAAGACTCTTCATTCTAGCAGACAAAGGTATAACAAGATCCAGTGGCTAGAAGTTGAAGCTAGACAAATGCACACTAGACGTAAGGCATACAATTTTATGTTAAGGTAATCACCTATTGGAACAACTTGCAAGGGTTGTGGGTTGATTTTCCATCACTAGACATTTTAAAAGAGAGATTTGGATGTATTTCTAAAAAATATGCTGTAGTTCAGCCACCACTATTGGAATATCCTGTGTTATGAAGGAGGTCAGAGTAGATCACAACAGTCCCTTCTGGCCTACCAACACTACAAAAAGAAGGATTCTGGGTGGACTCCTCCTGAAGGTCGAAACAGCAGACTAGACTTCTACATAGAGTGCTTCCGCCGACGTGCACGGGCTGAAATTGTGGAAAAGCAGCATTACTTGCCCCATAACCTCAGCTATGCAGAACACAATGCCATCCAAAGCCTCAGGAACAACTCGGATGAAATGCATCCGATGAAGTGAGCTGTAGCTCACGAAAGCTTATGCTCTAATAAATTTGTTAGTCTCTAAGGTGCCACAAGTACTCCTTTTCTTTTTGCAAATACAGCCTAACACGGCTGCTACTCTGAAAAAAGGAACAACTCTGACATCATAATCAAAAAGGCTGACAAAGGAGGTGCTGTCATCATCATGAATAGGTCAGAATATGAACAAGAGGCTACTAGGCAGCTCTCCAATACCACTTTCTACAAGCCATTACCCTCTGATCCCATTGAGGGTTACCAAAAGAAACTACAGCATTTGCTCTAGAAACTCCCTGAAAAAGCACAGAATAAATCCGCAAAGACACACCCCTGGAACCCCGACCTGGGGTATTCTGTCTGCTACCCAAGATCCATAAACTTGGAAATCCTGGACGCCCCATCATCTCAGGCATTGGCACCCTGACAGCAGGATTGTCCGGCTATGTAGACTCCCACCTCAGGCCCTACGTTACCAGCACTCCCAGCTATCTTCGAGACACCACTGACTTCCTGAGGAAACTACAATCCATCGATGATCTTCCTAAAAACACCATCCTAGCCACTATTGATGTAGAAGCCCTCTACACCAACATTCCACACAAAGATGGACTACAAGCCTTCAGGAACAGTATCCTCAATAATGTCACGGCTAACCTAATGGCTGAACTTTGTCCTCACCCATAACTATTTCATATTTGGGGACAATGTATACCTTAAAATCAGCGGCACGGCGATGGATACTCGCATGGCCCCACAGTATGACAACATTTTTATGGCTGACTTAGAACAATGCTTCCTCAGCTCTCGTCCCCTAATGCCCCAACTCTACTTATGCTACATTGATGACATCTTCATCATCTGGACCCATGGAAAAGAAGCCCTTGAGGAATTCCACCATGATTTCAACAATTTCCATCCCAACATCAACCTCAGCCTGGACCAAGAGATCCACTTCCTGGACACTACGGTGCTAATAAGCAATTGTCACATAAACACCACCCTATGTCGGAAACCTACTGACCGCTATTCCTACCTACATGCCTCCAGCTTTCATCCAGATCACACCACACGATCCATTGTCTACAGCCAAGCTCTACGGTATAACTGCATTTGCTCCAACCCCTCAGACAGAGACAAACACCTACAAGATCTCTATCATGCATTCTTACAACTACAATACCCACCTGCTGAACTGAAGAAACAGATTGACAGAGCCAGAAGAGTACCCAGAAGTCACCTACTACAGGACAGGCCCAACAAAGAAAACAACAGAACGCCACTAGCCATCACCTTCAGCCCCCAACTAAAACCTCTCCAATGCATCATCAAGGATCTACAACCTATCCTGAAGGATGACCCATCACTCTCACAGATCTTGGGAGACAGGCCAGTCCTTGCTTACAGACAGCCTCCCAACCTGAAGCAAATACTTACCAGCAACCACACAACAGAACCACTAACCCAGGAACCTATCTTTGCAACAAAGCCCGTTGCCAACTCTGTCCACATATCTATTCAGGGGGCACCATCATAGGGCCCAATCACATCAGCCACACTATCACAGGCTCGTTCACCTGCATATCTACCAATCTGATATATGCCATCATGTGCCAGCAATGCCCCTCTGCCATGTACATTGATCAAACTGGACAGTGTCTACGTAAAAGAATAAATGGACACAAATCAGATGTCAAGAATTATAACATTCAAAAACCAGTCGGAGAACACTTCAGTCTCTCTGGTCACTTGATTACAGACCTGAGGATGGCTATCCTTCAACAAAAAAACTTCAAAAACAGACTCCAACGAGAGACTGCTGAATTGGAATTAATTTGCAAACTTTTGGGAGTGGATGAGTCATTACACAAAGTAAAACTATTTCCCCATGTTATTTCTCCCCCACCCCATCCCCCACTGTTCCTCAGACGTTCTTGTTAACTGCTGGAAATGGCCCACCTTGCTTGTCACCATGAGAGGTTTTCCTTCTCCCCCCCCCACCCGCTGGTGATGGCTCATCTTAATTGATCACTCTCCTTACGGTGTGTGTGATAAAACCCATTGTTTCATGTTCTGTGTGTGTGTGTATATAAATCTTCCCACTGTATTTTCCACCGAACGCATCTGATGAAGTGAGCTGTAGCTCATGAAAGCTTATGCTCAAATAAATTTGTTAGTCTCTAAGGTGCCACAAGTACTCCTTTTCTTTTTGCTAATACAGACTAACACGGCTGCTACTCTGAAACCTTCTGGCCTTGAAATCCATGTATCTATTAAATGTCCTGCTATGCTTTCATACTATCAATGCAGATACTCACTTTAACCACTGCCACATTGACTATATGCCTCATCTCAAAAAGCTAAAGGGCTACAGCGAGAGGAAATATGTAAAGCAATTACCCCCCTAGACAAAGCTAACCTTTTTCAGTACGTGAAATTGGAGGGAATTTGTTAAATATGAGGAATGATAGGAATAATTGGATAAAAATATTTATCACCTGGAGTGAAAACAACTCTCATTCAAATTCACAGTTATAAATTGAGGTGGTGGCAATAATGCCCCTAAAAACACATTTTCTAGTAGGCTAGGCAGAGGGCTGGGAGTCAGGCAATCTTGAGTCCTAATCCCACCCTTCTCACTTGCTGTCCTGAAGAGTACTTTGTATTAATATGGTATTTTTCAAACATCTGAGAAATCTTTACTGAAAAAGCCCAGCCGCCTTCTGATTAGAATAAGGTTTGCTAGTTTGAGCTCCTCACCTAGTTTTATCTGTCGTGATGTGATATATGACCTCTGAAGAACCCAGAATGTAAGCCATTTGGGCCTTTACAAGTTAAAAACAAAATGTTAAATTGAATACAAAATCAAGCTGATAGCCAATTCAGACCATGGAGTACATGGAGTGTGGTACTAAGCAATTCAGCAAATCAATTCATGTGGTCTAAAGGTATAGCCCTATGTAGACTGTAGTGCAGTAACACATTTTGGAAGGGACAAAAGCACAGATTACTACAGTGAGATCTATGTCTGAAAGGAAAGGTCACAATCTCCTGGTAAGATCTGGATGAAGAAAAGCATTTGTGGCTGCCACCTGAGCCTCCAAAAGGACCCATGGATCCAATCAGACTTTCAGATCATGAACCGGAGTGATAACAGCCAGGTTCACATCCTTCCAATCAAGAGAGCACATATCTTTGCCTCTTCTTCTGATTGTTATTCCCAATCAACCAGCATTATCTGGGTGTTAGTTGTGCTATGTCTCAGCCAGTGTCAGCTCATCCAATGATAAACCCTGCAAGGTTCCGAGCACTCTGGACCACACTGGCAAATCACTTAACCATGCTTTAACACGTATGTTGTCCCATTGACTTTAACTGGACTGTGCACATGTCTGAAGCTAAGTCTATGCTTGAGAGAATTGCTGGAGCAACCCAGACTGCTGAACATCTTGAAGGACTGAGCTCCAAGGACCCAAATTAGCAAAGATTCTATTCTACCTGTTATACCTCCCCATTTTAAATTAAGGCCATTAAATATTTTCGAATGATATGCTAATCTTGAGCATCTTCCACAGGAGACGATCCAAAAATGGCCTTGTTGTAATCAGATGGCATACATTCCATTTCTAAATTAGTTTCCTCTAAATAATAAGATGTGTAACAGTAAGTTGTTCCATTTTCTTTCACAAATAAAGGATGTTGCCTATGTCATTACTGCACAGTAAGACATTAAGGTAACATTTCATTTATATAGCTCAGCTAGACAGATCTAGACATAAAAGAAAATATGATTGCTATATTTTTTTCTAAATTTCTATCTCTGCAAATTGCACACAACTTACACATTCTTTTTAATCATAGCAAAGGACTATGTCTCTGCTTACAACAGATGAGAGTCAGAAATAGATGGCATTTCCATGTATGCTTCAACATTAGTGCTAGTGTTAAAGTGGCCTTGCTTTTCTGTCCTAAATTTGACCTTGCTTTTCTGCCCTAAATTTATTCAAAAACCCATGATTCAAAAAGGTATCCCCCGATAAAAATAAAAAAGCCATTATGACACAGCAATAGAAATAACACAGGCAAACTGCAGTGGTCAGCACAGAGAATAAGGAAACTCCTATGAATGCCATAATAAATCAATTTTGCCTGATAATACATGAAAGTCTTAGTTACCTGTTTACAAACCTCAGTAAAGTTAATAATCTCCATGAACTCCACTCCACTCCCCCCCCCCCAAAAAAAAGCTGAATGATCACTATACATTTGCATGATCAAAATTTTGCTACGAACATCTTCGGTGAAGTATACCTCTCCATGGAGCTACCGAGATATGGGGTATTTAAATGAAACCAACACATAATTTAAACTTCATTTTAAATCAAAAAGCAAAATATGCTGTTAATATGGAGGATACCAAGGCTCACTCTACAAATTTGAATCATTCTGACCTGTGACAAATCAGAATTAGAAACTGGGGCTTTTGAGTATATGGCTAGTATAATGAAGCAAGGGCAGCACCTATTCCTTCTTTATCATTGTTTAAATTATCCAAAGTAGAAATAAACTTCATACTTAAAAAACATTTAATTGTCAAAATAATTAGAAGTTATTTTAGAGTTTCACTGACAAGAGGATGGTCTAGATGACCTAATAGATATATCTGATCTCTAATTTCCACTATTCTGCTCAATCATGACCTTCAAGAATGGCAAATGTATGTCTGCTTATCTATCTTTAGTTGAGGTTTACCACAGACATAAGCAAACTCTACAGAGTTTAAGTATTTTTTAGTATTACAGGACTAGTTAAGTACTGTTTTTTCTGTAATATAAACCCATTCTTTTTCCCCAATGAAGATTACATTAAGAGGAAAAAAAAAAGCTAATGTAAAGAGACACTTCTGACATATATTATAGATTAAAGAACACCACCTGATAACCAGTACAAGTGGTTACCATATGAGAGAAAACTAAATTTTTAGTTAGTTAGGCTGCTAAATCCATATTCAGGTACCTAAATAAAGGATCTGATGTCCAAAAGTGCTGACCACTTAGCAATTCCCATGGACTTAAAAATGGATGAAGATTCAAGAGAAGAGAATAATTTTATCTGAACAAATGAGAGTGGGAAATGTCTGGCAGACAGGGACTGTCAATGTCCAACAAGCATACAGTTGGTAACTGGAACATGTTGAGCGGAACTATGATTAGTGAGAGTAAATATTTGCTATAAGGAAGTCTAAAAAACACAAATATTTTTGGTCTTCAGTCCTATACCTCAAGCAGAGGGGAAAGGATTTTTAAATGTTTTTTTAAAAAATCTGTATAAAAAGCAATGTATCTGTCTCATTACTTTACCCTTTGGAGCTACTGGTATAACAAAGACAAAACATTTTCTGAGATGTCTCAACTGTCAAGTACTGTCTTGAAAATGTTAAAAGGGACAGTTTTTCAGAACAATGCAGCTCAGGGAATTTTAGGACTGAGTAATAAAAACATTAATCTTTTCTATCTTCCATGGTTTGTTGATAAATCACTCTATTGAATATTTGGCGTTAGACTACTTTTTATATACTCATAGTGTTAGACTTATGCTGCATATAGCAATCCAACAACTGTAAATTTAGTGCAGCTGAAAATTATACTGTTCCTATTTCCCAAAGGCATGGCATTTTTAAAATCATGTTGGGAGGATTTAAATGCTTCTTTTCAGTAGTTCAGTCACTTTTGCTACAAATGAGCAGATGTCTGCCTTTTGGCTATTCTTTCTTTTATGTAGTTATTTGAAAACAATTAAAGAAAAAAGTTATAGTTGATTATATAGCATGTACAATATTACAGGCCAGATTCTGTATTCCCAGTTCAGGCAGAATTCCCAGAGACATCAATGGAAGTTTGAGAAAGGCATGAGGGACAAGGTCATCAGTATATAATCCAGTCCACTATTTCTGTTTACCATTGATGGTTGATAACATCACAATCCTCCCCTGCCCAGGCCTATAACCTGGGGTTATCTTTGCTCTTTTCTACACAAGAGGAACTAGAGCTTGATCAATGTGCCTTGATCACTTCTAGCAATTTCAAGCCCTAGGCTTTGTAGGCTGCTGTGAAGCAGCTTGTGATCCACCTGATGATAGTGTCCTTAGCCCACTTTATTCCTTAATAGTGTAGGTGATAGGCTATGGAAAAGGTTTGAGACTTGTGGTACAACATTATTCTCTCTAGATACTATTTCAGTGCCCTTTAGGGATATCTAGAGAGTGCTGGTATACCACCTGCATGCCAACATGAGAAGATGATTGCTTTCAATTATGCAATACAAAGGATGACCTGGGGTGAAAGGTTTTTTGTAGTTTTAGGAAGACTCTGTCCACACATACAATTCAGCATTGTTTTTCAGTGGACAAGGTGCTTAGTTCCAAGGTGATTCTTACTATTGGGAATAGTCTCTTAAATCTCAAGAAACAAGGAAACCTAACCCATTGGATCATTTGGGGGCCTTTAAGATGAGATTCGGGTTCCAGGTTGAGTTATAGTAAGCGGGATGTTGATCATCATATGTAGCCAACAACATATTCAGAAACCTAGAGAGACAAAGGTGTTTGGAGATTTTTCTTTTGAAGTCATACTCTGCAATACAGTATATCACTTGTACCTTGTGCAATTTGTGGACATGGCATTTGGCAGAAACTACAGGATTTGAGCAATTGGTGTTTCCTTGAGGTTTACCTTTTACTCTAAACCCCAATGTTTAAATCTCAAAATATATTCTGGAGAATACCATAGCTGTAGACAACATTCTAGAGGGATGGAGCTGTATTTTTTCCTGATAGGCATCACTCTTGCCCCTTATTTCACTCTCAGCAACCAGACTGCTAAGTTCAGTTTTGATTGATCTGGGTATATGTTTGGGCCTTGTTTAAGAATGTCTGATCATGGTAAGAGTTTGATCAGTTTGTGTGTCTTCCTCTTTACTATTTCTGTAAAGTCAAGCCTTCTTGTGCAGTAGGCTATAATTAGAATCACATATGCCTTTTGCGATTTGATCTTTTGTTCCCCCTTGAGAGAAGTGGAAGCAGCGAGAATAGACAGAAGAGTTATGGCTAGACATAGAGGACTGTGTTCACAGCAGTGGTTTTGTGGTACTTTATTTTAGAATTGTACATCTGTATCTTGGGGTTATTTCAGGAAGTGAACGGGGCAGTTGTGTATGCCCTAGATCTCCAGCTGTCTTGATGCATCCTTTACCTACTGCTAAACCATTCCGCTCTTTCACTGAGCAATTCCCTTACATGGGCTGGTTTTAATGAGGATAAGCTTTTACATAACTATTTGAACAGGAACCAACACTCCTTTCATGAAAGATCTGCTTCTGGGCCCCTATGCCACATGCCTGCTCACCTTAGGGATAACTGTGTTGTTGTGACTTCAGACACTATGTGCCTTTCCCCCAATGTTCTGTAGGGAGCTAGGCTTAGAAAGGCTAGTCTCATTGTTCTGAACTCAAGCCAAATGATATTGTTCAGGGTTATATGCATTTCTCTCCAATATTTCTAATGCGCCCATCAATAGGGAACAGTTTTGTGCTTGTATTGGAATAATGCCCAGTTGTGATTCCCAGCCAGTTAGCCTTGCATATGTGGTGATTGTTTCTCTGAATGGTATTGGGAGATGCGCCCTTATAATCATGGGGGAAGGGGAAGGGATTGGTTGCTCAGCGTATGCCTCTGTGTTGAGTCCAAATTTTCTCTCATGCATCTGCCCCCATCTTCTGAAACATGCATCTCCAGATAATGGAGATTCATGGAGCTCATTGAAGTTTAGACACGATGGACTAGATCACACTCTTGATACAAACATTTTCAAGTTTACATTCCCTTTTATAGTTATTTTCTGTAGGAACCCAAGATCCCACAATGTACAGGTAACAGCATGAATAAAGGTGGGTACAAAATGGTCTTCCTATGCCATAAAAATTTTCAAGATTTTGACAGTCATACCAAAAAACTGAAATCTCAAAAAAAAATGGGAATTAAAAAAATCAGTTTGGCTCAATTAAAACATTTTGACCCATTTTATTTTTTAAACACATTTGCTCTAATTAGCTTACATTTCCCAATTAATCATTTTGAACCAGAAAACCAGAATTTTCCATTAGAAAATGTCAAAATATTTTGACAACTTCAAAATTAGAGTAAACATTTTTGTCCAAACTGATGCTTACCCCCTAAAAAGTTTTGATGAATCAGCATTTCTCAATTAAAAAAACACCATTTTATTGAAAAATTCCCAACCAGCTCTTGCCAGAAATTTCTTGTTGCAAAAAAGTACTGCCTTATTATGGAGAATTTTATTTTGGCAAAATCACCACTTTTTTCTGTGACCATGGTTCCTGGCATGTTTCAAAATGTAGCAGGTTCAATGATATTAAGAATTCCCCAGACAAGATGACCAATATAGAAGGTATCAGAAACTACAGGGTTTCCATCCTGAGTCTTAGGTACATCTGCTTTTCAATTAAACACTTGCCCATCCCAGCTGACTTGGGTCATGGGGCTCAGGCTATTGGGGTGTTTAACTATAATGTAGATGTTTAGGCTTGGGCCAGAGCCTGGGCTCTGGGACCCTCCCCCAATACACAGTCCGAGAGCCCGGGCTCCAGCCAAAGCATCTATACTCCAGTTAAACAGCCACTTAGCCTGAGTCCCATGAGCCCAAATCAGCTGGCACGGGCAAGCCCAATGTTGAATTGCAGAGCAGACATATTCTATGAAAAAAAAATTAAAGTATATCCAAAGTAACACTTCACTTTATGGTAGTGGTTCCACTGCTCTAAGTGGAAAATGCAGTTTGATGGTTTGAAACATACTATGTGCACGAATGGATCTTTTGTCAAGAATTCCAGGAAACAGACTCTGCTCACTATTTTTAATAACCACTTGACCAAAATAGCAAATTTGCTCTCAATCCAGAAAATTGAGTTAGTGACTATTCTGCTAATAGTCACAAAGTTCTCTCTCTTTCTACAGCAGTCATTAGTGGAGGGTATGGTGGCACCTTATGGTAAAATCTCCTCTGTCTTTATCTTGTTCAGTTTCTTGTCCATGGCTTAATCCTTGTAAACTCCGGGGGAAATTTTCAAAGGCACAACTGGAAATCAGGCATACAACTCCCATTGGAAAAAAGAAATCAACATAATTTGGGAGTGTAATTCCCATTTGTGCCTTTGAAACTATCTCCCCAAATCCTTCCTGGTGTGCTTAGCCTGCTGAAACCCAAGAGATGTGTTCAGTAGTTTTTACAGAGAACACAAATACAGAAGTGGTTTGCTAATGCTAAAAATTTGCACACTACATAAAAGATGTAGTGATCTTTTCCTGCTTCCCAGCAAAGAGGCGAGGATACTGTTGTAGTGAGTTGTCCTATTATTAACACTTCAGTATCCTTACAAAATACAGTTGAGTCCATTTACTAATACCGTGCATTATGAAGTATTAGCGTAAATAGCTAACACTGAACCACCATTGTTCAAATAGATTAAGTACATTATGTGATGCATTATTCTCAGGGTTTTATTGTGTTTGTTCACTTACTTGCTAATTTGCACAATTCAGCACTTCATAACAGGGTCTCCTTGTCATTAGTGCAAATTAGGAATCTTCTACTGCATAATTAAAATGTGGATTAAATTTGTATATTTATATTGAATGTTTGCTTTTGTGTGAAGAAGAAAAAAAGATTTTTGCATGGTAAAATGAGATTAGGATTCTCACTTGGCATCTGGAAATAATTCTAGATTAGCTCATATCCATTTTTCTTTGGGTCAGACTGATGACTTCACTATTCCCATCACCTGTATTTCTGATGCACAAGATTTGGGAATTATGGTTTCCATGAATTACTGCTGTTGGTACCCTCTAAATAGTTTCCATTCCAAATATTACTTAAATTGAGATCATTTTTATGAAATGCTTCCATTAGATGGCTCATAGTACCCTTATTCCAGCATTGCTATACATCTTTTAATCCTTCTCTAACCTTTACATCTGTTACATACTATATTCCTTGTAAATCACTACTTGCAGGTAAATCAGTAAACGGAGCTGTTTTAAAGATTTCTAATGGGAATTAAAGAAAAAAAAAGTTTTTCCTCAATCAAATCATTGTCCCAGACTAGTCTGCAATACTAGTTTGTAGCAGTAATGGTGATGGTTCTCTGTAAGCTTTTTGAGGTAGTGACTGTTCCCGCCCTGCATTTTGTACAGCGCATAGCACAATGGCGTCCTGGTCCATGACGGAGTTCTAGGTGCTACCACAATGCCTTTATTGTGACTGAGGTCCAATGTATTTGTCCTGTTACATCACTAAAGACATTGAACTACTATCAATTATTATTATATTATTTAACTCTGACTTACCATTATAAAACTAAAATAAAGTTCACCTAAGGTTCTAGAATTTTCAGTGTTCCTCCTATTACATAGCATGGAGTTTCTCTCTGTGTGAACCAAAAGATATGGAATTAGTTCAGCTAACATCAATCAACTATATGTGACAAATGCCCTCAAGTACTTCACCTTTTTGCATAGTCAGTTCATAATAGCTCATGCTAATATCTACTAAATATTTTATTAATTTACCATGAATATAAAGTATGACATTATCATCATACTCTTGGAGAAATAAGAGATTAAATTACTGACACTGTGTGTCTGAAGGGGAAGAAAGATGAGGCGGAGAAGGAGAAAGAAATGTTGAGCAGGGGAGATACAGAGAGGAAAAAGAAACAGGAAGAGCTCAGAGCATTAGCCAGTCTAGGAACTTGGGCCCCACGGCTTACTTTCAGGGAACTCTGAGGGACAATGGACTCAAATTCTGCAGCAGGGAACCCTCGATGTCACTGTAATATTAATTAGGTTAATTTGCTGATTTCCCCCCCGATTGCTAAGTCTTCTCCAGAGTTGCAACAATATATTTTATGGAACCCGTAAGTAATCCCTTGAGTGATATTCCCAAAAGCATAATATTTCACATTATGTTTTATGAAAGTATATGAACTATTTCAATAGCATTGCTCTGTGTTCCGCATAATAACTGCATAGTGTGCTGTCTTCAGCAATTTCAGAACTACTGAAGGGTTAAAATCCATTGCTGATGTAATAACCTGGTATATGGATTTGTGTACAGGCCCAAAATCCAGAGTTTGGTCAAGAGGTCAGAGGCCTACCAATAGCTAAGAGAAAGCAGAATAACCAAAGACAACCTTGCTTTTGCTAAGATATGCCTGGCAGCAAAACGCCAGATGTTGGGGACAATAATTGTGTCTTATTCAAAGTTGCAAATAAAACAAAGAAGCCCTGTTTCTGTTGCATTAGTTTCTTCTGCAGGGAGATGTTCTTTCCACACATCCAACCTTGAGTTTATGAAAGGTTCAAGCATGTCAGTATAAGATATGGCCTCCTTCCACCTCCCTTTCCTAGGGACCGATGCCTGCCTTAAAACACAAATGAACAACTTGAAAGAAACTCTATTGCTATATACTTTCACTGTTTCTTTGCTTTTACCCCTAGATATGTGTCTGTTGGACAATCAAAAGGAGCTACTTCATTCCTATGGATGAGAATTCATACAAATCAGAATTCAACAAATATATTTTATACTAATACATTTATTAAAGTACTAATTAAATGTTAAATGTTAATTTGTCGACTTGAGACTATGGGTAGAGACATTATGTAACCTTTGACCATTGGCTACTGTGCTACCATGTCTTGCTGCTAGACCTATCCGGGGAAGTGGGACTGCCTACTACATCACTTTCCCCCGCCCATGGAAAATCCATATATTCCATTGTAATCAATTGATTGACAGTGTCTCTGAGCCTAATAAGTAAAGTGACACTCCGTCAGCGCTGTATGTAATAAACTCCTGTGCTTGACCTCTACACGGTGTGGATTTATGTCCTTCAACTACTACCTCTGTAAGGGACATATGAATGTTTAGCATATCTGGCACATAAATGCCTTGCACTGCCAGCTAAAAAAGTGCCATGTGAACACCTGTTCTGACTTTCAGGTGACATTGTAACCACGAAGTGGGCAGCATTATCTCTTGCAAATGTAAACAAACTTGTTTTTCTGAGCAATTGGCTGAAGAAGAAGTAGGACTGAGTGGACTTGTAGGCTCTAAAGTTTTACATTATTTTGGTTTTGAGTACAAAAAAAATCGACATCTGTAAGTTGCACTTTCATGATAAAGATATTGCACTACAGTACTTGTATTTTTCAGTTCACCTCATACTATTTCTTTTGTTTATCATTTTTACAATGCAAATACTTGTAATAAAAATAATATAGAGTGAGCACTGTACACTTTGCATTCTGTATTGTAATGCATTCTGTAGAAAAACATCCAAAAATATTTAATACATTTCACTGAAGTTAGAGCTGCAGAGTACATACAACTCTGAGTGACCTGGATTCCATTCTGATTCACATCATCGTCAACGAAGTTATTAACTTTCAACTAAAGAGTCTTTATTACTGGTATTCAGGCAAAAGCAAGAAAAAAGTATAACTTGTCTTCCAGACCCCTAGTGAAGTTTAGAAAGCTACCTTTTAGTAGACATTTTTTAGAAAAGGAAAACCAACTTATAAATGGAGCAAAATAAATATGGAAGCCACTGAGAGAAATATGGAATCCCATGATGCAATTTTTAAAATGCTTGTACTCTGTAAGGTGATGTTTTAATAATTTGAAGTAACATAAATTTTTTACACTTGTGATATAGTGCATTGTTGTGAATGAACATTGACTAGAATACCATAGTAATTGCACTGACTTTAACACTTTCATGAGAACAAATTGCATAAAGTAGCTAGAAAATCAGCTATATTTATTTGCATGTCAAAAAAGTTGCTTTCTAGAACTGGAGCTTAAATATGAAACCAATACACCATGTTTCAATCCCTATTAGAGACAGACAAGGTCCCAACTGTACAGTTATAGTGATATTAGGCAATCAAATACTTTTCCTATTTAAAATGATGCTGGTACAATTTATTAGAGTGCTTCAAATATGTTACATTCTCTAACACATGATGGCAAATTTATGTTGGACACTGGTGCTAAGATTCTCTTTTCAATCTTCTATAGAACATAACTTGGATAATTCCTAGTGTTCAAGGAGACTAACAACCTTGGTACTATGCATATTTTATTTAAAAAAAATACTTGTCTGATCCTCTAGCCCCAGTGAAAGCAGACTACATTCCAGAAAAAACAGCTCATGTCTGAAATTATTGGTTCCAAAGAGAAAAATTCATAGCTTGGCTTTTAAAAAAATAAATAAATAAAATCAATTCACATGACATCCTACTCCACTGTATCTAAGTGAAACGCCAATTTTTTTCAGTAAACAAGAGTCGCCTTTTAAACTGATCACAGATCTTACAGTTGTGTTTTAAAAGTATCTCTTCCTTAATGATTTTCTTTATCAATTTGATAGGCAGTCCCATTAGATCTAAGTACCCAATTCACAATCTCCCTGGTCTTCGTATCTAATAGATGCCCTGTCAAATTGATAAGGAAAGCATTAAGGTGCAATATGGTAGGCATACATGTTTGTTCATAGTATTACATAGCCATTATCTTTTACAGCTGCTTCCTTTTTCGTTCTAAAGATTCCAAAGGACTAGACAGAAGTAAAGAAGATTAAACTATTATTAATCTACTGCCTTCAGAATATCATAAGTAAAATGTAGTGTTTTGTATACTGTGATTAGTACACAATGATTAATTTTAATTGTAAATATTGTATCAAAATGAATCAGATCAGAGAGTACTAGAATGCATTTTAATGTTTTTTTTTAGACAGAAGTCTAAACAGGGAATTCACTGGGCATCTAAATTAATCCATCAGCAATAGAGTAAAACAACACTCCAATTTTCCAATTCTACGCAACAGCACTCAGAGTTATAATCTCACTTCCAGTTTGACTTAAAGTCAGCTAACTTCTTTACCTGTTACAATCCTGATTAATAAAACTGCAAATATTCTCATTATAAATAAACTGAACTGTTTAATGTCAACACTTTATTACAAATTACTACAGTGATTTCCTTGGTATTCATTGCGTGCTGCAAAAAAATCGAAAGGTATTTCATGTTGACAAAATGTTATGATAGAAGTTAGCAAGCATATACACATTTGTTTACAGTAAGATACACAAATCAAATATTTTATTCTTATTGGGGTTGGCACAATCAGTGTTAATAAAAGTAGCAGTGCTATCTTGGAGCTATGGCCTGCAAATAAAGACCTCTGAAAAAGCACTATGCAGAAAGAAACTTTACAATTCCACTTGTTCTCCCAGGGATCCATCTGTTTTGTCTATCCCTACTACAGCACACAACAGAGAAAGGCTTGACCATAGTATCTAATAATTCCATTGAATACTTCTGGAGGCCCTTCAAATGGGGGAAGGGGGCAATTTCCTTCCTGAAGTACAAGTGTAATTTAAATTCTTCTAAAGCACTTTAAGTCTAATTATGTTCATACTATTCTTTTAAGAAAATCCTAAATATAACATGAATAAACAAAAGTGTGCTACTTATACTGGGAGGGGTACCGGACGGGTGGAGCTAATAAAAATTCCTGTTCTCGGAAAGCATGTTAGTAAACAGATCTTCATGCCTGGGTCCATACTCTCAGAGAGGGACTGGAAGACAGTGTATTCCTTGCACAGCAGTCACTCATGCCTCCAGCCATCAGTCCCATTTCTGAGCACCAGTTCAAGTATTTCCAGTAAAAGTATTTCCAGATCTGTGGAGAAGGTAGGTGGGTGAGGGGAAAATTTATAACATACTGTGCCAATTGAAAACGAAAATTACAGGTAAGCGCATTAATCAATTCCTACACCTCAAAACCGGGCAGGGGGACAAGGGAACCCAAAACAAAACCTCCAAGAATTTATCTATAAAAGACTAAGTAGTAGCAAGAGATTTCTACAAAATGGAGAGTTGAAGGTACAGAATAATATACATACAATCCACTACATATATGAATAGATATATTAAAAATGAGAGTGTAACGTATGTGAGGAAACAATCTATGGTGATGAAGAAAGATAGATTTTTATTGGCATGAGTTTTGAATGGCTGCATTACCCATGAATGCCAACAAAATTTGTATCCCACAACCATATAACGTATTCTATATCTGTCACACATTAAAGAAAGCTATTTTCAAAATTCTTGAAAGTTTTTAAACATTATTTTAGGGCTGTATCCCTGCTGCTGCACTGCTAGGTGGCTTAGTTACCATGGTCTACAGCCCCAGCTGGTGTAAATGGGCGTCGCTCCACTGAAATCAATGGACCTGGAAACAAACTGTTAGTTCCTCTGTCCCATCTCCTGCAGTTCAGGATTGCTTCCTACATTTTCTAGTTTTTAATCCAGTCAAGTTGTTAAAGCATGATCTTGAGATAGGCACAAAACTGGGAATCAAGAAGTCTGGGTTCCAATTTCTGGTTCTATCACCTACTGCCTGTGTGACCTTGATTTAGTTATTTAATCTCTCTTTGTCCTAGATCTACATCTGGGCGTAATAATACAGCTCTACCTTAAAAGAAGTTGTTGTGATCATAAATCCACTCCTGTTTGCTCTAATACTCGGGTGAAGGGAGCCCCCAAAATATGGATAGTGGGGTGTTGCTTTTTTTAAAAAACAGACCTTTTCATCTCCCTCCAATGTGTCAATATTTGCCTTGATAAGACCCACTCAAAATTAAAACACAGTATTCCAGATGACAAAATTTCATTGGCTTCTTTTCCCCATCAAATTTCATAGATTCTTGACTAATTTTCTATTCTCTATAATCCCTAAAATATTACTATTTTCCAGGTTTCTCCCCCACTGAATATTCATATTTCATAGTACTGTTTCTCCAGATACATTAGTAGGCAATTTTCCTGGTTGAACCACAGTTTAGGTTCTACCCGTTTCCATTCTCTGTAGGTTCCTTTCTATTTCTTTGTCCTGAACACTGTTCACAACTCCTTCAATTTAAGATCAACTGCAAATATCATAAATGTGCTTTTTCCCCATCTCCTCCAAGTCAGCTGTGTAGATATTAAACGAGATCAGACCTAACACACTACTCAACATCTTTCCCACAATTAACATTGCCCATTTTATTTACATTTATACTTAAATGACAACAAATTATAAGAACCTTTCATATTTTATATTTCATCTTAAAAATCAGTTTCCAAAAGTATCACTAAAGCACCAGTGAAAAATACTGTTGAGGTCATGTCTGTTTTACATTTATTAATTATACCATCATCACCTTATGGTTCCAGTAATAAAGGATTATTTTGCTTTTCTGCAATCCATTATATTTTATTTTATAAATTATGCAATTATAAAACAGTTTGGCTATCATTACTCTTTCTTAAATATATTATTCAGTTTTATTAATGTAACTGAGGTGAAGACATTAACATTCATGCAAGAACAACATTCTGAGTTGGTCAAAAACATATTTAAATTTGAGACTAAAAATGTTTGTACATCCTTAAAAGTGAACTGAAAAACATGTTACTTGTTTAGACCAAGACATATCAAAGTTCAGAATTCTGAGTCTAAAAGCAGCACAGAGGGCTGAATTGCTAGTACTTTTAGGTTTCCATAACTTCACATGTTGCCAGAGAAACACAGACCTCTAAATTTAAAGCCCTGGTTGGTAAGTAAACCACAAATTAAATTCAGCCATTTTGCTTTATAATATATTTGAAATTTAAGTGATTCTGAATTAAGATCATAGATAAAACTAAACTAAGTTTTCCATTCATCTTTAGCAAAATTTACAAAATAGATCATTTAGTTTTCCAATTTTTTTAATAATGAGATTAACTTTGCAGCTGATAAATAAAAATCTTTTTAAATCAGAATAATTGTCTTTATATTACTAATAGACTATCATCTTAGTTTCTTGCACAAACAAGTTCAACTAATTGCTGAATTAAAACAATATGTAATTATGAATTTCAGAGTTTGGTGAACCTGTTCATTTAAGATCCAAAATAACAGTATATATTCTCAGGATTGAATGGTCTCGTTTTTTCTGTGGCTAAATAGCTTTAGTTTTCAGTTCATTTATCCTAAGCACTACACAACAGAAAGTCAACAAGCACATATAGCTTATTGTTGTATTGGGTATTCTAATTTCTTTGATGCTGATGAAATCTCTAAGCACATGTAGGAAATTCTGATACAACTATTAGGAGAGAGCATAAACAAAGACTTTTCCCCAGAACAAGCCTAGGAAAACAGAGGGTGATTTCAGCATGCCCTGAAGGTAATCAGACCCAGAAGTTGGCTGACAAAGGTGCAATATGAGCACGGCCCCCTTTCACTTAAAGCAAGGTTTATGGCATTAGGGCAGGGGTTGGCAAACTTTTTGGCCTGAGGGCCACATCAGGGTTGCAAAACTATATGGAGGGCTGGGTAAGGAAGACTGTGCCTCTCCAAACAGCCTGGCCCCCACTCCCTATCTGCCCCCTCCCACTTCCCATCCTCTGACTGCCCCCCTCAGAACCCCCAACCCATCCAACCCCCACTGCTCTTTGTCCCCGACTGCCCTCTCCTGGGACCCCAGCCCCTAACCACCCCCCAGGAACCCACCCCCTATCCAACCGCCCTTTGCTCCCTGTCCCCCGACTGCCCCCTGGGACCTCCCACTCCCTGCCCCCTTATCATGCCAGAGCCAACCACACCACCGCACTGTCTGGCAGGAGCGGTGGGCCAGAGCGCTGGCGGCGCAGGGCACTGAGGCTGCAGGGGAGGGGAACAATGGGGGGGGGCAGGGACTAGCCTCCCCGTCTGGGATCTCAGGGGGCAGGCAGGACGGTCCCGCAGGCCGGATGTGGCCCACGGGCTGTAGTTTGCCCACTTCTGCATTAGTGTCTAAAATGATGACAGTTGGTGCATCATCAGCTCCTGTATCACACAAGGAAAGAAGTGGTTCTGAAAAGTACCCTCCAACTATTTGGTGATTTGCAAGTAAAACACCTTATATAGAATTAGAAGTAGTATGCATCCTTCAGTCTCGAGATGGGTATGCGCCCCTTAGAGGTAAAGAATTTACTCGATTTTATGGCAGTCGTGAACGTGGCTGAAGAGACCCACTCGAGAGAGACAATCTCTGCCGCATCTGTCGCATTTAAAGGTGATGTTTCGACCCTTCGGGCTCTGCCTTCTGCGAGCTCTTTTCTCCTCTGCTAAGCTGGACTGCTTCCACTCATAACTCCAGAGACCTTTGTTAAGCTCTTGTTTTCAAAGGCTGCGGTCTTGAGTGTGATCTTCCCTTTTGTCCACATCCATGTCCATTTCTTTGAGGTCTCGCTTGCACATATCCTTGAAACACAATTTTGGGGGGCCTTTGGGTCTTTTTCCAGATGCCAATTCGCCGTAGAGAATGTCCTTTGAGATACGCCCATCATTCATTCAGCACACATGTCTTTTGAGGAGTGTTTGCATGCTGGGTATGCTGGCCCATTTGAGCACCTCAGTGTTGGTGACTCTGTCCCTCCAGGAGATTCCGAAGACTCGATAAAGGCAATGCATATGAAAGCTGTTGAGCCTCTTTTCCTGATGAGGATATAAGGTCCATGTCTTGCTCCCATACAAAAGTGTGCTGATAACACATGCACAATACACACAGATCTTTGTAAAAAGAAAAGGAGTACTTGTGGCACCTTAAAGACTAACAAATTTATTAGAGCATAAGCTTTCGTGAGCTACAGCTCACTTCATCTTTTTGTGTTCTGTCAGTTTGTTGTTTTGCCATACCCTCTTGTTCAGTCTAGACATTGTTGTGGCGGCTTTTCCAATGCGGATGATTTCCGTTTCAAGTGAAAGGTTGACTGCGATAGGAGACCCCAGGTATGTGAACTCATTCACCACTTCAAGTTCATAGTTGTTGATCTTGATGGAAGGTGCTTTTTCAACTCCTTCGCACATTATGTTAGTCTTTTTACGCTTATAGTAAGCCCAAAGTCTTGGCAGGCTTTGGAAAAACTGTCCATTAGGCTTTGAAGATAAACTTCTGTGTGGGCTGTCTCTGCTGCATCATCAGCAAAGAGAAGGTGTTGGATAATGATCTCCCAAGTCTCGGTTTTAGATCTAAGTCTTGCAAGATTGAACAGATTTCCATCAAATCTTGTGTGCAAGTAGATTCCCCCAGTTGAGGAACCAAAAGCTTTTTTCAGTAGCAGAGAGAAGAAGATCCCAAACAGAGTTGGGGAAAGTACATAGCCTTGCTTAACTCCTCTACGAATCTGGAAAGCTTCAGACACTGAGCTGTAGTATTGGACTATGTCATACATGTTTTCATGGAAGGATGAAAACCCCTTACATAGCACCCAGAAATCAACAGGCAGCCTATTCAGATCACAGAGCACAGGTGTCGTGTGCAAGGAAAACTCATTAATAAGCATGCAATCATATTCTACACAAGCTTCAGTTTCCAAGTAGTCTTAAAGCAGAACCTCATGCAGTAACCCTATGTAAAGCTGTCAAAGGAGAATACACCTCACCACAGTTCTGTAAATGCAATATAAAATCAAATCTGTAAAAGCTGCTAACAGACAAAAAGAAACTGGTCATAAGGTTAGAACTGAATGATTATTGCCAGTGAATAAAACGTATTTTGCTCTCAAGCACTTCACTGAGTAGTTTTATCAATGCATTTAATATGATCCAAAGTCTATCTATCATTTACATCTCTGTATAATCCATAGAATCCATGGCCAGAAGGGGGGTGTAATGGGGTGATGGCATTTTATCCCAGTTTTTGTTCTAACAAAATCTGTGGCCAGGCTGCTCTTCAGGTGGTCTGCAAATGGACCCCCTGAGAAAGGTTGTATGGCAGAGCCCCGGGGGGCTAAGCAGCCAGTTAGCCATTGCCCCACATACACTTGCCAAGCATAACACTTCTTGCACCCAGCAGGAATTGTCTGCATGAAAGAAGGAATGTGGGGTCACAGTTGGCCAAAATGCAGGTTCACATTAGTTCTCCTTTTACAGCATTAATTCTACACCTTCTTTGATAAATGTAAATTGACTTTATCTGGAACAGTAAGCAAATAATGAAACAAACTAGAATGAGAATCAGAGCTAACTATGCACAAAATAAAATGGTAATTTTTCAGCCAGGCAATACAGAATAGCAAAGAAAAACAGAATCTTTACCTTTTTCATTAAAGAAAATTGACAAAAGGAACACATGCTTCTGCTGTTTACCTAGTTTTTAGCCAACAAAGTCAAACATATATGGACTAGATCCTCAGCTTGCATAAATCAGCTTTTCAATGGAACTATGTTGATTTATACCAGATGAGGAACTGACTTATCTACATGTAGTACAAAATGTAGGGGATGACAATTATTTTACTGTCATATAAAAAGAAAAATATAGGTTTGGCTCTGTTTAATTCAACAGCAAACAGTTTCTCTTCTTCTCCTGGCCCCCTCCAGCTGTTTTCTGAGTTAACTCATACCAAAATATCTTAAATGTTTTTAGGAACAGATAGTTTGAAATACTGAATATTCCAAGAAAAAATATTTGTACTTTCTGCATGGTGAAGCTAAGCGGGACAAATGCTTTTCCCTTCAGCCGTGTGTGCCAATAAAAAAAATGACAGCCTCCCTCCATACCCTTAGATAGTTTATTTATGCCACTGAGGCGGATAATATTTGAGGCATCTAAGTGGAGTCCTTTGGCATTTCTGGAGCAGCTAATGTGAGCTCATCCAGCTGGATCCTACAGCCCTTATGTGCGTCCCTCTAATTAGTCTTTGCCACTTTCATGCTCTAATCATCCTATGTCCGTTCCACGGAAACGGTTTTTGGACTGGCAATTCCACTGACCACCCTTTCCAGCAGTAGTGTTGTGCTACACAAAAGGAGCTTATGAACTTTCATTACAACGCGTATAAAAATAGACCTAGCTCAGAATAATGAGCAAGAAGACAGAGGATAAGACTTTTCAAAAGCATCAAAGGGAGGTTCTTAATTCTCAATGAAAGTCGGGCACCTTTTGAAAATCCCACCCATTATTGAACAATTTCAGATATATTGGTTGGATAGTAAAATGACTTTACATGAGAATTTTCTTATCCAACTATGTGTTAATTTAATATGTTACCTGTTTAGCCTCAATATATTCATATTTATAAGTAACAGTAGTAAACAATCCCTCTGAGTTTGAGGATGACAGTCTTTCAGAAAATGATAGCCAGTTATCACTGGGGAATCTGCAGGTGGCTAAATTACCCAATTTGGGATCCATAGATCTTGTCACAATTGGGAATATTTCCCAATGGAAGGGGCAGATTTTAATTGCTGAGTTGGGCTTCAGCACTTCTTTCCTCCTTTCCTGTTTCTCCATTTCCTGTCATCTCTACTGTGTTTTGAAATACTGGGATCCTTGCCACAAGGCCCCTTTCCATTTTGGTTGGTTGAGGGTTTGGGTTTCTTGTGAATTAATGTCACTCTTACACATGAAGATGTCACTCTTACACTTCTTCATGTTGGCTCTGAAGATGTCTTTGAAATGTTTTTTTTTTGCTCATTCCTCATCCGTTGGCCAGGGCTCAATTGTGAGAACATGACCTGTTTTGAGAATCAATTTTCTGGCATTCAAAGAACATGACCAGCCAACCAAGTTGGCAGTGGATGATCATAGCTTCAATGCTGGAGGTCTAGCCTGGGGACAGAACACTGGGCTGGTGCGTCAGTCATCCCACTTAATTCAGAAGATCTTGCAGAGGTACCATTGATGGTATCATTCAAGAACCTTGAGGTGTCTACTGTATATGACCCAAGTTTTAGCACTGTACAAGAGAGCAACGCTAATAACGGCCTGGTACACAAGAAGCTTGGTTTGGTTCTTGATGTCATGATCTTTAAAGATACATTTTCTCAAGTGTCCGAAAGCTGCACTGGTGCATTGAAGGCAGTGTTGAATTTCCTTGTCAATGTCATCTTTCTGTAACAGTTAGCTGCTTAGGTAAAGGAAGTGCACAATGTTCTCCAAGGTCTCTTTATTTTTACAAGTAACACCAAATTCAATAATCAGGCTAGTATTAAAAGTTAATATAATTAGGAAAGAGAGCAAATGCTACAAAAATAGTCATGGAAATATTTCACTTTAGAGTTTTTGGGCTCCTACAGGCTACCCACTAGAAAAATCAAACAGTTTCTATTTCTTTTAAAACTCAAGAGGAAAAAAAATCCACACAAAAACAAAACATCACATGTGCCTGAGTACATGCAGTTAGGATTAATTACTGTTTTGTTGTTAGACTACTCAGGTTTTAAATCAACAGAATTCTACTCTTCTGCAGATTGCAATGGTGACATCTGTAAAAGTTAGTGCTGTTTTTAACTCCTCCAGGCACTGCAGCACCTGGAGAAGCCATGGGAAGGAACCATGGATCCTTCTTAAAATTACTGCTGCAGCTGTCAACTCAGAAGGCAGTATACAAGGACTTATACCAGCAACCAGCATTCTTTAGATTTTCATTCTGTCCTCTCAAGTAAATTCTATCAAAAGCACTAGGAAATCTGTGATAACCATACAACTTGTCACATGGCAAAAGAATATCATCATGCATTGGACTGACACAGCTCAAAGCTTCTAAGGCAGGGGTAGTCTATTTTTTGTCAAGGTCCAAAATTCTTGGTCAAGATACAATCAAGGTCCAGACTTCAGAGAAAATAATAAAAAACCCCAACAACAACAATAATAACAATAAAGATTTCGGGGTATGTTCAAAAGCATCTGGCAGTCTGCATTTGGCCCATGATCCACTTATTCACTACAGTTTTCTAAGGCTTACCACATGATCAGCTGTAAAGAGTCAGGCCCTGATCCTGAAAAAATGTATTTGCTTAAGTTAACACATTGTGACTTCAACAGGACCACTCAGCATGTGCAGTTAAGTGCATGCATAATCTTTGGGCCCTAGTTTTCTCATTTTTAGCTTTTTTAGTCTCTTCTCCCTCCCACTCCCATTCTCACTGATTTTAAATATTTGAACAGCATTTCTCTATTAATGAAACATACAGTAATGTAATACATGAGGTCATAAAAACTGAGTCTTTGTGCCTGTTACATTCATTAATTGCTTTTGATATTCTTGCATCAGTTTAACTATCTGGACTTTAATAGCACCTCTGTTAGCATAAATCATATCTGGAAAAAGATAAAAAATAATTTTTGTATAACTGTTTGTTTTTCTTTTCCCCTTTTTCCCTGGAACTACAACTACTTAGTGATCAAAATAGTTTATTATTTTTCACTTCTTGTGCAAAAGTTTTCAGACACTCAATGTGCAGTAAAAGCCATTTTCCCTTCTCCAACACCACATTGCAGATATGGCTGCTGGAACAATTTGCATAGTGGGGTGCTGAGAGCCATTGAACCAAACTGTAAATCCTGTATATGATGGAAACGTCAACGCAGGGTGTTGGCAGCACCTCCAACACCCCTAGTTCCAGCACATATACTTGCAGAACACTGTCAGCTTTAACAATCTGGCTAACTCACTTTGCTTTGTGGTTTGTGGATGTTCTCTCTCTCTTTCTCCCGCCCATCAGATATGTGAATGTGTCTGTTTTCTAGATATAGACTCCAGGGTCTGATTTTATTCCCATTGAAGGCAATAGCAACACTCCCATTGACTTTAGTAGTGCAGGATCAAGCCCCTATACATCAGTCTACCTATAATCCACAAAATACTTAATCATGTGCCTAAAGTTAAGTATGCACGCATGTGCCATAGACTTCCATGAGACTTATTCAAATGCTTAAAGTTAAGCATATGCATAACCACTTTACTGAGTAGGGATGGACTCAAGCATAGGCTTAAGTGCTTTGCTATAACTATGCAGGTGCAAGCCCTGGTGAAGATATGCTGGTGTAAAAAGTGGCTTGTACTGGTGCAGCTTATCCCAGTTTGAACCCGGAGTAACCATATCAGTGCAACCCAGAGTTTACATGAATGCAGTATGTCCACACTAGTTGTTTGTGCAACTGCAGCTATTTCTGTGTAGCTACACTAGTGCAAACAGATAAATATTTGGCTCCCTTGCCAAACTACAGAGCATATCACAAACAGTACAAGAAACCAGAATAGTGCAATTATTCAGACTGTTCTTTAGTAGTACATAATTTTGTGAGAATGTTACTAAACAGCTTAATGACAGGCATAGCTGAGACAGCCAACCTATTTCCTCCAGGTCAGGTTCCTGCCAGATTTTTTAGCAAGTAAATATAGCCCCAAAAGACTGAAATAAGTCTTGATAAGAAGTGGCAGAAAAGGGCAGGTGCAAGGAGCTGTCTTAGTGTTGTTGGTGTTTTCTTTTTTAAATTATAGTTAATCAGACCCTTTTTAAGGCCCCAATCCGGCAATGAGCTCCATGCAAAATATAAGAGTCAGTCCTGTGCCTGGTTTCAGAATAGCAGCCGTGTTAGTCTGTATTCGCAAAAAGAAAAGGAGTACTTGTGGCACCTTAGAGACTAACAAATTTATTAGAGCATAAGCTTTCGTGAGCTACAGCTCACTTCATCGGATGCATCTGGTGGAAAAAACAGAGGGGAGATTGATATACACACACAGAGAACATGAAACAATGGGTTTATCATACACACTGTAAGGAGAGTGATCACTTAAGATAAGCCATCACCAGTGGCGGGGGGGGGGGGGGGGGAAAGAGGAGGAAAACCTTTCATGGTGACAAGGTAGGCTATTTCCAGCAGTTAACAAGAATATCTGAGGAACAGTGGGGGGTGGGGTGCCTGAGAATATTTTAAAGTAAAATAAGCTTCGCAGATGTATCTCAAATCCACTCCAATTCCAATATAAGATATCATATCCTAAAGAGTTAATGATGAAATCTGGTTGGAACATACTACCACAAGGAGAGAGAGAACTGGCTGTTTTTCATAATATACTGCTGTAGCCCTATTTATTACTACTGCAAACACTGTGTCAGCATTTCCCTTATTTCCCTTGTGTTACTGCAAATGCTCCGAGAACTATGGATAAGAGCGCAATATAAACTTTAAGAGTATTAGCATTAGCAAATGTGATTTTTTTTTTGCCAATTAGATTTTTTTTTTTAATGTTCTTAACTCAACCTTGGGTTGGTGCAATGAAAAGGAAAAAAAAGGAGGAAAAAAGATTCCAAACTGCTGTTTTGCAGCAAATAGTTCCAGTGGGCAGCAGAGTTTCAGGGATAGTTTTATCCTAGGGAGAGAAACTTTCATATGTAAAAAGAAAAGGAGTACTTGTAGCACCTTAGAGACTAACAAATTTATTAGAGCATAAGCTTTCGTGAGCTACAGCTCACTTCATATGTAAGTTACAGGTGTCACACTCATTTATGGAGAGGCTCAAATGTTGATTTTAACATTAATCAGAAGGTTTACATTTATGACAATTTATTACCTTCAATCCACAGTGGATCTCCCACGGATGTCAATGGGAAGTTTGCACAAAAATCAGGAATAGAATATGGTTCATGGATTTAGTTATCACTGTTCATTATTTGTTCAGCATCTTATTGTTGCACTCAGCATAACTTAATGGAGAAATATGCTCCCCTACGAACATAACTATTTCTTCACTTTGTTTATCCTCCCTCTCATTCAGCTTTGTACATGACCTATGATCTTTTTTTCCACATTTCCTTTCTGGAAGCAGCTCCCAGTCCCTGCGCCTCTGTAGATTTCACCTCCGGCCCCATAATATCCGCTGGAACGATTAGCAATTAAATAGATAATCATGCTTACATGAAAGCGTCATCACCAAGCTCTAAAGTTAAAACCCAAATGAGATTAATGGGGGCAGAGGGATTCACACCTCTCAGAGCCATTGTTTTAGGATATCTGAAGAAATGGGAAAACAACATTGGTTCATATTTCAAATGTTACTTTGCCAGCCATGAAGGCTGAACATATGCCCCACCCCCTTTTTTTAAATGAAAGATTAGAATCTTCAAAATCTGAATGTCACATGGATCACATAAATATATCACACAGGCTGGTTCAAGCTTGTGGGCCAGATAACTGACATCCCTGGTGTAAGGTGACCCTTTACAACTCTCCAAACTACAGATCAACATCTTTAGAAATGATTAACTTTGCTGTAGTCAGTGGCTTTTTTTTTTTTTTTTTTTTTACACTTAAAAGAGGCTGTCACAGATCCACAGTAGGGGTGCTATGCTCCCACTATCAAACAATCACTTGGAGGAACCCCTTCAAATTGCCAGACCTCTAAAGGGGTCCCAATCTTCCTTTGCGGTAGGCCACACTGCCTCTGAGATTGAGCCTCCAGGCTCCAGCACTCCTGCTTCAAACTATGAGCTCTAGTCAGTGAATTCAACTGAGACAGACTCCTAGTTAAAGATTTGTACACTCTGCAGAGACTAATGCACCTCAGCAAGTATTTGCAGGATCCCAAGCTGCATTTTAAATTCTACTCTGCTTTGATTAGTCAACTGGAATGCAGCATCGGAAGTCCTTAGATTAGCACAGAGAAATGAAGGCTAAAGCTTAGCCCATTTTGGTCAAGCCAGCATCATCCACCAGCCAAGCTATAGCAGATTCCATTTTAGACTCTCTCTCTCTGACCCCTTAGAAAGTCCAAGGTGAGAGCAACCAGCCTCTTCCAGAAGCCAACACTTCATCCCATGCCTGTCATGTCTCAATCCTTTGTCACCAGGCAAGGCCATGCTGAGTTTACAAACCCATCTGCTGGACCTTCCTACTATGAGTATCAATTGTTCAATTCTTGTCCCGCTGGACCCACTGTTGATCTAGGTCAGTTTCCACCAGTTGTTTAATGACCCTATTCATTGAGGCCCACACAGAAAAGCCACATCCACTCTATGTCCCGTGCTGCCCTATATCAAAATCTTCTCTCTCTGGTAGTTCAGCATAGACATGTCTTTATCTAGAACAAACTTTTTTGAAGCACAAAGACTTAGTAGGGTTACATTCTATAAGGCAGACCAAAACTGAAATTATTAAATGAAAAATTAATTGGGACATGGGTGTAGGTCTCAAAGATCAAGAGTACACAATAACAAGTCTTCAGTCTGATTTAGTATTAGAGAGAATAAGACTCCATCTTGAAATGTTGAGTCAATGAGGTACGTGCTAATTTGGATTCTTTGGGCCAAATTCAGAAGTGAAAGTGAGTCAACATTGGTCTAATTTATATGCTAAGGAAGCTGAAAGAAGGTGCAAGTTAAAACACCTCAGACTGTTAGACTCTCACTCGCTTTTAAAAAAAATAAGCTAGCACCCTCCTCGCAATTGCTTTGCCTTCTGCATTCCTCTCTTGAGGACATTCAGTATTTAAGGCACTATGCAAAGAAATGCAAGCTGCATGTGGCTAGGAGTCTAATGGAATCTGAGTCCAAGGGAATCTAGCAATCCAAACTAGAATGATTTACGACTTCTTCCAGCCTGCCTCTACCATTTAGACCCACTTGTCTTGAGAATTTCAGAACAGCTGGACTGTATGAAAAGGTTTAACAGTGGTGGTACCACCAGTATCAGAACTGCTGTTCCTTAGTTAAGCAAAGTGGGAAACTGCTCTATAGAGTTCACAAATTCCACACCTACTTATCAGGACAGACTGCTAATTGATTTGCCCCTTATTTCAGAGTTTCAATGATATGAAAGACCATTAGAGGATCTTACCCTCTAAATCTAACATTTAATTCCATAACATTTTACTTGATCAGATCTTCATTATTTCATTATCCACATTATCACTGCTGTAACCTCATTTTTATTGACCATCCTGACACCCACATCTTCCCCTTACAATCCATTCAAAATGCAGCAACTAAGATTGTCTTTATGACTACGTCATTACCATTCCCTTTGAATCCCTCCATTGGCTCCTCATTTTCCAGTGTGTGAAATTCAAGTTTCTGGTCCTCATCTTGAAAGGCCCTTCACAATTTTGTACCTGTCTACTTATCCGCTAATGTCTGTTGTACCGCCCTCTGCTCCCTCCAACGATGCCAACCACAAATACCTACTTGTGGGCATAGCTATTATACTGTTACTACATATTACTTACGAACTCTAACTGATCTTATTATATTATTCTTATCCTCTCTATGCATTCTATACCTTTTGTGTCAGATTGTGAATCCTTTACTTACATTGAGTTACTCCTGAGTAACTACTCACCCATGTAGCCTCACTGAAGTCAGTGGGACTCTTCATACAATTAACTGCCCACCAGTGTGTATAAACGATCCACAATCTGACCCATGACTTGTTACACTCACTTGTTGCATTTTGTTTCAAATTAGACTGGAAGCTTTTGGGGATAGAGACTTAAAATGGAGCCCTAACACTGACTTGGGCTTGACACCAATGCAAATATGTAACAGAAATTGATAACAAAAATATCATCTAATTAATGGTTAATTGTTTAAATATATTTCACTTTGATCTTATAATATGTGGGAACACATTATTTTAAGATTAACCATCATTCTGTAATTTGTTCAACTTTAAAATAAAGTTTTTCTTTAAAAAATACCCTCTGCTTTTCAAATAGCCTTCAGAGAGCAAAAATCTTTCATTTTTCAAATCTATTGATTTGAACAATACCTATATTCTGTACAACAGATTGATAGTATTTAAAAAGCACTTTTGGAGGAAAAGGTCAAAATGGACATTTCCAAGGATGCAATCTAGATGCTGCAGACATATCTATATCTATTTAGTATGATATGAAGCATTTTCACACATTGTTTTGATGCTATGTATGGTACATGATTCATTCTAGGGAATCACTTAGAATGGTATTTTACAAAAATGGAAGGAAATAACTACTTGCACATATATCTGTGATTCAAAACCTTCATTTAAGCAATGATACCTATCCATCACCAATATCCTTTGCTTTAATAGCAGTTCTTTAGGTATAATGAGAGAACCTAAATATGCAATGTGTTTACAGCACATCAGACATTCATTAGTATTCATTAATAGATTTCTGCAACTACCAGAGAAAGAGATGGCCTTTCCTTGTAGGCCAGTGCAACCTGAGTACAAGGATGGGTACCCAATGTGCCCTTTAGATCTTAGGTTATCATGCCCTCAGTAAAAAAAAAAAAAAAAAAAAAAAAAAATCTGCTTCCATAAGACGCATTTTTCTAGGTATTTTTAAAGAAAAAACATTTTTGTTTATAATAAATTAATAATAAATTTCAGCAAAAGCATTTTTCCAGGTACTTGCAATTTTTAAATTATTTATTGCTAATATTGCTGCTAAGTTCCTGCCCAACTTAATTTTTCCTCTCAGTTGGCAACCTTTGATTACACACACTTGACAGTTAATGGAAGGTCATAATCGTATGAAATTTGATGTTAAAACAACAAATATCTCACATGATCTCTGAATATCAGGGGTTCCACAATCTATAATTAGAAGTTACAATGCAAGAAATCCGTGAAAATTTACATCCCATCCAAGTAAGTGTCTTTTTATTTCAATGAGGCATAGAGATAAAACATGCTTACTCTGATCTGAATTACTGTACTGTTCTTGTTAAAAACCACCATCTGTCAGAGATTATCCTATTTTACACAGAGGGAACATGCATTAATTATTAATCCTATTCCTCATAGAAATGTACTCACACAAGATCAGGACCATCCTCAGTGTGACAGAAGTATTAGTGTTCTTAGCAGGTAGCCTCTGGATGGAACTTGGAATGGATCCCTGGAGTGCTCTCAACAAATGAGCTGTTTCAGGGCCAGCTTGCTGGCCATAAGGTAGGGCTCTGTACTGTCATACAGGAAACAAAGGTTGAATTCCCAGGAGCAGAGTCTGATTCTGTGAGACATCACAAACAAGGTGTACTGTAGAAGCCATACAGTTAGGGGCTTGCCCCTGCAAGGGGCTGAGCACTGGCATGATCCAGCAGAGTACTTACACATGTGCTTAAATTAAAGGACTATGTCGTTATGTTGACTTCAGTGGGACTTTTCAGATTAAAATTTAAATTAAATTTGTGATTAAGTGCTTTCTTGGATTGGGCCAAAATGCAGGTTCACAACCTTCATGGCTGGTGTTAGAGGGAACACATTGCTATACACTCAGACTTGGTGTGGCAGATCTGTCCTGTCCTTTGTAATGAGACATTGAGGACAGATGAGTTAAGTAGAGATAAATAACGGGGACTTCAGTGCTCTACACTGGACTATGTAAAAGGGGCCATTTTTCAAAGAAAGTTTCATACTCCCATTTCATTTTCCACATAACACTAGTATCATGCAGTTCCTGATTCTTGTTTTGTTCTCATGTTCCTTGAGTTTACATTGCTTGACTCTGACTTTCACCTTCCAGGGTGGATTGATTTAAACCAATGCAATTTAAATCACCAATTTTAATCATGCACTTCAGTTATTTTCCTAAAGAAAGGTTGATTCTCATTGGCTGGTAGCTATTAAAGCATGTTGATTTACAACTAAGGCTTTGTCTATACAGCACACCTCTTTCAGGCATGTAGTGTATGTACGTGGGTAGCCCTCCAGTACGAGTTTAAGTAGAAGTGAAGTTGGTGAGGCACGGCACACAAACACATCTGAAGTTATGAGAATACCTGAATACATACCCTACACACAGCTCTCCACTTGCCCATTCTGGGCCTTCCCTTCTTCACTGCTATTTTTAGCCATGTAGTGTCCCTCTGCCTTCCAGCTGCTGGAGTCTTTCCCTGCTTCAGAAAAAGACTCTGCCAGCAGGGAAAGGCTCTGGAGCCTGGAAAGGGTCTACTAGCCCCCCATTGCTGGAGCCTTCCCCTGCTGCAGGTAAGGACTCCAGAAGTGGGGAGGCAGTGGGGAAAGGCTTTACTAGCTCACTGCTCCTAGAGCCCTTCCCCGCTGCAGGAAAAACGCTGGTAGAAGGAAAAGGTTCAAGCAGGGGGGAGGCAGTGGGAAAAAGCTGAGTCTTCCCCCCCCAGAGCCTTTCACTGACACATGTAGCTACACACAGCCGGGTGTATGCAGCCTGATTTTCACTGCAGCATGTAGCTACATGCTATTCATACACCACCATGTGTAGTACAGACATAGGGCAGGTCTGCACTGGTACAGCTGTGAGCATTAGCACTTCAGTGATGACGCTACTACGCTGATGGAAGGGCTTCTCCCATCAGTGTACATAATCCACCTCTGCAAGAGGCGGGAGCTATGTTAATGGGACAAGCCCTCCCATCAACACAGCGCTCTCTACCCCGGGAGCTAGGTTGATATAATACGTAGCTCAGGGTGTGGATTTTTTACATCCCTGAGTGACATAGTTATACCGATGTAAGTTTGTAGTGTAGATCTGGGATTTGTCTAAGTATTACTTTTGCACTACATTTTGTGCTTCTTTTTGCTAACCAAGACAATACGGTATAGCTATACATATTTATTTAAGCAATTATATAGCTTAATTAAACATATTAAGTCTTAATTTTCATATTTTATTATGCTAGAAAATGGTGAATCATGTATTTCTTATTTACTAGGTAAAATTTTTACTTGCAATTTATATCAAGCTCTATTCGATGGAAATTCAAATTAAATTAAAAATTCACAAAAAATAGAATTGCATTTTATTTTTTATTAAATAAAACTACATTAAATTCTCTCGATATATAAAAGAAGTTTATCTTTTTTTAAATCAAAACATGCTTTGCATTTAAAACTCACTGATTTATTAAACAAAAGTAGTATTATCTGTGGTTAGTGAATTGAACTGGTCATTTTGGTTACCATGTCCTTCAAGATTTTAGAACTAAATTAACAGATTAATAGATTTCCAAAACTGGAAGGAACTACTGTGAGCATGCAGACTAACTTTCTGTATAGAGACCATAGAACTTCCCCAAAATAATTACTAAAGCATATCTTTTATAAAACATCCAATCTTGATTTAAAAGTTGCCAGCAATGGAGAATCCACCCAATCATATGTAAATTGTTCCAGTAGTTAATTACCTTCAATGTAAAAAAAATTAAAATCACTCCTGATTTCTAGTCTAAATTTGTTTAGCTTCAACTTCCAGCCATTGACTCATGTTATACATTTCTCTGCTAGACTGAAGATTAAATATTTGTTCCCCATGTAAGTACTTAGTGTAATCAAACCTTCTCTTTGTTAAACTAATTAGATTGTGCTCCTTGAGTCTCACGATAAGGCGTGCTTTTTAACCCTTTAATCATTCTTGTGGCTCTTCTCTAAACCCTCTTCAATTTATCAACATCCTTCTTGAACTGTAGACAGCTGAACTGTACTCCAGCTGTGGTCACACCAGTGCCAAAAACAGAAATACAATAATGTCTCTACTCCTTCTTGAGATTCCCCTTGAGATTATGCATCCAACCATTACATTAGCCCTCTTGGCCACAGCATCGCACTGGGTACTCATGTTCAGATGATTATCCATCATGCCTTCCAAAGTTTTTCAGACTCAATGCTTCACAGGATAGAGTCCCCCATCCTCAAAATATGGAGTACATTCCGTTTTCAGGGATGTGTACATTTAGATTTAACCATATTAAAAACACATATTGTTTGCTTGCACTCTGCTTACTAAACAATTCACATCACTCTATTAGTGACCTGTTCTCTTCATTATTTACCACTCCCCCATCTATTATGTCACCTGCAAACTTTATCAGTGAGGTTTTATGTTTTCTTCCTAGAAGAGCTCATCCATAAATCTAGTTTTTATTCACAAACTGGAAGAAGAAAACACACTTGCTGTTTTTTCAGCTCCCAAATGATTTCTTAACTTTGACTAAACTAGTCATTGAACAGAAGTAGTTGAATAAACCTAAACAAGGAAAAAATATTCCTCCTGAACCTGCACAAGAGGATACTACTGTCAAAAGCTGGTTTAGCTCTTCAACAGACTCTGGTTCCAAGTACTTAGCCAGTAACTAACACTACTTCAGTCGTTTGACTTTATAACTTGCAACAAACATGTACTGTTTAATATTAGTTTTTTGCATTTAATATAAATTATTATAATAGCTTATAAATTTAACCCTTAACAGTTTGACAATTTCAAATTTAATTTAAATAGGTTTATTTTAAGAAAATTAACCTGAATTTAAAAAAAAATCAGATTTTTTTTAAAAAAAATAGGGTGCATTTTTTTTAAAAAAAATCTTCCATTTTTATCTGCCCTGCTGCCTTTGGTTCAACATAATTAGCTCTAAGCTTCAATCTTGAGCTAAAGTTAAATTTCCTTGATGCATTCCACCTTTTAACATCTCTGTGGGAAAAACTGTAAAGAAAGACTATTGAGCAAAGTAAAGACTCACAAAAAAGTCCTGTGTTTTAGGGATTGCTAATTTAAGACTGCAACACAGATTCCTAGACTGAATTTGGCACAATGACATCCATCTGTGAAAAAGCTCCTGTCTTGCACTTTGTGAAGAGCAAAAACAAAATTTTACAGGATTTCCAAAGAAAAGTAAAGTAACAGTGGCCAATACTCCTGTCACATATATAAAGGGAAGGGTAACAACCTTCCTGTATACTGTACTATAAAATCCCTCCTGGCCAGAAGCACAAAACCCTTTTACCTGTAAAAGGTTAAGAAGCTCAGGTAACCTGGCTGGCACCTGACCGAAAGGAACAATAAGGGGACAAGATACTTTCAAATTGGTGGCGGGGGAAGGGGGGAAAGGTTTTGGTCTGTCTGTTCTGTGTGCTTGCCGAACACAGATCAAGGAAGCAAGCAATCCAACCCCATTAGAATTAGTATTAGCAAGGGGCACAATGCATTAGCTTATTTTTGTTTTGGCTTGTGATTTTCTCTGCATCGAGAGGAAGGTGTACTCCTGGTTTTCTTTTTGTAACTTTAAAGTTTGGCCCAGAGGTAAATCCTCTGTGTTTTTGAATCTGATTGACCTGTAAGATTATCTTCCATTCTAATTTTACAGAGGTGCTTCATTTACCTTTTTTCTTTCTAATAAAGTTCTGTTTCTTTTAGAATCTGATTGGGGTATTTTTTAGTGTCCTAAAAAACCCAAGGTTGGTCTGTGCTCATCTTGTTTATTCTCAAGCCTCCTCAGGAAAGGGGGTGTGAGGGCTTGGGGGGATATTAGAGGGGAGTAGGAACTCCAAGTGGTCCTTTCTCTGAGTTTGTCTAAATCACTTGGTGGTGGCAGCATTACCTAATCCAAAGTAGAAGGGAGAATTTGTGCCTTGGGGAGTTTTTAACCTAAGCTGGTAGAAATAAGATTAGTGGGGTCTCTCATGCAGGTCCCCATGTCTGTATCCTAGAATTCAGAGTGGGGAGGGAACCCTGAGAACTCCACTAAACCATCCTTGAAAAATGCAAGGACTAGTCAGGTACAGAGATCCCAAAACTATGTTCTATCCACTGCTTTCACATATGTTTCCCTTTGATAGGGTGCATGTACCCAATATCTAACAGGACAAGGAAGGGGTTAAAGTCCTTCACTGAGAAAAGTGGAGAATATCTGCCCTGCCAACCCTGGGAAATCTGTCTGAGCTGCCAAGCATGGAGGGATGGCACTCCATTGGAACTCATTAAGGAGACAGTATACAGGAGGGGATCCAGCTAGTAATTTACTATGGGGGCAGAAGTGACATGAATATCTTTCTGCACCAACCTGTAAAAATATATTAGCTCTGAAGCCAAGGAACAGAAAATAACCAACTCTGCCTGAAAGGAGATAGGTTGTTTGTTTTAATTTAGTACCAACATTTTCCACTGGATAAGAGGAACTATTTATATTCTTCAGAGCAAATAAACATATTTATTTATTTTCAGTGCTTTGCATAAAGAGACCATAGGTTTACTGTCTAGAAGCTAGAGGGCCATGGTTTCTAATACGGTAAAAAGAGATGGCTGTGCATAAAGCCCTAAAGTTTTTTGTGACTCTTTTCCCGTGGGTGGAACATTAAAGAATACCATTTTCCCATTTGCTCTGATACCCATTTGTTTCCGGGGAACGTGGATTGTGATATATTGGAGGATGCATGTCAGATTCCTGTGTTTAAAGTTTTCATCAGTCAGCACGAAGGGTTCTTGTAATGATTTCCCTAATTCTCATGCAGCTTGCCCTGTCTCTTAATACAGCTAAACCTTCCCTGACAGAGAGAACTTTATCCACAGACACAGGAAATATTTCTGAAGAGCAACATTTGCTCTGTGTTAAGCACCAGATTGCACCAAGAGACAAATATATTTAAAAAATCCTAGGTGAAGATATTCTATGATCTCTCAACACTCCTAAAAAAAATTGTTTACCTACCCTAACACAATTATCAATATATTCAACATCTTTGTATTTAGACTTCAAGCATTTCTGTATAAGCACTTGTACATATACTCAGGTACCAAGTGCACACATTTGCAGCAAGTGCATGTAACATGGGTTTGCTTGCCAAGTGAGGTTGCCTCCCTCCTTGTCTACAGTTATGAAAAAGTGCTTATGTGGGGAAACAAAATTAATATATTCCCCAGTCCCCCCAGTCTGCCTTGTCAGCCAGCACACGCACTGTTGGGGCCCAGCATTTATTGTAGGAAAAGTAAGAACAGCAGCCTCTGAGCCTCCTTTTTAAATACTGGCACAACCGCACGGGATGCAGAGCCATCCCAGTCCCTATTTCTCCTGTGGCCCTATCCATAATCCCCAATTCAGGGTTTTAAATTGACTGTGCAGTCTGCTAAGCACTATGACCATTCACTAGCCAGATGTAAATTATGGGAGGGAGTAGCAAATCTGCCTTGTCTAACACTGCACATCTCCAGCAGTTTCTCTACAACAAGGGATGGAAAGAAACTGAATACGCTGGACTCATCACCTCCACGGCCTCTCAGTCTCTGGATTCAAGGAAAGAAGTAGTCATAGTGGCAACCCCCATCAGCAGCTTCTTCAGTAACACACTGATGGGAAAAGTGTGATGGCACGCAACTAACTATTGATAAAACATACAAGTTCTTCTACAGAAATGCTAGTTCTCATATTGACTCGGTACATGTCGTAGGTGCCACCTCCGTGGGTGCTTCAGGGCTGGAGCACGCATAGAAAAGAAATCAGTGGGTGCTCAGCACCCACCTCCCTCTCCCAGTGCCTCCCAACCGTGAGCGGCCCCGCCAATCAACTCCTCCCCCTCCCTCCAGCATCTCCCACCCGCCACGATCAGTTGTTTTGCGGCATGCAGGATGCGCTGGGGTAAAGGTGGTGCTCAGAGGAAGGGGTGGACCCGGGTGGGAAGAGGCGGGGAAGAGGCAGGGTGGGGGCAGAAAGAGGTGGAGTGGTGGTGGCAGCAGGGCCTGGGTGGAGTGGGGGCTTGGGGAAGGGGGTGGGTGGTATAGGAGCTAGGGACGGAACGGGGGGATTGAGCACCTCCGGGGCCCACAGGAAACTGGCGCCTGTGGTACATGTCACCTCAGGATGGGATGCAGAGATAAAATGTCTAGACACCATTAATGACTGCTTCTTGGAGCAGCTTGTCCTGGAACGCACAAAGTGAGAGGCAATTCTTGATTTAGTTCCAAGTGGAGCACAGGATCTTGTCCATGAGGTAAATACAGCTGAACCACGCAATAATAGCAAACATAATGTAATTAGATTTAACACCCTTGTAGGGAAGGAAAATATCAAAGAAACCCAACACAGTAGAATTTAACTTCAAAAAAGGGAACTACAAAAGTATGAAGAAGCTAGTTAAACAGAAATAAGGGAACAGTCACAAGCTGTGTTCCCTCTAAACTGCGTGGCCAGGCGGCCACTCAGAGTGATTCAAGTGCCACACACTTGATTAGCAGAGCCACGCACATACAGCAGCATGTGATCAGGTGTCCCTTCCCCTGGTGCTTTGTAGCCACATTGCTCCTGCAGCTGCTCCCAGGACCCTCCTGCTGCCGTGCAGAGCGGGGGTGGAGGAGGGTGCTGATATCAGCGTGTTCCCCCCTCCCACTCCTGTATCCCATCTCCACAGAGCAAGGGAGAAGGGACTGGGGGCTCAGGACTCGAGCAGGAGAGAGCTGCTGTGGTTTAAGGTTTGAACCAGCCTTTTGGGTGGTGAGTGAGTGAGTGCCTAAAAGAAACAGCACACGGTCTCTCAGAAACTTCCCCAGCAGCCAGCATACATACTGTCTCTGTGTCAGACACAAACACAGTCTTTCACACTCACCTCCCAACACATACTTGTATTATTGTTATTGTTACTTCTTGGTACTTCCTGCAGTGCAATATATTCTCTGTAATTTTATTCTTTCAAAGTGTGTTATCTTAAGTTTTTTGACTGGTCTATGCAGTTCATAATTTTTATTTCTTTCTTACACTTAAATTTAATTCTTTGAGTAGTGAGTTCTAAAATGCCTAACTTGTCCTGGCTGGTGTAATTATCCCTATGGTAACTTTAAATATATATGTTATATCTAGGTTTTTGTTTCTAATGGTGGCACACATCCACACATACCTCAGTGCACAAAACAAAATTTATTCCGCTCATGGATGGAAAAAATTAGAGGGAACATTGGTCACAAGGGTGAAAGGCATACAAAGGAAAGCAGACTATTTAAAAACTCCCATAATACAGGCTCAGACTAAATGTATACCTCAAATCCAGAAAACAGGACAAGAACCAAAAAAATGCCCCAAGGCCAAACAGCAGAGAAAAAGAAGTACAGAAAGGCAAAAAAGCATCCTTTAAAAATTGGGAGTCAACTCCTACTGAGCAAAATAGAAATAAGCTCTGGCAAGTCAAGTGTAAAAGTATAATACGGCTGGCCAAAAAAATAATTTGAGGAGCAACTAGGTAAAGATGAAAAATATGCTGTTAGTTTTTGTAAGTACATCAGAAGCAAGAAGCCTGCCAAACAATCAGTGGGGCCACTGGACCAGTGAGGTGATAAAGGAGCACTTAAGAGAGACAACACCATTGAAAAGAAGCTGAATAAATTCTTTGCATCAGTCTTCACTGCAAAGGCTGGGGGGGGGGGGATTCCCACACCCAAGCCATTGTTTTTATGTGACAAATTAGAGGAACTGAGGTATCATTAGAGGTGTGGAACAAATTGACAAATTGAATAGTAATACGTCACCAGGGCCAGATGGTATTCACCCACGAGTTCTGAAGGAATTAGATTCATAGATAATAAGGTCAGAAGGGACCATTCTGATCATCTAGTCCGACCTCCTGCACAGCGCAGGCCACAGAATCTCACCCACCCACTCCTATGAAAAACCTCACCCATGTCTGAGCTATTGAAGTCCTTAAATCATGGTTCAAAGACTTCAAGGAGCAGAGAAGCCTCCCTCAAGTCAACCATGCCCCATGCTACAGAGGAAGGCGAAAAACCTCCAGGGCCTCTCCAATCTGCCCTGAAGGAAAATTCCTTCCCGACCCCAAACATGGCAATCAGCTAAACCCTGAGCATATGGGCAAGATTCACCAGCCAGATACCCAGGAAAGAATTTTCTATAGTAACTCAGATCCCATCCATCTAATATCCCATCTCAGGGGATTTGGCCTATTTATCCTGAATATTTAAAGATCAATTACTTACCAAAATCCCATTATCCCATCATACCATCTCCTCCATAAACTTATCGAGTAGAATCTTAAAGCCAGATAGATCTTTTGCCCCCACTGCTTCCCTTGGAAGGCTATTCCAAAATTTCACTCCTCGGATGGTTAAAAACCTTCGTCTGATTTCAAGTCTAAACTTCCTGGTGGCCAGTTTATACCCATTTGTTCTTGTGTCCACATTGGTGCTGAGCTGAAATAATTCCTCTCCCTCTCCTGTATTTATCCCTCTGATATATTTATAGAGAGCAATCATATCTCCCCTCAACCTTCTTTTAGTTAGGCTAAACAAGCCAAGCTCTTTAAGTCTCCTTTCATAAGACAAGTTTTCCATTCCTCGGATCATCCTAGTAGCCCTTCTCTGTACCTGCTCCAGTTTGAATTCATCCTTTTTAAACATGGGAGACCAGAACTGCACACAGTATTCTAGGGGAGGTCTCACCAGTGCCTTGTATAACGGTACTAAAACCTCCTTATCCCTACTGGAAATGCCTCTCCTGATGCATCCCAAAACCGCATTAGCTTTTTTCACAGCCATATCACATTGGCAGCTCATAGTCATCCTATGATCAACCAATACTCCAAGGTCCTTCTCCTCTTCCGTTACTTCTAATTGATGCGTCCCCAACTTATAGCTAAAATTCTTGTTATTAATCCCTAAATGCACAACCTTACACTTCTCACTATTAAATTTCATCCTATTACTATTACTCCAGTTTACAAGGTCATCCAGATCCTCCTGTATAATATCCCGATCCTTCTCCGAATTGGCAATTAAAATATGAAACCACAGAACCACTGCAAATGTTATGTGGATTTTTTAAAAAGACACTGAAGAAATCCTGGCAGTTGGAAGCCAGAAGTTTAACTTCAATACCAGGCAAACTGGTTGAAATTATAGCGAAGAACAGAATTATCAGACACAGATGATCATGATATCTTGGGGAAGAGTCAACATTGCTATTGTAAAGGGAAGTCATGTGTCACCAATCTATTAGAATTCTTTGATGGATTCAACAACCATGTGGATAAGAGTGATCCAATTGACATAGTGGACTTGGTCTTTCAGAAAGCCTTTCATAAGGTTGCACATGAAAGGCTCTTCAGCAAAGTCATGAGACAAGAAAAAAGGTCCTCTCATGGGTCAATAAGTGAATAAAAGACAGGAAACAAAGAAAAGGACTAAATGAATAGGCATAGTTTGATTTCTATATGGGGGGGCGACTCCAGTCAGGCCAATGGGGCCACACTTGGGGGGGGAAGGGGGAAGAAAATTCTGTGCCTGCCCACAGGAGTGCCATTTCAGATTTATTTATTTTGAGGAGCGGCAACTTTAACCATAATTCCAGGGGGCTACTTAGGCAACGGAAAACTCTAGGGTTTTCTTTGTTTTAAGATAATAACATGAAAATTATCTGAAAATTATCTGACAGGAGCACTTTATCTAATTCCTGTATCAAGAAAGAAAATTAAAATTAAATATTAGACCCACTCAGCTCTGATACTAACATGTTCTGACATCTGGTGGAAAGTCACTTAAGGGACACTGGTTAGGTTTAAAATTGTAATGCATATTCTTACTCAGATATTCTTACTGAAGTCAGAAATGACCATCATGATCATCTAGTCTGCATCTTGCAGGCCACAAAACCTCACCCAATCACTCCTGTAATATCCCCTAAGCTCTAGCTGAGTAACTGACATCCTCAAATCATGGTTTAAGACTGCAAGTTACAGAGGATTCATCATTTACACTAGTATAAAACTGCAAGTGACCCATGCCCCATGCTGCAGAGGAAGGCAAAAAAACAACAACAGGGTCTCTGATAATCTGACCTGGGGGAAAATTCCTTCCCGACCCCATATATGGTGATCAGTTAGACTCTTAGCAAGTAGGCAAGACCCACCAGGAAGATATCTGGTAAAGAATTATCTGTAGTAATTCAGAGCACCCCCTCCCCGCCCCCTCCATCTAGTGTCCCGTCTCCAGCCATTGGGGATTTTTGCTACAGGCAGTCAAGGGTGGGCCACACGCCACTGTAGGCAGTCCTGTCATCCATCCCCTCTATAAACTCATCAAGCTCAGTTTTGAAGCCATTTAGGTTTTTTGCCCCCACTGCTCTTCTTGGGAGGCTGCTCCAGAACTATACTCCTCTGATGGTTAGATTTCAACCTAATTTCAAGCCTAAACTTGTGGATGGCTAGTTAATAGCCATTTGTTCTGGAGTTCACATTGTTGCTTAATTTAAATAACTCCTCTCCCTCCCTGTTTTTTATCCCTCTGATACATCTATAGAGAGTAATCATATGGTTAGGCTAAACAAGCCAAGCTCTTTGAGTCTCCTTTCATAAGGTAGGTTTTCCATTCCTCCAGTCATCCTAATAGCCCTTCTCTGCATCTGTTCCAGTTTAAATTCATATTTCTTAAACATGAAAGACCAGAACTGTACACAGTACTCCAGATGAGATGTCACCAGTGCCTTGTAAAATGGTAGGTTTCAGAGTAGCAGCCGTGTTAGTCTGTATTCGCAAAAAGAAAAGGAGTACTTGTGGCACCTTAGAGACTAACAAATTTATTAGAGCATAAGCTTTCGTGAGCTACAGCTCACTTCATCGGATGCATTGTAAAATGGTACTAACACTTCCCTGTCTCTACTGGAAGTACCTCGCCTGATGCACGCCAGGACTGTGTTAGCCTTTTTCATGGCTGCATCACATTGATGACTCATAGTCATCCTGTGATCAACCAATACATCCAGGTCTTTCGCCTCCTCTGTCATTTCCAATCGAAAAGTCCCCAACTTATAGCAAAAATTCTTGTTATTAGTCCCTAAATACATGACCTTGTGCTTTGCACTATTAAATTTCATCCCATTTCTATTACTACAGTTTACAAGGTCACCAGTAAACAGTGTCATCTGTAAATTTTAATAGTACATACCCACTTTTTGTGCCAAGGTCAGTAATAAAAATATTAAATACGATTGGTCCCAAGACTGATCCCTGAGGAATTCCACTAGTAACCTCCCTCCAGCCCGACAGCTCACCTTTCGGTATGACCTCTTGCAGTCTCCCCTTTAATCAGTTCCTTTTCCACTTTTCAGTTCTCATATTAATCCCCATCTTCTCCAGTTTAACTAATAATTTCTCATGTGGAACTGTATCAAATGCCTTACTGACATCCAGGTAGATTAGGTCTACTGCATTTCTTTTGTCTAAAAAATCAGTTATCTTATCAAAGAAAGATATCAGTAACTTTTGTCACTACCTCTTGAATAGGACAATTGAAAAAATTGTAGAAAAATCTACAATTACTTTCTATCATTTAGCAAAAAGAACGAGGAGTACTTGTGGCACCTTAGAGACTAACAAATTTATTTGGGCATAAACTTTTCTGGGCTAAAACCTACTTACTTTTTTCAGTTCACCAAGCTTGGAACAGACCATTTAACTTTATGAAATAGCCTAACAGCCCTTTCTTATCTTAATCAGCTGTTAATTACTCTTGTTATAAACAAATTCTGAGTCCACGCCTCAGGGCCCAAGCTGGGAGAACTCTCCTGTCTCCTCTGCAGAACTGATTATATTGCATTATAAAGCTGCCTGCCTGAGGCTTGCAGTTTGGGGGGGGAGGGAGAGGAGAACGCCTCCCCCCCCATGTCCCACCCCATATCCTCCCATGACTAAGTGGTCAGTTTTCACAGTGGACAGAGGTACATAGCTGGGTCCCCCCCAAGGATCTGTACTGCAACCATAGGTGCCGGCTTCCTCTGGGCCCCGGGGCATGGCAAAGTTTGCAGATGATACAAAATTACTCAAGTTTCAGAGTAGCAGCCCTGTTAGTCTGTATTCGCAAAAAGAAAAGGAGTACTTGTGGCACCTTAGAGACTAACAAATTTATTAGAGCATAAGCTTTCGTGAGCTACAGCTCACTTCATCGGATGCATTTGGTGGAAAAAACAGAGGAGAGATTTATATACACACACACAGAGAACATGAAACAATGGGTTTATCATACACACTGTAAGGAGAGTGATCACTTAAGATAAGCCATCACCAGCGGGGGGGGGGGGGGGGGGGGGGAGAGGAAAACCTTTCATGGTGACAAGCAAGGTAGGCTAATTCCAGAAGTTAACAAGAATATCAGAGGAACATTGGGGGGTGGGGTGGGAGGGAGAAATACCATGGGGAAATAGTTTTACTTTGTGTAATGACTCATCCATTCCCAGTCTCTATTCAAGCCTAAGTTAATTGTATCCAGTTTGCAAATTAATTCCAATTCAGCAGTCTCTCTTTGGAGTCTGTTTTTGAAGCTTTTTTGTTGAAGTATAGCCACTCTAAGATCTGTGATCGAGTGACCAGAGAGATTGAAGTGTTCTCCAACTGGTTTTTGAATGTTATAATTCTTGACGTCTGATTTGTGTCCAAAAATTCAAAAATGTTTCCATTCTGAAACTGAACAAAAAATTTTGAAGTTTCCTATTCCAGAAGAGATATTGTTTAGAGTTGATGAAAATGTTTAGTTTCAATAGAACTGAAATGTTTCGTTTAGAGTTCAACTTTATATTACATTACATAATACAAAAATTTAAAATGGAAATGAAATGTCATTTTGAAATGGGAAAAAAATCAAAATCTTCTTTAACAGAAAGGTTGAAACTCCAACATAGGTGGCAATCACGTAGCCTCTGCTTTCTCCATATATCCCCTGACAGAGATGAGCTGTCCAGCACATATGTGCTTATGCCTGGGTTGTTAATCAACCAATTATTTAATCAGAGGTCTTTTCATACTATTGTATCCATAAAGAAAAGGAGTACTTGTGGCACCTTAGAGACTAACAAATTTATTAGAGCATAAGCTTTCGTGAGCTACAGCTCACTTCATCGGATGCATTTGGTGGGGGAAAAAAAAAAAAAAACATATTGTATCCATGTGATTTTGTAATGCAACTAGACAATGCCTCATGCACAGGGCCAGGAGCAACAACTCAATCCAGCCCTAGTGATATGTCTTCCTATCTCTATGTAAAAAAATTAAAGGTGTTGAATTTCTCATTCTTTCTTGCTAGAAGGCTGAGGCACAAACAGCAGACTCAATGCAACAGCACTGAACAAACTCAAAAGAGTCCTTTAATAAGAACAACTTTTTCAAGGCTTTCCTTTCTGCTGATATTTGAGTGTTTCTTTGCAGGAAAGAGCACAAGGGTACCTTTTGTTTCTACCAGCACGTTCAGACTGGAAATAACTGAAAAACAGCAGATACTTGTTTTTTCCGCAAATTTAGCCTCTGATTTGCTTCATATTCCGATCCAGATACGATTCAGGCCAGACATTTGTTTAACAAAAAATTGTGGAGGTAGGTTTTTTAAAGGTGGGTTGATCTTCAGACTCAAATTCATTCAGATATTTCTCTGAAGTACAAAATACTAAGCTAGAAAAGGGAAAGCACATCGCATCCTAAAGGAATGGCATGAGTATTTGCATAGTTGTCACAAAAGTAATAATTACACTGATACACCAGGGGAACAATGGTAATTTCACAGTAGCCCATGTTGCTATTATCACCCTATATCCTGATAACTGTGAAATTAATTTGTGGCACCACTGTATGTGTGAGCCATAAGCTGTTCCCTAGGTAACATTATGCTACTATTGAGAAGGAATGTTTGGCAGTAAAATGGGTAGCAGCAAACTGATTATACAAGAAGAAAGTGTCTCTATATACAAATAACCTGGCAATCAGTGAAGATGAGGAAAAGGACTCTATTGCTTTCTAAGAAGGGAGTTTATGCTATTAACTGACCATTATTCATTGACTGGAATATTCAAATATAAAACAAAGTGAGAAAATTACTATATTGTATTTAGTGTCAAAGCCCATTGTTTTAAAATGCAGCCAAGAAACAGTACAAAAAATGTTGAACACTTTTGTTTCCCTATCGAGTCATTTTCCAGATTAACTGTTAAATGACTATTTTGAGTATAAAAGCAAATTCTGATATTTAGTAGAATAAAAGTTACATTTTTAAGTGATAAAAATACAGGTGTCACAGATCTGGGGATGTGCCTTTAGCTTCCTTGGGCTGGGCAGAGTTTAGGCCCTCCCTGACTTTGGGCCTGATTTCTGACACTCCTCTTCACAGTGAGGACCCCACAGCCCAATTTCTCCAGCCTTCAAAACTAGTGCCGTCTCTCCCAAGACCCCTCCCCAATCCAAGCAGCTCCTACACCTGCACTGGGATTCTGGGAAATGCGAGAGATTTTACTATTTTTAATATTTTTCTCCTCAGGTGCACGTGACAGTGAAAGGCAACAGACACACAGACATTAGGATTCCAAAACACCCTTGCTCTTTACTTAGGTAGATATACAGAGATATACACTGACCTACACAAAATACTGAACACACCTACATGCATTCCCCTGCTTCAGGTTCCTCACCACTATGGAAAATCCTTTGAGCTTAGAAAGAGTTATCTGAGAATCCATCCCCTGCACCTCATGGTTTCTCTTCAGAATCATGATCAGGTCACTTTCTTTGTCCTTGGCTGGTCCCACAATTGAACTGGATCCTACCTGCAGCCATCTGATTGTTTATATAATACTTTACATGTGCAGAATGGGTTACTGACATAAGAGACGACATCCCTGCCCCAAAGACATTCGAAAATTAAAGTTCAATCTTGTAAATTGTTGAGCAGTTTTGTTGGGAGGTACCTACGGCCCTCGCTGTCCAATAAGTAAAGAGAAGAGGAGCATACTAACCACCTCAGCAGGCTCTTGGCACCTTGCAGTATTGTTCCCTTTATAAAGGCACAACATAACCAGAAATAATAAATTGGTAGCAACAGCAGCAGTGGTATTTGTGGAGAAACCAAAAATAAAATCAAAGGGCTAGTTAGTGAGTGTCTGTCTGTCTACCAAAGCGGTCTTTCTTTGTTTTTAAAGGCACCTTAAGTTAAACTGTGTGCTAACAGGTAGTAAAATCTCCTTACAAAAACCATCAGGAAAGCCCTGACTTCAAGAAACATATCCATAAGTGGAATCTGTGTAAGGGGAGTCAGTGGTGGGAGCAAAATGTTTGGTCAATAATAGGAATACCGAATCAAAATAAACTTTTCTATCATTCTGTTGGGTATCACACAGCTGTATTTGTGAGGCAGTGTATAAAGAGAAGGTATGTACGATTATTCATGTCAAGTTTGGACACATTTTATTCTTTAACCTAAAGCTTGCCTCTATGAAGCCCATGTAGCTAAGGCTATGTTTGTATCTGTCCGTGAGAAAGCTGTTGAAACAATAGCAGCACTTCTTATACACAGAGATTCAGTGGGATTTTGTTCCTGAGAAAAAGCAACATCTCAATGTCAGTGCTAGTCATCAGAGCAAAACAAGGTGGTGAGCAGACACTGTGATCTACTATATCCAGGGATGAGCATGTTTTGTCACTGCGGTTTTGATCTTTATCTCTGACTGATATTCCTTTTGTGATTGTTACCACAAGATATTGCCCCAAGAACCCCAACAGACAATGTTCAAATATGCTTTTTCAATCCAAAACAGAGCTTTCTGAACTTTAAAAACAGCCCTTGTGATCTTAAGCCAGCTTTCAGAGTCCTAAAAGGGGCTAATCTAGTATTCTTCGTTAAACACAGGCACATGCCATACTAAAATTATGTCATTGCTCAGAGGAAAACTTTGACCACCCTCTAATTAATTATATATCCACAAGGCAATAAGCTCATTGACTCCTAGTCCCCAGGAACTGCACTGCACCCCTTGCCAAATCTACACCTGTCCCCATTCTCCCAACATTCACAAGCATTTCTTCTTTACCCATTTGCAATCATGTGACCTATTTTTTTTGCAAAGCTCCTCAGGTTTCTTAAATCCACATATGAGCTCTACATAACATCTGTAGGAAAACTTTGCATTAACTAGATGGGCTACCTGAGCCTATCTGGTTAGATGCCTGCTGGTCTCGGTGCTGTTAAGTTTTCCCCATGGGAATTATCACCCATTAATATTTTGTCTGCAAGTTTCCTGCTGTGCTAGTGTCTTATAGACTCTTTATTCTCAATTTGCAATCAATGGTTATTTTCTTCTACCTACATGACATTGCTTTTGGCTCAGGGAGTATGGGCCAAGCTTATTTAGCTGGCATCTTAACCCCTGTACATGCACCAGACTCTCTTCTTTATTTTCTTTTCTATGCTCTTCAGGTACCAGTGCTGAAACAATGCATAAATCAGCTAGAACTTACTTCTCAGAAACATGAGTGCTGCAGGTGACAAGCAACCTTTCCTGCATTGGATCAATGATGTTAAAGGCATCTAGAAATGCTTTCTTTAAAAAAAGATATAAGTGTATTACTTTAGATCCATGGAAGGCTATGAAAACTCGTAGCAATTGCTACTCCCCTACTGTAAGCCCAAACTTGTAGTCTCCGGCAACATTTTTGTGGCTATGGGGCATTACATATTTTAATGCGTTAATTAACCCAGGCCACATTAAACATGACTGGATACTTAACATATGATGGTGGTTTAGTGAACTACTTGAAACTGATGGTGCCAGTACTATCTGAGGTAGACAAATGTTTGCATAAAAAAGATCCACCCTAGATATTAGCGTTAATAGATATCCTCATTGGCAATTTCAGTAAAGAGGTGAAGGATTAATTTCATATAGACCCTGAACTATTCTTAATATTTCCTAGGGTGTGGGTCTTCCAAGTCAAATTTGAAGTACGCTGGCAGACAGTGTACAAAGTTTATAAAGCCACTCCCCATACTGTATTTCTTTTGCTGAGAGATTATTTTACTTTCTGGCCAGTGCAAAATCAAACAGAAAAAGAATAAATTTAAAAAGGAGGAGATGTACCTAACTACTTTAATTTTAAAACTTTTCAGGGAAAGGCTCTGTATCTATAGGCAAATCTGTTAAAGATGAAGAGTGGACCAATGGCAAGATTCTCCAGTTTGACCCAGCAAGGAAATTCTGGAAGGCAAGTTAGTCACAAGTGAAAAAGCTGCTTCATTACCCTATCTCCCCTGGATCTGTGCTACCTGGCCAATGGTTGACTGATTATGCTGCTAAAGCACTGGGATCAAGCATCTTCACAGTCCTCAGAACCCAAGGAAAAAGCATTATATTCTCTTCATATTTTAACTCCCTGTTATTATTTCTAGTATCTGCAGGATCTTCTTTCAAAAATTGATGAACACCTGTATTGTCCCACAAGATTATTGCTTCCAGACTGAACCAGTTTCACAAAAATAAGGTGTAGTGGGAAAAGAAAGTGTACACTGAAGTTCTATCGAGCTAGAAATAGTACTTAATAACTAAATCTTTAGTGATGCTGTAGCACATCATTCACATGCATGTTTGTTAAAGTTTCTACAGAAAACCATTACTTACTTAAAATTAAGGTATGAAATCCTTGCCACAAAATGAAATCAAGGGTACAAGGATACATAAGATACAATTACCTCATTTATGCAACTGAGGTTATTAGCCTATATATGAAGTCTTTAAAATAACTTCCATTTGCACCTAAATTCTAACTGCAGATTTGATGCATTATCTAGGAAGAAGGCCACATTTCCTGCTGTGCTAAACTTACTGAAACATATAGAAAAACAGCATTGCTGTGTGATTTCCCTGCTTTACTACTTTGTAATTGGACCACACTACAGGAATGATGCTTTTTTGTACCATAACATTGAGTTACCATGATAATCTTATGGTTTCATGCTCTCAGCATAAAGGCATCTGGAATTACTGTTTTATATCAAGGATAAAAAGAGTATGACAGAATGAAAAGCATTGCTCGAAAGTCTGATTTCAAAGCTCTGTTCATGATTGCAGGTTTTTTTTAAATAAAAAGAAAAATTCACATTTCTTTACACTGTTGCATTTATGATAGATGAACTATGTAGCAGCACTTACCATAGAGATTGCCTATGCCTTTCCATTCTAACAGCAAGATTCTCACTTGCCCTATGGTGCCCAGGCAGAAGAATAAGAGTACATAAGGTGGATAGCAGATTAGAGGAGAGAATAGCCTCAGTGGGGCAACTACTCTCCCTTCTGCAGACCTGGGCAGGGATTGGACAGTATCAAGTAGGGAGTTGGGGGGATGGAGGGAACCCGGGCCCGTCCTCTACTCCAGATACCAGCCCAGGGCCCTGTGGATTGCAGCTGTCTACAGTGGCTCTTGTAACAGCTTTGTGACAGCTACAACTCCTTGGGCTACTTCCCCATGACCTCCTCCCAACACCTTCTTTATTCTCACCACAGGACTTTCTTCCCGATGTCTGATAATGCTTGTACTTCTCAGTCTTCCAGTAGTGCGCCTTCTCACCCTCAGCTTCTTGCGCCTCTTGCTCTCAGCTCCTCACACACACCACAAACTGAAGTGAGCTCCTTTTTAAACCCAGGTGCCCCGATTAGCCTGCCTTAATTGATTTTAGCAGCTTCTTGATTGGCTGCAGGTGTTCTAATGAGCCTGTCTACCTTAATTGTTTTCAGAAAGTTCCTGATTGTTCTTGAACCTTCCCTGTTACCTTACCCAGGGAAAAGGGACCTACTTAACCTGGGGCTAATATATCTGACTTCAATTAGTCTCCTGTAGCCATCTGGCCCGACCCTGTCACCTAGCACAAAGTTTAATGAAACAGGAAAAATGAAATTCAGTCACATTGATCTTCATGACACACTATTGAAAGACAGAATACAATGTGTTTTTCCAAATGTAGAGATCGCACTATGTATTTTTCTAACATTGATGATTACTAACTGCTCCCCAGAACGCTCTTTTTTATCAGTTGAAAAGAATAAAAAACACTCAGAGAACAACAAGGTGTCAAGACAGACTTGATTCACTTTCCTTATTGTGTATGGAAGTGGACATGCTTCATCGAGTCAGCTTCGATGAACTTACCCAGAATTTTGCAATCAGAAAATCTAGAAAGAAGCTATTTTAATTCAGCATACATGTACTTTTTGTGTCATTTCGAAAAATAAAATTTTATTTTACGGTATAGTATTGTTTTTATTTTGAATTACATATGTGGGGGCACTATAATCTTTTCAGTGCTTAGGGCCTCTAAAGGTCTTAATCTGGCCCTGAAATAGTTAGTATGGCTGGCCAGGAATTTTTAATCAAAATGTTTTTTGATGGAAAATGCAGCTACTGAAAACTTTCAGTTTTGCCAAAATTTTTGGATTTTCTACCCATAAAGTCTAAACAAAATATAGTTTCAGTCTGGGTGGTCCTGAATTGAAACATTTCAATTTTCAAACCAAATCTAAACATTTAGCTTCAAGTCAAGTCAACTGTGTCCATATGAACTGCCACAATGTCTCACAGGAATTGTAGGTTGGGTGCCTCATGATCCTATTCTTCTCAACAGGTCAGGTTCCCTGACTAGTCATCTCCCATGATGCACTGCATCTTATGGGTGCTTCGTAAGAGTCCCATCACTGCAATGCATCATGGAAACTAGTCCAGTTGAGGACCCTATCTCAGAGGAGAGTAGGAGCATGAAGCACCCTAACTACAACTCCCATTAGGAGGCACCCTGACAGGTCAAGCAGACAATTTAATTTTGAACTGAACCAAAATTCAACATTTCATTTTGGTTTGACAAACTACTGTAAATGTTTTGATATTTCCAAATAGAATTTTTTTCAGAACTTTGTATCAATTTTTTATTTTTATGGAATAGATTGTCCTGATTTGGGATGAAAACGTATCAGAATGATAGAAATTTTTCAACCAGCTCTGTTAGTTAATGGTTAAGATGCCAGTAGACAGTGCTCAGGAATATGTAACATAGTTCCTAGGTTTTGCAGGACCAGTAAAATTGGTTGTGCATTGTAATGGCTTCCTTTGTACAACTCTCTATACTAGCACTTATACTTAACACTTCCAAAAATAGGGCTACTTTTATTTAAACACCAAAATATGGATTTAGGAGCCTAATCTTAGACACCAACATTAAAAATCTTTGGGTTGTATTTTCAAAGGCACCTAAGGAAATTGGGTGCCTAACTGAGTTAGGCACCTTTGAAAATTTCATTGTTTGCCCTTAGTTTTTGCAATCCAACCATGGTATTTCAAAAAGGTACTCACCAGCAGTCAAAACGCTTGTAACACTTTCAATGGCTTTGGAAAGAGTCAGGCTGAGCCCTGTTATTCAAGCAATGAGTGGTTTCCTGACAGAAATCACAGACTTTTAAAGCAGATTAGATCCCAAAGTCCATAGTCAGGCAATGGTAAAGACAACATTTTCAAAACAGGAAATACTTTATTTTTCTCTCTTCAGAAGACTAAAAGGCTAGGATTTTCACAGCCCCCTTAGGGAATTTAGCCACACAGCTTCCAGTAATTTCAATAGCAGTTTTGCATCTGAACTAGATAGACAGATTTGAAAATATCTGCTAAAATGAGAGCTATGCAGGAATTAGAATTTCTGTTTAGCAAAAATGTTCCATGGCATGACAATTTTGTAAAGATTCCTTTTCAGGAGAACTGAAAATGGAATTTTCTGAAAAATTCCACCTGGAGAACTAGGCCACCCAGGGAGCTAAGCAACCTGGCAGTCCATGAGGGAAGCAACCAGGGAGCTGGGCAGTTTGCTGGCCCACCATTCAGCTCGCCAGTGGAAGAGCTGACAGAAAACATGCCTGCTAGCCTAGTTTCCAACTGAAGTTTGAAAAGAATCATCATCTTCCGCAAGAAAATTGTTCTATTGGATAATTTTCAACCAGCTCCAGCAAAGATGTATATTTTAATGTCAAATTTGCTTCCCATTCAATTACTTTATTGTGAAAAAGACTGACAATAAAAACTTTTTTCAATGAAATAGTGTTGATTTAAGTGGCACATTTCATTTCAATAATCCTTTTTGATTTCCCCAAATACCTTCAAGACAAACAAACAGGATATAATTCAGAAGTCTTCTGAGGAGTGGCTGATTAATATTGATTAAAGTTAAATATCCCGGGGCATAGTTGGACCCAGGTTTACAATCTGAAAAATCAGAATATGGTGACATAATACAGCAAAGCAAAAAAAAAAAAAAAAAGCAAATTCAGTAAAATCTTCTCAGCTTATCCACAAGCCAATAGACAACATCTATGAGTAAACCACACCATGTATGACCTATAAACAAATTACTTCTAAGTTGCAGAGATTTATATGACAACATAAGTAACTATGCTATGCAGCATACTACGAAATAAAGACTCACTCTCTCGAGGAATGGAGAAAACTAGCGCTGCTTAAACCATATGCATAAATATATCTACCAACAGACTCTAGAGTATTAGTAGTAACAGTTATATCCATAGTGCCAATAGTGAGCCAAGCACTTTACAAACAGATATGGAGACAACATACCTGCCTGCCTCAAAGAGCTTACATGAATTTAAACAGAAGTGGGATGTAATGAAGCAGTTTGTATAATTTTCTGAAGTTTTGCACTTCTTTCGGTATCTTGGCTTTCTTCAGATTTCTTTCCCAGGGTTATCTGTGCCCTGATACAGCAAAATGAACTACATATTGTGACAAGGTTCCTCCTCTGCCTTGGTGGATCCTGTGCTTATTGGCAGATTTTCTCGCCTCAGAGGTTCACGGCAGCCCTCAGTTTGGCCACTTTCATTTTCAAATATGCCGTTCACTCAGTTAGCCTCATCACTGGCCAGCATGGGGAAAGGAAGAAGAACAATCCCCGCAGTCTCTGCTGATCCACCTAGTGGATCGGGGAACAAGCCAGAGACCTTCCCCTCTGGTGGAACCCACAGTCCAGTTCAACTCCTCCGGTATCAAGTAAGGAGTTGGGGGGATGGAGGGATGGGGGAAACCCGGGCCCTCCTCTACTGCGGGTTTCAGCCCAGGGCTCTGTGGATTGCAGTTGTCTACAGTGGCTCTTGTAACAGCTGTGTGACAGCTACAACTCCTTGGGCTACTTCCCCATGATCTCCTCCCAACACCTTCTTTATTCTCACCACAGGACCTTCCTCCTGATGTCTTGATAATGCTTGTATTTCTCAGTCTTCCAGTAGTGCGCCTTTTTACTCTCAGCTTCTTACGCCTCTTGCTCTCAGCTCCTCATACGCACCACAAACTGAAGTGAGCTCCTTTTTAAACCCAGGTGCCCCGATTAGCCTGCCTTAATTGATTTTAGCAGCTTCTTGATTGGCTGCAGGTGTTCTAATGAGCCTGTCTGCCTTAATTGTTTTCAGAAAGTTCCTGATTGTTCTTGAACCTTCCCTGTTACCTTACCCAGGGAAAAGGGACTTATTTAACCTGGGGCTAATATATCTGACTTCAATTTCTCTCCTGTAGCCATCTGGCCCGACCCTGTCACAATATGTAGATAATGGAACCCACATGGAGTCCACTGACTGCAACAGGTCTCCACAAAGGCTCAGAGGAACAAGAGAGTGGGAGAAAGACACAAAGTGGATGGATGGTTTATTGTGTGGCTTGATGAAATAAAGGACTGAAGATGGTCAAGAGCAGAATTAGCAGCTGGCAAATTTATTACAAAAATAGAAGTTATAAAGAATTGGTCTCTAACCACACATAGAGGAGATGTTAAAAGAAAAAGAGGGCTGTAAGTAACAAGCTTTGTGAAATACATAACATCACACTGCAGGTGGGTTGGTGGTAGCGGAGACTGAACCCAGGACCTGTGTGTAAATGCATGAGCCTCTAACTGCCTAACTAAAATACCCAGCTGTGTTAGCCAAAGCAGTAGCAGGCTCATCAACCTCTGTATATGACTAACCACAATTAGAGTACAGAACACAGTGTGTGTGTGTGTGTGTGTGTGTGTGTGTAGATTCACTGTCAAAATTATCTGTGACAGTGTGAACTGTCACAGGGCGGGGTAGGAGGAACCACTTGATTCCAGTTGAACAATTCTTCCAAAGGACGCTGGAAGTGGGAGAGGTCAGGAGTCTATATTAGCCAGACACAGTCATTTCATAAAAAGAGGAGCTGCAGCAGTGGCAACACACAAGAAGACTGAAGATTGAAGGAGTGCCAACGGAAAAAAACAGATCCAGAGAGGGGTAGGAGAAGCGGCAATCACCCTGAGAAAAAGGAACAGAATTTGGGAAGAGTTGGGCATGAGCTGGCGCCTGCCCCCCTAGTGAACTGTGGACTTGCCCCAGAGGTAAAGGAACTTGGGGGGGGAGGGGAAATTGTGTAGAGATGATGATGAGCAAAATACTGATGCATCCTTTTAATAAAGTTCTCCTACAGTTTCTCTGGCATCTTTTACCTACCCCCAGCCTTTCTGTGGTGATCAGGTCACCCTGGCCCACCAGGCAATGGCTTGGGTCACATTTGGAGCTGTGGGATTTGCAACTTTGTCAGAGAAGCAACTCACCTTCGTGATTGTCTGCCAAACTCCCTGGGGCTGGTGAAAATCTATTGGTTCACACTGTTCACACCTCCAAAACATGAAATCAGATTGTAAAACCTAAAAAGCCAGGAGTAGGTTGTGTGGGGAAGAACATACACATCTGAAAAGCAACTGTGAACTCTACACATGTAGCACAAATGTTTTCAAAAGAAATGAGCTGTGTAACTAAAGGAGCTAAAATCCTGCCAGTCTATATTGTATGGAATTGCTTGAGCTCTCTAGATCTCAGATCCCTGGCCATTAATTGTATCTGAAAGCAAATCTAAAGAAATATTTAAAGTGTCTAACTTTGTTTTAGAAAATAATAAAGGGAGATAGATGGAGGGCTCTCAGCTTGCTTTAGTGTGTTTTTTTCTACTCTAACAATTTGCATATCTAACAATCCAGCTACTGACAGTATGACACTGCACCAATGCCTTCCTTCTTTGGAGTCTTTGTGATAAGCCATCTGCCACAGTGGTTTTCAAAACTTTCTTTCGCTACCAACATCAGACATGGGCTCCTGCGGTTTGCTAAAAAGCAAAAATTTTGACTCTTATCCAATATGGTTTTTCACTTAAATCAAGACTAATGGGCTCAAAAAGCAAAAAAAGATTTCTCCCCCATCCTCACAAATTGCAAGAAAAGTTCTTCTCTCTCCACTCCAAGATATTGTTATTAATGACACATGTACACACATGTCAATGATGTGCTTACAATACATGGACAAGATCATGATAGGCACAACCACAGGAAATGAGAGGAACACATCCCCCCATCAGCTTTTGACCATCCTGTTGTTGCCATCTTCAGGTTGAGTCCAGGTGTTATGCATATTTACTCCTAGTCACCCTGCCTCATTAAAAGTGTGTGTGTGTGTGTGTGTGTGTGTGTGTGTGTGTGTGTGTGTGTGTGTGTGTGTGTGTGTGTGTGTGTGTGTGTGTGTGTGTGTGTGTGTGTGTGTGTGTGTGTGTGTGTGTGTGTGATACCAGCTCTGTTAAAGACTTTGAAAAATAAGATTTGGATCATGCCCCTAAGAGCCATGATGAAAATTAATAAAGCATTTAATAGGTTTCCATGATACAGCTTCTCAGAACTAGAGAAACTTACTTAATCCAGGCTGAAAACTGCAGTTCTGTTCTTGCTAAACTTCTATTTTCAGTTCCTTCAACATAATACACAGAGTGTAAATAGAACTATGGTGTTAGATTGTGCTTTTAGCAAAAATAAAAGCATTGGTGCTTCTAATATTCATAGAAAATTACTAATAACCTACATAGGGTGGAATCCAGGATATGGGCCTAAACACATGGTATTAATTGCATTCACATACATATAAAATGCCGTCACAAGTTGGTGTTTACAGGAATTTGATAGGACCTGAAAGATGGCTAATGAGCTAAGCTGATTTTTTTCTTGAGAACTTTGAAGAGACCTTAGTAAACTTTTCTACAATTTGCCAAAGCTGTCACATTCCCACCTGTCAACAGCACAAGTATTGCATTTCTTTACTAATTACAATAATATCAATATGAAGTGGTGTTGTAGCCGTATCAGTCCTTGGATATTAGAGAGACAAAGTGGGTGGTGAGAGAATCAAGCTTTCACACTACACACCTTGTCTTTTTCAGCAGGAGAAGTTGGTCAAATAAATGATACTACCTCACCCATTTTGTCTCAATAATATCAATGACATAATAGACAAAATATAATCTATTTTTCCTGTAAATCACAACAGTGATGATGAAATTGCTTTTCTTATTAGAAATCTTACTAGATCTTCCTGAAATAGTTTATATGAAACATGTTTTAAATAAGCAAAATGTTACTTACATAACCACATGATTGGTAATGATAATATGGGATTTAAATATACATTTTTAAACAATTGAATATTTTTAAATTAATAAAACTAGTATTTAGATTATGTTTTCCTGCTAGATGCTTTTATTCCTTAGATATCTTATAAGGGTAGCTCAGTTCTTGGATTCAAAGCAATTATTAAGTCTGGATTACAAAGCAAGATGTACTTCACTGTGATATTCTACAGAACTCAATAGAAATTTATAACCACGAGTCATGATCATGTACTGTACATCACCTTAGGTCAGTTAAAATTACAGAACTTCAGTTTATTCTAGACAGGTGATTGAAGAAATGTTCAAGGGAAATCACAATCTCTCTAAACTCCCCTGATCCCCCTCACTATGGTATTCTCTAAGGAGTCAGGCTTATTCTCCGATTTACCTCACCAGCTCAAAGTAAATTCAAATTCCCAGATGAAAAATCAGAAATTATATACTATATCTTGGACAACATGGGCACAACAGCATATAAACCTATATAAGCTTCTAAGACCATATAAACTTGGAAAAACAATTTAACATCAAAATTTCCTGTCAAGGTATTATAAAGTAGACTACTTTGTTGAAGATCAATCTCACAATCAAGCTCAAAACGAGACAGTTTATGGTTTTCTTGATTTATATTTTAATTATATATAAGGCAGTGCAATCACTTTCTAAAGCACTGGAGATAAACACTGTGGAAATACAATGACAAGAAACTCACTGTGAGTTATACTACAACTAAAACCATGTGCTCCCCATATTTCAAAACTGTGCTTATTGTTTTTTGAAATTGCAAATCAAATATTAAGTACTCTAATTTATTCTTATAATAACTAGCAATTTAAGCGGTATATAAAGATGAAACACAAGGTCTAATATCTGTTGAAGACTGCAGATTACTAGAAATCAAACAATGTAATGCTATAGATCCACTCTATGTTCTAGGATGCGTTTAGCAAATGTACAGTGTCATAACCTGATCCAGCTCAGCTTTCTGGACAGACACACACCATTGTGTTGTGATATGCTCCAACCTCTCAACTGCATGTGCTTGTAAGACCCCTGCATTTGGATAGTGATTGGTCAGTGTTCCTAGTTGTGGGCTTCTCAGGTGCACTCCCAGATGCAGACCCCCTATGTTTGACATCCTTCTTGGGCAGTGGTACCCTGCAGTCAAGGCACCTAGACCCTGGAACCAGTGCCTCAGCCCTCCCAAACCACTAGTAGCTTAGACATGCTCTCTGAGAGTCCATTTGGCTGTGGGAGACGAACAAACACAGGGTCAGCAAAGCAATTTCATAGCCACCAGGACTTAAGCACATGAAAGTTAAAAAGCACATAAAAGTTATAGATCTATGGAAAACAACCCACAGTCCTGAACACAATCTCCTGGGCATCCTAAGTGTCCTGGTCAGTGTCCTTAGGCAAGGCAGTCTCTCCTGTCTTTACTCTTTAGCAAGTTCTGCTTATGAGGGATGATGGAATGGCCTCCTTGTTTAAAAATGCAGCCACATTTTACAACAGTCTGTCCCATTTCTGACCCAGCCCCATAACCAATTGGTTTGTGTCGCTGTTCCTGTGTCCCAAGGGTTTGCACTGGTTATTGACGGTCATTCAAAGTTGGCCCTCATGGTAGAAAACCTATTGTTCCAGTAGGGAAGTGTCATTCAGTGTTGATGGCTGTCTCATTATTGGCCCTCTTCGAGGTGTCCCACAATCTAGCATGAATACATAATGTGGAATAGACTGACCTTGTAAAGATTAGACTGATTTTCAGCACCATATGTCTCAACCCAACATCAAGGTTCCACTACACAGTGAGGGGCACAGTGAATGTTACAATCACAAAATGGTGTTCTCAAAACAATATGGAGTTCACAATTTGACCCAGACAACTTAACCCCTATCTGTCAGATACAGTATAGATCTTTCTCCTTGTTTTGTAATACATTTAGGTATAGTACTACCAAAAGTAGCAAAGTGCTTCAAATGTTCTCTAGCTATTCCTATACTGGGCATACAAAATACCATACAAAATATAATTGGCTACACAGGCATGTTCAGCACCTTCCATAAATTGCCACGTAATTAATTACTATGAATAAAAGTTATGTAAAATGATCCTCATCACGTGATGTCGATAAACATTGGAAATTCTAAGGAAAGTATGACCTCTTATCTTAATTTCCAGGAAGAAACAGAATATATTTAACTATCAGAAATGTATAGTGAGTAACATTTAGAACTTGAGAACATTTCAACGCAGCTGAAAACAAAACCACAACATGATCTCCAAATTGAAAGTAGTGTCCAAATGATTGATTTGCTTTATCAAGGCCAAGATTTTAAAAAGTCACCATGATTTTTGGGTCCCAGTGTTTTTTTGGGTGCTTAACTTGAAACATTTTAAAGGACCCTGAATTTTTTTCTTCTGGAGTTGCTATAATCATATAAGAGGGTACAGCATAGTTACACTTAGGAGGAAAGAGGAAACAAAGCAACTTTCAGTAAATCCCTAGGAAGTACCACTTAGCTCTCCCAAGTCAAGAAATGTCCCAAGCAGCATCTGAACAACAGATAAAATTATAAACAATGTGCATGGATAAAAATGGATGGATGAAGTTGGATGAAAACTATGATAAATATCATGTTAGCAAGTAGTTGCTCATTGTCAAATATCATTCCTGTTGGGGAAATTAAGATTAAACACTGGCAATATATCAGGGAAGGATGGGAATGTTTGTCTCTGGGAAATTTTTATTGATGCAGACCTTGTAGAAACACCTAAAATGAAATTCATCATCTGCTGGAGAAGGCAAGACCAAGACCCTTTAGAGTAACCCCACTTTTCAAATGTATCCCAGATTTTAGACTACATTAAGAGGAAACTGATTATTACTAGCCCCATGACAAACAGGAACAGAACTGAATCAGAACTGAACGGTTCCTGTAGATTATGGTCCTAGCAAAGTGAGGTAGGTATAGTCTGATATCCACACTCTTCTTATAAGAGAATAAGGGACATGTGTGTCAAAAATGCATTACATAATTAATTCCATTCCATCCTGTCCAATTTTCCTCCTCTAGCTCTTACAGATGGGAATGGAAATATATCTGTCCTGTCTTGCTCAGGAATGTATATACCGGTAATGCAAATTTGAATATCTTTGTACAAAACTACAGAAAGGTCTAAACTAGTTAATAAGGAGGGACTTAACGACATCTACACCAGGTATCCAAAAATTAATGGTTTTATTTTGTACTCATGAACTTGTAATCATACTCAGACAATTTCCCCAAGAAACCACCTACCCATATAAGGATACCATTCACAAAAGTAGGAGATAGATTCATCTAGAATTAGGAAACACAAATGTATGTCCGCTCAGCCACTCCTGATACCTCACTGCTTGCCAGCATAAACCATTTTGTCCTTGTTGGTAAGGTAAACAAACACATGCAGACCATCAGAGAAATCTCATGGGATACTGATAGAGGCACCGTTTGTCTAATGTTCTCTACTTTTCGACAGAGAAAATTTACATTAGATGTAATGCCCAACTGAATATTACTTATGTAGCACCCAAAAATTTGTTACAACCTTTTAAGATATATAATAATTCAGGCCTCTGCCATGAAGCACTTTCATTTAAAATAGTAATATATAGTTAGAGAGAATGAAAGGGAGTAGCACAGAACCTTCTATCCTTTCCCATTCCCCCACCAAAAAAAAATTTTCCTTCTGAATTTTACCTTTGACTTTATTGTAGATTCTTGCCCCCAAGTCTCTGTTTACTATTTTTCTTTTAACCTTAGCCTGACTGAGAAGGAAAACCAAAACCATTTCTCATAAAACCCAATTTACATTTCTAATACTAATCACTCTCAGGACTGCTCTAACTTGTACACCTGCAGGTAACACCAGCACTTCCCGCCCGCCCCAGCTCATGCCCCTCCATATGCCATATTTGACAAGGCTTCAGGAGACAGCATAAAGAAAACAGGAATTTTGATGCAGCACTTAAGTTTCTTGCATGCATCTTTTGCTCTTCCAGAATAGCAGAAAGAAGCTTTACAGAGGACCAGGATTTGTCTCTTCTATAGTGGATCTATGTTAAGATCAAATTGAGCCCTATTTAGGGTACGTTTAATATTCTTACACACAGACATTATACATAAACTTTTATGCTATTGTTTCTTTCAAATTACTGTATAAAATACCAAACAAGATGAAAGTAATACATATTCAAAATATCTAAACCACTAGTTTTTCCACTTGTAAAACACGGATTCAAAAATTAATTTCCTTTTATGGTTTACTTAAGCTTTGCAATTACATTAAAATATGATAGTATATCCACAATGGTGTATTTATTAACAAGATTAACAAAACATTATAATCATACCAGCACTTCAATTATGTGTACTTAAAATTAAACCAAATTCTCACAATACCAATCATTATTCCCTGAATAATGTTAACTATTTGCAGCTCATTATCCACTTCATGATCTAGGTGTAAAATAATATGCAAAATTACAACTAGGAGCATTTCCTAGGCTTTAGTATTATAGATATTCTCTGATTTTAAAAATATTTTACACATTTAAAATTATATATAATATCTTACATTTTTACATCTTAAATTTTTTTTGGTGGGGGAATGGGAAAGGATAGAAGGTTCTGTGCTACTCCCTTTCATTCTCTCTAACTATATACACACACACAAAACCCTAAGAAATGTGTTTTTCATTTCATTCTTAATTTAAATATTTAAATTAAGAATTTAAATATACTTAAAATTTAAGTCGATTTTCTGTAGGGTTGTAAAAGCTAACTAACCTAAAGCATACAAGCTCAGTCATCACCCGGACAAACAAATGACTTGGAAGCCGAGGGAGGGCAAGAAGTATGAAATCAGAACAAATGCACACTATAATTCACAGAACAGGAAATTATATGATGAACTGGAAGAATAAGACATTTATTGGAACATGGAATATAAGAGCATTACACCAGGCTGGTGGACTTGCAGTAATAATGCACAAACAGAAAAGATACGCGTGCAATATAATCTGTCCATGTGAAATGAGATGGGAAGGCACAGGAGAATTCTACCATGATGAACACAGGCTACTGACCCTGGGAAAAGAAGACAGTGGATGCCAGGACAGAGTCATATTAGTGCTAAATCCGAAGGCAAACCAGGCTCTGTGGCATTTAACTCAATATCTCCTCGTACACTGAAGATGCGATTTAGACTCATGTCCAGTGCAGTCACAATAGTACAAGTATATGCGCTGACCTCAGCAGCTCCCAAGAAAAGGTACATTTGGACTCAGGGAACAAAACAAAGAGGAAAAAAGGCTACTACATTTCTGCCTCAGTAACAACCTGGTGCTAATGAATATGATATTGCCACAAAGAAAGCTGTGAAGGAAGTGGACTTGGATATCACTTGATCAGCAAATAAAGAACATGACAGACTTCATACTTGTGAATCACAGATGGAAATTAAGTATATTGTTGTGCAGATCATTTGCAGCCAATAGTGGATTTTAAATTAGTCCTAGCATCCATGAGGTTGAGCATGCATGAGAGCAATCAAAAAGTGTCAAGAATTAATATCTATGACATGGACAAATTGAAAGAGCCAGATATAAGGAAACAATATGAAAAAGCCCTGTGGAAAAACACCACATCTCTAGTGAAAGAAAAAATGAATGTTGATGAGACATGTAACAGTGTAAAAAACAGGATTACGATGACAGCAGTTGATCTAGTGCTCGTCTACAAATACAAAAAGAAGAAATCAGGCTGACTCTAGGAGGAGATGCAGAGTCCTGATCAGGGCTGGAAGGGGTTGAGTCAGGTCTTCCACTCTTGGGAGAGCACTTGACCAAGAGGGTCCTGCAGATGGGAGCGATTCTCATGAGAGGCACAGGTGGTTGGACCCACGATGCTGGAAGAGGAGGTGACGAAGGAGGAAGAGCACCTAATGCTTCTCTTCCAGGAATAAATAAAGTTGCAGAAGAAACTAGCTGATACAGAGAAGAGATGTACTCTGTTGGTCACACAGTGTAACAAAAGGAATGCCAGTAACTCCTTCATCAGTTGACTTCTCACCATTGTAGCTGAACTCTATGAGCAGGAGCAGTATAGTGATCTGAAGATAAAGACTGGGGACAAACGGATCAGTGCTCACAGTCCACAGTGAGACTTAAGAGTCTAGCCAGCCTAGTGTCAACTGCGGAGTTGGATCTGTCAGATACTGACCCCAAGGTGACCATATCAATGCTGTGCTGGATCTACAGAGATGAGCTAGAGCTGAGAGAAGATGATGTATTCTTGACAAAACTGATGAAATTAGCTAATCCGTTTCAACTACAGCTCCTCAGGGAAAGGCGTGAAAAAGGAGTCACATCAGCAGTAAACGTCAGGAACTGTATTTGTTTCTATCAGATTGCAGAGGTGCTGAATACTAGCACTTTAATGAACTACTGTGCTGAAATAATTGCTAGTTACTGGGATGACTTGTGGAAAGAAGACTTCAGCAGTATGAGTGCTCAGCTGTTGTACAAAATGTTCAAATCCAAGACTGATTATCCTTTGCACAAAGCTATTAAAGTGAAGAGAAAGACACAGTTTTCCTGTATCTTCCTGAAATGAATTCACAGCTGTCTGGGAAGCTCAATGAACTGGATCATACTGGAGACCTTACTTTAGATCTACCCCTTTCTCTCAAAGACTGGAAAGCATTAGTGTGGATATGGTGAACAAGAAAAGCTGGAGTCTGCTACACAAAGCCTTCCAAAGAAGAGATAAGTTTGCTGCAAATTTTCTCATTAAAAATAGTTCCCATATGGATGTTGCTACACTGGGAAAACAGGAGACTGCTCTGCACCTTGTGGCATCATGCAGTTCCAAGAAGCATTTGCCAGCTGTGATGTCAGAGATGACAAAGATTACAGTGTCCTTCTTATAGGCTGGAGCCAATCCAAACATGCAAGACTGCAAAGGAAGGACCCCATTACGTGCATCAACTGTTGTTACGATTGATCCTCTATTCAGTCAGCTTTTCCAGTGCAAACAACTAGACTTAGAACTGAAGAAGGCTTGCAAGTCAGTATGTCACAGTGTCTGTCCTGTCTCAGTGTAGGGACCAGAGAGATTAAATCAAAAGTGAAGACTGATAGAAACAACTGGACAAGCAAACAATGTAAAAGAAGAAAAGGAGTACTTGTGGCACCTTAGCTACTAACAAATTTATTTGAGCATAAGCTTTCGTGAGCTACAGCTCACTTCATCGGATGCAATAAGTGGAAAATACAGTGGGTAGATTTACACAGAGAACATGTAGATACACAGAGAACATGAAACAATGGGTGTTATCATACACACTGTAAGGAGAGTGATCACTTAAGATGAGCTATTACCAGCAAGGGGGGGGGAGGAAGAAAACCTTTAGTATTGATAATCAAGGTAGGCCATTTCCAGCAGTTGACAAGAACGTCTGAGGACACCATCAGAGGGCCTAATCATGTCAGCCACACTATCGGTGGCTCGTTCACCTGCACATCTACCAATGTGATATATGCCATCATGTGCCAGCAATGCCCCTCTGCCATGTACATTGGTCAAACTGGACAGTCTCTACGTAAAAGAATAAACGGACACAAATCAGATGTCAAGAATTATAACGTTCAAAAACCAGTTGGAGAACACTTCAATCTCTCTGGTCACCCGATTACAGACCTAAGAGTGGCTATTCTTCAGCAAAAAAAACTTCAAAAACAGACTCCAATGAGAGACTGCTGAATTGGAATTAATTTGCAAACTGGATACAATTAACTTAGGCTTGAATAGAGACTGGGAGTGGATGGGTCATTACACAAAGTAAAACTATTTCCCCATGTTTATCCCCCCACCCCACCCCCCACTGTTCCTCACACGTTCTTGTCAACTGCTGGAAATGGCCCACCTTGATTATCACTACCAAAGGTTTTCTTCCTTCCCCCCCCCCCCGATTGCTGGTAATAGCTCATCTTAAGTGATCACTCTCCTTACAGTGTGTATGATAAAACCCATTGTTTCATGTTCTCTATGTATATAAATTAACCCACTGTATTTTCCACTGAATGCATCCGATGAAGTGAGCTGTAGCGCACGAAAGTTTATGCTCAAATAAATTTGTTAGTCTCTAAGGTGCCACAAGAACTCCTTTTCTTTTTGCGAATACAAACTAACATGGCTGCTACTCTGAAACCTGTCATAATGTAAAAGAAGAGGAAGAATATGTGAAGAGAAATGAAACACAGGGGTTTTACTGCAAGATAAGAGAACTAAATGGGGCATATGAGTTGAAGATGTTGGCAGTGAAAAACAGGCAGGGGCAAATAATTGAGGATGAACAACCAAAGAATAAGTGATCGAAAAACATTTTGAAGAGCTGTACAATGTACAGAACACACTAAATAAACAGTTCTGGAAAAACTTCCCAGTACAAATGAGGGAGAACAGATACCAAAATTCTAAGTAGTAAAAATCTTGACAAAGTTTTAAAAAGAAAAAGGGAAGTGACAACATAACTGCAGAGCTGCCGGAAACACACAGTAAAAGTGATCCCAAGCTATTTAACAAGATTCACAAACGAGGAAGTGCTGAGAGAATGCGGGAAAGCGATAATAGTACTGATCTATAAAAAAGGAGATAAGAAAAACTACAGATGAATCAGCTTATTGAGCATGCCAGAAAAAGCATTCACCAAGATGTTCCAGAAGAGAATGAGGAGGTACATGGAAGTGGTGCTTGCAGAGGAACAGGTGCGAGTCAGGATGAAATACAATACATCCATTATTTGTGATAAGACAGATATTGGAGAAGTACATGGAACACAACTAAACCTGTTACTATTTTACAGATGTCAAACAGACTTTTAATAGCTTTTGGCAAAAAGGGTTTTGGCAAGCCTTGAGAAAACATGGCAACCCTGAGAAATTGACCAAGATGTTAGAAAACACCTACAGCAAGTTGACAAGGGTGGTGAGAGTACACAAGAAGCTAAAAGAATGGTTCACAATGACCATTGAAGACAAGGATGCACGTTATTGCCAGATTTGTTCAACTTGGTATTGGAAGCCATAATGGCTGTAGCGCTAAGAGTAGAAACAGGAAGAGTCATGTTATGTGGGCAGAGAGTGGATAAACTTAGATTCACAGATGATATTGAGCTCACAGAATTTACCAAGGAGGATTTATTGAGAATAACTGACAAAGTAGACTAGGAAAGCAGAACATTTGAAATGAAGCTCAGTACAGAGAATACAATAATTATGGCAACTGGAAGACAAGAGGAAGAGGTAAAGATCCAACATGGAGACAAAGAACTAGAACAAGTGGAAACATTTGTGTACATTGTCAATACCGAACTCTCCACTTGTCATTTTACACATCTCTAAGGTTTATCGGAGATCCAAACCAGAAAATTAAGCATTCAGGGACATGCGTGACTTTCTGGCACTTCTGAAAACTGTGGTGCCCTAGAACAATGAATGTTCATCCATATATACAGTTTATTCACTTGTGACAGATATGAGGACTTACCTCTGTGTTATATGAAGTTATTCAAGTATGATCAACTGAAACTTGCTAATACAAGTGAGAAGTGTTTTATTTAATTCTTCAACAACACAAGAAAATTCAGCTGAATGAAAGCTGCTTATAAGATGAAAAAGAGGATTGTAATATTATATGATGTGTGTCACACCTCTCAGTGAAACAAAAGGCATTTCCCAGTCTGGTTTGTCCGCTAAGAGATGAAATAGCTGAAAAGGAAGTTTGTGACAAGTCTTAAACCATTTTGGTGCTTCTAAGCAAACCTAGCATATAGAACAACACACACGTCCAAAACAGCCCCTTGTATCAAAGTATACAACCTTTTAAATTCTGTCATTCCATGGCCATAGAATTTTGACCACCAGAGAAAGCATGTAGCAAATTCTAACAGTAACTAACTTTGGTGAGCCACATGCCACAAAATGCTGCCACTGTAACTGAAATGTTGTGACACGGACTGTTAGAAACAGACCGTCTTCTTGAAATCTAGTCTGTTTAAAAGTAGTTTCACATGCCACATCTGCCCCCAAATCACTTTTCTATGTTTACTGTTGTTTTCTCTCTCCTGTTGCAGTGTGAAAGACCCACACAAACAGAGGAAACAGACTGGCTATACAGAAGCAAGACCAAACATGACTACACAGAGACTGCTCTCAAATGCATGAAGTAAAGAAAATGAAAAACCAAAAATAACTTATCTAATCTTCAATTTCAATTGTTATGTGAACAATAGTAAGTGAAAATATTCAGATAGAAGTGGATTTGTTGTTCAAGTAATAAGAGCTTTCAAAACAGCCAGGATTGGATTTCATGTGTGAACACTCTTGAGAACAGTTATTTACACTGTTGTTCATGGGAAGCAAGAGCACTGTGAACAAGACTGTAGATAAAAACTTGCTCATCTGAATATCCATAAATTTAAAGGGATTATGAATACTAACCAAATGAATTGGTGACGTGTTTGTATACAGACTCAGACTTGTTGTTGAATTTGTCCAAATCTTAAAATTACTCTCTTTGACACCAAAGAGAAGTTAAATGAAGTGGGGTCTGCATTGCTACACATTTTTGCCCCTGTTAAGATTTTCCTTTTACTGCCCTGCTTTCAGGGTCTCTTACTGGCACATAAACTTCCATTATCATTTACATCACCTCTGAAATTGGTCAAATTAGTTTTCAAAGAATAAAAGATACTTCAGAAACCCTGAACCCAAATCAGCCACACTTTAGTCACATCGAGTAGTACCTTGCTTTGGGCCCAGTACAAATGACTTTAATTGGACTACTCTTGGAGCAAGGCACTACCCAGCATGAGTAAGGATGGCAGAATTAGATCCATTTGTTCAGCAATTCTAATTTATTTTAAAAAATTCTAAGCATAATGCTAGATACTGAATGTATAAAATAAAGGGAGCTTCAGTATAAAGTACTGTGTTAAAAAGATTGTGCTTACTTTGCAAGATGGAAACCATTGATTTTTAAAAAAAAAAAAAATACAGTAATGTAATCCTGTTAAAGTCTAATAGAAAAAGAAAGTACACGGGCCACTATATATAGAAAGTTAAATACAAATTAGGAGCAAATACAGCACCACTGTACAATTTCTTTAACACTTACACAATTTAGATGAACAATATTTTCATTCATTCACACAGTTCAGTATAAATATAAAACAAGGTACCCCTTAAGCATTTTAAGTAACAAATTAAACATTTACGTTTTTTACTGTGCAGTGAGGCTTAACATTTATGCAGCTTCAAAACCAAAGTACAGCCTCAAGGGATGCCTCTCCACTGACAAATTAATACCTTAGAGAATAGAGCTGAATGGTGGCAATGAACTCATTTGTTCCCCCAATAATGAAGAATGACTCTTTCTTTACCACATCTGTGACTGTTGCTATGGTGACCCAGACTTACCTCATTGCTTCTCGAAGTGCCCCACGTTCACTAAGAGTCGTATGCTTGATGTCATCAAAATTATTTTCCAGCATCTCACAGTTCTGCAATAAATGGAAAAATCCAGATTAGATTCTTAAGCAGCATTCTAGCATCATAAATTATATTCACTGTAGTGCAAACATAACTGATTTATATTGTTTATATATTCACACAAATTATGCATTCTCTTTTAATTGCATAGAAGTCATTAAAAGCGACACTGTGAATTCCGTAACAAAGTAAGAACAAAAGCTTATGATACGGTTGTCCTGGAAATCCTTTTATCAGTGTTCTATAGTGTGGTATATAGAATTTTCTTCTATATCAATTTTTTTTAAGGAATAACAGATGTGTTCTTTTGCAGTAAAAAATACTACAAAACTACTATTATATCTAACAGGCTAACTTATAAATGTGGCAAAGTAGAAATACCATATGCTGAATTTAGACATCAGAATCTATACATTAAATTCTGTACAATGAAACATTCCGTATTACATGAAAAGACTAATCATCCTAAATTCTATGAGTTTCAAACTTTAAAATAGTGTGTTTATAAAGATATCACAACAGCTGATTAAGTTTCTTTTTTCCAAACTGAAGAAGCAAAGGCTCTAGTATTTCCAAATGAAAAGATTCTAGTATTTCCATTTCATTAAAATGAAATTAGCAATTCTGTGAGAATAACATTTTTTTAAAAAAATACCAAAATAGGCCTCTCCTTATGTAACCTGTTAATTCTTAACAAACATATACAAAGCTCCACGATTCAGAGTGCTGCCCCTTTTTTCCTCTCTAAATTCCTATTGAAACAATAGGCCTGATTCTATATTGCTATGTACCATCTGAAGTCATTTATAACTTTACAAAGTGACTACCTTTTAGGAGGCATGATATAGAGTTTTAGAGAAATACAACACAATTATTATTATTCAATGATTATTTTAATTCCACACTTATAATTGCTAAAATAACATGTTCATCAGAATCAAAATTAAGCTTACACAAAACAATTTACATTTTGAATTTACATTTATTTACACTGTATTCTTATTTTACGTGTAGTTTATGATTGTTTATAATATTTAGATGAATTTTACAGTGCACATCTTAAAAGATAAAAAAGGACAAATGGATCATATGAACGTAATACCCTTCTTCTCCGTCAACACATTTTACATTTTCATAATTATATTCAATCTATGGCTATCACAATTATTATTATATATCTGGCATGAAAGAAAAAATACTAATCAGTCTTCTGTATGTAACTTTATTAAAAGGTCTTATGAGCTGGTCCAGCTAATATCAGAATTAGTCTTTTACTTTGAACTAATGCTACAAAAATTAATACTATTAAACAGCTTACTTTATATGCAATAAAAAAATTTCAAATCAGTAAAAATAATCTGAAGCAAACTTATATGTGTAAGGAACTTTCTCCATGTCATCTCTTTTTTTAAATGCCATTTAAAAACCACTGCATGCTACCACATTACCAAGATGGTCATTGGATTAAGTTTTTTCCTCACTTGCAGTACAATCAGTACTCCTTTTTATGGTAAAATTCTTCTCACCACACTCATTCGGTCAATGAGAGTACTCAAGTCAGTACTCTCAGTACAACTCAGTAAGGCAAGCAGAATTTAGCCCTACAAGAAAATATTTCTTTATTTAGATTTGTGTGCATTGTTCTTTGGGCTGTAAACTCATATGCAGACAGGTCATTTCTATAAAATACATCTGAGAAATTCAATCTGGCAATGCCAGTATTTCACAGAAATATAAGGCTGAAGGATCCTCAAGAGGTCTTCTAGTCTATCCCCCAGGGCTGTGGCAGGATTAAGAATACCCAGACTATTCCTGTCAGATGTTCGTGCAACCTGTACTTAAAAACCTCCAATGATGGCAATTCCATATAAGCACTCCTGATCCACCATAACCCACAAACAAAGCTGTGTGAAAAATTGTTTTTTTTTTATTTGCTGAAACACACACACACACACACACAAATACACTTTTCAGAAAGCCAAGTAGTAAAAGCAATTTATTTTGGGTCAAATGAAACATTTATTTTGATCTGAACCAAAATGTTTTGTTCTGATTTTGACATTTATATTTATTTTAAAAAACCCTAAAGGAAATTTCAACAAAAAAGACATTTCAAATCAAAGAATCTAAATGCTATTTCAAAAATGACCAAACAAAATCTTTTCATTTTTTCAGAATTTTTTAACTTTTTTTGTTTGTTTTTAATTAAGCATTTTTGCTGTATGTACACAAATTCATGAAATTTTTCAGGTGACCCGAATCTGCATTATTTGCCAACAAAAGTTTTGGGCAACACATTTTCTCCAGGTCTATTCAACGCTAAATGCCTCTTCACAACCAAATCAAATCATACCTTCTACTCCTCCAAAAAAGCTGTGGTAAGAGACAGGATTTGGGGCATGCCCTGTGTGACAAGTTGGATCACAGAAACCCCCTTGGGAATTGCCAGCTGATATGCCAAGACTACTTCTGCTCCTGGTTTCCTGCCCTGGCAGTTTAGGAGTCCAGCATCCTGTCTTGCTGAGCCGGACACAGACCAACACAGACTCAGGGTCTGAACCTCGTGCCCCAAAGCTGCAAACTTAACTAAAAGCTACATACAGAAGTGTTCCTGTCTTTAACACTCAGATGCCCAGCTCCCAATGGGTTCCAAACCCCAAATAAACATATAAATTGTTCGCCCTCTATAACATTGATAAAGAGGTATGCACGTCTGTTTGCTTCTCCCCCCCCCCAAGTATTAACACATCCTCTGGGTTAATTAATAAGTAAAAAGTGATTTTATTAAATATAGAAAGTAGGATTTAAGTGGTCCCAAGTAGTAACAGACAGAACAAAGTGAATTACCAAGCAAAATAAAATAAAACACAAGTCTAAGTCTAGTATAGTAGTAAAACTGAATACAGAAAAATCTCACCCTCAGAGATGTTTCAATAAAGTTTCTTTGACAGACTGGATGCCTTCCTAGTCTGGGCATAATCCTTTCCCCTGGTACAGCCCTTGTTCTAGCTCAGGTGGCAGTTAGGGGATATCTCATGATGGCTGCCTCACTTTGTTCTGTTCCACCCACTTATATATCTTTTGCATAAGGCGGGAATCCTTTGTCCCTCTCTGGGTTCCCACCCCCTCCCTCTCAATGGAAAAGCACCAAGTTGAAGATGGATTTCAGTTCAGGTGACATGATCACATGTCACTGTAAGACTTCATTACCCACTTGCCAGCACACACACATACAGGAAGACATACAAGTAAAACAGAGCCATCTGCAGTCAATTGTCCTAGTTGATGGGAGCCATCAAGATTCCAAATCACCATTAATGGCCCACACTTTGCATAATTACAATACGCCCTCAGAGTTATATTTTATATTTCTAGTTTCAGATACAAGAGTGATACATTTAGACAAATAGGATGATCTCACTCAGTAGATTATAAGCTTTGTAATGATACCTTACAAAAGACTTTTTGCATGAAGCATATTTCAGTTACATTATATTCAAACTCATCAGTATATTTTCATAAAATCATACAGAGTGCAATGTCACACCCTGAAACTCAACAGCCACAAGCTCTGTTGCTCAAAAGTGAAGAAGGAAGACAAGTTCAAGAGCATAGGGCCCTTCATTGAGAACACCCTACTTCCAGCCAGACACCATCTAGGAACCATGAGCTTGAATGTCCCAGCCGTCCCATATTATGGGTATAAAATATGAAGAGAGACACGCAGGAAAATAATACAGGATTTTACAGAGCAAAATCAGCCCCCTTTCAATTGCACCTGTAAACAAATTGGAATACATTACCAGCAGTGCTCCAGAGATTCCAAGTGGAAAGTACCACCAAAGTCTACTCTAGCCAACTTTCCTCATGGTCTACGTAGAGCACATTACATTTGTTTAGTTGGAGAGTAACATAGGCAGTAAATCCACATTCAAAGAAAAGTTTGCAATCTTCTAGCCTAGCAAAGGGCTAAAGAATAAGCTCCCTTGACCGCTAATATCTGGACATCCAAGCATAGCCAAGGAATCAACAAAGCACCCAATTTACAGACTTAGACCAATAAATGCAATCTTTTTTTGAGACAGAAGATTTTACTCCTGTCATTTCAATCAATTGCTTTCAACCAACATTACCTTTGTCTTTCCCAGTTTGAATTGCAACCAACTAGCTGTCATCCAAGGCCCAATCTTGGCTAGACACTGGAAGAGCCATCAACTTCACCATGCAGAGCAGATGAACTAGAGACTAGGACAAGCATCCTGTGAACTAGGACAAGCATCCCATACCACTAAATTATCTCCCTCTGTGGTTTTTCATACATGTGAGTGGACATAGCAGTACACCTCAGAAGAAAGCCCTAGGGGCAGCAGAGCAATCATCCAATCCTCTGAGAGAAAATAGAATGGAGCTACTCCGTCCACACCTATCAAGGTATTCAGGTGCACCTTTATGATGTATACAAGAATCAGCATGGACACTTGATTTCTTTAACCATCTCTGAAAGGATATCATTGTCCCACAAGACTAGTACAGTCTTTTATTCTTATCATACATAAATGATAAGATTTCATTCAGCACCCCTTGCAAACACACACAAGCATAAGACCTTGTTGATCAGTTAAGCACAGATATGACTTTCACCACCAGCTATCTTAAAGCTATTTAAAAATACTTTTTCAGGGGAGAATGGCAATTGTGTACGGTTTGCAACCATCATTCCTAATTAGTGGGATTCAATAATCAAAGTAACTTTTTGTTCAAAGTCTTGAATTTTCTGGATATCCATGAACTACTCAGAAAAGGATACTCAACCCAAGCAGCCTTATCCACTTGTATGTGAGGATCAGAAACGAAATCCTCAGTCTGCAATAGCTAGGGCCACTACTGCAGTACATGGGCAGAAGTAACAGCAGCAGGCTATTGCTTCCCCATAAAAATGTTTATGGAACACCTGCCCACTGGTGACTCGCTACCTTCAAGTTTTGGTTCCAATGATTCCAAAGATATAAGTAAATAAAAATTAAAGTCAGCTTTTGGCTGAGAACAAGCATAAAAAATTTCAGCCGACAAAAAAGGATTTTTCAAAAAGTTATGAACATATGAAAAACAGGAAATTCCAACACAAGTTTAATCATGCTCTTAACTACAGCATGGTGAATGCCACAACTTGGACAAACCATGAGCAGGATGAATTGTACATTCAGAAGCCTTAAAGGAAAAAAAAAGGATAAAACTCACTCTACTGTATATATCAATAAAGGCTAGATTAATATCATAAATATTTTGCATAGGACAGTTGTGGTTTTTTGGTCCACAACACTGCAAAGACTTAAATATAATTAATTAAACTCCCAGGTGTTCAGGTTTCAGCAGCAATTATAGTACAAAATGTAACCACAAGCAATGAAAAAAATTGTCTTTGGTGGCTTTCTGCCAAGTTATTCCCCATGCGTCTAGATAAGGTCTAAAAGTTTCAAGTGCGATTGAATAATTATATAGTATTTTATATCTTAGTTCTGTTAACATTCATATAGTGATATATGATACCAAATCAAACAACACCCCAAAGAGGTTTATGATAGCAAAGCAAATACAAGGAGACATGATTAAAGTCAAAACTAAATGAAACAAGGTCATTAGACTTTGTGCTATTGTTCATAAAACCAGAAGGTAACGAATCCCTAAAATCTATTTTAAAAAAATTCTAACGTAACTCACTTCAAATAAAAGGTCAGGTTTCAGGTTCTGAAATGAACTGGAAGCGAGAGGGATCAGAAAGAAGTTCAGATACATAAATAAGTGATTTATTTAACAGATATTAAACCTGAACTAAAGCATACTGTATCAAAATGGAAAAACATTCCTGGAGACTCAAGACCTCATTTCCACAGGGAATAAATTGAACCTATTAAATTTCATCCTGTCTCTCTACAAAATAATAATAATTACCACATTTAAATAAACCCATTATCACATATTATGAAAAAATACAAAAGCTCACCATTCTATCCACCTTCTTCACGACCATACAGGTTACTACAGAAAGACTAAATATAAGAACATTGAATACAAAGAGAATATTACAATAATACCACAGAAAAGTCCTTTTCGCCCTCCGCCAGCCCCCACTCAAGAGCTGCCAATGACTGCAGGAGGCAGGTCCTGGTCTCAACCCAGAAAATCCCCATCCTTCAGACTTACTGAACATTGGCATCATCTGATGGCTTCCCCGGGACACTAATGGAACTTGAATCTATGCCATGGGGAACACAGGAAGGAAGGCATGTTATGGGAGCAAAGCAGAGCAAATTGATGGAGCAACTGTACAGTGAGGGATGAAGAGGAAGGATGGATATGGGGGAAGAAGGGAGATGAATTAAAAAACCCAAATACTAACATGACCTGTACCTAGCATAACCAGGAACATTTTGCTATCATTTGTATATTGCAATTTGTTTTCCTTATCTACATAGATTGTAAGATCTTTTGGGCAGTGACTGTGTCTTCCTGAACTATGTTTGTACCACACGTAGCACATTTTTAACTAATAAATAACAATAGCAACTTGAGATCTGGACACAAACTTCACAAAATGGGACTCTGCCTCTAACAGCCTGAGCAAGGCCAAGGACTCTAAAACACCTTCAAACATGGGGCAAATTCAGAATTTCCCAGATCAGGCCCTTGACTGTTAATAAGGGTTGAACTAATGAGATGTCTTACACCATGTGTAAGAATCACTTGTGTCTTAGGTTTGTGACAGAAGTGAAGTCTTACTTTCAAAAATGTCTTTCTAACCCTTCAACAGCCTCATGCTTCTGTAAAGTGGTCTGTACTTCCTAGCTGTGTCCTGCCTTTTCTCCGGTTAGTGTTACAAAAGTATTCTTTATTCAAACTCCTAGGCTCAAAGCCGGATCCTGAAGTACCTCCTGGCTCTGAAACTCACAGACCATCTAAAACAGTGCTACTCAAAATGGTGGTCTGCGGACTGATACCAGTACATGAGCCATCGGCTGCCGGTCTGCGCGCACATTGGAAAAAAATTGCCAGTCCCCCACATCAGATAGCTTGAGAAGCACTGATCTAAAACACACTTGTGCTGCCTAGTGTCATCACACAGAGTATCCCTAAGTCACAGCAGGCACTGTTACTACACTACACCATGGAGGGCTTAGGAGTCTGAGTTTTGACAAGATCATTATCCCATAACCCAAGCTAAACCATCCTGTGAGCTATTACTGATCAAGGAACTGATCCCACTCCCATTGAAATCAATTGCAAATCTGTCATTGACTCAGATGAGGGCAGGATCATGCTCTAAGCCATTTTCTGGTAGTTTAACTATATCCTGAAATACTTTACATAAGAATTTCAAAGATATCAGTATTACAGATAAGGTCTTACACACATTTCTAGTAGTTGGGGAAAAAATATTTTGATCTGACAATAGCTATAAGACCTATTCTAAAGCTGCCTGTATCACTGAAGTTGAGAAGATATCTTATCCTACTTGACATGCTACAAATCAAAATCTTTTTTTAAAGTACCCTCTACTTTTTTGTGGAGAGTGTCTTTAGGTAGAAATACTGTTGTCCCGTGGTACTACTGAATTCTTTAAGTTAAATGGTACAGCTTTTTTTCTTATTTTAAGAAATATTAACCACTTTGCTTAGGAAGATCAAGCTTCCTCCAAATATTTATGGAGGCAAATCCTACAATGTTTAGTGAGGAAAACCTCCCATAATATCAATGGGAATGCTGCTTGAGTAAAGACTGCTAGAAATGTACAGTGGTTCCTATCTAAAAAATTAACAGCTCTAAGCTCTGAGGCTTGAATTTTCTGATGCTGCTGATGCTAGAGCAAGATGCTACAAAGGGTGCACTTTCATGCCACCTTAAAAAAAGGGTACATAAACATAGTTTTAGTTACAAATATAATATTCTTCAGATATTCGACATATGAGGATATCTAATTTTTTTCATTAATAGCCAGATCTCAAGACCACTGAAGTCAATGAGAATCTTTTGATTTACTTCAACTGGCATTACACCTGACAAATGGCATTGGTGTAAAGCCTCAAACAAGACCTATACATAAATTATTCCTTATTTTAAAACCCAAAAGCCTGCTTCTGTAGCAAATGGTGAATAATTTTCAATATTCTGAGTTTAGAAGTACTGAGTATATGGGGTTATTTGTTTTCAAAAGTTGCCTTGGTTCCTAGGGAAGCGATATGAGATTTGTTCCAAATGTAGGTATTGCTTCAGCAGTGAAATCCTCATTGCATAACTGGGGTTAATTGCTGTGCTTTGGAGGTTTATTTCTTTGCAATGTTAATAAAAATGTTCCACATGTTCATGCTGTTTTATTAATTTTTTTTCTTTGCCCACTTTACTCCAACAGGCATATCTCAAAGAACATTTCTGAGGGAAAAAAAAATCTTCCAACAAACAACAAGGTTGGATCCAATAGCATTTTTTTTTTCATTTTTGCCTTTTTTATCTTCCACCAATTCTCAGGATGATAACCGGACATTTCCTTTTCTTAAATCAGAAGAAACCTCAGCAACAAAGTCTAATTGTGCCTGTCTGTTCCACAACAGAGGAGGAGCATGAACAATTTTGCACTTGAGAACCCCCTTTAAAGCAAAGAACTCTGGAAGCTAAGTTACAAATCAGCACTTGCATCTCTCTTCTGTTCTGTTTGTTGTCATAGGGCACACCGAGCTTTCTTTTCCTGTGTCATATCAGACAAAACCAACAACAGAAATGGGACCAAGAGACTGATCTGCAATTTAGATTTCAACCACTGAATCTCAACATCCTACCCATACTTTCAAAGATGAGGAGCCTTAGTTTGTGGTTCACGTGCTTATGTCAGTTTTGAACAGGACACTGATTCAGGATCCCAGAAAAACTGTTTTAGACTTTTACATAAAAACTATGAAGCACTTTCAGAAACTTTCTGGCCAAAATTTTCAGAAGGAAATCACTCAAGGCCAGATTTTCAAAATAGCTCAGATCCCACGTAGGCACCAAAATAAGTGACCAGATTTTCAGAAGAGCTCAGTAGATTAGGTATCCATTGACGTTACAATGACAGGTGCTGGTTGCTGATCACTTTTAAAAACCTGGCCCTTATTTAAGTGGATAAATGGGACTTAAGCTCTTTGGGAAATCAGCCCTACTTGTGGGTGCTGATCACTTGGAAATTTGGCCCTGAACTTGTTTCAAAATCTGTCTTTACATTGCCAAACCCCTTGTTTCATGAAGTTACTGCCTGAGTCACCTAATTACTGTTAATATAATACCCAATACTTGATAGGTTTAGCAAGGCACTCTGAATCTTAGTCACTTTAGAAGTATTTTCATTTCTTGCCTTGTAATATATTTGGATTTCACACCTCAAAATCGCAGTACAAACATTAACTAATTAATCCTCACATCATCCTTGAAGTAGAGAAGTATCATCCCACTTATATAGTGAGGGAAACTAAAGCAGAGAGAGAAAGAGAGACTATGTGACTTGCCCAAGGCTACCCAGCATGACAGTGGCAGAGCCAAGATTAGAACGAGGGAGGAGTTTTCCAATTCCCAGTCCTGTGCTTATCTCAGAATGATCCTGGCCACAAGAAGCTGACAGCTGAAATTGCATACTGTTAAAGCAGAATAGATATGATTACAATTCCACTGAGGAAACTAAACTGGTGCCAAAATTAAGAGATTCATAGATATTAAGATCAGAAGGGATGACATCATAGCATAAAAGCATTGATTAGCAAAAATCAATGACTCGTAAAATGCTCACAGCAAGGTCTAAAAAACATGCCCATGGAGCACTTTCTTGTAATTCAATGTGGTGTCTCACCATACTTCTTAGCTACCTTTACCCAGGACAGTGCTCTTTTAGAGCTCTTCCCAACAAAAGCTGCTATTTTCATTTCCCCTCCACCACTTGCAGATCACAGGAATATATGGATTTCTGTGTTTAAGTTCTAGTCTTGTCTAAATGCAAATTATTAATATTAGTCATAGAGAAAGGTATTTCTCACTATACAAAATAGACATGATCCAAAGCCCACAGAAGTCAAGGGAACTTTTTTCATCAACTTCAATGGAATTTGGATCAGGTCCTATTAGAGTTTCTTTTCAGACACACTCTAGTATAAAAAGCAAGAACATAAAGACATGCGGTACGTTTGCTCTTAATTTTCTAAAATGACATGCAGCTGAGTATTCAGTAGTACCCCCTGAATGCATATACACCTAGATTTTTGGGTGTTGAAGTTGAGACACCTTATGCCTGATTTTCAAGTCTACTGAAGACCTACAGCTTCCACTGTAGATTCATCAACATCTTTGCAAATCAGGCAAAAGATGTCTCAACTTGGGCTCCAAAAAACCAACCAAAAAAAAAAAGGCGAACAAAAACAACCCATGTGGACAGCAATATCCGTGAACATGAAAATTTGGGGCATACTGTATAATCAGCCTCCTTAAAAACATTTATAACACTCAGACAGTGGGCTTCTGAGGATGATTTTATAATGAATATGGAGTGTGTATCTCCCTATTGATCTGCTTACTGATATATAACATGTTAGCACTGATAATCACTTGTTATTCTGGAAAATCTCTAAATTATTTAATCAGTAGAAAACTTTAGAAATAACTGCCTTGTGTTTTATAAACCCGAAGCAAATTTATAAAAGGAATTTAAACTGTAATATATTGCTGCAAGGATAATTATTAAGGGAAAACACAGCTGACATTTTCTGATTTATGCACACAATCAGAGATGGAGTCCAAGGACTGTGACATAATTATCTTCATGCTAACAATTTTTGTAAATCTCTTGACAGAATTTTAGCTAATTTTAAAATGCCTTCTGAAGATTAGCACTTAAAATTGTTGGGGAAAATAGCACAATTTATTAGCAAGGGTATAATTGTAAACCTTCCAAATACTCATTGTGAATATCATTTAGACAGTAACTCCTGCTTTAGCAGCTGGTATATAAGACTCCAGTTTATGGAATCTTGAAACAACAGAGAATGGAATCTAATTAAACAGAATTACATGCCAAACAAAAATTATTAAAAACAGTCTAATAGACAATTGTTATGAATTTAGACATCTATGCCAACTTCTTTCAATACGAACTTATGTAACTGTTAAAGCAAAAGCTTTGTTCCTATAAAACCTAGACACTGTTAGCTTACTTTTTCTTTTCTTTTCTTTTTTTTTTTGAGACTTGGAACAGATTGCCTTTCTGCACTGAAACACCACAAAAAGCTAAATGCTGCCATTGATCTCCTTTCACAGATTAAGCACCCATCTGCTATTAGATAAAATGATTAAAACGTATTTTTCATTTATTGTAGTGTTGCTGCTATGATTCATTAAAATTATACAGTTGTTATATTTCTAAATAGGAAAACCCCTAGAAACTTTGCTATAGTAACATAAATTAGATCACATAGATGTCATTTGCTAAAGGGTAACCTAGCATCCATTTGACTCATCCATGGAATATGCTCTTTTTTAAAAAAACGTGTTTGATAAATATTGTAAAACTGTACATTCTGCATAATAAAGACCTACTAAATTCCTCCCAATTTGCTCTAACTCCTTCTGGTATGTTCTCAAGAGGTTCTTATTGCAAAGCAGGGAGTAGAGGCAGCTTAAAATGATACATGACCAGCTGTTCACTAAGAAAAGAAATCAAATTTTTATTTTTTTAATGTACATATTCCTATTATCTTGAGAAAGACCATCTTGAGCTCTTGGATGTTTACATAACATTTGACACTACATCATTCATAATATATGAATATTTGTTATAAAGCAATCTTTACATTACTTTATACATTCACTCTATCCAAATGGGTTCTTTAAATGATTTTGAACATTCTACAGGAGCCATCTATATACAACTATGTCTATCAATACCTCAACAATAGCAGATACTCTTCCAATAGAAAAGGAGTCTTCAGTTTTTGTAATCAATAAAAGTCAATACAAGAAAATGTGTTAACTAAGATCCTGGGGGGTAATCAATGCCTCATTAGCCTAACAGCATTACCTTGTTCACTCAGTGTTCCAGAAAAATATTCTCTTTAATGTACTGTGACATTGTACATATATGAAAATGCACCATATAACTCATTCTTAATGTCTTCCACATAAACATGTGGTCCCCAAAAGTCAGAGTATTATTGTAAGAGTGGTATTGATAGGAGAATGCTTTCCTGAGAGCTGTTTTGGAACGCTACAGAAATTTTAGAAATGTTTTTAATAATATATTAACTGTTATCAGTGCTGTCAGTGTAACTGGAAATTTCTAACTGGTGGGAAAGCACTTCAGATTTTACTTTCTCAATTTAAAAAAACAATAACAACAGAATTCCTTAAACCTAAAAGGCACGTAATTAAATCACAAGGTAAATTAATTAAAATTTTTAAAAAATAAAGCACCACACTTCCACTGTAACTAAAGCTGTGAAAACCCTTCCAATTTCAGTTGAGACAGCATTCTGCTAACTCTTCTGTCAGTGTAGTCCATGTGCAAATTTCAAATGGTAAATTCATAAAGCTGTTCACATTCACACAAATGCAGAGTATCATCCTTCCTTTCAAACTGTTTCCAGGGCAAATGCAGACACCATGTGCTTCAGCTGGGGAACAACATATCTGATAATATTGATACAGTGAAGAGAAGAAAGACACGTCTGAAAGAAGCAGTGGGACAAAGCACACAGCATAACTAACACAGAGTAAACCAGAGAACCCAAGAGGGAAGAACAAAAACATGTAGAAAATGTGGCAAGACAGCAAAGCCATTGCTGAAAACAATATCCAGCAAAAGAAGCAGACAAGACAAGAAATGCCATTAAATAGAATGTCTACTGCCCTGCATCCTCAGAGGTGGAGAAGCTTTGTCTGAGCAAACGGGAAAGAAAATCCTTTAGCTCCCCTCAAGGATTGAATCCCCCTGATTTTCCTCCTTTCCTCGTGGCATTCAACTTCTTTCTGGGCTAGAGGAGTGGAGTCCTTGGCCAGTTCACCGGATAGAAGGATGCAGCAGTAATACAATATCTCCTGTGCTAGTGAAGGGAAGTTTTAATCCCTTTCCCCTGTACAAGGTGCCAATTTATAACTGAGAATAACAGCTCAACCCTCCTTCTTTTGGGATTAAAATACAACCAGATCTTTAGGCCTTGATGTGAGCATTTTACGAGTCATTGATTTTTGCTAATCAATGCTTTTATGCTAGAATTTAATCCTCATGGTCAGATTGGCCTGGGCACGGAGAGGGTTTTCACCTCCCTCTTAACAGCCAGGGACCCAGTGGGTAGGTTAGGTTGTAAAATGCATAATGTTGCAATTTGGCAGGTGCCCAGTTGAATTAATTATTCAGCAATAGTCCAGTTCTCTGATGAACCAGAATCGGAAGTGAATTAGGAGGCGGCATCTCCTAAACAAGGTGGTGAATGAGGCTGGGGCTCCCAAATGTCTGCTGCAGCAGGATGGCCAAGCCCTTTTCCCCGTACTCCTCAAACTCTCAAATGAGGGGAGGACGGTGGGTCCCAGCAACGGTGCTGGAACCAGTTTAAAGGTTTATAGGGGGTAGGCCTGAGAACAGCCCTCTCCCAGGTGGTATAAATTACTGGTGGAAGATTTCCTGGTGTCTTGTCTTTCTTCCTGAGATGTCTGAGACAGTAACATGCAAGTCAGCAAGCACAGTGGAAGCAATGCAACTGGGGAGTACTTCTGATGATGCCATACCCTTAGGGGATATTATCCTCAACAGAATGGATAGTTACAAGCTTCAACCAAGAGCAAGAGAAAGATCTCCCTCCAAGAAGTCCCTCGATTTATTAACTCCTCCATACAACACATCCAAGCACCCTTTAGATACTAAAAGATCAGAACTCTCGGAGTTTAACTCCACTCATTTGAGTGCAAACTCCTAACCGCTGCATGAATGAAGGATTCCACCATTGTTGATTTGAAGCCAAAGCTTTATTGAATGTGACTGCATAGACTCACTGTGGAAATCAATGATTAAACAGAATTATTTTACAGCACCCACCCACACAAGTGCAGGAGAAGAAAAGCAAACTCACACGGTGTAACATAAAATATCACCCTGAATAAACTCAGCTATAATTTGTGCACCTAACAGCTAACTCACTTGTGTATTCTCCCATAATCATCCCTTGGAAACAAACAAATGACTGCAAATGAATGAATTACTGCATAAAAACAAATGAGGGGGCCCAATTTGGAAAAGGGTCTGGAAGGGAAGTTAGAGGGCCAACAATGATTGTTCTTAACACGAGTGTGAAAGGGAAACAACAAAGCTTTAGAGGGCTTTTGAAAAGTGGGGAGGGACAAAATTAGATAGAATTTAGTGTGATGTTAGGTCACACCACAGAACTCAACACAACAAAAGCAAGATCACCTGCTGACTTCAGGTACATCAATGGAATCCTTAAATAGTGGGTGAGCCAAATATTTGTCAGAACACGGCTCAAGGAGAAAGCTCTGACCAACACTCTTAAGGTCTTTAAAACATAGACGCGCTAATTTAAAGTCAATCTGCCACTTCGTAACAAGCCAATGCAAAGAACACACAACTAGAATATTATGACTGTGATAGGTCAAATCAGCAAGTGGTCAAGGTGCTGCATACGATGAAACAAGCCTACCGAGACAACTATACAGGCAGAATTACAATAGACTGCTTTAAAGAGGGGCCTCCAAGGACAGCAGCTGGGGTTGAGTTGAGAACAGCACGGAAAACAGATGAGAATGCAGAGGGACAGGGCCTCTGCACAGATCGTTTTGTGGGATCCATGAATTCTGAGTTCTAAATACCCTTCCCATTGTGCAGGAGGGGAGAGCAAACCTTACCCCCCCCCCTCTTTACCCCAATGGAACAATCATGGGAGAACTCTGCAAGAACCATCGCCCTCCCTGGAATATATGATGCAGTAACTGGTAAAGAAGGCAAGGTGCCCCTCATTTGGGAACAGGGCACTACGCACTTCAGTCCAACACTCAAAGAAAATTCAGATATCTGGAAAATTCTCCTTGTACAAATGAAAACCATCAATCATGTGAGGCAACATATGACACAATAATACTGAAGGCACTTCCTGCTAACTGGGTGAAGAGCAGAGAAAGCAGACTGTGGATTGACTTCTATCCTGGAATACTACACAAGCTGAGTGCAGTCTTGTGGCAACACAACAGAAGACTTCGAGAACAATGAAACAAATTTCCCCCTGTGACATTTGAGGATCCTTACTGTAGTAGAAAGTGAGAGCCTGAGATATGAGGCCTGGTGTAAGGCCGTAGGCCTGAACTTAAATCAGGCCATGCTGATATAAAGCAAAGTTGTCAAGAGTCAAGCTATAAGTAAAAGTGAGGCCCTTTTACAAAACATACCTACTTGCAGAACTTGGCGAGAACAGAGCTGGTGTTGCACAAACACAAGCACTCCTAGGGATTAAGTAGTCACATAAACACATTCCAGAAGGATAGTGCCAGAACACCCCAATACAGGGTTATGGTGTAAACACACTCCTCAGAGATGATGCAAAGACACACTGACCCCTCTTAAAGATAAGGTCAGGATGACAGGGTGATGAATAGAGAGGTTTTGATTAAACCAAAAGGTACAAGGTAAAGGGTGGTAACTAACCACGTCATAGGGGCAATACGTAACTGTTTTTATCAGTGTATAAAAGAGGGGTTTCAGAGGGAGTGTCTTTGTCCAGCCAGAGGGAATGGAAGTCCCACCATTCACTGGGCTGAGTCCATTGCAATGGACATACATGTCTTAGTATCCTCATAGAGTCTGCCAGGTGTTATTACCATGCTTCATTGACAATAAACCTGACCGAATGCCTTCGCTACAGAAACTGAGTCCATGGTCTTTGGGGCAGTATGATTGGAGCCTGCTGTACAGGCTATCTGGCCAGAGCCACTGCAGCACACAGAGAGAACACACACACAGCCAACAACTAAAGACACTTACCACAGGTCAGGCCAAATATAAAATAAAAATAAGACTGTTCTCAAAGAAATTACTTAAAAGTAATAAGTGAACTTGGAAACTGCCTGCCAGAGTCAAAGGCACAAGCACTAGGACTATGAGAACATATTTTTCTCCAGATTTTTCCAGTGCAACTGAAATACAGCTTCTCTACCTCCAAAATCAGATGAAGTCAGCTTTTTCCCAATGACGGTGACCCTCTATCACACAGGATAGGCTCAAACAGTCAGAAAAACAAAACTACCATGCAACTTGCCCCTACTGGTTGTAAGAGTAACTTGGACCAACTGAAAAAGACTGCAGTCAGTGAAGGCCACTCCCTATGTGAGGATGCTGTGGTAAGTTATCACTTGCATTTTATACCAGATTTTGCCACCACTGCCATTCCTCCCAGGACACTGAAGGAGGAAGTGGTGACTGTCAGTGCTCTGAAGCTTGTGAAAAAGCTATAGGCTCCATAAACAGATATCAGAAAAATGCTACCCAGCTCTCATATTTTGATTCATATTATAGAATCATAGATATAAGGTCCCTTCCGACTCTACAAGTGCCTGCAGTACTTAGGGCAGGACCAAGTAAACCTAGACCATCCCTGACAGGTGTTTGTCCAACCTCCAATTAAGGGGATTCCACAACCTCCCTTGGAAATCTATTCCAGAGTTTAAATGTCCTGATAGTTAGAAAGTTTTTCCTAATCTCTAACCTAAATCTCCCTTGCTGCAGATTAATCCCATTACTTCTTGTCCTACCTTCAGTGGACATGGAGAACTGACTACCATCCTCTTTATAACAGACTTTAACGCATATAAGACGATTTATTAGATCCGCCACTCAGTCTGCATTTCTCAAAACTAAACGTTCCCAGATTTTTTAATCTTTCCTCATATGCTGGATTTTTTAAACCTATCATCATTTTTTTGTTGGTCTCCTCTGGACTCTCTCCAATTTATCCACATTTTTCATAAAGTGTGGTGACCAGAACTGGACACAGTACTCCAGAGAGGCCTCAACCAGTGCCAAGAGGTCTCATATACGACACTCCTATTAATACACTAATGATATTAGCCTTTTTTTTTTTTCAACTGTGTCTCATTTCTGACTCACCCAATTTGTGATCCACTATACTCCCACATAGCCAGGTATTCCCTCTTTTGTAGTTGAGCATTTGCACCTGTCTTGGTTGAATTTCTTCTTGTTGATTTCAGACAAATTCTTTCATTTTTCAAGGTTATTTTGAATTTTAATCCTGTCCTCCAAAGTGCCTGCAACTTTTCCCAGTTTGGTGTCATCCGCAAATTTTATAAGCAAATTCTCCATTCTATTATCCAAGTCATTAATGAAAATATAGAATAATACCTGACCAGGACAGACCCCTGCACGATGCCACTAAATATTCTAACCCAGTTTGTCAGCAAACCACTGATAACTATTTTTAAAGTACAGTCTTTCAACCAGTTGTGTACTCCCGAATAGTAATTTCATCTAGACCACATTTCCCTAGTTTGCTTATGAGAACATCATGTGGGACTGTATCAAAAGCCTTACTAAAATCAAGATATATCATGTCTGCTGCTTCCTTCTTACCCACTAAGTCAGTAACCTCATTGAAAAAGGAAATTAGGTTAGTCTGGCATGATAAGTTCTCAACAAATCCATGCTGGCTATTCCTTATAAACCTATCATTCTCAAGGTGCTTACAAATTGATTTTTTAATAATTTGTTCCAATATTTTTCCACATTTGAATTGATGTGATTTTGGATTACAAATTACTGTACTATCTGGGAAATGGAACAGAATCCAGCAGATTGCATCTCCCAGGATCTACTCAAATAGACAGATTTAAAAATAAATATGACAAGATCATAATACAAATAATATAATTTATTTCTCTGTACCGCACCTCTCATACTTGAGGATGATGAAAAAGACATTTGCATCAGAATTCATATTTTTGCTGTAATAAAGTGTTTACATATTACTGAATGACAGAAGACTTCATTGTCTCATTCAATAACACCAGATGAGACAGAAGAATGTCACAGATGTAAAACGCAAATGATGTTTTTCAGTGTCATCATGCCTTAATCCTTTTATGTATTTTAGGCTTTCCTTGTGCTCGCTCTGACGTCAGCCAGAAACATTAAGCATATGTTGGAGTGAGTCCACAATTCACATACTTAGGGGAGAAAGCAGAGTCTAGATTCTTAATTTCCATCTTCCATGAGATGAGGACACAGTCCCTTTTTCAAAGGGATTTTCAAAGCATTCTAGGGGATTTAGATAGCTCTTCCATTAATTTCTCTCTAAGACAGCTAGTCTAGGAACAAGTTGCTGCCATTTTTGCAAAAGCACCTTGAAAATAAACTATATCAATGTAAGAGGACTATAGCTATACATGTTTTTATACCATATTCATGAGTGTAGTATCTGAGATTTTGTTGTAGCATACCACTGCAAATGTGCAGTAAATCAAGAACCTCATTGTCCCTGTGGTATCAGGAAAAGACCAGAAAGAACATGAAATTAGAATGCAGCTACAAGAAAAAATAGGAAAAGCTGGCAAAGGGAAAAAGGAAAATCATATGTCCATACAACATACATGATATACAATACACTTTTTCCTCTTACTAAACATACTTTGCTCCTGTTAATCCTTTTTCAGAAGATCAGAGACACAGGTTATTTTTATGGTTGTGCTACTTATAAAATCTTCACCATCTGATCTGTCACCTAATTATAAATAATTAAGAATGTATTTCAGTCAAAATTAAATGAGAAAAAAGAAAATCATTTTCAATAAGCATAATGTTCTTTGTATAAGATACTATGGCTCTCTAATAATTCTTAACATTTTTCCAGCACAAATCCGGAGAAAAAGAATCACACTTATTTCTCTTTTTTCATGAGAAGCAACTTAAAAATAAGAATTTTACTGTGTAGCACAAAGAACAGAGAGGAAAGGTGGTTGGGGCATTGGCCTGGGATGTGGAAGACGCAGGTTCAATTCTCTGCATCACCTCGGACTTCCCACATAATCTTTGGCAAGTCATTTAGCTTCTTTGTGCCTCAGTTCCCCTTTTGTAAAACAGGGATGATAATGCATAGAGTGATCAGACAGCAAGTATGAAAAATCAGATGGGGGTGGGAGGAAATATGAGCTTATATAAGAAAAAGATGCAAAATTCAGGGCTGTCCCTTTAAAATCGGGACATCTTGTCACCCTAATAATGTATGGTGATAATACCTCACAAAAGTCCCAAAGAGGAGACGGGGTATCACTGGGATAAAAAGACAGCCACTAAAATGTCATGAAATGATGCTCCTCTGATGAAAATGGTCATGGGAATCACATACAGAGCAAAAAACAAAATTTTATATAGTGACTATCATAACCAAGGTAGCCAAAGCTCTTAACACATTACATGATACTGCCAGTAATAGTAGTAGGTGAACACAGCTTTGACAATGCTTTCTCCTTACACAGCCTTGACCATTAGAAACCACCACAAAAGACCTCAATTTCGTGTGCCAGCTGATGGACAAGGACATCTAGCAATGCAATACCTTGATTTTGACAATAATGATTGCTTGCTAGCTTTGTTTTCCTATTTACTGCCTGATTGACATGGTCTTCACTTCCACTGGGAGCATCCACGGTCTTGTCCTGAAGAACCTTCCTCTGCAACATAATCATGCTTTGGAGCCCCATGAATATTGCCTTCCCCATGAATGCAGTCTTTGAAACCTTTTTAAACTGCTGTATAAAAAACCAGAAGGGGTGCTATTGAGCAACAGGAGGCACTCCAGCTACTCCCAGGGCAGTCATTCCACATCAATTGCCGGGCAAGCAAGGAAATCTAAGGTTCGTATTTTCAAAAAGACACCGGAAGTGTGGCTCCTAAATATGAATTTAGGCAACTAAATAAGTGGCCAGTGTCCTGTAGAGCAAGACCTCTAGGAAGTGTACAGATGCCATATTGCCTGTACACTCTCCATGTAGACTTTGGTTTCCTGTGACACTTTCAGCAAGGTTTCAGAGTAGCAGCCGTGTTAGTCTGTATTCGCAAAAAGAAAAGGAGTACTTGTGGCACCTTGGAGACTAACAAATTTATTAGAGCATAAGCTTTCGTGAGCTACAGCTCACTTCATCCGATGCATTTGGTGGAAAAAGCAGAGGAGAGATTTATATATACACACACACACACACACACACACACACACACACACACACACACACACACACCATGAAACAATGGGTTTATCATACACACTGTAAGGAGAGTGATCACTTAAGATAAGCCATCACCAGCAGCAGGGGGGGGAAAGGAGGAAAACCTTTCATGGTGACAAGCAAGGTAGGCTAATTCCAGCAGTTAACAAGAATATCAGAGGAACAGTGGGGGGTGGGGTGGGAGGGAGAAATACCATGGGGAAATAGTTTTACTTTGTGTAATGACTCATCCATTCCCAGTCTCTATTCAAGCCTAAATTAATTGTATCCAGTTTGCAAATTAATTCCAATTCAGCAGTCTCTCGTTGGAGTCTGTTTTTGAAGCTTTTTTGCTGAAGGATAGCCACTCTTAGGTCTGTGATTGAGTGACAAGGATCTACAACCTATCCTGAAGGACGAGCCATCACTCTCACAGATCTTGGGAGACAGACCAGTCCTTGCTTACAGACAGCCCCCCAATCTGAAGCAAATACTCACCAGCAACCACACACCACACAACAGAACCACTAATCCAGGAACCTATCCTTGCAACAAAGCCCGTTGCCAACTCTGTCCACATATCTATTCAGGGGATACCATCATAGGGCCTAATCACATCAGCCACACTATCAGAGGCTCCTTCACCTGCGCATCTACCAATGTGATATATGCCATCATGTGCCAGCAATGCCCCTCTGCCATGTACATTGGCCAAACTGGACAGTCTCTACGTAAAAGAATGAATGGACACAAATCAGACGTCAAGAATTATAACATTCAAAAACCAGCTGGAGAACACTTCAATCTCTCTGGTCACTCGATCACAGACCTAAGAGTGGCTATACTTCAACAAAAAAGCTTCAAAAACAGACTCCAACGAGAGACTGCTGAATTGGAATTAATTTGCAAACTGGATACAATTAACTTAGGCTTGAATAGAGACTGGGAATGGATGAGTCATTACACAAAGTAAAACTATTTCCCCATGGTATTTCCCCCCCCCTGCTGCTGGTGATGGCTTATCTTAAGTGATCACTCTCCTTACAGTGTGTATGATAAACCCATTGTTTCATGTTCTCTGTGTGTGTGTGTGTGTGTGTGTGTGTGTGTGTGTGTGTGTGTGTGTGTGTGTGTGTGTGTGTGTGTGTGTGTGTGTGTGTGTGTGTGTGTGTGTGTAAATCTCTCCTCTGCTTTTTCCACCAAATGCATCCGATGAAGTGAGCTGTAGCTCACGAAAGCTTATGCTCTAATAAATTTGTTAGTCTCTAAGGTGCCACAAGTACTCCTTTACTTTCAGCAAGGGAACAGAAAGAAAGAAACCCAGGACAGGGTAGCTCCAGGGTGAAGCTACATGGAGCAGTAGGAACTTTTCTTTACCTCATTTCTGTATATAGTTTCTAATCGTAACAAATGGTCTATCTTGAAACCAGCCTGCTAGTCAGTAAGATATTACAGCCAGATCTTCAGAAGTGCTGAGAATCCAGCCGTTCTGATGGACCCCAAAGGGAGTCACAGGGTGCTCAGCATTTTGAAATCCAGACCAGTCTCTAATCTGTTTTTTTCTGTCAAATTTCCTGTTTAACAAAATGCTGCATGTGATACGCCTCTGAAGTTCCAAAATAGATTTGTATGGTACTGGAATGTATTATCTGAGAAATAGGATATGATCTTGTAATTAAAGGATCCTAATGGATATGCAGAAGGATCTGAGTTAAGGTCACATATTAAATCCTATCTTAACATTTTCCCAAACTGAAGAGTTGAAAGATCTGATCTTGCGAACACTTACATATATGCTTAATTGTAAGTAGAAGAGCAGTCCCATTCTCTTCAATGGGATCATAAGCATGTTTGTAGTATCTGTGCCTAAATTTGTACTCTTAACTTAATACATTCATGTACTTTTTGTACTTAAATCCAATATTATTTAAATAGTACAATGCATATTAATGTTTAGATTTGTGTCCCATTGACTTAGATGCCTTAGTCCCATCATCTTATGCTCCTAAATCACTCAGGTAGTTTTGAATTTTATCCTAAAATCTCTAACACTGAATAGTTCTGAACAAATCTGAAACTCTTATTGTATCCTTTTATAGCAAACATTGGATCCATTAGCCATTCCCCAACTCCCAAAAGGTGTTACCATTGTTGCAAAGGCCTAAGCAGAGCGGTAGGAAAAAGTGGAGCAATTAGAGATACCAGTCATTCACTTAAAACAATTTATGCTTTTTTCTCTGCAAGCCCTTTTCATCTGTAAGTTTCTAATTCCTTTTCTCATATAACCATGTCCCCCATTCCCTTGTGTTTACTTCGTTTGTGTTTTCCATTTCAAATTTTTCTTCAATAGTGCCCTATCTTTTCCTTTTTCATTTTATTGCTTGGGGTTTTTTCCTCTTGTTCTCTTTCCCCTTGTTTGTTTGTTTTTCTTTCTTTCTCCTTTATTCTTCACTAATTATTTCATGTCTCCTGATTCTTTCCATTTTATAAATGTGTTGTGACTTTTTATTTAGTTCGTTATTGCATTCCTTTATTCTGCTTCTGCAGCTTTCTGATTTCTGTGTGCTTGCCTAACTACGGCTCCAAGCAGGACATTCTCAAATTGAAGAATAAATAAATTAAAAGAAAAATACTATCTGTGGTAGTGTTGTGTTGCCTAGCAACAGTGTGAGCCTCTCCACATCTTTTCTAGAGCCCTGGTGGTAAGGATGCTTTTCAGACTTATTGCTACAAACATATGCAAGATCTTATTCACATTGTTTGGCTGTTCACTGACAAATGCACAGGAAGATATAAAAGACAAAATGGTAAACTCTACAAAGTGAGCATCAGGAACTAGGCTTCCCAACTAGCACAATAGATCATAATAAGCTCTTTGGTGCAGGATCCCCTGCCTTGTTACATGGTCTATAAAACACAAGGTAACTACATTATTTAAATAAAATTAAACATTTCTTCTTTTTCAATTCAGGCACTTACGAGTTACTAAAAAACTCTCCACGGACAACTGGGTTTACATATATAGGTATAAATAGTCAATTAAACATTCAAAATAAGCTTTCTTTTTCTTCCAATCTTTCTAAAAAGCTTTAATCTACATAAAGACAAAAGAGCACTCTCCAATTTCTATAAAATGGAAAAAAAATACAAAGCAGCTTTATGAAGCCTTGAAAGCATAATGGGATTATCAAAGAAATTGTGTTTGTTCCTAAAGCATTTGAACAAAATCCTGAGAGATGCTTATCATCTGCAATTCCCACTGACTTCAGATGTGATATAAGTAGAAGATTCAGTAACCCCCCAATTTAAAAAATAGACCAATTTGCTAACGTTATGTTTACACTACAGCCTATGTCAGTATAATTTATGTCACATAGGGGTGTGAATGACCCCGAGTGACATAAATTACACCGACATAAGCACTTGTGTATGCAGCGCTACGTCAGCAGGAGAGCTTCTCCCACCAACATAGCTTGTGCCGTTCATGGAGGAGCTGAAGCGCTGTACATGTAGACATGCCCTTAGAAAAGTTCATTGGTACCAACGGCACTCACATAGCTCTACAACAGACAAATATCTGATTTTAGAGGTTGATTTATCATGATCTGCTAGAGAGTTAGAAATTTATGTTTGACCTCATATTTTTCAAACAATATAAGGCATTTGATTCCAGCTCAAGAGAACAGATGCTAAACTCACATCAGACTTGCTCCCCTCTCTGGCAACAATGATGGAATCCTTGAAGAAGACAATGGCAGCCTTGCCTGAAGAAAGGAATTTTCATGCTCTTTAGATGGGAATGGATGTGCTTGTATGGCCATAGGAGGCAAGTACTTTTAAGAAATCTGGAGTTAAGGAAAAAAATATAACAAGGGTAAGGCCTGGCCTACACTAGAAAATTATGTCAGTTTAACTACATCACCCAGGGTGTGAAAAATCCCCTGCTCAGACAGCGCTGGGTTGACAGAAGAATTCTTCCATCAATCTAGCTACTGCCTCTTGGGGACAAGGATTACCTATGCCTGTTGGGTTATGCAGGCTTCCTTGAGGATGTGGATTGAGAAGTCAGATATGGAATGATTATTTTGTGAAAAGCATTTGCCCATGGGTGATAGGGTATTTTTTACCTTTTGTCGTTTTTCTATGCGAGTTCATTTTAGAGCATAGTGATTGTCTAGTTTCACCCACACAGTTGTTATTGGGGCATTTACTGCACTGGATGAGGCAAATCACATGTGATAGGCATGTGTAGAACCCATGGATCTTGAAAGATGTTTTGTGGGGGAATTGATCATCATAGCACTGGAGATATGACTGCAGATTTTGCCTCTGTTATGGTTGGTGCTGCTTTGAAGTTGGTGGTTCGTGGTTTGTGGAGAGCTTGCTGCTGCTGCTGCTGAGTTTGGTGAGTTGTTTGAAGGCCAGAAGAGGGGATTTCAAGAAAGATTTCTTTCAGGAATTAAACACTGAAGGAGAGGTAGATGCTGCTGGTAGTAGAGCACACTGGAATATTGTTTCTTAGATGGCACAACACAACAGAGAAGCAACATTCAGGCTGTAAAGCCAAGCACTCAAAATTTAAGAAATGCCAGAATTAAGATTGCCTGTGCAACCATATTCTGGCCCTCTTGTGCACATGCATTATAATATAGTCTCTAATTACGTGATTACATGGCTGCTTCACCAGTGCTAACACTGTTCCTGTCTCCTCTACCTGCATCTGCATCCAGACAAAGAACCTGACCATGGATGCCTCTACCCAGACCCTGGTGTGGATTTTCAAAGTCTGTGTCCCGACTGTCAGAAAGACAGGCCGGTGTGAAAGGTGTCTGCTGGTGGAATCTCTCAGGAAGCAGGTGAGAGAACAGCAGGAGGAGGTGGCTACGCTGAGGAGCGCCTGTGCACATGAGGAATTCATTGTGAATATTCATATGGAGATGTCCAAGGCTGAGGAAGCTATCCAGCTAGAAAAGACTGCTGACATACCCACGGAGGAGGATGATACAGTTCTGTCACAGGGAGGACACTGGCACCAGGCAGTGCTCCATACCTACTCCCAACTCACCACTACAGTGATGAAGACTGTTATGCTGCCTTGGCAATGAGCCATGAGGAATTGCCCCCAAAGGCGGTGGAGGAGAAGCCATGTACCCCGAAGGCTGGAAGGGATCACAATGACCTCATCCAGGAAGAAACATAGGGTAGTGGTGGTTGGTGACTCTCTTCTGAGAAGGACCGAGGTACCCATCTGTCAGCCTGACATGGTATCCTAGGAGGTATGCTGCCTGCTAGGGGCCTGTATCCAACACATTACAGAGGGATTGTTGAGAATTATCCGGCTCTCTGACTACTAACCCCTGCTACTCATCCATGTGAGCACTAATGATTCTATGAGGTATGACCCTGAGCAGATCAGAAGTTACTACAGGGCTCTGGAGTAAGGATGAAGGAGCTGAGGGCACAGGTGATATTCTCTTTGAGGCTTCCAGTCAAGGGTAGAAGCCTAGGTAGAGACAGATGCATCCTGGAGATGAACACCTGGCTGCGAGGACAGTGTGCACAGGCAACCTTAATTCTGTCATTTCCTAACTTTTCAGTGCTTGACTTCGTAACTTTCATAATGTTCTCTTAAGTCAGTTTGTGGTGTGTGTAATTTTCTAGTCTTTTAAAAAAGCAAATTGAAAAAATGTAAAATTCCTCATGTAGAATCACATTGCCACATGTATTATCAGCAGGATTGGAACCTTTAGATCCATAACCTCTGCTACTTAACTTAATGGAGTAACCAATAGCAATAGCAGGTGATCATCCTCTCGGTCGACCAGCATGAAACAAATGGGACACTTTGCCATCAGGTATCACAGATATTTGCTGATAGCAAAAGAAACTCAGGAATCTTGGGTTCCATTCCAGGCTCTGAAGGAGGGCATGCTCTAGTAGACTCAGAATCTACTGCCTATTCCTCACAAGTTTGACTCATTCTACTTTATCCGTGCCAAGCTGTCTCTTCCCTGCCTCCTTGTCCCACACCCATTCTCCCCACATAATCAGTCTCAGTCCCCATTCCACAGATTTCTCACCTTAGCCCCAGTCTCCTTACCCCACCAGTTTCAGTTCCCACCCTCCTGGCTCCTCATCCAATATTTCCCTCTCCTCCTCCTCCTCAACCCCAGCCTCCAGTTGCCACTCCTGTCAAACTAACAACTGGGTCTTATCACGAGAAATGTTGGGCAACCTTAATAATAGGCAACGCCACTTGCGCAAGAAGCAGTCACCATTTCTTATCTCCAGCCAGTGACCACAAGCAAGCACTACCGTACACACACACTTCTGAAGAGTATTAAGACTTCCGCGATACACTGAGGCAGCTACATGTTAAGTGTGAAGAATGGCTTAAGCTTTGGTTCTCTCTGTACCCTCTGATCTGATCAACTCTAATAAAGAGATAAATATTAATCATGCTTTTTTAAGACATGGGATTTGTTCATAGGTCAGATGATGTACATTGTCTTCATTTGATTTTTCATTATTTCTTTTGTGAACAGACATATGGGAACATTTGACCCAAACCAAAATCCCAGATTGGGATGATCCCAACTTTGGTAGAAAATACGAAATACAGGCCTGCATCTGAATTTTGTGGCTCACCACATGCTCTAAAATAGGAGAAACCCAATGACAAATCTGAAGACTCCTGAATATTTTCATAGGAGGTTGTAGATAGTTTAAAAAACCAGGTCAGGGTCATAGTAGGCCAGAAATTACCTTTGATTATTTAAAATATAAACAAGCCAAACCATAGAGAGAAACTCCTCTCCCATATAAGAGAACTTTGTATTTCATCTTGTGCCAATCGTCAGCAAAAAAGTATCCAAACTCTCAGACTGTTTCAGACTCCCTTGGGAGGTATTCACCACTGAATCAATATGAAGCAAAGGACTGGAAAACTAAAAAGATAAAGCAAAGGGGGTTTATTCACTTGGATCTTTCAGCAGATGTTGGCAGACCTGCCTCAGTCTCTCAGAGTCTCTCTCTGTCTTGTAGGAAAAGGGGAATATATAATCTATGCCCTATTTCCCAGCATGGCTTTCCAGAAGCTAGGACTATTAATATGGCACTCATGGCAGATTACATCCCTCAGCCTATACAGCTCTCCTAATTCTCAGGGAGACTGGCTGGAATTGCCAGTATCCAGCCTTACTAATCCCTCACTACTGCTTAGGGAAGGGCAGACACTGCAACTGTTCCAGTGCCCTGCAACTATGTGTGTGCTCTGCATGAAGAGGGGCTCACAAGGGAAGGAAAAAGCTTTTTACACCCTTACACCCTCAGCACACTCATTAAAAAAGCCAGACACAATGTCACCATTAGGACATAATGTACTTATGACTCTATAACAGAAAAGTTACATTAGGGAAAGGGCTAATCTGTAGCAGGCAGGCAGATTTCATAACAGCTGATAAATTTTGATGATTATGTCTTAAGGACAAATTCCAACTAAGATAAATAGAAGCCAAGTGCTGTAACGTGTATCTTATAGAAATATCTGGGATAAATCATTTTCATGTACAGATATAATGTAAGCCACAGTCACACTTGAATAAAATGTCTAGAAAACACAGCGTATGGTACCTATACAAAGAAATGCAAAGTAATTAGTGTGTCTGAAAAATGCATGAGTTGGAATTTGCTAAATGATTAAACTGCTACATTGTAAAGTCCCTATAAATATTTAATTATTGAGACTATGAGTAAAAGATAAGATCTCTTGACATTACTTTTCAACTCTTACTGATACTCAAAGTAATCCATGTTTTATTCATGTAAATTGCTTGTACATACAGTCAATCATGAGTAGAAAAAAACATTCTCAAATTTTCTAATCATGTCAACAGATCCTAATGTAACATTTTCCACATTTGGGAATCAGAGCATTTTATTTAAGCAAATCACTCTGGCCATGATACCACAAAGCACAGCCTGAGCAGACATCAGTTCCAAGAATCAGATGTCAAAGTGCTCCCTCTAATGTCCCTTAATCATCACACCGATTAGTGGCTGAATAGTGATGTGATTAAAAAGACTATTGCCATCGTATACCTATTCATACTACTAGCATTCTACGTATGTTCCACCGATTAGTATTTGAATAGGGTAGCGATTAGATAAACATCTGCTATTGTATACCTTTTCAGAAAAGAGCTAAACTAGCATGTGTATACACACACACACACACACACACACACACACACACACACACACACACACACACAAACAAATAAATATTTAGCAAACGTGAACTATAGGTCTAAGTTGTAAAGATAATTGAACATATTTCCTTTAATAAGTGCTCTCTATTTTGCAATATTTAGGAATATTTTTATAAATATACTAAATGTTTCATTAATACAGCTTTGGAGCTGGTCAAATTATTCAATGCAAATCATTTATCCAAAGTTTCCTATTCTCAAGTTCTGGGCAAACTGACTGATATTTATTTATTTGTAATATGAACAATTTATCTTTCAGGCCACCAGTTATCTGTGAACAGTTTATTTAGATTATTCTCTAACTGTGGTGTACAACTGGTCACCAAAGTAGCATATTTTTCCAGTTCCCTTACTGGACTACAAATATTTAAAAGAGAAGAGAAACAGCATATAGCTGAAAATTTTCTACCCTTGCTTCTGCGTGTTTATGGAAATTTATACAAACAGCAGTCATTCCTCAAACATTTGTGTTAATAAAAACTCATTTGTGCAAATTTTCACAAACAGTTACAGAGATACAAAGTGAAAAGCTGTTTGACATTTGAACAAGTATTTATTAGTACTCAAACAAACATCACCAGGTATATCATATAACATATTGCATGTCTCGGCCTACAACACACTGCACAAAGAGACTTAATAGTTTGTACTTTAACATGTCACAGACTAAACAATCAATTTTTTTATATTTCCAATATTTAGGAGGAGCTACAGAAAAATTAAATCAAACTGCTTTGACCAAAAGTGATACCCTTGGAAGAAATAGCTGCACTTAAAAATGGTTTGGCTATTGGAAGATGTTGATCAGGTTTAGTAAATGCAAGCACAAAGAACAGCGCTACTCTGCCAGAAGTTCAATACAGACAAAGGCTATGGCAATTAATAATCCAATGTCCCCCTTCTTGCCTTTTTCTTTTGTTGAATTACATCCAACTTTTCCATCTGAAGCAATTCCTAATATTGTTCTATAGGTACATCAATAAAGTGTATAAGCAGTTTCAAGCAGTGTTTGAGAAGAAATGCTGAATTGATGGTTTAGACTATATCCTCTTCCTCATCAAAACCTCTCCTCAATATTCACGAACCTCCTTCAGCCTGGGACACAGAATGTGCTGTCCAACTGAACTCAGATTTCTCCAGTGAGTAATAAATCATAAAAAAAAAATATGTAGGGTCAAAAAACGTTTTCATTTACAACAGTGCACCTCTCTCAATCCAATGGGGTCCAACAGATCTAAATGAGGACAGAATTTGGTTCATACATATTGAAATGTGAAATGCCTCCTAATATATACCCAACAGAATAAAGTATGCACATCTGGTGCAGTGTTTATTCGATAAGAAGCCTTTGTGGCAGGAAAACTATGAGATACCCAGAGCAATCCTGTGAATAGAAATAGTCTCTCAATAGGGCCCACAGATCTCGAATTAGTGTCACAACTCATCTCCTTCCTAGGTTTTTGTCTATTGGTGATTCAAAGACAGTAACAAAACCAAAACCTCAGCCTAAATTTCTTCCTCAAGCATGGCTTTTTTTAGGATGATTGCCAGGACGGCCTCCCTCTGGCTCAAATAAACACTTCCCTTGTTCTTTCTGGTTGGGAATGATCGGTTCCACCCACCAGCAAGAATCAGTGTAACTACCTGAATCTTTAATACAGTTGTTTATCACCTAAATCTCAGGTGACTAAGCAAACGAGCCATGCATTCCTATATAAGATCTTAAAAGTCTGAAAGCTGTTTTATAAATACCAATGACTTATTTCCTCTATAGTTTCTAGGGGACGTTGACTGGCTTCCATCTACTGATAGAAACTGATTTTAAACAATAGCCTGGTTGTCTGACATAATAAACAAGTCACAATACTCACTTAAAGCACAAAGAATCTTCTTTAAGGATAATACATTTTAGCTTTTTTGATGCTTGGAAGGATATTAACATTTAGTTTCTACTTTCAGGGCAACCAAAAATGTCTCACAGCAGACTAGGAGTTAAAATTTTGTTTGTGTGATTATTCTGAGAAAATATGTAAGTCTGCCATCTGGAAGCATTTTAGACATTACAAAGTCACTGTGTGCATGCCTCAGCAGATGCAGCTTTTGTTCACAGAGTTTTGAGGGCTGTTAATTTAATTAGTTCTGTATTTTCATACACCCACCCTTCCTCCAGTGGTAATTCTACCCAGTCCCTATAAGTATAGTTTGATGTAAAACTGATGCGAAGGGCCAAATTCTGACCTAATGTAAATACAAACTGATGCAGTTACCATGGACTTCAAATAGAGTTAAATAATTCTTATAAACAGGTCAGAATTGGATCAATCACAGGATGACTATGAGCTACCAATGTGATGTGGCTATGAAAAAGACAAATGAGATCCTAGGATGTATTAGGTGAGACATTTCCTGTAGAGATAGAGAAGTATTTATGCAGTTGTATAAGGCACTAGGAAGACTTCATCTGGAATTCTGTGTACAATTCTTGTCACCCATGCTCATGAAAGATTAATTTAAACTGGAACAGGTGCAGAGAAGAGCTATTAGGATGATCAGAGCAATGGAAGGCATATCTTCAGAGAGAAAACTAAAAGAGCTTGGCTTGATTAGTCCAGCAAAAAAAGAAGGCTGAGAGGAGATACGATTGCTATCTATAAATATATTGGGAGTAAATGCCAAGAAGGATGAAGAGCTATTTACACTAAAGGATAATGTTGCCACACCTGAACAAATGGATATAAACTTGCCACAAACAAATTCAGGCTGCAAAGTAGAAGAAGGTTTCTAATCAGCAGAGGGGTTCTGGAACAGCCACCCAAAAGATGTAGTGGGTGCAAACCATTGAATTAGTTTTATGAGTAAGCTAGACAATTTTATGAGTGCAATTGTACAATGGGGTTGTTTGTGGTAGTGGGGGACAGTTTTCAACAGCCCTAGGGCTCACTTTCAGTTTCTGTCTTATATGCCTAAAACTCATACCTTAGGTTGTCAGCCAGCTGCTGGCTGGGGTGAGGAAGGAATTTTTTATCTCTTCCCATTTTTTTTTTTAATCTCCTTCCCCGAAGGGTCAGGGTTGGCCATGGCTAGAGATGCAGCATTGGGCAGCATGGGCCTGGTCTGAGATGGCACCAAACATTCCCTCCTTCAGGTGCTTGGCTGGCAGATTCTTATGCTCAGGGTCTAACTGATGGCCATCATACGTGGGGTTAGGATGGCATTTTCCCCCAGGTCAGATTGGCAGTGACCTTGGAGTTTTATTGCCTTACTCTGCATAAGAACAGCCATACTGGGTCAGATCAAAGGTCTGTTTAGTCCAGTATCCTGTCTTCCAACAGGGGTCAATGCCAGGTATCTCAGAGGGAATGAACAGAACAGGTAATCATCAAGTGATCCATCCCATCGCCCATTCCCAGCTTCTTGCAAACAGAGGCTAGGGACATCATTTCTGCCCATCCTGCCTATTGATGGATCTATCCTCCATGAATGTATCTAGTTTTTGATCCCTGTTATAGTCTTGGCCTTCACATGTCTGACAATTTTGTTCTTTAATATAGTGTAGTTTCAACCAGTTTGCCCGGTACTGAAGTGAGGCTTATCAGCCTGTAATTGCCGGGATCACCTCTAGAGCCCTTTTTAAAAATTGGCATAACATTAGCTATCCTCCAGTCATTTGATACCGAACCTGATTTAAATGAGAGGTTACAGATGACAGTTAGTAGTCCTATAATTTCACATTTGAGCTCCTTCAGAACTCTTGGGTGAATACCATCTGGTCCTGGTGACTTATTACTGTTTAGTTTATCAGTTTGTTCCAAGACCTCCTAATGTTACCTCAATCTGTGACAGTCCCTCAGATCTGTCACCTAAAAAGAATGGCTCATGTTTGGAAATCTCCCTCACATTCTCACCCATGAAGACCCATGCAAGAATTCATTTAATTTCTCCGCAATAGCCTTATCGTCCCTCCTTTAGCATCTTAATTGTCCAATGGCCCCACTAGTTGTTTAGCAGGCTTCCTGCTTCTGATGTATTTAAATTTTTTTGCTATTACTTTTTGAGTCTTTGGCTAGCTGTTCTTCAAATTTTTTTTTGGCCTTCCTAATTATATTTTTACACATTTGGGTCACTTGCCAGGATTATCTAGGTATATCTCACTTAATCATTTCCCTGTCACTGGGGAAGCTTCGAGCACTGGGGCACTTTGGTCCCTCCATTCTTTGCCTGTGGCACATAATAGTCTAGTCTCCTGTGGGTTTATTACATTTTGCTTGTTGGGTTTAGCATGTGAGTGCTGGCAGTGTTGGTGGCCTGTAATACACAGGAGTTCAGACTGGATGATACAGTGGTTCCTTCTGGCCTTAAGCTCTTTGATTGAGAAATTTACCTGCAAATGCCTTCCTATGCAATCAATTCCCATCCCTCCCAATGTTTGTTTACAATAGATTCCTTACTTGAAGAAGGCTAAAGGAGGGTTAAACAATTCTCTACAATTTGATTTATATTGACCAGAGAGTCCAGAAAGGCAGAGACATTTCCAGTGAGTTTTTGTATCTTACTAACTGCATCCATTTAACTGGATACCAGGTAAAGTTTTCTTTGCTTGCTTGTGTGGGGGGCTTTTTGAAGCAAGAGGGAATGTATGAGGGGACTGTTTGTTTTTTAATGTAGTTACACAACCCTGTGACAGGGGGAAATGTTTAACCAAGTTTTAAAATAGGGACTATTTTCTGGATAGAAATGCAAAACTCCCTTCAAATTTTGTACTGGCATTTTAAAATTTTGCCCCATTTATGAACTAAAAAATAGGAAATTTCTAGCAGAAATTATACACATTATAACTACAGCGTATTACCATGCAAGTCCATTTTTAAAATATGAGTATACATACTGGTTACAACTAAGGCTTTGATCATGCAATGAGCAACTTGTGAGCAGACTCTTGTGCCAGTACAGAGTCCCATTGAACACAAAGGGTCTTTACACAGGAGCAGTACCCTCCCCTCTCCCAGAATCCAACTGTAGAAACAAATCCCAAGATTATGTAAAAGATTCACCCAGAACCCTGAAAGAATGAAAAGTTACATGATGTCTCAGATTCTGTTTCAAATTCCATCACCCACCACGGTCCACAAATGTTTCCTGGGGCTTCTAATGTTTTCACATCCCCGTAAGTTTAAGAGCATCAGAAGCTTTGAGAGCGTACTAGAAGTACACTTGCCAAGACGAGGAGGAAGAAGCAGGAAAGTGGGGCATTTGCTTAGATGTTTCACTGCTATCAATGAAAGAGGACCTAAATATAACAGGCATTTTTAAAACATGGTAGATTGCGGGAAAAAACCCATACAATTGGATATGATAATAGAGATTACGCAACAGAATATATAGTAAGGTTAAATATTAGTTCATAAGGGTGGTGGTGTAATACTCTACCTAAAAAATTCCATAAAACCTAATGAGATAAGTCATTTGAGTTGAGAGGACTATCCTGCACAATCTGGAGGGAAACAGTACAAATACGTGACAGGCATTCTTGATCAGGTGGGATATCAAAGAGGCAACCATTAATAAAATATAATGGAAGACTTAACTACTATCATATAAAATTGGTCAAATATCATATTGGAGCAAAGAACATACCTAGATCAATAAAGGCAATGTCTAAAATAGTAGGGACATACAAGAATTCAGAAAGTTTATAATGATAAATCCTATTTCATGCAAAGAGAAAAAGAGGAATAATTTAAAATCTGGGGCCAGATTCTGATCTCATTTACACTGGAGTAAATCACTGAAGTCAGTGCAGTTACCCCCAAATTCCAGAGGTCTAATCATATGGCTGCTTAACTATGTGGGAAACGCAACTCTGAATTTTCTGACTTTTTTCCAACCTTAACAATGAATTAACATTTTCCAGATCTATCATAAGTACAGTACTTACTGAACCGCTCTTATCAGCATTCCTTTTCCAGTGTTTCTTGTCCTGTTTCTTTGCTGCACTTGAACATAGAGTTGCATGAGTTTGCATACGGGGATTTAAAGCCAGAAGGTTCTGTAGAAAGAGAAAAAAATATTTTAAAATTCAGATAAAAAGCTAATACAATTTTTTAAAATGAACAGTGCTCAACTGATCCCACTTCAAAGCACAAATGAATATTTTACAACAATGTTAAAAAACAGATAATAAAAAACAGGACTCAACAATAGATCAACTTCAAATTAATTTGTTTAGATTCTTTCCTGTTCCAGTCTATACATTCTAGATTTTGATTATTTGAGGTACTGCTACATTTTAAAAAAAGAAAACAGTATGACATCTAGTGGCAGCTCCAATCTGAATTTATAATAAATTCTATTGTTGTATGCTTCTTACCTCCCGTATATACGTATACCATGTAATTCTTTTTCATTATATTGTCTAGGTAAAACCCTACATTCTGAGAATAAAGACCACAGAGTGTTGCTTCATTGTTTCTAATCCCTAGGAACATGCTTGTGTGTCCTAGTGAGAAGCTATACAATGTAAATTAATTCCTTCTCTCTCATTAGGTTTTCCTGTGGTATAGCACAAATAAACATTTGGAACATAGAAATAAAAGTCTTAATTGATCACTTCAAGACTGCACTCAAAATCAGACAGAGACAGACAATTAATTGAGTCCCAGTTCTTCCAGTGACAAGGGTTAGTATTAGGGCTGTCAAGTGACTAAAAAAATTAATTGTGATTAATTGTACTGTTAAACAATAATAGAATTCCATTTATTTAAATATTTTTGGATGTTTTCTACATTTTCAAATATATTGGTTTCAATTACAACACAGAACACTAAGTGGATAATGCGTACTTTACATTTATTTTTGATTACAAATATTTGTGCTATAAAAACAAAAGAAATAGTATTTTTCAGTTCACCTCATACAAGTACTGTAATACAATCTCTTTATCATGAAAGTTGAATTTACAATGTAGAATTATGTATAAAACATAACTGCATGTAAAAATAAAACAAAGTCCACTCAGTCCTACTTCTTGTTCAGTTAGTCACTCAGAGAAACAAGTCTGTTTACATTTGCAGGAGATAATGCTGCCCGCTTCTCTTTTACAATGTTAACTGAAAGTGAGAACAGGTGTTCACATGGCACTGTTGTAGCCAGCGTCGCAAGATATTTATGTGCCAGATGCATTAAAAATTCATATGTCCTTTCATGCTTCAATCACCATTCCAAAGGACATGCATCCATGCTAATGAGGGGTTCTGCTTGAAAACGATCCAAAGCAGCGTCGACTGACACATGTTCACTTTTGACATCTGAGTCAGATGCCACCTGCAGAGGACTGATTTTCTTTTTTGGTGGTTCGGGTTCTGTAGTTTCCACATCGGAGTGTTGCTCTTTGAAGACTTCTGAAAGCGTGCTCCACAACTTATCCCCCTCAGATTTTGGAAGGCACTTCAGATTCTTAAACCTTAGGCTGAATGCTGTAGCTATCTTTAGAAATCTCACATTGGTATCTTATTTGCGCTTTGTCAAATTTGCAGTGAAAGTGTTCTTAAAACAAACAACATGCTGTGTCATCATCTGAGACTGCTATAAGATGAAATGCATGTAAAACAGAGCAGGAGACATACTATTCTTCCCCAAGGAGTTCAGTCACAAATTTAATTAACACATTATTTTTTAACGAGCATCATCAGCATGGAAGCATGTCCTCTGGAATGGTGGCCAAAGCATGAAGGTGTATACGAATGTTTTGTATATCTGGCACGTAAATACCTTGCAATGCTGTCTACAAAAGTGCCATGCAAATGCCTGTTCTCACTTTCAGGTGACATTGTAAAGAAGAAGCAGGCAGCATTATCTCCCATAAATGTAAACGAATTTGTTTGTCTTACTGACTGACTGAACAAGAAGTAGGACTTAGTGGACTTGTAGGCTATAGAGTTGTACATTGCGTAACTGCACTCAAAAACAAAACAGAAAAAAAAAACCTACATTTGTAAGTTGCACTTCCACGATACAGAGATTACATTACGGTATTGTATGAGGTGAATTGAAAAATACTATTTCTTTTATCATTTTTACAGTGCAAATATTTGTAATAAAAATAATAATATAAAGTGAGCACTGTACACTTTGTATTCTGCATTGTAATTGAAATAAATATATTTGAAAATGTAGAAAAATATCCAAAAATATTTAATACATTTCAATTGGTATTTTATTGTTTAACAGTGCGATTTAAACTGTGATTAATTTTTTTAATTGCGATTAATTTTTTGAGCTAATCGTGTAAGTCAACTGGGATTAATTGACAGCCCTAGTTAATATATGTGTGAATTTCATAAACTTTTGTCAATAGGTCCCTCATCCCTACCTATGGTTACATGCATCATTCCTCACATTTTATAAATAAAGCAACTGAAAGGTTATTCTGGTAGAGCTGAGAATTGATCCATCTCTTATCCATTTAGCCACATTACCTTTCAGAATGCCAAATTTACATTCCTGATTGCCCTTTTGATAACCATTCTCTAACTACTAGATCGTACCCCCTTCCTAGAGCATGAGAGGCCAGTAGGTAGATTCCTAATACTCTGCTGCCATCTAGCATATAGTTATGTCACTCATTTGCAAAGTGTGTCTACGTCCCCCTCTAGTGGCTGCACCACATAAAGGATAAGAGACTACTAGTGTTACCAGTTAGCCCTTACTTCAATTGATCAACATGGATGGTGTGCATTCAAACGATTCAAACCCTACTGATGACCCCTGTGGGGAATATTGCTGGTTGCATTCACTGGAATTTTAGTTTTTTCTAGTTTTCCTTTACAAAAAAAGCACACACACACAAACACAACTCCAACTCCATACTTCCCCATCATGGGGAATGAGATGTGTGTATTTTCCTACTGTACATGTTGAAGATGTGTGGGGCTCTTAAAATGAAAGTGGTGAAGGTGATACAAGGAGGTGGGGGATGTCACAGAGACTCTGATAGGGCATTTCCTTGTTGTTAAGGGGTTGTATGGATGGGTGCTCCCTTCAGGAAAGCTTTTTCTGTTGAGGATTGTTCAGGTGGATTTTTTCCCTCTTTCTTAATATGAAGTCGAGTGCAGTGGCACGCATCTGTAATCCCAGCTACTTGGGAGGCTGAGGCTGGTGGATCACTCAGGGGTTCTGGGCTGAGGTGCGCTATGCAGATCGGTTGTCCAGTGCCACTGACAGCCTGGCCAGCGTGTGGCTGAAGGACTGGCTAGAAAACCATAAATTATGTGTTGTGATTAGCACTCTCTTAGTGAGGGCTGATGGACCGACTGATCAAGGTGTTCTTAATATGAAAATCTCATATACTAATTAAATGAATGTTGCATGTTTACTCTAGAATCTGAGTACTAATTTACTCAGTAAAATGTAAGATCAATACCTAATTCAAAAGCCTTGCTACAAACAGACATACACAAGCAATCACAGTAATTTTTCTTTTTAAAAAAAAATATTACAGAGCGATAAAGACAAGGGGTTCAATTTTCAAAAGTATCTAAGTGACTTGGGAGCCTAAATCCAATTTTCAAATGTGACACAGAAACCTAAATCCCATTAACTTTCAATAAGTCACTCTAAGAGCCTAAATCACTCAGATACTTTTGAAAATGTTACCCTATATCTTTTATAGTTGTGTTACATAGTATTCTTAGCTATGTGTAACACATTATTCTCAGTATCTCAGCAGGCTCTGAAATGAGTTATACATTTCTAGTAATATACTGTAACAGATGTACTCCTTTGGGTATGGATCCATTTGGTTTAAAACTTGGAACAAATGGTTGGGTAAACCAACAAAGGAAGAATCCACATATGTACATGATCTTCATTGCCCGCCAAATACAGGAAAAGTCTCAGAAGCAAAATCAGGACCGGTACATCACCTTCATCGATTTGACAAAGGCCTTCTTCGACTTCGTCAATTGTGAAGCCCTGTGGAAGATGTTGGCCAGATTTGGGTGCCCTCAAATTTATTAAATTCCAAAGGCTTCTTCATGATCAGATGACTGCCACTGTTCTCTCTAATGGCCTGGAGATGGACCCCTTTTGGGGTTAAGCAAGGATGCGTTATTGTCCCAATCCTGTTCTCCATCTATTTAGAGGTCATTTTGGTCCTCGTTAAAGACCAATGGAGTTGACATTCAATACGGAATGGGTGGGTGACTTTTTAATCTTCGACTTCTCCGCTCGAAGTCCTTAGGGCATCTATTACTGATCTTCAGTATGCTGACGACTGTGCATCATCGCACATACTGAGAATGATCTTCAGACCACACTTGATTTTTTATACAAACTTAATGAAGTCTAGGATACTCACTCAATATTGAGAAGATGAAAGTGCTCCATCAGCCTGCTTCAGGCATTCCATTCCACATGACCACAACAAATCACTATTGAGGGACAGACTATGGAGACAGTCGAGCACTTCTGCTACCTCAACAGCCAACTCTCTCAAAATGCAAAAATTGACAGTGAGATCCAGTACACAAGTGCTTCCTTTGGGAAATTGCTTTCCCAGACGTTTTCACAGACTGTGACCTATGGTAGGACACCAAATCCAGGTCTATGAAACAATTTTTATTCCTACACTCCTTTATGGATGCAAAATCTGGGTGACCTATTGACAGCACTTCAAGAGTCTGCAGATGTTCCACCAACGATGCCTCCAGAAGATCTTTTGCATCAAGTGGGAAGATTGCTGCACTAACACCAGTATCCTCACTGAAGCCAATGTCACCAGCATTGAAGCAATGATCATCATGCACCAACTCCCCTGGGCTGGACATTGTGTGCGGATGCCAGACTCTTGCCTTCCAAAACAAGTCCTCTACTCTCAGCTCAACCATGGTCAGAGATCCCATGGTTGTCAGAAGAAATGCTACAAAGACACACTGAAAGCATACCTTAAGAAAACTGATGTGGACATCACAAGCTGGAAAGAGCAAGCTACCAACCAACCTCAATGGCACCACATCCTCCATCAGGCAGTGAGCCACTTCGAGAAGAAATGCCTTACCCTCGAAGCCGAAAAGAGAGAGAGAAGGAAGGAAAAAGAAAGAACTTTCTCCCAGCAGGCAGCTAACCTGCCAGGAAATGTCTGTACCTACTGTGGGCAAATTTGCGGTTCCAGGATCGGACTGCTGAGTCATCTCAGGACCCATATGTAAATCTGTGGTAGAGATTATCCTCAAATCGAGGGATTGCCGATGATGGTCATGGATTAATGAACAGAACAGCTCCATGGTGCCATTTCTGACTTCCTTTAAAATTCACTTATGGGGGGGAGGAGCAGGAGGAGAGGGGACCACTAATAATAATCCATGTCAATGATTTGCTTGTGCATGGTCAGTGCTTTACAAAAGCTAGATTATTATAATATGTGAAAGATATTGGTTGGGTTCCCAGAGATCTTTTCTGCTTGGTTCCCCAAGAACTCAGTTCAGCTCCAGTCTTATCACTTTAATTTTTTTTTAATTTGGCATACAGCAAAACTATGCTGAGTTGATCAGACTCAAGACTATGGGGGGGGAAAGGGGAGGAGGAGAGTATATAGCATATCACACACAAAGTTACATAGCAAACCTAAAAAAAATACATTCAACTTTGTAAAAGTATTGAAACACTAGAAGGGTTAACTAACTAAGCTAAGACTGAAAGGAGACATTGCCTATTGTCCAAAGAGTGCCTGCCTTAGCTTTGCAATTCTGAATGAAAGATTTGGATGGATTTTTAGTAGAATTTTTTTTAAAAAAATTTACATATACTTTTAACATTTTTTAAAAATGGTTGTTTTTAATTTTGCCTTTTTTGCTATGTTGTAAACAGTTTATACAAGAAAATTTAAATATTTTAAATTTGCTTGGCTTAGCCTTGCCAGCTGAGCCTTTGATTTTTTTAATATGGTTTTATATTTCTGAAATTTTCCTTTTGTAAATTGCAAGTTTGAGCAGATTTGGGTTGCTTACATTTTTAAATTGCAATTTTTTATTTATTATTTACATTTTAAGTAAGTTTTGGGTTTTTGTGTGTTTGTGTTTTATACAGGCAAGATAACATTTTTGGCCTGGGCTCTAATTATTCAGTATTTTCGGTATACGTTTTGTTCCACTGCTATTTTTATTTTATTTTTGTATTTTAGTTATTTGAGATTTTAGTAAGCTTACTGTTACACATAACTTTTTTTGACAGGCAGTTTTAACTGCTGTATTATTTATTTATTTTTAAAACTACCATTTATTTATTAATGTTTGTGTACACACGTGCACCTAGGTTATATCCCTACTGTGGAAGCAGTTAAGCCATGTAGAAATCTCTAATTTTTAAAGTGATGTTAACTAAACTATTCAGAGTTAAACAATATAAATTGGATTATTGCTCATAAATATGAGAACAGCCAACACAACTGATTATCCATAGACACATTATTTGGGAAGGGCCCATTTTTCTGAATGGCTGTAAATGCTTTCAAAGGAAAAAGATACTGGTGGTATTTGTCACCATTTGACCTCCCCTTTGCATAATTTATTTGATTACTAAAAAGAAAAGGAGTACTTGTGGCACCTTAGAGACTAACAAATTTATTTGAACATAAGCTTTCGTGGGGCACAAGTACTCCTTTTCTTTCTGCGGATACAGACTAACACGGCTGTTACTCTGAAACCTTTAATTACTAAGGATCTCATGGGCATGGCTACACTGACTTTTACTGCCATAACTAGGTTTTTTTCTTCAATTCAGCATTTTTTAAATCTTTCACTGTTCTTTTTAACATTTATTACTTTTACTACCCCTATTTAGTCTCCTCCAAGTTCTATCATGTTAATTTGTGTAAGATTCTTTTAACTGTACATATGTTTTTAAAAATTACTTTAATTTTTTAATGTTTAATAAAAAAAACTTTTCAAGACCTTGCTAGCTACTAAATTTTGGGATTGTAACTCTAATTTTTTAGAGCATCACATTTTTAACTGACTTTTTCTTTGTGGCTTTAAGCTTATCTTTTATATCTTTTGCATTTTTAACTTAGTACTAAATTAATATACGTGATTCATAATCAGTATATTCCCATCTAGAAAGCAATGCATGACAAAATGAAAGTGTGTTTTAATAGTGTAGGCCTGGCTTGACATGAATAATCAATGAGGTGAGACCTCATTTCTTGGGTGACAGGATTAGGGAGGTATCTGGATCAGCAGGCTAGAAATAGAATGTCCGTACTAGCTAAGCTGTACTCACTAAATTCAGTTCTTGAAGGACAGCTGCTTTTTACTTTGACTATATGGATATAGGTAGCAGACATTATGTTTTCCCTGACCTTTTAGGTATGTTTTTATTTAGGTGGGGGGTTTTTTTGCTTTTTACAACTTTGATTTGCTTTTTATGCTTTTTGCATTCATTTCCTAACATGGTACATTTTATTTGTAAAGTTTTAGCCACCAGTAATAATCCTTGTAAGACTGCCGCTTTGATTTGGTTTCTTTACTGTAGAATAAACAAAAACCAAAACTGAATGCATCCGATGAAGTGAGCTGTAGCTCACGAAAGCTTATGATCAAATACATTTGTTAGTCTCTAAGGTGCCACAAGTACTCCTTTTCTTTTTGCAAAAACACCTTGATTTTTTTTCCATGACTACCAATTGGCTCTATTTGAAAGTTTCAGTGGCATTCAACTGATTTTTGCTGCACTCTGCCAATAATTTTTAAGAGAGACCTCTGATGTCCTTTGTCAAGAATTTTTTTAAAATAAATTCTTTAAAAATTTTAAATAAATTCTTGGAGTTCTTTTCACCCAGTCCCAATCTCCCCATAGTACTTCTCTGGGGAGTCTGTAGCGTCCGCCCTTCGATTTAAACCACTTCTTCAGCATGGAACCAATTTCCTCCTATTTAAATCCTTTTAAACCTTTCCAGTGCCATTTCCCTTAATGCTAGGGGTGTATATGTTTCCTGCCCCAAACAAGCGGATCTAAGTCACGGCACCACTAAGTTGGGATTCCCCCAAGATCTCTTCCACATGGTTCCCCAAAAACTCAGTTCAACTCCAGTCTCATCATCACTCAGGTTCCTTTATTTGGCATACAGCAAAACTACACTAAATTGAAAAGACTCAAGCATAGGGGGTGGGTATAGGGCACACAACATATCCAAAATTGCATAGCAAACCTCTTCCTTTATATACATTTACATATTACATTGCATTTACTGTACATTTCATTACATGTTTCAGGATTGGCTTGATTAGTTTATCAGAACCAATACTTGTACAGCATTCTCTGACTACATACTGTCCATGTACGACTTACTCTTTACCTCTGCTTTATGTTCTAACTTATCTTGTCCATTGTAAATCATTCTCCCTTATATTAGCTCATAGGGACATTCTATTCCCAGCCTGCTGATCCAGTTACCACCCTAATCCTGTCACCCAAGAAATGAGATCTCACCTATGTCCAATTATTCTTGTCAAGCCTACACTATTAAAACACACTTTTATTTTACCATGCATTGCTTTCTAGATGGGAATATATTCATTATGAATCATGTATATTGATTTAGGTTGCAAAGTTCTAAAATGTTATAAACTGCTCATATGTAATATATAAGAGAATTAGTGACATATAATGATGACTGATTTTTTAAAAAAAGTTGATAGCTGTGATAAATGGTTATGTTGATATACGTAGGGGCAGTAACATTACTTCTGAGAATAAATAAACTGTAAAATATTCATTAAATGTTTATTACTACACACCTACTTTAAAACTGTAATTAAAAAGTACACAGTGTAAAATGTTGAACTAATCTTCTATATGATTTAATGAAAATGTGAGGATAATGAAACAACAAGATACATTATGGTGAACAATATATCAGTAATTTGATATAATAATCCACAATTTAAAATTATTTAAAAGTAGTCATTCTGGACAGGAATTCTTGTCTCCCAGTCTCCTATTCAACCACACTCAGAGTTGCAGTATTTTCAAGTAAATTGAACAGAAGACTTGATAAACCAGGAATTACAGAGCTCCAATATAGGCTTTTGATCTTAGGTAAATCATTTAGTCATTCTGTATCTCAATTTCCAACATCTGTGAAATGGGTATTACATGAAACTGCAACTAACTCTAGTCTCAGCAACCAGTCACCTTCCAACAAGGTCACAGGGTGCTGTGGCAATTAATTTTCTATTTAAATGTCTATTCAGCACTGTAAAATGTAAAGCTGCTGAAGTGCTAAGGATTATCACATATGTTCTAATAGCAACAGGATGACCAGAGTGAGTATTTGATGGTATTGACAGGAGAGAGACACTCTTGAGCTCCTTCTTTGCTGTCAGTGTTTGAATGTCCTGGGTGTCTTTTCACCTCTATCCAGACAGCAGTGGGAGACCCCAAGCCATAGGATGGGGGAAATGGAGGCTGGACCCTGCCTCAATTTCATGGACAAAGCGAGGTGTTCCTTTATTGAAATATAAATTCCTCAACCAAAGGAGAGGACACCACAGCAGATTCTTGCATGGCCAAGTCCTTTGAGTATGGCTAGACTGAGGCTAAGGGTAGCCTACCCCCTTTGTACTGGGCTTTGGAGAATGCCATATACCACACTGGGCCAGTTACCGCTGTGATTTTTGTTGGTTTCAGACTGTGTTTATATTAAGTTGCATACTCTTTTCGATCATATCACTGTGTATCTGTAGCACATTAACTGTTGCATCCAACATCATTGATAAACCAATGTTCTTCTATCCTCTCCGCTAAAATCCATATGCTTTTCTTTCTCTATGGGCCAAATGTCAAACATAGTGTAAACAGGCACAATCCCAACAACTCTAATCAGCTTCCAGGTTTAGTTTTTATGATATCTAGACTTAGAATTAGGCCTGTTTCTTGATCAGTATCTGTTCTGGTTCAGTGTGTCCCATCTTTCTGCCATAGCTGATGCAATTCTCTCCTAAAAACCTATCTTTCCTTTTGACTGATTCTCTTTATATTTTAAGATGTTTTGATATGCAGCATCTTCTATACATGGCACCACAAAGAGTACTGTACTACAGAATACCATTAGCAAGGTAATCTTAGGAAACCCATCCTTGTAGTCAAACTTCGTCTATGAAAACTAGCAGCAGATGTCCCCAGTCAAAACTTGAAAAAAAATCAAACAAAACCTAGAGGGGTTTGCTCGTTACAGAATGAAGGTCTTTTTAGAATGACTGCAATATTCCAGACATTGTAATCAGCAAGAAAAAGTTAATCCTTTGGTTCCTCTGACTAGTTCTCTATTACACACACAGTCACCAAAAAACCAACTCCCACTGAAATCAGTGAGAGTTATATTGTCTAACAGTAGAATTTATGCCTTAATATTCAGTAACTCTTCTTACTATAGGTAGATCAAAGACTAAAGATAGACTGAGTACTCAGTGTGTAAAAAGTTGCTGTCAGACCGTAATTTTTCTATCACGTGGTGCAATACTAAAGCAGTATAGGTGGAGCACATAAACCAATTTATTCACATCATGGATTCTCCTTAGAATCCTCTCTAGTTCAGACCCTTTAGACAACTAGAATGTCACTGGACAAATTCATCACAGGCATAAAAAGGTACAATCCCACTGAAGTCACTGGAGACACAATCATTTATGTAAGCAACGAACTCGGTTCCATGGGTTATTTTGTCTGTTTATAAATACGAAAACATGCTTAACTAGATCAGTCCTTACAGAAATATGGCATGCTGCATCTTACTCTTATTGCCTTACAGAACATCCTTAGCTAAACTGCTTTAAATGTATCAAGTAAGATTTGCTAGTAGAGTAGGGAATGCACGTGAAGAGCAATTTAGCCCAGCCCATTACATTAATCTACCCAATTTCCTTAAAAAAAAGTTATAATATCTCTCACAACAAGAAACATTAAATGTATTGCAAGATATATATCTTTACTAATGAGCATAATGGGAATATTTTTACTGTTTCCCTAAAATTAGTGAGCATTCTGAACAGTTAATTTCAGTACTGTATGAGTGTTGATACACTCTAAGAGCTTGTATACACTACTGTGGGGGGATCGATCTAACATACACAATTTCAGCTACGTGAATAGCGTAGCTGAAGTCGACGTACTTCGATCTACTAAGTCGACAGCTGACACTCCCGTCGACTGCGCTTGTGCTTCTCATTCTGGTGGCGTATCAGAGTAGACCGGAGAGTGTTCAGCGGTCAATGTATCGCGTCTATACTAGACACGATAAATCGACCCCTGCTGGATCGATCACTGCCCGCCAATCTGGCCGGTAGTGTAGACAAGCCCTGAGAAACAAGTACCTGATTCTATTCGCAGTCTAGTTACAGGTTGCTGAGCTGAATTCACTTTGGGCCAATGGTGCACCAGCACTGAGGCTCCCCTACTACAAGCTGAAATCACAAAAGAGCTAAACTTACTAAGAGCTGAAATCACTGAGTGTTGTGTTAAGTAGTGGGGGAGCCTGAAGATATATTGCGGAGCAGTTTGTGGGATGGCTGGAGTGGCTCATGGGATGGCGAGCAGAGCAGAACAGAGTGGCTCTTGGAGCAGAGCAGTTCGCAGGGACAGCCGAAGCGGCTCATGGGACGGCTGGCAGGGCGGAGTGATTCGTGGGACAGCTGGCGGAGCGGAGCACCATGGAGAGGTGGGGCAATCGGCTTTGCACCACATAAGGTGCCCCTTAAGCCCCCCCCATCTCCACCCAGGTTGGGAGGTAAAACTCTGCAGATAAACTTTCAAACTCTGGTGCTGCACTGACCAGGGACAGAGACTTTTGGTTTGGATTTTTGGGACTTTGGATGACTTTGCAGGACTCAAGAACCAAAGGGAAAGGTCACGCCCCAATTTGCTTGGGTGGGTTTTTTGCTCATGGGTTGTGTTATGAATCCTGTTGGTGGTGTTTTCCCAACATAATGCCACATTGTTTCTCTCTGTTATTAAAAGGCTTTTGCTACACTCAGACTCTGTGCTTGCGAGAGGGGAAGTATTGCCTCTTGGAGGCGCCCAGCAGGAGTGGTATATATTTGTCCCAGATCACTGGGTGGCCGGTTTTGCATTGTGTTATTGGAATGGAACCCCTAGATACTGAACCCGGCCCTTGTTGCTGACAACTCTGATGGGCAGAAGGGTTACATATGATTTAAAATAGCATTTCACCATATACATCACCTAACCCACTCAACTGATTTACAGATGTAGAATAAAGCATACATAGAGACGATGAGCCACATACAGCCCTCAGTCCACATCCATGAGAATCATGGATATAAAAATGAAAGTTTCACTATGAGATGAATGAGGAAACTGTCTGGTCCCATAAGAATTCATAATCCAGGAAGAAAAGTTAAGATTTCAAAAATACAACCTGTGGAACCATGCAAATATCGGTATGGTCTGCTCTGCCAGTGGCTGTTTCATAATGCAAGGAATGTAGGTAAGTCCATCTAGTGGCTTTGCACATTTCTATACTAAAAAACTGATTTTCTGCCCAGGAAAAAATTATTCCTGTAATGGAATATCTGATGGTTACTTTTTGGAGGATCACTCCTTACTTCAAATATATATTTCGCTAATGAAGGCCAAACATATGAAGAGATGACACCTTTTCTATTTTTTTTTTTTTTTTTTTTTTACCTACAGCTACCTAAACTTGGACTGTGGTGTTTTAAAACCCCAAAAATGAACAAGGAACCCCATTGTTGATAGGGTATCTTGTGGTAAGTCCATTATAACAGTGCTCCAGTGTGTGTACTACCTGCCTGTTGGTATTAAAAAGGCATTGAGGTATTATATTTTTTCCCTGAAACCCCTAAAGGTTTGGAATTTGCCCATTTGACAGGCCACCTCTCCCATGTATGAGGATGTTGCGGTTGTGATCACTTGATTGAAACCAAATCTTGGCCACTTTTGGCCATTAAAAAGTCTATAATATTTTTCACAAGAGTAGATAATGTTAGCCCTACCATATTCGGGCACAATTCCAGGTATGTAATTGCATTCTGCTTACTTACAATTTCATTCATATATGGTAATCTTCACTTCCAATGCATTCCTTAAGGACTGGTACTTTTTATCTGAGAAATTATGGGTGAGGCTACTCCTTCAGACAACAAATAATGATTTAGGGTACTTGAACGAAAGACAATATACAAATTTCAGTCATTAAGTCCTCTATAGTTTATCGCAGTATAGAGCCAATCCCTTGACATGCTAAAAGGTTTATTCCTATCAATAGTACCAGACATTTAGAAAGTAACTGGATTTCTTCTGCATGGCAATATACTGTCTTATAACAATATAGAGGTTTTTATTCTGAAGGATCCCAAAATACTCTGCAAATACATCTTAATATCAGATTTCTGAAATCAAGCCCTCAAAACTCAGAAAATTCCATTAACTAAAGAAGTTGTATAACATAAGATGTAGATTAAAAGTTAATACATTGGGGGGGTGTATATATATATATATATATATATATATATATATATATATATATATATATATATATATATATATCTCCACAAATATATATATATTCACAAAGAAAATAAGGTGACATATATGCATATGGTAGCAAGACCTAGATCACTTACAGCAGGCATAAGAAAAGGCTAAACACCTTCCACACCCACTGTCTTTGCCATATTCTAAATCAAGTGGGAAAGCAAAGTTCCTGATACCAACGTACTTGCAAAATTGCCAAGCCTAATCGCTATTTTCAAACAGACGTCTCTGTTGACTTGTCAGCTGCATTAAATGGACAATTACACGTTCCAAAGGATCTCCTGTATGGAGAACTTGAGGATGGTCACTGGGCTAGTCTAGGCTCAGATTCAAGGAGTTTGCAGGAGGGACTTGAAAACTTTCAATAATTGACATTGGAAGCTCAGAAGATGCAGCGAGCAACAGGCTATACTGGAGGGCTGCGCTACGCCGCACCAGTGAGTGAAAGAAAGTCTAAGAGAGGTGGCTGAGAGAGAACAAAGCGCAGCAGGCCTGAAGCACTAATAGTGCGTCAGCTTCATCTTCTGGCCCTGTGCTTACAGCTGCATTATCTGTGATAAGGACCGTTGCTCAAGAATTGGACTTTTCAGCAACTCGCAATGCTGTAGCACAACACATAGTAACTGAACTGCTTTGCCACTTACAGCGTATTTAAGATGGATGGTTACCATTCAAGCATATGTGCAACATGGCCTGATTAGTGTGTTAGCCTAACCTTAAACTTTTGGAATCTCTTGACTGAATGCTTGATTTCTAAACCTTAACGTTGCATTAATGCTAGGTTTTTTGTGTTGAAATTCTCTCAGATTTATAAATGCAAAGTAAAGAGAAGAGAGTTGACAAACAACAAAATATGATATTTGTCTTCAGATATTACAGAAACTACTGGCAAAAACAATGAAGTGTGTACTGGTAAATTCCTTGAAACAGAAGTATTTAGCAGGACATCACCAAAAAGGTAGCTGACCGTAACAAAGGCTTCTTTGACCTGACCCTATATAAAATAAGAACTGTATCAAGCAAACACTTACACATGCTTTATTTTGAATATGCAAGTTCTTCCTTTGAATTCAGTGGAACTATTCACATGTTAACGTTTAAGCACATGAATGTTTGCAGGACAGGAGTCTAAACTGCTTAAACAAATTCAAATCCATTCGACCTCAGAACAGAATTCCAAAGTCTAACCCTTCTCTGAGGATGCCATGCCCTGCCACCAGACCACATTTTAAATAACTGCTTTCACATGATATATGTCAGCTTTCACTGTACATTCAAAGTCACAGGGAAATTCAATTCGGGTTAATATACCAAATTCAGCCAAGGAATAAGCAACCGAAATTCTCAGAGATGATTCTGGCATTATGTATTCATTCTATTGGCCAAAAATTCAATTTAACTTACCTATTAAAAGTAGAAGAAATGTTTAAATTTCAGTGCATTCATACTACTACAGTATTTACAATTTACTCACATTTCTAGAGAACTGACTATACATTTAAAAAAAAAAGTAATTTTAACATTTAAATATATTTAATCTTCCCTTTATACCATGCAGCCTTGTCATCAAAAAACTATTGACAACTGTTCTCTCATCATGCAAAAGATCATGATGCACAAAAAGAATAAAAGAGGTGGTAGCTTTAATTCCAAGTTCCTTGACTGGAGTGAAAAATTGTAATCTTAATTTTTTATCAAAGAACCAATTTCAAACCTCAGAAACCACGTTGACAGTGTACACTTCTGTAATGGGGCTTAAACTTCTTGTCTCCACTCCATCACATTTTTCTGAACAAGAATCCCTTGTCATTGATTTGTATGACTTCTCTGTTGCACAAGGAACTCACAAGAGCTTTGTAACTGCTCTCTAGCTTGTAGGTAAATGTATTTAATTGAATTGTTCACTGCCAGTAAAAAATGATTTCCTTGCATGTGCATTTACATCTTATAATATACTGCTGAAAGATAAAAAGTATTTCAAGAGACAATACAGATCTAAACAGAAAGCAAATTCTGTTGTTTTGGCAATTAAATTTTCAACCAATACCATAAGTGTGCACTGCTTTTCTTTACACTGCGAGTAAGTCCTTGTCCCCCACCTCCCAAATAGCCAAACTGCACTGATTAAAGTACCCATTCCATAAAAAAGTACAGGTGCTTGCTCAACACAAAAGCAAACTTGCATTGGAGATGAGTCAGTTAACGAAAAGTTAATGTTTCACTGACTTTGTTCATGAGAGGAATTAGCATTGACATTATTGCTCTATTAAGTTTAATCATTAGCAAAACTAGTGGAACTCTGGCCAAGCAAAGCAACATTTTGAAGACTTGTTACACATGATTTCCAGAGTCTAATAAATAAACCTCATCCACAAACAATCCACAGTGACAAAACGCATACTGTGGGTCTAGAACATGAAGTGCTCAAAAAACAGATTGCATAATCATTTGGACTCTGTTCCAAGAACATGCCAAATATCCATCAGCATAGAATTTCTAACTCCCTGATGTTCCATGAAAAAGTCCCAGACCAAACTGGGGAAAACTTTCCTATGTTATGATTGAAGTACAAACATAAAAATGCCAATTGTATCTATATAATATGATGCAAAACAAACAAATAATTCATTATCAATTATGTCTATGATATACTGCTTTGTTTTTATTTTCTGTGGGTATCTGTTGATACATTCAGCAGACCCTGATCATAAAAGAAATAAGAGAGTCAACAGGTAGGAGAGGAAAGGAAAACAAATACCCAGAGAGGGATTGGTTAATCATAACACATTTTAAAAAGTAAGGGTCTGAACTTTGTAATTATGTATCAAAATATTCTCAACTAGTTGAGTATTAAAAAAAAAAGAACAACAACAACACAGGCCAGCTTTAAAGAGCCAACTGTGACAGCTGAACTATACAGGGTAACAGGGGACTGTAGCCAAGTTTTATATTTACTGTTTCATTGTCTCTTTGTCAGAGTCATGAAGTGGTAATCTCTACATTTCTTTGCTTCAAATTTTGACATCCAGCATGTCCTGCTGAAGAGGACATAAGCACCACAGATCAGCAGTGGCCTGTGTGGGGAATAAAAGGTAATTTCCATTTTTCCCATATTCAGCAATTACAAAATATAAACCTTATGAATATAAATGACTGTGTGTGTGTGTGAGGGACAGAACTGATGCAGTTTGGTATATAATGGATTTACTGGCAAAAATGGAGATAGCCATATTACAGGCAAGTCATCCTAAACAAATGCCCATGTGACATTACCCAGGGTACAATCTGGACTGTTGGACTATCTGAGCTTCCTAGCCTGATGAAAGGGTTATTCTTCTGTGACAGACCCAGACCAGGGGAGTATAGGAGTCTGGTAGAAGGCAAATATACTGGCCACTGGATGAACAGTTTTCTGTTCCCTGAGTGACCAGAGCAGGGGCTGCCCTAGAGTAATCAGGAACCTGCTAGAACCAATTAAGACAGGCAAGCTAATCAAGACACCTGGAGCCAATTAAGAACTTTCTAGAATCAGTTATGGCAGGCAGGCTAATCAGGACACCTGGTTTAAAAAGGACCTCCCATCAGTTAGTAGGGGCGCATGGCAGGAGCAGGGAGTGAGATGGTGTGCTGCTGGAGGAGTGAAGCAGTTGAGCGTGATCAGGATTCAGGAGGAAGATCCTGCAGTGAGGCTAAAGAAGGTGCTGGGGGAAGGCCATGGGGAAGTAGCCCAGGGAGTTGTAGCTGTCACGCAGCTGATACAGAGAATATTGTAGACAACTGCTATCCACAGGGCCCTGGGCTGGAACCTGGTGTAAAGGGTGGACCCAGGTTCTCCCCATTCTGCCAACTCCTGATCGGACACAGGAGGAGTTGACCTGGTCTGTGAGAAACACCATAAGGGAAGGTCTAAATTGGAAAGGGATCTGTCCTGCCCCTGACCCACTAGGTGGGATACAGAGACTGCGGGGATTGTTCTCTGTTTCCCCCCATGCTGGCCAGTGATGAGGTTAGCTGAGTGGATGGCAGGTTTGAGCTACTACCAAAAGTGGCCAAACTGAGGGCTGCCATGAATCTCTGAGGCGAGCAATCCACCAATAAGCGCAGGACCCATTAAAGCAGAGGAGGAACTTTGTCACACTTCCTAATATTCAGATGGATCTCAACTAATACAATTCTGCTTCTTTCTCTTCCGAATCTTATTTTCTTCTCTACAACTCAAAGCTTCACTTTTCCTTCTTGCTCTAGCCTTAACCTTTTTCTTCGTCATTGAGGTTAGACCAGTCTCTTTTCTCCTTTGGATTTTAAGACTGGTCTCAAACACCTTTTTCATCTTGGAAGAGGTTACCTGTCCTTTTTCTTCTCTTTGGAATTATTTTGTTTGTCAATTTCTAGAACAAAGTGACCACTTACCAGTCCGTCATTAAAGTTTCAGTGGCAGTTTAAAAGCTGTTGTTACAGACTTGTCCACATCCTGTGTAAACTCTGGGACTGTAGAAAGGAAGCACATTCTTCCTGATGTAAGCAGTAGCAATGTTAAAGCTCTCCAGTGAATCTTTGCTGGGAGCCCACCATTTGTGCCTAAATTGAAGCTAGCAGATTACCTACCTACCTCCCTCCAAAATACTGAAGATTTAGGTACTTGTACCATAGCTATTCATAAAAATTAAGGCTGAAATTAGACCTTGAGGTTACCTACAGCTACATATGCAAACAACAGTATCTCTGATTCTCTGCCAAATCCTCATATCAGTTAGTAGTAACAAATCTTAAGAGCTAATACTTAGGCTCAAAACGGTGAGTTAGGATAGAGCAGCGAACCAGAGCTCCATTTCCTCTGTGCTAAATCAAACATTTAATGTAACTTTTGTACTCCTCCCTCTTCTCACCAAACCAACAGCTGAAGGTGAGTTACTTTGACACAGATATTGGTTGCCTCTAAGGAGGGTTTTCCTTTAACCTTAAAACAATGAATGGGACTGCTTCACCCCATCACACAAAGCTATAGCACTCTCTTTTTGGCATTTCATTTGACATTATATTGGATGTACTGACACTGTCTGTTTTATTATAAATAATAACATTTAAAATGACAAAAATACTTCATAAATTCAGCATTTCAAGATTAGTTTATGGATTAAAGCAAACACTTGTTTTATTTCCAAGGCAAAATTCCATGAGCTCAGTATTTAAAGTCATGCATTTTCCCAATTTTACTGTCATTGAAATAGATTTCTTTTCAAAAGATATCAGGAAATTATCACTTCATTTTTGATACAAAGCCTCTTACATGTCAGCTGTCATTTTTCAAAAATCATACTGAAAATGGTGTTTCTAGGCAGAGTTCAGTTGCAGCGTAATAAGTAATAATTTCATCAGTTAGCAGCATTCAGCATCCACTGAGAGTTCTCTCACTATTATTTTATTCACAGAACCTTTGAGGAAGGAGCATGCTATAAAGATCCATTTATCCTTCAAGGTTTTTCATAAATGCGGCATACATCTTAGAAAACAATTGGTTATTATTCTTTCTCAATTTAAATAACTATAATAACTTCCAGGTGTAAAACCTCTTTTTGTACTTTCCTTTTACTCATATTACAGGTCTACACTTTTAATAATCTAGTCTAATGTTTCCACCTACTTTTGCACATGTATTCTGGAGTTTTCCATGGATGCTATGCACGACTGGCTAGAGCATATTTAGCTTCTATTGTTAGAACAGAATAGAATCTGGTTTTGGATAATCCCCTTCATAATCAAGGCAATGCCAAACAGTTTATAATGAGCTAGATGCCAATATAGACACTAGAAGTGCAGTAACTATAGAGGAAAATGTCTAATATATTCCCCCTTCCCTCCAGAGTCCTCAATGTCTGTATCAGTCCATTCCCCACATCCTCAAGGTCATGTTCTGGCTTTCATCCTTTTATTTGGAGACTGCAAAGGCTTCCCCCTCAGTGCACAACATAACTTTCCTTAATTAGACAAAGGGATTGCTGTTGAACAACCTGGTTCTTAATGCTGCAGTAAGCTGAGCCCTCTATGAGTTTTTTTTTTGAATGAATTGTGGGAGAACCTGTCTGTCCTTCCTGGGTACATGGTGGAAAATGTGAGAAGTCATTTGAGGACTAGAAGCAGTCAAGTGGTGCCAGCCTACATTCACACTGGTTAGTAACTGACGAGTTGTACTTGCTTGAGTTCTAGCATATAACCCTTCTCAGGCTAGCCAATTCCTGTCAGAAGCACCACCACACTCGACTGAGTTTTGTGTACGGACAAGACTCAAAAGGGCAACACTCAAATTAAAATTCAGTTCAAGTTTGCAGTATAAAAGCCCCTGATTAACTGCCAGTTAGTTCTAGTTACCTAACACCTTTGTAAACGATAATCTAGACACTCCATCAATGTTTTTAGCTGCTCCTAAGCCAAAGAAACCATTGTCATACCAAAAGAGCTACTGACTGATTTCCCTGCTGTGTGTTATCTACAAGTTGATGGAAAACTGAAAAGGAAAGGTTTTGCTGATACAGACTAACACGGCTATCATCCTGAAACCTGAAAAGGAAGAGAATCCCACTCCTGTGGATCAGGAGTGTGACACCATGGCTGATCTCTCAACACCCTTTTGCTACGACAGCTCACACATTCTTGGACCAGAGCAATACTGGCCTTTTAATATGCCAGGGAATGGAAAACTATTTCCTTTCAGAGTAGAAACATTGGTGGGAAAGAGTCTAACAGAATAAGTAAATTCAAGAGTCTGTTGCTACACCTGCCTCCTTGTCCAGTTAATTGTAGATCCTGATCAGGACGTACAGACTACTCTCTGGCTTGTCCAAGTTGCTACAGCTATGTGCCAGCTTGGCGTGGTTTCCTCCCATGCTGTGACAGTGGGGCAGTGTTGCAAACAATAACTCATGTGGTGGAAGAGTGCCTAACATGACATCTAAAACGTCATTTACAATGCCTTACCTCCCTTGATACACAGGCCATCCTCTGGTTATGGAACCTGGACACAAGAGAGCTGAATGTTTGTAGTTTATCCTAGGCTAAACCCTAAGGCAAACTAAACACATCCATGAATTATCTGTAGCCCATCAACTCAAATTATAGTAGGTTTATTTAGACAGGGCTGGAACAGCTAACACATTAGAATGCAATTTGCCCTATCACCACATTTTTAACTAATATTTTTTAAAAGACATTAAGTAACATTTTTAAAACACCTTCTATCCTAGTGCAGACAGGCCTCAAGTTACTTGCTTTGATATTTAACCCCAGCTTGCTTATCTAGAACTGTTTATATATCTCTGTGGAGAGAATTTCCTACGTGATTCGCTATTATAAGTCAACCAAAAAAAAAAGGTTTAAGACCATGTTTTTAGTTATGACACAAACTGACAAAAAAGAAAGGAATTAAAGGTTAAAATTGCCACTCAGACCTGAAATTGCTTCTTATGCCAGGTTATAATATACATTTGTCTATTCTGAAGGCAAAAGTGACTATTTTTTGTTTCCACTGCCAATTACTTTGTAGAAAGAGCCAGGGAGTCTTATTTATTTCACCACTGTCACCCATGGATGCTGTATATTTGTGGATATGGATAGTTTCTTGGTTTTCCCCTACTGAGTCAGAGCATCATGTTTGTCCTGGATATAGGTATGTGTGACAAAAATCTCCTCGCAGATCTGCACAGCAGATTTCCACAGATATTTCATAACTGGAAGTTCTGCATATGTAATAACAGGAGAGTACCAGCAGAGAGCTGTGCTTTGCATATGGGGAGAGAATTGTGCCCTTGGTTTACAAATGATCTCAACTGAAAATGAAGTGACTTTGAATAGTATATCCACACAAATTCCACCAGCTGAGGATATGACAAGACATTCATGGCCAAAGGTTTCCTAGTCCTACATGTTTCATTTCTGCACCAAAGCACATATTCCCCTAAACCTCATACAAAGGGCCAAATCCTACCTTTCTTATTGGAAGCAGGGCTGGGTTGACAACAAAGCCTATAACACTGCAGTAATGTGATAAAAAGGAATAGAAATTGTATTCTAATAAGGGGAGGGAGGTTGCTAGGCAACCAGGAGGAAGAGAAAGCAGTTTTTGATTTGAACTCTGTGCCGTCAAAGGGTTAGTATAGTCAGAACAAACAGGGCACATTTAATCCAGCTTGTCGGCAGTCATCATTAATTCAGCTCTGACTTCATGAACATTTTAAGCAGAGGTACGTTACAAGCAGAAGTGTCAGCTGTGTCTGAGTGCCCTATGGCACGGGGCAAGATGGCACAGGACAGGTGAGTGGAGATTAAAAATGCTGCCCATTTGAAGAAGAGCAGCATATGCCTCTGGCTAGCACATACTGCATCATGCATGTAAACTAGTTTGTGGGGGAGGAGGGAGATGGCCATGCACCCTTGGGTCCAGGCAGACCATAGTCCCCTTTCTTTATGCTTTATTGAAGGCTGTGCAGATGTTCTATCTAGATGCTACCAGGGTGCAGTTTTTCACCATTCTTACAGGGGAGGGATAGCTCAGTGCTTTGAGCATTGGCCTGTTAAACCCAGGGTTGTGAGTTCAATCCTTGAGGAGGCCATTTAGGGATCTGAGGCAAAAATTGGGGAGTGGTCCTGCTTTGAGCAGAGGGTTGGACTAGATGATCTCCTGAGGTCCCTTCCAACACTGATATTCTATGATCTCTACCAGCTGTATAAATATGGTACTTTACAATTCAAGGCCCTGTGTATACTGCATATACATACATCTATGTTGAGGAATCTGGTTATAAAGTTAAAACATGGTTGTCCCTTAACTAGGTTCCCTGTTGCCAGCCCTTGTGATGTTTTCACAAGTCTCATGATATTCTTGGTTTTTCATAAAGCCCCAGCTCCTAAAAGCCTGCAATTGGGTGAGAATCGTTCTTTTTAAGTAGTAAGTAGTTTCTAGACCTCACTGGTTGCAGAGAAAAGCTTGAAAATGTGACAAGTATATTTAAAGGCTCAGAAACCAGAAGGAAAGTGAAAAGACCCAAAAGGTGGTGGTGGTGGTGGTTTGTTTTTTTTGTTTTTTTGTTTTTTTGTTTTTTTTTTAAGTCTTATGACTTTGTGGTGCCTAACTCAAGTTTTGAATATTTGGGTTAGCAATACTGTATTTGTAGTGCAGACAAAATCCTAAAGTGCATACAACTCTGGGAATACATCTACACTGAGATAAAAGACATACAGCATGGCCACTGCTGGCCCAGGCTCACAGGGCTTGGGCTGTGGGGCCATAAAATTGGAGTGTAGACTTCGGGCTTTGAGACCCTGCGAGTGTGGAGGGATCTCAGATCTGGGCTCAGAGACTTGGTGCTGCAGGCTGTCAATAGAAGTTGAATACACAAAATAATGAGAGAGGACAGAATATGCCCCAAATGAAGGGCTTTCCCATTCTACCAATCATTCAAGGCTTCAGCCTACTGTCTGAGCCACCATTTTGTTGACATGTTTCTGGGAAATAAAGGACCTGATCCTGCAAATACTCACATACATGCTTAACTTTAAACATGGGCATGTTTGCAGGATCAGGGCCATATTCTGCAATAGTTAATAAAGTGCTTGCTCAACATGGCGACTGTCTTTTATTTTAAGGTAAAAAAGTTGGCATAAGATCTAGAAGGTGTACAGTAGAATCAGTTCTTCGAAAGTGTGAGATCTCAATATCAATTCAAAAATTATAATAAAATGTTTTAATTATAGATCATTACAAACTTCTCTGCATCTTTACTGAATATTTTGATAAAGCTAAAGTATGTTATAGCTAGGATGATTAAAAACATAATAGAATAATATATTTAACTAGTTAGTTATATTACAAATGTTCAGATTAAAGAAATCCCAGTAGGTATTTGCTTTTTAATGCCCAAGGACAAACAAATGTCAGGAAGATAACCTCTCCTTGGCCATAAAATCATCTGTATTACCCCAATAATGCTTATACAAATTCAGAAAAGCTGCATTTTAAACTTTATTTTGCTTTAAACTTTCTATGCCAATTTTTTTATACTATGTTTTGAAAAACGGACATAAACTTGATTGTTGTGACTGTTGCTTTGTAAAGAATATTTTATAGACATTTTATAGGAGTTTTAACTGTAAAGACTGCAACTGGTAAACAATTTGTTCAAACCATAAAACTTTGGGTAAGGAGGGCCTGAATCAACCTCATCTTCTTTTCCAATAAAAACCTTTGCTTCTGTCTTAGAACCCCAGAGAAAAACCATGTAGTTGGAAATGTTTTAAGCCTCTTTTTATTTCCAGAGTTTTGAAATGGTAAACACCTTTGTGAAAAGCACTTGCAACTGCTAGATAAATACTAAGCTCGTAATATCATTGCTATGTAAATGGTAAAATGCTTTATGTATCAATATGGAATCTAATGACCTTGCTAAACGAATTACTAATGTAAGATGCCATTTAAATATAGAATATTTATAATAATATGAAATTGATTGATTAATTACTAGCAGTGCTCAAGCAACCCCTCACCCAAACTCAGGAAGACAACACTCATCCCTTCAAAAACTGTTAAAGAATCCACAACTTCTTTAGCTTAAATAGTTAAAAACTTTGAGTAATTTACTTTAAAAATAAGTGCTTTGAGAACTGTTAATATTAAAAAACAGAAGCATTTGGATTTTCTAAAAACAGAATTGTAATTCCAGTTTAACTCTAACAAAAAAAAATCCACGAAGTCTCAGAAAATGGATTGAATATATTAAAGTTAAAACACTAGTCTTAAAGAATCTCCCACTACAAAGACAGAGGAATAGAACTGTCAAGAAATAAATTAGAATCCCAATGTATATATGCATTAACAAACTACATATTCATAAGACGAAGATGCTCCTAATGACAATCCAGGAGGGTACTGAGCCAATGAAAGGGTGGCAGAAACCAAATTTAAATTTAAAGCCTGAAAAAGCTGTGTTTTTCCCTTAGAAGGTATAAAATCTCTGACAGTAAGCACCCCTCACACACATACTCTGTGCTACCCTGGTAATACAGCAAGTACTCACCAACTTATTCTGTCCATCTCTACAAGCACACTGCCATGACAGCTCAGAGAAACAGAAAAAGACTCAAGAAGAAACCAACCCAAAGAAAACCTCCTCAAGACTTCAAGATGGATTAGTGAGAGAAAGTTAACAAGACACCATCAAGGGATTAGATTTCAAAACTCTTGTAATTATTTTATTGGACTATTGAAATGCAATTATAACAAACTATTAATAGTTTCTTCTGTTAATCAACAAATGATTAAACCATGTATACCCAGAAAGGAAACAAGGGCTAACCTTTGGTGAACAGAGAAATAGTGGGATTTAATTGGATTTAAAATTCTTGATATTCATAATTTGTCTGTCTCAATACAGCTCATGGCTTCTTCTAAGCAGCTGATTTAATTTTTTTTTATTTCATAGGATTTAGTGAAGGCTGCTTACTTTGCACAATTACAACCTAGCTGATTACTAACAATAAACAACAAACAAATAAAACTCTCCATTAAGCAAAACCCTCTTGCCCATTTATAAGCCTTCTTAGCTATGTAAGGATATACTAAGACTAAGTCATCCTAGGCACTCTGTCACCCTACACACTACTACAATGATATTGGCACAAAATTAGCCTTCTGAGGTATCATTTGAAAACTACCACCACACCGGTTATTAATCTCATTGTAAAATGCATGTGTCAACTTTATATGTGAAGTTACGAATACCCTCTATATGGCATTACTAGAACATGTTTAAGATCAGACAGTCCAGTCTAGGTCAACGTGATGATCAGCCTGTTCTATAAAAGGAATGTGAGTTTACCTCAGTTTACATATTAGCAATAAACAAAGCCGTGTTTATTCTAATCCTGAACACATGAAACAGAAAATTAACATTGTTCCTGCACCCCAGAGACAGGAGACTGAGTCACCACAATGCCTTCTGACTTGTAAGACAAATACAACCCTTTGTGGATATGAGAAAGAGTCCATCTCAGCTGAGAGCTTCTTAACGAGGCTTTGATCCCTAAGCCCTTTAGCACCCATCAACCCTTAACCGGGGACGGGGCTACTCAGGAAGACCAGGGCTTTAAAAAGCCCTCTCCTAAGTGACCAAGGAGCTAACGAAAAGAAGCGGCTAACGGGAGTTTTGCAAGGGAGTTTACAGGGAGAGCGTGGTGGGGGGGCTACATACATTTAACATTCCTTAAACTTTGTTAAACTTAAGCAAAAAACCACCCCCTAATAAAAACAAAAGCAACAACTAAGGAATAAGCTGCAGGAGTAAAAAGAGAATGCAGGCAGAAGTCCAGCAACAGAGTAGGGGTTACCTAGTTTATTGCACCCAATGCAGCATGTATGATTACTTGCCCTATGGGCAGGTGGTGTATGTATGCATTCGGTGCAAGGAGCTCCTGGCCCTCAGAGACCATGTATGGGCTTTGGAGACCAGGGTGGCTGAGCAGGACGAGCTAAGGGAGACAGAGAGGTACATAGATGATAGTTTCCAGGACACAGCACAATGGTCCCACCCCCGGTCTGACAACACCTGTGCTGTTGAGGAGAACATCCAGCTGGAGCAGAGGGAAACGATCCCATAGTTGGGACCCTCCTTCCAGATGATGTTGTGGTATCCTCTCGCACTGAGGATATGTCTCCAAGGGAGGGAACTCCAGTTATTAGGGAGAGACAGGTATTAGTAATGGGCGAGTTGATCATTAGAAACATAGATAGAGGGGTTTGCGACGCATGGTGACTTGCCTGTGGATCTCTCGAGACATCTAGATAGACTTATGTGTAGTGCTGGGAAGGAGCCGGTGGTCATGGTACATGTAGGTACCAATGACATAGGGAAAGATAGGAGAGATGTCCTGGAGGCCAAATTTAGGCTGCTAGATAAGAGATTGAAGTCCAGGACCTCCATGGTAGCATTCTCTGAAATGCTTCCAGTTCCACACGCAGGTCCAGTTAGATTGCAGGGTCTCAATGCATGGATGAGACAATGGTGTAGGGAGGACGGGTTTAGATTTAGTAGGAGCTAGGGAAACTTTTGGGAAAGGGGGAGCCTATACAGGAAGGATGGGCTTCAACTAAACCAAAATGGAACCATATTGCTGGTGCTTAAAATTAAAAAGGTCATAGAGCATTTTTTAAGCTAAGGGCTGGGGGAAAACCAACCGGTGTGGAGGAGCATGTGGTTCGGACAGCAACATCCCTTAGGGGAGGATCTATTAATGGAGATTCTCTATGTCCTAGTAAGGAGGAGAATATGGAAGATAAAATACAGGTAGGATCTGATGAGAAACAGTCAAATGAAAAAAAGTCTCATTCAATTATATCATGTAATGGGAAACAGCTAAAAAGTTACAAGTTTTTAAAGTACTTATATACCAATGCTAGAAGTCTAAATAATAAGATGGGTGAACTAGAGTGTCTCGTATTAAATGAGGATATTGATATAATAAGGCTTCACAGAAACTTAGTGGAATGAGGATAATCAATGGGACACATTAATACCAGGGTATAAAATATATCAGAAGGACAGAACACTATATGTGAAAGAAATCGTAGAATCAAAGGAAGTAAAAATCTTAAGTGAACCAAACTGTACCATAAATCTCTATGGATAGTAATTCCATGCTCAAGTAAGAAGAATATAGCAGTAGGGATATATTACCAATCACTTGACCAGGATGGTGATAGTGACTGTGAAATGCTCAGGGAGATTAGAGAGGCTATTAAAATAAAAAAACTCAATAATAATGGGGAATTTCAACTATCCTCATATTGATTGGGTACATATCACCTCAGAACTGGATGCAAACTAAAGTTTCTTGATACCTTAAATGACCGCTTCTTGGAGCAGCTAGACCTGGAACCCACAAGAGGAAAGGCAATTCTTGATTAGTCCTAAGTGGAGCACAGGATCAGGTCCAAGAGGTGAATATAGCTGGACCACTTGGTGATAGTGACCATAATATAATTAAATTTAACATCCCTGTGGTGAGGAAAACACCAATGCGGCCAAACACTGTAGCATTTAATTTCAGAAAGGGGAGCTACACAAAAATGAGGAAGTTAGTTAAACAGAAATTAAAAGGCACAGCACCAAAATTAAAATTCATGCAAGCTGCATAAAGACACCATAAAAGAGGCTCAACCTAAACGTATACCACAAATTAAAAAACACAGTAAGAGAACAAAAAAAGAGCCACTGTGGCTAAACAACAAGGTAAAAGAAGCACTGAGAAGCAAAATGGCATCCTTTAAACAGTGGAAGTTAAATCCTAGTGAGGAGAACAGAAAGGAGAATAAACCCTGGCAAATGAAGTGTAAAAATATAATTAGGAAGGCCAAAAAAAAATTTGAAGAACAGCTAGCCAAAGACTCAAAGTAATAGCACAAAAAATTAAATACATCAGAAGCAGGAAGCCTGCTAAACAACCAGTGAGGCCACTGAACAATTGAGATGCTAAAGGAGCACTCAAGGACGATAAGGCCATTGCAGAGAAACTTTGCATTCTTTGCATCGGTCTTCACTTTTGAGGATGTGAGGGAGATTCTCAAACATGAGCCATTCTTTTTAAGTGACAAATCTGAGGAACTGTCCCAGATTGAGGTGTCATTAGAGAAGGTTTTGGAACTGATAAACTATACAGTAATAAGTCACCAGGACCAGATGGTATTCACCCAAGAGTTCTGAAGGAATTCAAATGTGAAATTGCACAACTACTAACTCTAGTCTGTAACCTATCACTTAAATTGGCTTCTGTACCAAATGACTGGAGGATAGCTAATGTGATGCCAATTTTTAGAAAGGGTGATCCTAGCAATTACAGGCCGGTAAGCCTGACTTCAGTACCAAGCAAACTGGTTGTGCAAAACTGTCAGACAAATAGATGAACATATGTTGATTCTTCCTGAACAAATTGTTTTTTGTAAAGGGAAATCATGCCTCACCAATCTGCTACAATTCTTTGAGGGGATCAGCAAGCATGTGGACAGGGGAGATCCAGTGGATACGGTGTATTTACATTTTCAGAAAGTCTTTGACAAGGTCCCTCACCAAAGGCTATTAAGCAAAGTAAGCAGTCATGGGATAAGAGGGAAGGTTCTGTCATCGATTGGGTAACTGGTTAAAAGACAGGAAACAAAGGGTAGGAATAAATGGTCAGTTTAGAAAAGTACACAGATACTGGGTTAGATGGACCTTTGGTCTGAACCAGCATGGCTGTTCTTATGTTCTTAAAACACAACTTGCTCCTCAGAATCAAATTTGGTTGTGATTCTGTTGGGGGGTGGGGAGAGAAAGGGGGGCAGGAGATAAGGGCATTTCACAAGGCTTTCCTTTCCAGTGGTTAGTCTGCTGTCTATATGCTGGAGTCAGGCTTTGCAGTGGTGATTCCTGGCTAAAGAATGAGATGAATGCCTAGAATACTCTCATAGCTATTTCCTAATATCCATGCTGATGTCTGACTTCTGAGAATGAGCTGAAAGGTCTGAAGGACTAAAACTCTGATTTGACCATGCTTTAAAGTGGCTACCTGGGAATTATCTGCTCATGTAAGCGTCTAAACTTTTGTTATTTGCATATATAATGTACTATGCATTAATAGCACTGAAACTATCTGTTTTAAACTTTCTATTTTTTTTAGTTTCATCAACCAAAGATAGTAAGTATGTGATGCATTTCTTTCCCGCATAACTCTTTTTTCATTCTGTATACATGTAACCTATCCTTGGCTTCATTTGTCTTACTGTTAATATTAATAAAACATCTGTGTTTATTACATCATCATGTTGTATTCCTTGCTGCACTTTGATTTTTTGATTTATGTCCTTGTCTCTGGTTTAGCCCATATATATATATGATAAAATGAATAACTTGTCAGTTCCAAGGTACTTTTGAAAGATGCCCCAGACTGTCAAATGTTTTGGCATTTTTCCTCATCACAGATAGTTTGCCTTCCTCCATGCTGACACATTTAATTAAGTCCTTGATCCAGGCTGACCCTGTGGAGAGCCTTCTCATCCATAGTGATTCAATCCATTTTGGCCAGCAGTACTGTGTGTATGCAGTACATGTGCAAAGTGCAACTTGCAAAGGGCCAAATTTTGCCTAATATGCACAGGTCAGTAGTAAGGGCACTGTGGAGTTTCCCAGAGCTACTTGGTTCACAGCAGACATGTTCCTCCTGGAACAATGCTCCTTCAGGGCTGCAGCCTATGCTATTTTTTGAAGGCTGATGTTAGGGGGGATGGGGTCCTGGATCAGCACATGAAACAGTTAATGCACTCAAAACTCAGGGATTACAGTTGTAGCTATCTCCATTATAGAGGGAAGGAGGGATGCTTCTTGTGCCATGCTCCTGGTTGTGTGTGCACAGTACAGAGTGTCCTGTGTCCCTCACCTCTTAGTTGCATTTTACCAGCCTGGTGTATGCATTATAAAGCAATAGAGCAGCTGAGCTGGCAGAAGTTGTGCTCTTCTCTGGTGCTGTGTGTGTACTGGGCACTGCAAAGGGCAGCTTATAAAAGAGTGCAGCAAATTTCACTTTGTAGGTTCATAGCTCCCAGAGCAGGTGAGAAGGGGCATTAAAGAAAAGGGGTTGCTTAAAAACAAAGAACTATAATACAGCATCCTCTAAGGGAGAAGTAGGCCAAATCTTGGGAGATGGGGGCATAGTGTGAAAACATAGGAAAGGTTGATTAAGATAATACAAAAAGGGAGCCCTGTTGTCCTGAATGTCCTTTTCTTGCTCTTAAAAACAGGGCAAAGATTATGTAAATAAATTTATGCAATTGGCTATCTTTGATCCAGATTGATTTTTTTTTAATTCCAGAAAGCTTCTACTGTTGCAACTTCTGTGAATGATTAAAATACCTGCTATTTGCTTGAAGATGTACAGTTTAAAATTAAAATACCAGTTTAATTTGTAGTGTTGTTCTGAAGCTGTGGCTAGTCGTTCCCTGTCTGTTCACTACTCAGAACACTATTCCCATATAATTAACCATATGTATCTAAGGTCAAGTGATGAATGATCAGTAAGGAAATGAAATTTTCTGTTTACCCATTTTGCTTTATGGGTTCCCATATAGAGGTGTTTTGTTTTTTAGTGTAGTAAACTCTTAGCTGAACAGAACAATAATTATAGTGTGATTAGTAAAAGATCAGGCAAGATTATAGTCCAAATTTGTCATTCCTATTTTGAAAGAGTTCTTTTAAAAACTCATTGGGAGTCTGAAAGGGGTCATTTAAAACTGTTGGATGCCAAGGAATTTTATTTTAAAAATAACTAAAAATATTTAGTCTGGAGAAACAAGAAATGGGAGGCCAGCTCTTACTAATAGTTTCTCTTATTGCCAATTCAGGAATGTGACTCCCACTGTGTTAGTCACGGGAGTTGTTTTACACATCTTGGGGGACACCCTTGGTTGAGACCCAGCAAAACAATCACAAATTATTAACCATGGCTATTTTATTATTAAAGAAAGGAAAAGAAAACATTAAACAAAACAACACTAATGACAGAACATGATAAACTGTGACTTCTGTTACAATCGCTTCTATATGTCTCTATGGAGAGCTTTTAACAGCGATTACACACTTGAGAGTGGAACCGCCTTTGCGGGAGGGGGAGCACTTTTCTCTTGGTCAGTTCAGACCAAGGTCGTCTTTCCCCAAATTACTGTGAATGCAGTTGTAACACTGTTGGGGACACCCAGAACTGTGAGCCATTGTTACCTCTCATAATGACAGGTTTCAGAGTAGCAGCCGTGTTAGTCTGTATTCGCAAAAAGAAAAGGAGTACTTGTGGCACCTTAGAGACTAACAAATTTATTAGAGCATAAGCTTTCATGAGCTACAGCTCACTTCATCGGATGCATTTAATGTGCCTCAACAAGAGAGCCTTGCTAGAGATTACTGTGTCCGTGAGCGCCGCACCACACCAGTCTGTCTTTCTCACCAGCAAACAGGCTCTGCTGGCCCAAGCCTCACCTAGCAGGTAACAATCTGTGAACTCCAGCCCCGGAGCTCCCCAGATATTGCAATGCATGGCCCCATTGCTGTTCGTTCACAGAAGATACCAAGTTTGCTGCTCTTCTAAAGAGTTACATCAGCTTATTAACATAACAGCGGTAAATACACCTTGCCCTTCAAGCACAATAGTGAGTTGATTTATAGTAAAAATAAAACAAGTTTCTTTACAAGAAGACATAGATTAAGTGACACCAAGTAGCAGTGATCAAAGTAGAAATGGTTAGAATCAAATAAAAATGAAACATCTAAAAGAATAAAACAATCTAGCAAGATACAGTTTCTGTTCAAGATGGTTTTCTCTCACGTATTGTCCACTTTCCTTTCTAGTCTGGCTGGGACCCATCACAGAGATCAAAAAATTTGATTCCTTTGTCTCCTAAGCTGAAGTATAAGAACATAAGAATGGCCATAATGGGTCAGCCCAAAGATCCATCTATCCCAGTAGCCTGTCTTACGATAGTGGCCAATGTCAGGTGCCCCAGAGGGAATGAACAGAACAGATAATCATCAAGTGATCCATTCCCTGTCGTTCATGGCAAACAAAAGCTAGAGACACCATCCCCGCTCACCCTGGCTAATAGCCATTGATGGACCTATCCTCCGTGAATGTATCTAGTTCTTTTTTGAACCCTGTTATAGTCTTGGACTTCACAACATCCTCTGGCAAAGAGTTCCACAGGCTGACTGTGCGTGTGTTGTGTGAAAAAAGACTTTTTGTTTTGTTTTGTTTTAAACCTGCTGCCTATTAATTTCATTTGGCGGCCCCTAGTTCTTGTGTTATGAGAAGGAATAAATAACACTTCTTTATTTACTTTCTCCACACCAGTCATGATTTTATAGACCTCAATCATATTCCCCCCCCACACACACAAGTTATCTCTTTTCCAAGCTGAAAAGTCAGTCTTATTAATCCCTTCTTATACGGAAGCCATTCCATACCCCTAATTATTTTTGTTGCCCGTTTCTGAACCTTTTCCAATTCCAACAGATCTTTTTTCAGATGAGGTGACCACATCTGCACGCACTTTTCAAGATGTGGGAGTACCATGGATTTATATAGAGGCAATATGATATTTTCTGTCTTACTATCTATCCCTGTCTTAATGATTCCCAACATTCTGTTTGCTTTTTTCACGGCCGCTGCACGTTAAGTGTATGTTTTCAGAGAACTGTCCACAATGACTCCAAGATCTCTTTCTTGAGTGGTAACAGCTAATTTAGATCCCATCATTTTAAATGTATAGTTTATTTTGCATTTATCAACATTGAATTTCATCTGCCATTTTGTTGCCCAGTCACCCAGTTTTGAGAGATCCTTTTGTAGCTCTTCACAGTCTGCCTGGGACTTAACTATCTTGACTATTTTTGTATCATCTGCAAATCTTGCCACCTCACTGTTTACCCCTCTTTCCAGATAATTTATGATTATGTTTAATAGGACTGGTCCCAGTACAAACCCTGGGGGACACCACTATTTACCTCTTTCCATTCTGAAAACTGACCATTTATTCCTACCCTTTGTTTCCTATCTTTTAACCAGTTACCAATCCAGAGGACCTTCCCTCTTATCCCATAACAGCTTACCTTGCTAAAGAACCTTTGGTGAGGGACCTTGTCAAAGGCTTTCTGAAAATCTAAATACACTATATCCACTGGGTCCCTCTTGTCCACATGCTTGTGGAACCGTCAAAGAATTCTAGCAGATTGGTGAGGTATGATTTCACTTTACAAAAATCGTGTTGACTCTTCCCCAACAAATTATGTTCATTTATGTGTCTGACAATTTTGTTCTTGACTATGGTTTCAACCAGTTTGCCTGGTACTGAAGTCAGGTTTACTGGCCTGTAATGGCTGGGATCACCTCTGGAGCTCTTTTTAAAAACTGGTGTCACATTAGCTATCCTCCAGTTATTTGGTACAGAAGCTGGTTAAAATGATAGGTTACAGACTACAGTTAATAGTTTTGCAATATAACATTTGAGTTCCTTCAGAATTCTTGGATGGGCTTTTTATTGTGTGTGTCTGTGAGGTGTGCTGTTATTATTTAGCATTGTGTAATTAACTTGGGTAAACGTGTCTGCTTTGACAGAGGGCAGTATTTATGTTCATAATACAGGGGATAGTTTTCCATACACACACACCTCTACAAACACTGATCCTAATGTCAGGGAATGAGGGAGATGGCAAACCTGCCTCTGGTGATCACTAGTTGGTCAGAGAAAGACAGAAATGTTAATTACATAATTTTGTGAAGGTGGGAAACCCACTGAAGTTGAGTTAGAATCCACTAAGCAAGTGTTGCTTTTTAGATGAGAGCTTTTTGTATGGAGGAAGGAGTAGAAAGGGTCCCATGCTGGATATGTGGTAGGTTTATATTTTTGTGAAGGGTTCCTGTGGAAAAAATACACTAAATAAATCAAATCATGTAATTAAAGACTATTGCAATGTCTATGTTCATGGGCAACCTTAGTTTTGCATTTCCTAACTTCTGAGTTCTTGACTTGACAATCTTAACCTTCTTTTAACTTATTTTAAATGTAATTTCCTTTTTAAGAAAACCACTGAATATGCAAAGATAGCATGGGCATTGGGCAGGATAAGAATGGATACCCTTCCTCTTTCAGCAGGGACTCAACCAATTTACCCTTGCAGAATCTCTAACCTTGAGGTCAAAGAACCTACAGAGAAGGGCTCATACACATTTCAGCCTATCATTTCATTTTGACTGTACTGTTACTAAAATGACTCACAAAAGTGTAATATAATAGACAGGGCTGGATTTGGAGTTGGTGACCCAGGCACCTGCCTGGGGTGCCAGGCTTGGGGTGCTGTTTTTGTTGTCAGCAACAAAAGGGAAAATAGAATGGTTTAAGTAACATATTTCAGGTATTCCATATGTGGATTCATTTTTCACAAACCTCCTAGAATGTTCTGGACCTTTGAAAATTTTGTGGAACCTTCCAGACTCCTGACAACTACATTTTCCTTAAACCTCCTATAACGTTGTCGCGGGCGTATAAGGGTCAGGGCGTACCAGTCAGTCAGTGAGATATAAGAATGAACTGATGTGAAGTAAGAGCCAATCTGTGATACTGTGAACCTTGTTTCATTTTGTAATTGTGAAGGTGTACTTGTCTTTTAAGATGTTAAGCATGTAAGTAGCAACTAATAAAAGTGCATATTTAAATAAGACGCCAGAGATATCTATTGAACCATTATCTATGCAACAATAAGAAAGAAATACTGTTACTACTTTTGCCATGCTTAACAAATAATGTTTGAGGACAGTTCAATTTCTTGAAGTTAGTACATTTCAGTATTTTTAATTAAAAAGTTTCTATAACCTTAGAGGAAAAGTTATTTTTATTTGCTTATATATGGCATGAATAAAATACAGATTTACAGATTCTAGCTTGCAAATTTATTGTCTTATACGACAGGGATTAATCATGCACGCAAATCACGCATCAAAGTTGTGAAGTCAGCTGCAAATGGAATACAAAACAAGTTATTCAAAGTTTAACAAATGGGAGGGCGCCTTTAAGATGCTCCTTGCCTGGGGCACCATTTTGGTATAGGGTCGGCCCTGACAATAGACTCTCTTGATGAGATTACTGATCATAAATTTCTTTGTTTCCATTGAATCTGAAACCTAAAATTTGGTACCTGCGTCTTTTATGGACTACTTAATACAGGGAAAGGGGTGAGGAGCGGCCACATTTGACCTGCGACATCAGGGTCTTATGGGATTTCAACCACTCAAGACACTCAAAGAACAATTCATTTTGTTAAAGAGATTACCTTTCCTGCCTGACTGATCTGAATGAGTACTTAAAAAACAAACAATAAAGTTTATACTTTCCACCTGAAAGTGAGATAGATACAAGCCTCTTTCAAAGTAGCTTCCCAAATGCACCAGCACAATTATCGGGTATGGTGTTGAATTATTAACACATGACCATTCAACGACCTCGAAGTTGGCTTCGGAGTCACCTTTCTCAAAGCAACGGGAAACAAGAGGCAAGGTGGGGGAAGTTTTTGGATCGGGAGAGTGATTCAAGACCGAGTGCTGCAAAGCCTACATTGCTGCAATGTCCAACTTTGCGCTACCCCTCCGGGCGGGAGGAGCCACCGGCTTCCCTGGGTCCAACTTTGGGGGGCGGCCCCGCTGCGCACAGCCCCACCCCACACGGGTACCTCAATGTCCACCGGGTCCCGGCTGAGCACGCGAGCCATGGTGTCCTCCTCGGAGCCGTCCGTCCCCTGCGCCGCAGAGCTCCTGCCTGGGCAGAGCGGGGGAGGAGCAGCAGCGGCGGGCGGGGCGAGCCCAGCGCCGCCCTGGGGGCGGGCTCCTGCCTGCGCGGGCGGCGGTCGCTCCCCGCCCTCGCTCTGGCCCTGGCCGCGGGCTCTCAGGCGGGGCCGAGGGTGAACGGGGCGAGCGCGTAAGCTGGGGCGGAGCATGGGCAAAGCCGCCCCTGTGCCGTACGGAGCACTCAGCGCTTTCACGGGAAGCGAGAGCGGCCGCGCCGCACAAGCACGACCCGCCCGAGCCAGGGCAGGGGAGGCGGGCCACAGAACCCACTCCGGGCTAGCGCGCGGGCGTCTGCTCCCGCAGGCTGCTACAGCGGCCTCGAAGGAGCGACGTTTGCTCGCTGGGAGTTCCCTGAGCCTCGGGGCCCGCAGCTACACGTGGGTTTAGGTGAACAACCTTCGCCCGGCTTCAGTCAGGCCGAATAAGGGCAGTTTTCCCTGAGAAAGGTGCAGGGAGGTGCTGTGTCTTGAAATGAGCGCACAAGGTGGGCGAGGTAACGGCGTGTAGCGGCCCCTCCTCGGGGGCATTACCTCACTCGCTCTCCTGGCACCCACAGGGCCACGCCACCCTTGCATAGAAACATGGAAGTGAGCGCCTATTGGAAAGTTCCCTAGCTGCCCACAGAGCGCCAGGCCTGGCCCTGGCTTTTAAGCAACCCTTCCCAATAAGCACCAAACGACCCACTACTCTTGTCAAGATTTTTTTTCTGCATTTCATGAGAGCAGAGAGATGGGCAGTGGGACCAGTCTTTGCCTGGGGCATGCAATGGGGTGGAGGCTCCTTGCACTTCTGTGATTGCTTCACTCCAACACCAATCTGCCTGCCCTTTGGTATATGAGCAAGATTTATGTCCATGCTGATAACTAGGTGTAAGCGGGGGAATAGTCCTGCTAGGGTGGGGAACTTTCCTGGCTTCTGCACTACCCTGGTGAAGTGGGCTAGCGAAAGGATCTGAGGCCTCGCTCCCGCTTTCTTTAACCAGAGGCCTCCCTGCCCTTGAGGACTCCCCTTCCACTCTCCTGTCTGGCAGAGTCCTCGTAATCCCAACAAGGCTGGGCCCATCGGATTCCTGGGGGGGCTCAACCCCCAACCCTGCTGTGGTTGTCCCCACTCCAGAGTACTCTCTCTGTACTGAGCACTTCTCTGACTCACTGATCATTACATACAATTTGAAGCAAATGCCTCTGACTCACTGATCATTACCTACAATTTGAAGCAAATGCAAGTTATTTAATCAACGATTAATTTTAAAAAGAATAAGGGAAAATGGGAAAGGTTAAAGGAAACACATCAGCCCGCTCTGTGGCAGGGAACATCACAAACAGCGTCTCTGGAATGTCCGGGCAGTTCACAGTCTGCTCCTTGTAAGTCCCAGGCCTTCTTCTCAGGCCCTGGCGGTGCTGCAGGGATGCTGTGGGTTGGACACTCTCTCTGGTGGTAGCCACACGCTCTCAGGCTCTAGGTGGCAGGGCCCTTCTTCCCACCCTGTCAGGGTTACCAGTCCCTCTCCAAGTCTGGCATGCAAAGCCTTCTGGCCAAGGCATCTCCCTGTCCTGGGCCCACTGTCCAGGGTCCCCACTTGCTCTCCCCAGCTGCTCACGACACCCAACTCCGGACTGCTCCAGCCCCAGCTCCAGCTCCACTCTGCCTCAGCACAGCTGCTGCTCTGCCTCCAGCTCCCTGGGCTGCTTCTCTGGCCCTTCTGGCTCTGGTTGCTACAGGTCTGCTCTGCAGGCTGCTTCTGTGACTCTGCTCCCAGCAGTGACCTGCTTCGTGGGATGCTTTTCTGGCCTCTCTGGCTCTGGTTGCTGCAGCTCTCCTCCCAGGGCAAGTCTGCTCTCTCTGGCTGTGCCTCTGGCTTTGGGACTGCAGCTCTGCTCCCAGGACAGGGTCTGCTCTCTCTGGGCTGCTTTTCTGGTCCTTCTGGATCTGGCACAGCCCTGCTCCCCAGCTCAGTTTGGGCGCCTGCTTTCTCCTTAGCTCGGCCCCACTCTGTCTGACCCAGGCAATTCCAACTCACATGGAAGACGGGACCTCCTTGGCCTCCTGACACCCTGGGTAGCCTGCCTGCCCTGTCATTCAGGCTGACCTGGAGCATTGGCCTCTCCCCATTGCTCCTAGGGACTAGCAGTCTCAGGGTCCTGATTCCCCCTCGACCCTCCCCCCTTTTAGAACTGGGAGCTAGCAACTAAAACACCCCCACTGAATGTTAGTAAGGGGGCAACAGTCCCCTTGCATAGGCACTGTGTATTCATGAGAACTGCTCTTGATTTTATCTTTGTCTCTTTCAGGACAAAGGTTAAAGAGGACGAACTTTTCTCCCGTTGTAAAAAGCCCATAAAAACAGTTTCTGGACATTGATAGTACCTCTGGGCACTTATTTATCCCCATTTCTCTCCCTTGAAGTGCTGAGGGTTTGCCTTTTAGAGGGCCAAAAGGGTTTCTCACTATACTGTTACTTTATTTCCTCCAACCCTTGCATATGAAGAGTTTGAGATTTCCCATGTAGATTTAATTTCTTGCTTGCCAGCTGCAGCAATAACCTTCTGTTGCTTTTTAGCTCCTCTGCATAGCTTACAGGTATATGCTAGATAAGGCGCAGACATAAGTTAAGGCACTAAAGCAATACGCCTACAGGCCTGAGGCCTGTAAGACAATAGCTTACTTCAGAGGTTCTCTAACTGTAGCAACCCAAGAACCCTCATTTTGATTTAAAAATTTTCAGGGACCCCACCCTGACTCAGCCCTTGCCCCTTCCCAAGACCTCCTCCCTCTGTCACCCACTCTCCCCCACCCTCACACACTTTCATCAGGCTGGGGCAGAAAGTTGGGGTGTGGGGGAGGGGTTCTGGGAGGGAGCAGGGGTGCAGGCTCTGGGAGGGGGCAAGGGGTTGGAGTGTGGGCTCCACCCGGGCGGTGCTTAGCGCGGGCAGCTTCCAAAAGGTGACTAGTACATCCCTCTGGCAGTGGCTCCTAGGCAGGAGGGGAATTCTCCAAGCACTGCCTATGCCTGCAGGCACCACCCCTGCTGTTCCCATTGGCCAGAGTTCCTGGCCAATGGAAGCTATAGGGGTGGCGCTTGGGGCAGGGACAACATGCAGAGACCTCTTGCTTTCCCCCCTGCAGGGGCTGCAGGGACATGCCAGCCACTTCCAGGAACAGCACGGAGCTGAAGCAGGTACGGAGCCTGATTTATCCCCACTGCACTGTTGGACTTTTAGCATGCAGGAGACACTGAGAAGGAGAGGAAGAGGGAGGAGTTGATTAGCAGGGCCCATGGACCCCCCTGGGGAACCTTTGGGGACCCCACCCCATAGGTCCACAGACCCCAGTTTGAGAAACACAGGCTTAGCTAGACAAGACATAAGGCCTTCACATTCTACTGGTTAAGTGTATACCCCAGTTCCTACGAGAACACTGTAGCAACTAAATTCCTAACGTAGCCACGAGATTTTCATTTGTAGCCGATTGGTATGTTTTAAGTGAGGAAAATCTGCCGATGTCTGACTACAAGAGTGCCATGGTAACTGACATGTTGTAATATGCTTGAGGTAAAAGGCCTAGTAACGGCTGGGAGAAGAGCACCCCACCACTAGTAGGGTCGGGAAATACAAATAAGGAGAAAGGGAAGAAACCCCTACTGAATATAACATTAGGCATAGCAGTATCAGCGTAACACGGGATTGGCAACCTTTGGCATGCAACCTGCCAGGATAAGCCCCTTGGCGGGCCGGGCTGGTTTGTTTACCTGCCACGTCCGCAGGTTCAGCCAATTGCAGCTCCCACTGGCTGCGGTTCACTGTACCAAGCCAATGGGAGCTGCGGGAAGCGGTGGACAGCACATCCCTCGTCCCGCACCACTTCTCGCAGCCCCCATTGGCCTGGGACAGCGAACCGCGGCCAGTGGGAGCTGCAATCAGCTGAACCTGCGGACGTGGCAGGTAAACAAACCAGCCTGGCCCGCCAGAGGGCTTACCCTGGCAGGCCGCATGCCAAAGGTTGCCGATCACTGGCGTAATACATTATACAAGTTGTATCCCAGCCTGTGTGCTTAAGAGTGGGGAGAGATGTAGCTCTTGCATGATGAGGAGGATAATGGCTAACATTTCAGGTTCTTCTGCAAGGAATGGAGAGAGTATATGAATGCTCAGATGTACATTCACTACTACCTCTAACTACCTTGCTGTGTTGGAATGTTTGTGACTCTTAACTATTATTAATAAAACTACTACAAATACAGAAGGTTTTTCTTAAAAGTGTGAGTGTTGCAACTGCACACATTGCAACTGAATAGTAATTCTAATAGGTGGGCCTGATCATGGGACAAGAAGCTATCAAACCTCAGTGTTAACTTAGAATTCTTAAGTAACTAATGCACAATCTATGGATCAGGCAACAGGTATCATGTCTGAACTGGGACCCCAAAGGGGGTGACCCCCAATCTGTGGCTTAAGCCCAGGAAAGATTGAGCTTATCTTTGGTAACAAATCTAAGTTAAAATCTACATCTCTCTGTACAGTTTGGTGACTGTCACAAACACTAATTCTCCAGAGTATGGGACTTCCCTTTCTCTGCTGCTGTTCCCCTTTTCTGTTTCCTTTGCTTCTAGTATATTACTTCTGGGGTTTTAAAAACAAAACAAAACAAAAAAACCTACACAGCCCACCTTTGTAATAGATACTCTGTGGTCGCACACTCTTCCCTCCCTCCTCCCATAGAGGAGCACTCAAGATCTTCAGCTTTGGACTTCCTTGGCATGCCAGAGGCGGGATAGGACCCTTGTGGATCACCACCTGTCTTCCCACCTCTAGGTCTCAAGAGGAATTGTTAATGTGAGAGCGTGCACATGAGATGATATGGGACATCAGCCTGTCTGCACTCTAGTTACATTCTCATTTGTTGTTACTAACTAGTCATTTGACTTCAGCATCTCACAAGAAGCGGATTCCATGTGGTCTGGGGGTATATACACCCATGTAAAGGGGGGCCTGGTAAATTGAACTGTTTGAGAATAAGTAAAATAAGTACCTAAAGTTGAACAAACAGTAGCATCAGGGCTTAGTAACCCACAGTCTGAGGTGGTGGGAAGCTGATTTTATTTTAGGCACCAATAGGCCCCAGTAATTTAGAATCTGTCTAGATCTGTGAGTAAACTGGCACAGTTCAGCAAAAGTTCCACAGCTCTTCCAGACTGTAACCCAGAGCCATCCATGATGAAGAAACCATGCAAGCTTGCACTTAAGTATCACAGCGCCTGGTAGGTCCCAACAAGGTAAATAGCCCCTGTGCCACTAGACCGCATGCTAGCTGACAAGGAAAAAGAGGAAGCAACCCTCTGGCATTTAACTCAAGATGTATGCCCCCGTCTAATAGGGACAGAGCCAACTTAGCCTTTGGGAGTATTCAGAGTTGAGAAATTGTTGAAGCCAGTTAACTAGGCAATGGGGTTACCGTTTTGGGAGGGACACTTCCACATTAATTGCCAAGTATCATGCAGACTTAGAATTGAGCGAGTGAGGAGTCAGCCAAGACTTCTGGTGACCCAGCTTTGGTTGCCTGAAACATGGCAGTAGTAGTTTTGTACTAATACAAACTAAGGATCATGGAGGAGGTGTAATAGAAACGGAACATAGCCAAGCTATTTTTAATCACCCTCATCCAGAGAGTTTCATGTGTCGGGGGCCCAGGAAGCTGTGTCACATTGCTTTGGAAGTGGATTAACTGCCCGTGACAAAGTCCAGGAGACTAAATCCAATATGGTAAGTATTAGAGGACCAAAGAAAAAGAAATCTCTGATTACCAGAAAAAATAAAAAGCTTAGTTCCCTATAGGTCTTAGACACCTTGTAACTGTGCATTTTGTAATCCATGGAAAATTTCCTGTAGTCGGGCAGGCCAACAGTTTTTGTGCTTTTAATTTGTAATTCTTAAGTAATCTTCAGCATCAAAAGCTAACAGGAAAAAAGTCAAAGGCTATTTGGCCAGTAGCCAATACATTGCCAAAGAGAAAGTGCTTCTTATTTTCAGGAGGGGGTGGGAAGGGAAGCAAGTGAAGCAAATTGCTTCTAGCCTAAGTTTGGCTGAATGAAGTTAGAACTGGTGACCCATAAAATATCTAATAAATATATTTTAAAAATCTAAAAATATTAACATATATGATTCAGCATCCTTTTAGACAAGGCTATACCTGATATAAATCTAAAAAAGTAACTTCATAAATAGAAGTAGGGTAAAAGTAGGGTGACCAGATGTCCCGTTTTTATAGGGAAGCCCCATTTTTGGGGACTTTTTCTTATATAGGCAGCTATTACCCCTCACTCCCTGTCCTGTTTTTTCACAGTTGCTATCTGGTCACCCTAGGTAAAAGTAAACCCTGCTCACTACCCCTCTAACCTTAGAGGTATGGCCTGGGGAGAAACAGGAAAAGAAGCAAAAAGGTTAAAACCCTTACAATTTATCTTGTTCTGATGCCTGCATAGGCCAAATTGCAGCCACATAATTTAGTGGGTTCAAATTTTCAGTTAGTTAATGAACCTATTCTTGATATAACTAATCAGTTGTTGTGCATCATTAACTCCAAGCTAAATATGTTAGGAATTGCAACTAACATGTCCATGATAAAAGCCATACAACATATAATCTGTTTTTTTTACACAGGAATTATTCTTTTAATCAATTACTCAAACCTCTAAAACTGCTACCCACAGCTTAAGTCCTGGTTATTACTCTAGGTCCTGATTCAAAGTAAAATGTTCAACTTATTTCTTGGTCATTTTTCTAAATAAGCCATTTGTCAATATCTTTCAACCCACATGTTTTTTAATATAGGATGTGATGACTCTACTTCTTAACTAGACTATTTAACATATAGATAATATATGTTCTTAATATATATAGAACATATATGTTCTTGAAAACAGTGTCAACAATACAAATTAGCAATTACTAATCCTTAATAGGAACCTTCTAATTTTTAAAATCAAGAGGATATTCGTGATGGTTTTAACACATTTACCATATGCAGAACAAAGGATTCATGCCATACTGTACTCGTTGCTGACAAGCAGTAATCCTATTCACAAGGTAGGATAAGTGAGAGGAAAAGAAGTCACCATGGTGTATTTACAAAAATTGAATTAATCCAATATGCAAAAATTAACAAACTTAACAAAATAGGAATGTGCATAAATTGAATGTGACTGATTAACACTCTTGGTATAGGTGTAGCCACCTGCCATCCCAGAGATGTTGATTAGCAGAAAGACCTTTTCCCAGTTTACCAAAGGTGACATAGTTACATTCACAAGCTCATAGCCAAGGGTCACTTCTGCCTATTATGTTCTTTATAACTTGATAGGGCTTATTAGGGGTTGATTCCCTTGCTTACACTACTGGAGTAGGGGAACTGATTTAACCATTAAGACCCCTTTTAAGTACTTATCTTTTCAAATATATAAACTGACACTATTAGTCTAGGAGATAACCAAAACATGGGAAGGTATTTACATTCATACACTTCTGAGTGAGCTGGTAGCAACCTCTATATTTAAGTTGCCTAACTTAAAAAAAGATTAAGTACTAACACCTCCATTATTTGCAGCAGGGCTTTGAAGCAGGGATAAAGCCTTGGGACTAGAGCCATGCCATTCACTTGTCCCAAAAGTCAGACTTAGTTTAGTTATGAACTTTTAAAAAATTGCTATTCCGTTGCTTATGCTGATCAGGTAATATTTGGCAGCATGCAATTACTAATTTGACACATGAAATTCTAAAGAACCAGGCTCATACAGCAGCACCACCACACTACTGGGAATGCCTGGGAGCAGCTGTAGCTGAGGGGGAGGCAGGGCTGCACCTGGCTTCCCCCAATCCAACAAGTAGGCCCTAGCAACCCATCCCCAACTCTCCGATAACAGGCTTTTCCTGTTGCCAAGCCAATGTAGTTAGTTCAAATGGTAGAGATAAGTGCCAAAAGTTCAAGGTTCAAATCCTGCTGACTGTAGGATTATTACTGTTACACAGAGGAACAAGATGAACACAAATTCTATTAAAAAGACTGAGAAAATTTCAGCCTGAACGTTGTGTTTTTGTATGTAGAGTCAAGTACTCAAAAGATTAAGAAATGCCAGATTTAAGAATGCCAGTACCATCTTAATTCATCTCCCTCGTGCTTATAACATTGTGCTATAGCCTTTAACCATATGCTCCCTTTTATTGGCATAGATCCCCTGCCTGCTTCATTGCTCACGATGGACAAACAAGGAGCAGAATTAAAGTTACATGTACAGCCTTAAATTTGGCATTTTGTAACTTTAGGCTGCCGAGTCGTCTACTAAAATAACATTTTAATGTAGGTTTTGTTCTGTTTGTTTTTTAAGGTGGTGACTTAACAGTAAATTGGCCAAATTCAGTGGTGGGTCCCAGAAAGTCTGGAGGGATTCCAAGTTGGTAAAAGGTACACATTCTTCTGAGTGCTTCAGTATTTGCTGTCCCCCAGATTTACTTGCTCCTCCTAATCCTTATCTCTAAATTTGGCCCACTGAGTGCCACATACACTTCCTTGGACTCATTTGACTGATCTACTGAGGGACCAAAAGAGGAGATTAGCAAGAAAAGCAGCTAACTGAAGGATATAAGAATGTGTAGTCTGCCCTACTCTTTAATTTACACATTCTTCTGGTTCCTGGGCATCTCAGCATTTGTCTAGACTAAGTTACTACACAGCAAACTGGGGTGTAAAGCTACACTGCAACTTTTGCTGGCTGCCTCCATAGTCCATAGTCCACTCACTGCTACGGATGGCATGTGCAGATCGATGTAAATTCTAACACTGCCTAATATTGGACTTCACCTACAAATGGAATTATTGTTGAAAAATAGCAACAAGAACTGGGACTTGCTCTGAAAGGTCTATTGAATGGTTATTGGTTCTGAAAGCTCCTTGGAACTAATCATGCGTTAATGGGATTTCTCTGTTCACATAAAAGCATGGACCATAAGATCTAGATTCCCACTGTGTAGGACAAGTCTCTTCCAGAGCAAACTGGAGGCTGCAGCTCCACTGTCTACCACCACAACAAATCTATTGTTTCCTGTGCTGGAATCCCTCCCTCTGGTGGTGTCAACAGGGGGGAGATAGAGGGAATGTGCTGGAGGAAGTCTCAATATTGATGCAAAATTAGCATTGTATAATTTATTCTTTATATCATTAGGTGTTCAGATTTAATAACAGTGGAGACAAGTTTAAGAACTCTTTCTACATACTTGTAGATACACGTGGAGAATAGCTGCTTATATTTGTTTTTAGTTGCTGGTTTTATTTAATAACTTTCAGCATAATTAAAGAAATTTAGAAAAATTTCCACCTTTTCCTAATATGTGACAAGCCCAAGAAGCTTCAAGGAGATTACCTCCTCCTTGCCTATATATCTTTATTTATAACCCCCAGGTCCAACTGCAGACTCAAATGCAGTTTTTTAACTTCCATATTGTTGTAATATTCTACATAGCTATTTCATGTAATGTTAGTTATTGTATCGAGTGTTTGGGATGAGTTTTTACTTGGGAGTAAACCTACTTCAGATTGCCTTTTTATCAAACAGTTTGTATGATTACAGGCATCCAACATGAGAGTCCCTCAGCCTCCTCCCCATTGTTAATGACTATGGGAATATTGTTTTTCCTAGGATTTCAAACAGAAACGTTAGAAGGCATATGTAGTCATCTGGTTTGTCAAGGCCACAAAAAAAAACTAAGCCCAGAGGCCTCCTCCTTCCCCCATACAGAAAGAAAGAGGGACTTCAGTTTTAAACTAAAATACAAAGAATTCTAGGAGCGTGCATATTAGAAACATTTATACACATTTTGATCTTCATGTCATTTAAGGACCACATGTATAGTTGGGAAATGTTTTGTGGAAGATGTTTGTTTATTACTTAAGTGCTTAGAAATAGTGTAAACTTCTAAATGTTTGTTTAAATAAAAATTTGTAAATACAAACCTTATAATAAGTGCCTGATACCATTGCCATATAAATAGTAAGATGTTTTATGTATTAATATAGCATCAAAATAACCAGTTACTAGATTAAGTCCCCATTAATTATATAATATTGTAATTAATTGGGTAATTTATCTGGTAGTCCTTAAAGGGAACAAGAACTCTCTCCAAGAATTGAGACAGTATCTGAAGACTATCTAAGCTAAAGACAAATTATATAAAGTCTTTATTTAAAAGTAAGGATATTTGTATTTAAAACAGAATTTCAACTCTTATTAAATCCCAATAAAAATAAAGGAATCTCTCAAATGATGGGCTAAATAAGAGTTCAAAATTGTAAGGGATGTTGAGACAGTTCCACCCATAAGAAGACACAAATACCACCATTGCATGTGCAAAGAAATTACATTTTCATGAGCTGATGTTACCAGGACTATTCCATGACAGTTTTAAACCAATGAAAGTGTGGCAGCAACAAATATTTAAATCCAGCCAAGCATGAAGGAGTGTGTCTTTCACCGCCCTCCAGTCAAGCTATGAAAGGAGTAGAGTATAAATCTCTGAATTAAGCAAGCAGCATGCTACTCCCATCTCTTCACTTCCAGCTGCATTCCCGTTTCACTTTTATCTCAGCCTATCATCTCATCTATTTCAAGCAAGCAAACAGTAACAAGACAAAAAAGCTACAATAAAGCATTAAGCAGCAGCCAAAATGTATGTTGCCATCACCCTTTGGGATGAGCTGCACCAGGTGTGGATAGCCCATCCATTGACCTCGACAGATGAAGTTATGTCCTGCTTTTGCAGTGTTACTTTTCCACAGGCTCTCAGAGCACATGGCACAGGTCTAGCCTTTGGGAATGGCCTTGCCCAACACAACCAGCCTCATTATTATGCCCATTACCAAACTCATGTCTGTTCTAAATACAGATTTGCATTTTTCTTTCTATTCCCCCCAATGTCAGTCATGTGATGTACCACACTCCAATCAAATTTATTCTCATATAGCCAGTTTCTGCCCATCAGCAGGGGGCCATTTTCTTCAATTATAAATGTATCTGTTAATTGTTAAATCAATTTGTAAGTTACAGTGACAGGAAATCTTCATATAATTCTGTAAAAAGTTTCACCGCAGGAAGCATTTTTTGTACACCCCTTCAGAAACCACAGACTTGGCCCTCCTGTATCTATTTCCATTTTCAATATTACATCATTTACTTTTACATTAAGATAATATGGGAGAAGGGGACAAGTTGTATGTTCATTTTCCATCATGTACTATCTCACACATCCTTTCATCCAGGGCTCTGAAGCAGATTGTCCCAACTCCTCCAGCCATGTAACTAGTTCAGTGGCTCGAGCTGTAGGCACTGAGGGCTTCCTCTCAGCATATCCTTTGGTGTACTACAGTGCACTGTGGCAAGCCTGGTGTGGCATCTCCTCTTATTGCACTTTTACTCCCATGCATTAAAGCAATACTGCTTGTGATAGTGTGATGTCCGTAAACAGTAGAAACACAGCTCCCTCCACAATCCAGGGAGACGTAATGATCTGTGTAATCATCCTTTTCGCCTGCCTGCTGATGCCTTTCTTCCTAGACTCACCTCAGTGAGGTCAGTTTATTTTCAAATTTTGGCACCTCTCTTTGTGGATTTAAAGAGCAGTGTGCACAGCTCCCTCTAGTGGCACTTCCTTGTTGTATGCAACATTCAGTCACTACTTAATTCACGGAAATTTACTCCAAAAGACTAATTGGTTTACTTTACTGCAGAAGACCACCAGGTTCTTGGGGTAAAGAAGTTAAAAAAAAAAAAAGCAGCACAGTACATGTGGTTTTAGCCACCAGGGTTAGGAATACAACCCTTTATTTATCAGTCTCTAACATTTTTATGAAAGCATTGCTTAAATCTAAGTATGTTGCAAAAACCTCCCTGTTCCATTAAATTGGAGGAGACAGTCCATATTGCCACGCGTAACCATTTTATATATGTACTCTTAAAATATCCCATCCTTGTCACTAGTTGTTACATTCACAGCATATAAACAGATGTTAGATAAACATAAAGGTTATTTCTTAAGATCCAGAGCCTTAACACACATGAATCAAAGAGAGAGAAAGCAGGCTGCTCCCAAGGCGGAGGCATATAATTCACTACATCTTGCTTCAGGCTGGCTCTTCCTGTGCCAGGAAACCCCCTTACAAACTTAAATTGTTACCTTATAAAATTTAAGAATTTTTAGTACACTAAAGAATTAGATTTAAAGTTTCCTTGTAATAATTTGAGTGGGATATTGAAATGTAAGTGAAGTACAGTTTAGTAAATAAGTAACAGCTTCTCTTGTTAAACAGGAAAATGGTTTAGACTATGTATTCTTGGAAAGGACACATACGCTAACCTTGAAAAAGAAATAGATTCAATTTGAATTTAAAAATATTCGTTAGAGCTCCTTGAATGGCTTCTTTCAAGTAACTGAATTTAAATATTTTCTTTGGTTTCATGAGGATTAGTTAAGATCACTCACCTTTGCCTATTTATAAACTGTTTCAGTCATCCATCTTAATTGAAACTTTCAAACCATTAAACAAGATTCCTTTACCCATCCATAACCTTTTGCATTCTCTATGATACAGTAAACCAGGACCTACTACTAATTTTGAAAATAAAATACCTTTGACCTTGACTCATTCAGAAAGGAGTGCCCCCATCAGAGGTAGGCCCGCTCAAAAGTGTAATCTATGTTAACAGCTCTCTACAGAGAGACATACAGGAGATTGTAACAGAAGTAACCAGGTTTTATTACACGTGTTTTGTTAAATTTCTTTCTATAAAAAGATAGTCCTATTTAGTTGTGATGATTTTACTTGTGGCATCTAAGGCATGGCAAAGATCCCCAAGTAACTAAGTGGGAGTCAAATCCTTCAAAGGGCACTGAGAGATGGTTAAGATTAGAGAAACAAGAAATGTTAGGTCAAGTTTATACATTTTCAGTGATTTTTGGAATAAAATTTGGCATTCAACATCCTTTCTACCCTACAGGGCATGACGGGAAGTGGAATGTAGTGAGGCTCTGTTATACTGGATTTCTAGTGGAATAAGGTCCTTGAAGGATTGAAGAGGAAAAAAAAAAAATCAAGGAGCTGTGCATGGTCCCTTCACAGATCTCCTCCATGAGTTTAAAGTGAGAGCTATCATAAAATAGTCCAGACAATAGTGATTCTGGGGGAAAAAAATATAGCAGTCAATATTGCCTCACAGTGGTGTACAAGTAGTTGTGTGACTCCTATCTCCCACTAATTCCAACAAGTAACTAAATCCTTGTGCATCTCTTCATAAATTTAGAAGTAAGTGTGTGATTTAAATTTCCATTAGCAAATGTTCAGCCTAAATCTGCATTGCAAATCTGCCCCTTTACAGTGGGATTTTGCAGTGGTCTCCAGAGAAGGTAGCTATGCAGAATAACCCACTACATCCTGCAGTACATAAGCACAACAGGGTGTGTTGTAGATGGAACTATAAATTCCTCTTTTTGGGGAGGAGGCAGGATGGTAAACACAAACCCTTACCGTTCCTTTGATATGGCTTTTGTGCTTTACAATTCCATATCCAAATAAAAAAAAAAAGTAAAGTCACATAAAATGGCCACCCTGTGAGCTTTGATAAGTATCCAAATTCATTTTAAACTAAAATGAACTGCTGTTTAGTGAGTCCACTAATTTATTCCAGCCATCTGTAGCAGTGTAAACAAAAGCTTTTCTCCAAAAATGCTTCATACTTTTTAAAAACTTCAATATGATCATCATGAACAAAAAACACGAGGGAAGAGAACCCACATATTTTCACACCACAAACATCTTTGTCAGTGGTCATCACACAACTCAGAGGTATTAAAAAGTAAAGCATTCTTCTGGCATAGTGTAATGTTTTCTATTTAAATGCCACCAAATGTTTCTTCTAAGATATTGTGGTAGGTGGAAAGATTTGGCACTCAATTCTTTCTGTCCATGGTAATGACATATTTTAGGCAAATCCTATGTTGCTGAGTTTGAGTCTAAGTATTAGGTTCATACTTCTTGTATTGACTAACTAGAAGACTGTCCTCCATGCACACCTCTGTCAAATTGTCCATCTGCAGTTAGACACTTTCCTTCTCCCTGCCCTACCCCGCGACATGCTGTGGTCGCTATGTTGCTAGAATATAGGTAGAGAGGCTGTATTGCATGCATGTGTGTAAACAGAAACTCCCATAAGGCCTGATTATTCAAAGGTACTGAGCACCTGCAGATCCTTTCTATGTACATGGTACTTGAGTATGCTGAGCATCCCTGCAAATCAGCCCTAACATACTGTATATGTAAGAAAAATACATTGGGCCTCATTTTAGAGGAATAACCACCCAGTTACGCTGAGCCAAATCCCTTCTGTGGATATTTCTCTATGGAAGGACCATGTCACCATTTCAAGTCACTGAGTTTCCACAGAGTTACCCCATCAGGGGTGAAGTAGTTTGCCCTCTTCTCTCAACACCTTGTAGAACGAGCAGAAGATGTGACCTTCCAAACTGACCAATTTCTGGTCTTCATAGGAAAAGTCTCATGGATTTTGGAAGAGTCATGAAGCGCTGTTCCATTCACACAAAGACTGAGTGCATCTGTGCTACTTCTACAGCCCCTGTGGCAACATGCCTCCCCCCCCCCCCCAAGGGCTTGCATGAGCTCCACTTTGGGAGCTGGTTTCAGTGTCTGGGTGGGATGGGGTGGGATGGGGAGAGAAAATAAGAGTATGTTGGAGAATGGGGACCTTATCAGATATATAAAAGGGCTTTCAGGTTTCAAGTGACATGCAGCTTTGAAGACTAGCTACCCACTCCCATGACTGTGGTGCCCCAACCATGCAGAACAAGCTTCCATTAACTTATGCTCTAGTTTTATTAGAGAAGCAGATGCAACACATCCTTGATTAGGTAACAACTGGAACATTTATTCCAGTACATATTTAGAGGTGATGCCCTGCCTAGCTCATGGCTGCCCAGAATAAGCTACCCGTCTCTTCCAATCCAGAGGGAAGCACACAAGGAGGTCACAAAGAGGTCTGCCTCTTTCAGAGCCTGACACCTCATATACCATCTACAACAGATCACTATACGTACACCCTGGGACAAAGCTATTTGGGTGGAAATTCTGTAGTTTTACTGTGCTCCACAGATTAATAAAAAAAACCAGGATCTGAACTGGTTGTTTATGTCATTTAGAAAATAGTCCTGGTACTCTCAGCAACCAGAGTTCTATTGAACTGGACTTTGACAGCCTTGCAAATATTTCGTAAGATATGAGTCTTTGACACACACCCAAAAAAAGGTATTTACAGTAGGCTACTATTTGTGATTACCAGACAGCCTTCACTTAACTAACAAGTTCTTAGCTTTCAAAGTGTTTTCCTCCCTTTTTTCAATTTCCAGATCTGAGAGATAACAAATGCAATTGTTCCTAAATTTACAGTATTCCCTTTTCATTACAATTCACACTTTGTATCTTCATTACTCCCAGAAGCCACTATATTGTTTTTCATGAATTGAGACCTCAGCCTTACACTAAGATACTGACTAGATCAGTTTTAGCTTCAGAAAGGAGGCAAGGGTAAAGTCTTTTCCCCCCACCCCTAAAAGTTTTCAAATAAATTAACTATTGCTTGGGCTTTTTATATTAATATGTTAATAAGTACATTACAAAAGAAAACATATGCTAGCATGTAGTATCCACTAATATGGTAAAGTAGTTTTGTAGACAGGGTTTACTTAAATAAATAAATAAACTAACTTACTTTTAATAATAGAGACAAACTTACATCATCTGATCTTGTAAGAAGAGCATTTTCCTTCAATCTCCCTGGCATTAGCATGTGTGATAGATTAATCCCCACTGGACTGTTTGTACTGACCTTGCTTACAATATAGACCTATTTTCTTGAATTAGAGGTAACGTGATTTACATGTTATATTAGTTCTTTTGTTCTGTCTCAGCACATGAGCTATATATTAAAATACATATTCCAATTTGGAGTTATTGCAGTACACAATAGTTAGTTTTGTTTTTCTTGGAAGCCAAATACATACTGTTTTTTTATTAAAATGATATCTATGCAATATCTGACTTTACCATTGCTCCTTGCAAATGGGATAAACAGGATTTTGAGAGGGGTTTTTTTTTGCAAGTGAACTCTTTGTCCTATAAAAAGAGTCTATGAATTACTGTCATATCCAGACCTCCATTAACTTCCAATTCTGTTTACGTTGGGCTGTGAATGTTGCAGTTCCAGCCCTATACACAATGCAAAGTGCTGCTTTAAATTTAACAGTTAATAATTTAAAAGTGTGAAATTAAATATCTCTTCAGGTCTGGGAACATGCCTTTCTGTGAGTCTGTACAGTACTTGGCACAATAGGGCCCTCATCCTGAATGGGGCTGCTGCATGCTATCAAAACAAGTCATACAAATAAGTACAATAATAAATATTTAGTAGGTCATGCAATGAGACACTGTTGGAAAAAGCCTTTAGGACAAGAAAGTGCTCTAAGGTCCTTAATTTAGGACTACATAAGTTATTGCTGGCTGCAAAACCAGTGACTGAAAAGAGGAACCTGTTGGAGGGAAATTGAAGCCAGCAATTGAGCAGGGGAAAGCAAAGCAAGTTTAACACAGGTGGAAGTGGTAAAAATAGAGGTATTTAGCCACCTAAAGATGCAGATAAGCACTTCAGGTTAGGCACTTTGGAGGGCACCTAGTGGGATTTATCTGCTTCTTTAGGAATCTAATTACCTTTGAAAATATGATCCATCATGGTTCCACAGCAAGCCTGCCTCCTCCCCAGAACCCATATCTGCCTCTGCATATGAATTCCATTTGGAAACCTGTAGGAATTTTGGAGAAAGATAGGAAGGGGGAAGGGTTGAGGAATAGCCACTCAATGGAATACTTCCCTAGGAAATTTACTGTTGCTAGAATCAATTTAGCTCTTCATTCCTGCTGGCTGCAATGGAGGAATATTAGAGCAGGACTCCTTCAGAGTCCCCTTCATGTACAGCCTCTAAGATCATAACATGCACACTGAAGTGGACATTAAAAATGAAGTTACTTATATATAGGTGCATATGTATGATGGGTGGAATGCCTATTCTCATTAATATAAAACCTATTTATGTAGTAGAAACCAGCATGCATACAAAGCATTTAAAATGTTTATATTTGCGCTAATAAAAACAGAATTAGAAGTATCTGGAAAAGGCCCATTGGGGTCTCAGTCTTATCCATAGGCTCTACTAGGGACTTCACCTATAATAAAGGAGGGCAGTATTTGAATAGAGATCTCAAGTACACAATTCCTGCTGATGACTATAAGAGCTAAGAGCAGGATTTAATGCTGAACCTCTTAAAAAAAAGGTTTTCATTTGTTTTGCTATATCAAAAAGAAAAGAAGTTTCTCTTCCCGCCAGCTGTCAGGAAATATTTTCTTCTTAGGAGAAAAGAGTTAATATTCTAACAATAGAAACTTATTCCTCTGTGCGGTCTGTATGCTGGAAATTCATATTTTGCTTAGTAATCAGAGTTTAATTATTGTTCAAGAAAATCTGTGTGACCAGGCCCACTGACAAATGTTAAGATGTGCAAGAAGGATAGGCTATGCTCTGATGTGCACATGTAACTCCTAATAATACTAATAGACAGTTGCCATGAAGGGGAGAATATATCTTATGCCTTAAACTACATCTTTTTAATACCTTACAGAAATTCACATTTTGAAACAATTTTCTTATGCACTGCAATTGTCAACCAAGTAACAGCAATTCTAATACATTCATCTTAATCCAGCGTTTGAGGAGCTTGAAAAATTGGAATCTAAACAGCAGCCTCTTTTTGAAAGGACCAGCTGGAGTTCTATTTCTAATTTGCTATGAAGAATTAAGTGAACCCTATACCCCAGAGTGTTTGACACAGAAGTCAACTGACTCTTGCAGTCCCATCACTTGAAAAGTTGCCCCCTAATTTACTCAGTTTATTAGTTTCTACTCCTGAGAAGACTAAATAATTGGCATCTCAATGAAAAACTTCATTGGTACTACAATGCCACAATTATGACTGATTTTAAAGACGTAGGAAGAGGAGCACTGTTGGAATACTGGATCACCCCAAGGGCTTGTAATGGGACATGAAGCTTCCTTTCTGGCTCACCAGTTCAAATCTAGTCCTGTGGAGATTACCTATTTGATGGCTGCTCAATACCCTAGTTGGTATTTCACTCCAGTCCCTAGTGGGCAAGTATCCACATGTGATAGGAACCAGCCCTTTCACTGAACAGGGGAAAGCAGCAATAAGTTACAATCCATTCTTATGTTATTTCACCCTTTCCCAATAATGAACAGTTAGAATTTACCTGTGAAGAAAGGTAGTGAAGCACCTCCACGGCAGATAGGCCCTTAGCAGTTTGGTGCCCAGAAAGCAAATGGGAAAAGTAGGAAAACAAAACCTAAATGAGGTTTTCCATAGAGCAGCAGCTTTAGGAAAGGAGTTGTTTTCGGATTAGCTTGCCATTGGCCAGGTAACTCTTACCTGCCCAGGAGGGAGCTGCTTTCTAGTAGGCTGCCTGGAAGCCAGCTGACCTCTTTTCACCCAAGTTCTACACGAGCTGGTCAGGAAAAACATGTGGGAAATGAAGGAAAGCTGTTAGAAGATATACCTATAAATATCATTCAGCTCCATCCAAGGACTAGGGGATATAAAAGGAAAAAGGACAGTGAGGTTCTTTCCTAATGGAAGATTGGATAACTGATGCTCATATATATAATAGCAATACTTGTTCTCCAAGTGTGAGTGTTCTTGGTGTACTAACAGTCTAAAATCAGGCTGATCTAGTCTATTGGACCATTTTGACAAAGTTCCATGAGCACATTGCACTACATCATAACTACCATTACAATTGGTAATAATTACCACCTCGCTGACTGTATCAGAAGAAAGACACTAAGCATGGAATAAGTAGAAGGAATGAACTCCTGCAGAAGGTGCATGCAACACATTAATGGGGGAAATTTTCACTACTGCTTCCAGAGCGAATAGCTTTAATCCCAACTTTTTCTAGTGAAAGTCATTAGGATAAGCCAGCCTGTATCATCACTTCCCCTTGAATTTAATTAATTGAACAAGAGATCACTATATCAAGCCAAGCTGAGTCAATGTTATTAGAAAATTCTCCTTATCCAAGCTCATTTGCACTATGGCAAGTAATCCATTATCACAAGTACTGCCAATCAACCCTTAGTTTGCTTCTTCTTCCCCCATAACATACCTAATGGTATGAGCCTGCTGTCAGGTGGATAAACCACCTTGACACCTTCCCTTCTCCCCATTCCTCAAGAAAGCACTCATGCCTCAGTTCTTTGCCTCCAATCTTTAGTCTCACTATTCCACACCATTTCATCAAATTCCCCTGTGCTGACTCATCTTCCATTAAACCCTATGCAGAATATCAGTCCAGCCAACCATAACATTTGCAAATATAACTTTTACACAGAGCAAGTCCCTCTCTTTTACACAATTGTTGTTTCAACCAGATATTATATAAAAGGGGCTGTCACAAGAAGATCCCAACTTGCAGGAACAAAATCAGAATCTACTATTGCCACACCATTCCTTTTTGCACCATGCACTGTCTCTCAGGCAGTGCTGGATCTAAGCCAAGCAGCAATTGCATGGTGTTGCTGAAGCTGTCTGTTAAGCTTATTTCACAAAGAAGTGCCAGCAAAATAATGTGATTTTTGCTCTTACATTCCATGTCCAATATATCCAAAAACTCCCTTTCCCAGATCTGTAAGAATGATCACCTCTCACAATGACAGCTCCTAAACATCCCAGATTTTAGCCTGCCAAACTGCATAATAATCACCTGTTATGACAGCCGAACCCTTGTCGATGGAATGACTGCCCCAGTCCTGCATAAATATATTTCAAAAATCACTTGAATATCTTCCATATTCCTTGGCATGTTTTAAGCACCCATATACTGCCAAAGCAATTTAATTTTAAAAAGATTTCAGCAACTGACATGATCAAAAACATGTGATGTGATATTACACTCACTGTAAATTAGAGTCTGTATCTTTGCTGCTGGGCATATTTAATATAATCAAAGAAAAAGAGCACAGAATGAGAATCTTTCTGTAGTCATAGAAGGAATCAATAATGGTCACATAACTGAAGCTATTATAAACAAATGAAGCAATGCACCATTGGGTAGATTCTTAGCCAGTGTAAATTGTCAGAGTTCCATTGAAGTCAATGGAGCTATGATAACTTATACCAACTGAGAATATACTCTCATTTCTGCAATTGAACCATGGTATAAGAGTGACTGTCGGATCTGTTTGTTGCATTTATCGGTTATCTCATCTTATTCTTATATTGGGAGCTCTGTGTTAACACATAACAGAGAGGGCCTTGATATATGACTGGGGCCCCTTGGTGATTCCATAATAAATAATATAATTTGCTTTAGGCCTGATTCTGCAACTCTTGCTTGTGTTGGATATATTAATGGGCCAACTAATATGTGCTACTTGTTAGGAATGCACGCTGTGATCATACAAGATATAGCTGAGTACCCTCAATGGGAGTTGAAACTGCCCAGGGTCAGTGGGATTTGAGGATTCCCAATATCTTACAGGGATGAGTCCTAACTGGTTTTGCTTTCTCTACAACACAGTTGCTTTTAAATCTACATCTCCAGTTCATGCTGCTTCCACACCAAAATGAACTAGTAATATTTGAGAATGTAATTCTAGACTAGAGCTGTATGCAGAAGAGAAATTGGGTATCTGAATATGAATATTGTAGGATCTACATATACTGATGACTTGTTATACATCTTTTAAAAAGGTGGAAACAGGAGATTTGAACTAGATGACTTTATGTCTAGAATGCCTTTGTCTAATGTGTTAGAGGGAAATATGATTTTCAATTAGAAGATTTCATAGCTTTTATTTAATTTAAAATATTTTATAAATAGGGTAGTACCTATGGATTATGATTTTTAATTTTGAAATGTTAATTTAGTAGTTACTTATACTATCAACCAACCAATAAAGTTTATATTTTATCACTAGGGTAACAGTGAATCATTACATTTAAAAATTGAAAAACTTATATACTGATGAATTTGAATTCCCTGATGCACATTGCTGAAGGGATCTTTTCAAAGCATATCTAATATTGCAGAAGATCAGTCTAGGTGTTTGATGATAACTTGCTACAAAATTATCCAGTTAGAAATGTTATTCATCAAGACACCACTGGGTTCTGGAAAGACTGAGAAACTCTACAATGGAGTGTTTGCAAACATGGGCAACTTGGTTGCCTGAGGTTTAAATGACAAAGTATTGATTAAAGTCTCTCTCTCAGTTAAGTTTTTCCCATTTAAAAGAGGGTAATCAATGCCGTTTATGTTTCTATTATAAGAGACTATAAAAGGACAGAATTTCCTCTCCGTTAGGGTTGCTTCATGCTACCCCATTGTAACTGCCCACAGGTAGGGTTGCCAGGTATCTGATTTTCAACTGGAACACCCAGTCAAAAAGGGACCCTGGCGGCTCCAGTCAGCACTGCTGACCGGGCCATTAAAAGTCCAGTCGGTGGCACAGCAGGGATAAGGCAGGATCCCAGCATGCCTTGGCTCCATGCAGCTCCCAGAAGCAGCGGAACACCCCCCTTCCAGCTCCTATGCATAGGGGCAGCCAGAGGGCTCTGCACACTGCCCCTGCCCCAAGCGCCGCTCTGCAGCTCTGATTGACTGGGAACGGCAGCCAGCAGGAGTGGTGCCTGCAGAGGGGGCAGTACGCAGAGCCGCCTGGCTATGCCTCCACGTAGGAGCCAGAGTGGGGACATGCTGCTGCTTCCGGGAGCTACCTAAGGTAAGCACAGCCTGGATCCTGTACCCTGATCTACTCCTGCGCCCCAACCCTGATCTCCCTCCCATCCTCTGAACCCCTCAGCCACAGCCCAGAGCCCCCTCCTGCACCCCAAATCCCTCATCCCTGGCCCCATCCCAGAGCCCGCACTGTCAGCCGGAGCCCTCATTCCAATCCCCTGCCCGGTGAAAATGTGCAAGTGAGGGAGGGTGGGGTAAGCGAACAACCAATGGAGGGGGCATGGAGTGAGCAGGGGCAGGGCCTCAGATGAGGGGCAGGGCAAGGGTGCTCAGTTTTGTGCGAGTAGAAAGTTGGCAACCCTACCAACAGGAAAAACACAATGGTTTATTAGCTAATCTGCCAACCTATCCCTGCTGCCATGCACTTTACAATGGGGTATGTGAGTGGGCTTCATGCTGATGCCAGAGATTCCCCTGTGACTATGACCACCCATTGGGAACCACCGGCAACTGGCATTAGAGCAGCCTAAGTTACACTGGGGAACCGGACTGACTCACAGCCAGGTCAGAATCAGAAACCGAAGTGGTGGGTTAAAGCTTCTGCTGCAACCTCACACTCCTGAGTACTCCCCAGCCACAGATCAAGACCTTGGTTTTCTGTACATTGTAAGATATCCCATTTAAAGCATAGCTGATTTATGTGCACTGTGAAATTATAGAGATATGATCGTATCATCCAGTTTTCTGTTAACAGAAGAACAATACAGAGGGATTGAGGATTTACTTCAGATTTACTTTTAGTTAACTTTTTCATGACTGAAGGGTGCTGGCAGCCCTCAATGCACAAAAGAGGTGAAATGCAGGCCCAACTGAAGCGAATGGGAGTTTTGCCATTGACTTCAGTGGGGCCAGGATATCACCCAACATGTACAGCACAGACAGTAGCCCTGCAGAGTTTCCAATGCTATCTAAGTCCAGAACTGGGGTCTGGTTCATGTCCATTGGATCTTCCTCACAAGGCTGCCAACAGTGATTCCTATTGTGAGGTAGATGAATGTCCACTAACAACTGGACTGAGACTACCAACGTTGTTTGTAGGACATCAGACGCTTAAGAGTGAACTTCTAACCTTGTGTAAGAGCTAAACTATATCAGTAACAGAATATGGGCTTGATTCTACTCCTGCTAACTTCACTAGAGGCCCAAGCAAACCTTATATAGAGAACTGAAGACTGCAAATTTATTTTAAAATATTTCAAATTCCATCCACCCCAATGCTTATTGGCCATATTACGAAGTTCAAAGCTTTGTGCTTCCTTTGCTACTGATGATGACATTTTTAAACACAGAAGTGCAGTACAGTGTTCAGAATTCAAATGTATCTGAGCCAGATTTTGTGCACAGTAACCTAACATTATGCACCTCAATTAATGTGTGGGCCTCTAAGTAATTGGCATCATTTTCACAGGCACTGAGCAGCTGCAGCTCCCATTGAAGTTACTTTTACTTTGTTACTGATTTAGGATTTTAAGAACTTTTTATTTTAGGGTTTTTTTTAAACAAGAGACTTGCATCCCAGCTTTCAGACTGATGTCCAAAGCAGAATAAATTAGTCTCAAGATTCATCAGCAGCATTAAGTCATCACCCTCTACCTGTTCTCTGCCCACCTCAAATGAACAGAGCGGTGGGAGGTTTCTCAGAAATACAGATAAACGCCTATGTGTGTTTGTCTCTTAAACTTTTTTCTTTTCCAAGAAAGACCTTGGTATGTTCTCTTGTGCCTCCCACTTTCTCCATCCTGCCTCAGCCTCCGGCTTTTTGTGTTTAGGTTTCCTACTTCTTCTTCTCCACCCCAATGCTTTTAAATGCCAGAGTAGAACCCACTTACTGCCTGTGCTCTTCTCCCCAGTCCCCCCTTTACATTTCCCCCACCCCATATTCTGTTGTTCCTTCCCTGCCTCTGTTCTTATCTTTTGTAATTCTCTCTTGCAGCTTGTTCTGACTTTGAGCTCTTTCCCTGAGACACCCTACCCTGCTATTCAGCATAATTACTTTCTCTCCAATTAGTGGTGGATTCATTCTTCTCACTCCAAGAGAAAATGAGTGAGCTCATTGCCAGATTGGATAAGTAAGTACTCTTTTTTAAATAAATGAATACCTTGCTCAAGTAGTGCCTAAGATGAACTGTGTGTTTTTATATATAAGATTCATCTAGTTGTGAGATTTTTTTGGAAGTATTATTTATGCTCTTGCTGTATTTATTCGAGTAATTAACAGGTCCACAGAGCATAAAGGAAGACTACTATATTTAAAGAAGGGATCCATTACCTTCTGTCCGATGGGTCCTGTCTCTCTTGGGATGCACAACATGTTGATGAGTGGTAGTCAGGCTTATGTTTGGAGATAGCCCAGGGCACCAAGTGGGCCTTGACAAAATATCTTTCTGAAAGAGAAGGTTTGGAAATAATGGAATTAATCCAGCCACAATGCAGGCTGGATTAGTGGTTCCTTCTAGTCAGGATGATTTTATTAGTTAGCTTCTCAATTTTCAGCTACTTAGAAGAAGAAACATGCCAGTGGGGGATAATATAGCTTTTCTTTTCTTTGTGTCTGCCACAACAGAAAAACATTAAGAAATATTTCATGCATATCAAATTACTTTTATTTATGGTGTATTTCACAATGTATGTCACCTCCCATTACCAAGTGTGCTGCAGCAAGGTGTGAAGTTAATGTAACATCACACTGAATGCAACATCTTTACTCCATGGGGAAGTATACTGTAAGTGCTAAACTGCTGGTAAAACAAACATACTCTAAAAACTAGGAGGATATGGAGATGTCTAATCTACAGTTGAACATGTTTCACATTACTGCATGCACAGAGACCCAGGGAAATAGTCCTCCATGCATTAAAATGAAAAATAAAATGTTTAGTAAACAAAGGGGGGGGGAGTTAACAGGCCAGATTCTTAACTGTGGTAAATGAGTGAAGCTCAGCTGCAATTAATACTAGTTAAGGATTTGGCTCATTTTGTGACAGACATCATTAGAACATGAAGCAGAGGAAGTCCACTACTAGAAACTGTCATTTACAATCTTCAGCAAAACACTAGAACCTTCCTGAGCCTAGCAACTCTTCTTCAATCCTCCTACAGGCTATCCACCTAAAGAATCTCCATAATGCAAAGCATGCTACAGAAACCACCCCATTTCCTGTAGCTCTATACTTATACAGCTGAGCCTTTATGGGAATCAGGTGTTCATCAGGAAATCACCTGATCCCTTCCCAGAGGGGTGTACTAATCCCCTCTACCAGGCCCAAACACCTGTTTCTAAAGGGGTCCACTTCAGAACAAGTCTATCTGGCTCCAGGCTCACTGGACCTTAAAGAGACAGACTACCCTCTTACAGCATACTTACATATTTTTCTGAAACAGGGTCTAAATACAGTGACTAGCAGCATCCCTGCTAATTTGACACTAGCCTTTTGTCAACTGAGATTATGAATTGTTGCAAATATATGATTTTTAGGTGGCCTGAAGATTATGATGAAGTCCACAAACTCATTGTCACTCAGATTTGAGTCAAGATCTCCCAAACCAATACTTAGTCTCCAGATTGCAGCTTTCCTCTGCATCCCTGGTGGAGACCTGACTCTCCCAGTGTCTTTGCTGTGTGGTCCCTTTAAGTGAAAGTTTATTTTGACTTTTTATATGAAGCAGAGCAGAATGTCATACTAACCAATACAGAAGATTATGGATTTGACAGAGCACAATGTAGATCAAAACAGTTTTAATCATTACCCCCTGTTTTAATTACTACTTGACACATTATCTCTATTGTCCTTCTACAAGTATCCTTTTTGAATTAAATATTAAAGACGAGTCACAGCTGAAAATATATGCAGTCTACAAAGAAAATGCCTTTGAACTATTTAAAATGATTTATTGTCCACATTTCTTTATGAATATTTATTTGCCATAACGAAAGCAATTTATTGAAGAGAAAACATGAGGCCCAGTTAACTGAACATTTGCATACCCTATTGGTTAAAAAAAAAAGGGGAAAATGTAATGCTAAACTCATTCTAATTCTATATATTTCCTATTTACAGTAGCTAATTCAAAATATTGCATGTGGGCAGAATGCACATGTTGGGTCTCTTAGGAATTCAGAAACTGAAAAGGAGAGATAAATGACCTACAAATAAGTGTGCCAATCTCTTATATGTTTTAATTCAGAAAAACATAGATGTTCTAACATATGTCATGTGTATTGTTAAGCTTTGGATAGAGCTTATCCTTTTGCTTCCAAAATATTCCAAATGGTTATCACAGCTTCCCATTTTCAACAAAAACATGTGCTATAGGTCCTGATCCTGCAAGGTGCTGAGGGTCTGCAGCAATCTGGCAGGCACCCCTGGACTCCCACTGAAATCAAGGAGAGGTGAAGGTACTCAGCATCTTGCAGGATAGTGCCCTTTGTCTGTAAGTATGAACACATAACACCAAATGAAAGATCACACACAATGATTAGGGACACTGCCGTCTCCTGTTTGTCAGCAGAGGAACAAAGTGATTTGCAGGATTTGATCAGCTGCCCAAAATTTAAGATTTTACCATAATGAATACAGAATTAATTCTCATATAAGAAAAGCAATCACACACTGAAATTAAAGTGAAAAACACACCCTGTAACATCTTTGCAGCGTTCTGATAGAGAGGTACAATATGGTCCTGGACAGAATTGATATTGATTTTCATGTTTTCTTTTCTTTTAGATTATTTAAAGCTGTTTCTTTTAAGTACTAGAATGCAAATGAAGAAGTTGGATTAGTATCAACAATTCAATAAAGAATTTCAACAGTTTTTTACAATAAAACTTTATTTGTATCAGAACGGTTACATATTGTATTTGAAAAGGGTGAATTTAAGATCTAATAATACTAGATTAAAGATGGTTATGTGGTTAAAACATAGACCTTGGACTTGTCACTTAACCTCTCTGAGCCTCAATTTCCTCCTCTGTGAAACTGGAATAATAGTAATCCCCTACCTGAAAGCAGGTTGTGAGACTAATTCATTAACATTTGCAAATTACTTTTTGATTCTCAGATGAAATGTACTATAGAAGTGCAAAGTATTATTATAATTTACTCTCTATGTCTATTGAGTTTTGCAACAGAGAACACAATGCATTGTTCTCTCTGATTTGTCTGAATACCACAGTCTAAAATTCTAGCTGTTGAGTTTTTCTAGTAATCAGTAACAGGCACACTGCGTTATCTGTAGTTTATATTCAGGTTAACTTCCAGGCCTTCTTTAAACTTCTGCTTTTACAGTGTTGTACAAATAATTAGGTCTCAGGTGGCTGTGTGGTGTAATGGAGAGAGCCTTGGCCTTCTTGAGGGTGAAAGGATTCAGAGGTACTGGCTTTGCATCCTGGCAGAGTTGCAGTTCTTTTAACAGTGGGGGTAATTAACCATATGAACAATTAACCCGGGGTTGTGCTGGATTCTTTATCTACGGCAACTTTGAAATCAAGATTAGAAGTTTTAGTAAGAGATATGCTGTAGTTCAAATGAGAATTAATTCAGGGAAGTTCTATGGCCTGTGTTATGTAGGAAGTCAGACTAGATGATCATAGTGGTCCTTTCTGGCCTTATATTCTATGAATCAACATAATCCTGTGAGCTAGCTGAATAGAATTACACTTACTGTGCCTATGAATACACTAAATCACAGACAGTGTTTACATTGTCCAAGGTCACAGTTCGTATTAGAGCCAGGAATAGACCCCAGGAATTGTGACTCCAAGTCCCATGCTCTAAAATTGGCTACCTAGTTTTGAAACACATCATCATATATTCTGAAGTATTCTTTAGTTATATATAATTGGAAATCTACTGCAGACAAAATGCCTGCTTATGTTCCCGGGTAACACAAAACTTTCTACTAGTAGTCTACCAGATCCTCAGTTTACTTGCAAAAGCAAAACCATTATTCACAAGTGAAGCTATCCAGATACATTTCCTCTGGTTATTATCTGCTGGATAGCTGGAATCTAATGGCTAAAATCTATATCTACTTAACATAAAAACTACTGGATATGATACTGGTATCTTGTAGTTCCAATCAACCTCCTGGTATTATAGTAGTGCTTTTATTTAACTGTATTTCTACTGCGCTCAGTCTGCTAGAGTTATGCTAGTTATTTTACATGGCATCTGCATTGTATATTGTATAATTGAAAAGTCAACACAGCCCTGAGGCAGCATCACAATGGGACGTGAGTAGTCAGTAGCATAATTCAGAAGAACCAGACAGGCAGGCAACAACAGAGGGGAGCCACTGGCAACAACTGAATGTACCTGCATAGCAGTCAGGTTGAATCAGTATTGTAGAAGGTCTAGTAGCCCATGGAGCGAGACATGCCAAGACATGTAGTACTGGCAACAATCAAATAAAGCAGTGCAGCAGTCAGAGAGAATCTGGACTCAGGATGTGATAACACCATATGATGTCATGGTGCAGGATAAGTGATGTGTCACTATCTGTGAATATCTTTGTCACATATAATCAACCCTTTGTAGGGTAATTCTGATCCATTTGCTGGATAGTTTCTGTTGCTGTGAGGATTATTAAATACAAAGCTAATAGCAAGTTGCTCTGTTCATCTGTTTTTTAAAGAGTATTTCAGAAACACACCATATATAAGTATCTGGCAGTTATTTGAATATTCCTAATCAGAATTAAATGCAATTACTCAAATTAAATGGCTACACTGGGATGAAGTATCTTTTCCTATTAGCTGCTGTGGAAAGACAAATGACCACAGATGTGGTAAAATGGGAGTGGTATGAAGAAATGAAATATTTCTTAACTGTACTGTCAACTTTTTTTCTATGTGTTCCTTCTCACAACCTTAATTAGCATGTGACATCTATTCATGTGGCCAGGATATGATCCTTGTGACCTGAAATGCTGTCACAGAGGCAGGTGATTTTCTCCATGAAGCAGGCAAATAGGTCTTTAAAGTGGGCCGTGCTAGGTTCTGTAACTGAGCAGATGGAAGTCTGGGCTAACAAATCAATTCAAAATATGCAAATATTTGGCCCTACATACTACAGCAATGCTACTGGAACCTGAACCCTCACTACAGAATACCAGAGGGAGGGACAACATAAGAATGGCCATACTGAGTCAGATCAAAGGTCCATCTAGCCCAGTATCCTGTCTTCCAACAGTTGGCAAGGAAGGTACTTCAGAGAGAATGATCAGAACAAGTAATCATCAAGTGATCCATCCCTTGTCGCCCATTCCCAGCTTCTAGCAAACAGAGGCTAGGGACACCTGCCCATCCTGGCTAATAGCCATTGATGGACCTATTCTCCATGAATTTATTTAGTTCTTTTTTGTAATAGTCTTGGCCTTCACAACATCCATTGGCAAAGAGTTCCGCAGGTTGACTGTGCATTGTGTGAAAAAATACTTCCTTTGTTTGTTTTAAACCTTCTGCCTATTAATTGTCTAGTTCAGGGCATCTTAATTTGTGGGAGCATGACCATGAAATGGATTCCCAGAGATCAATTGTTGAGTCATACCCCACTAGTTGGGAATCTCCCCCTTTCCAAAAAAAATCAGTAATATCACACTGGACTTGGCCCAGTAGAAGCCAAGTCAGGAAAGCAAGGAGCAACTCATTTCCTTTCTTCTTTCTGCATCACCCCTGTTCCCCCCCTTATTGTTCCCTGCCCCACTTCCTCCGGTGTGAGTGCACACTATTTGTAGCACTGGGACTCCTGTGCAAGTTTACTATTTGTGTTTCTGGGGCAGGCAGGTCTAGGCCAGCCCATAAATAAAGGCCCACTCCATGAATTAAGGGGGGAGGAATCACTGTGTGAGTACAGAGGATAAGTGAGAAGCCTTTTATCGTTGTCCATCCCACTAGATCCACCCTGCACACTGAGTGCATGCCCCCATCCATACTTCTACACTCATTCTGCCTGCAGGAATCCTCTGCCCAGCAGCTAAAGTAACCCATGTTTCTTGCTGTGACCCCAATGTCTCAGACTTCTGAAGGACTATGTAATTTTAATATATCATAGTAAAAGAAACCTGCAGGTGGTTTTTCTGTCCTGGGTGGAAAGAAGCTGAATATCAGTGGTCTAAATGGCAAATGCCTGGGACTGAGAGCTAGGGTTCCTGTCTTGTGTCCCTCACTATTGTGACTTTTTGCAAGTAAGGAAACCATTTTCTGCCTCAGTTTAGCCATCTGTAACATAGATCTAATAATGCATATTTCCTGCTCCAGCTACTGTCTTAATTAATTATTGTTTGTAAAGTTCTTGGAAATTCTCAAATAATAGGAGTTATTATGTGTGCAAAGGATTGTCACTTTTAATGATAAAATAATACAGCTATATGCTTATTTCTTTTTCCCTCTTTCATTTTATCTCTTAATTTCTGTTATTCTTCTTTTTCTATCTTCTCTGCAACTATGGGGAGAATCAGTATTCATATTATTGCAGGAAACTTATTTAGATAGTCAGTCAGTGGCAGGACATATTACTTAGATCATCCAAGATAAATACTTTTAATTAAGTAAATTTCCTATACAATTCACTATAGACAATCCCATCATAATGGGCATTACTTCTGCATACTAAATCTTAATCTTCACCAACTCTGAATGAACTTTGTACAACTCCTATATAAAATGTATGCGTATTGTAAAGCTGCCAGCCTTTATATTCAGCAATATGACAACAGATCTATGGCTAACAAATTTTACTGCCAGTCAAAATTCGTATCAGATATGTAAATGAGGTCAAATCCATGCTGGCATATTATTTTCAGTTTTTATTAAAAGGTTAAATTGGGATTATCATAAACTCTCTCTTCAGGTTCCTTAATAAAAAAATATTACAGTTAAAATCTGATGAGATTTCCTGGAAGCATTTTTTGAAGGTTGTAACAGCAATAAAGCCAGCAGGCCCTTTGCAGCAATAGTAAGTATTTACTGAGCAAGAGATGAATGCTTCTTTCCAGTTATTTTAATCATTTTACAGTCTATGGATTTTCTAAATCTATATCTAAAAAAACACCACTGTAACCAATGCCCTCTCCACCAATATCTGAGGACATCACAGTTTGGAAGTATTTTTTTCTTGTGACACCACAGTTCTGATTGTCTATTCTGTTTATACCATATTTAGGCCAAATTCTGCTGCTTCTACTCATACCGGGTATCCACATACTTGGTCTAATTGAAATCAGTGTAGTAAGGTATGACTAAGTGTGAATACATGTAGCAGAATGTGGTTCTGAGAATTCAATGGACTGTTCAATTTTGTCACTTGGGGAGGCACTAGGGTCCAATGGAAAGGGCACTGAACAGGGAATCAAGAGATCTGGATTCTGTTCCTAGTTCTGCCACTGACCTACTGTGGGATCTTGGGCAAATCACTTAATCTCTCTGTGCCTCCATTTTCCCTCTCTCCTTTTGTCTATCTTGTATCTATTAAGATTATAAGATTCTCAGGGCAGAGATTGGCTCTCACTGTAGGTTTGCACAGTACGGCCTCAGTCTCAATTAGGGCCTCTAGTTGCTATCATCATAAAAACAAATGAATTGATAATGCTAATAATTGATCCGTTTCTATAGTAGGGTCTTAATGGAGGAAAGTCCTCTCCTTTCAGGACTCTTCATCCTTTAGTTCTCCCTTTGCTTACTCAGCTGGAGTTGAGAGGCTGGCTTTGTAAATCAGACAAAACTTATCATATAAATAGGAACATACATCTTTGATTATAGTGAGTACTGCCTTGTCTACAATTTACCCTCTCTGCAGTAAAGGACCCAACATGATTAAGCAAAGAAATGATAGATTACAAAGTATGTGTCAGGATAGGAAAAAGATATTTTGCATCTAACTAGGAGATGATCATAAAAAAAAATGAAAATCCAGAAGAAAAATATTTGAACATACAATAAACAAGCTACCCTGCTGTTGCCTTATCTGACATTGTTGCTCCTCTTGTTCATACTACTGTAGCAAATGAAGTTGTAACCTGCAATGTCTTAATTGTAGAAAGCTATCATACTTATTTTAATTATATGAATATTGTTAAGATATGTTCATATGTTCTATTACCAAACAACCTGGTCAGTAATGCCAGCAGCCTTTTTGATTTTGGTGGGAAATGCCACATTCCGCCACTGAACTCTCCCAAATTGTAGAGCTGTATGGGATATTTCTCAGAGATGTTAAAAACACTGCTGTTTTGCTGAATAACAATACTTAGCTCCTACTGAGCACTTGAAATCTCAAAGTACTTCACAAAGATGGACCGGTGTTATTATCCTTATACAGACAGGGAAACTCAGGCATAGAGAAATTTAGTGACTTGCCCAAAGTTACACAAGAAGTCCATTGCAGTGCAGAAATATGGCTAAGGTTTTTTAACTCCACATTCTGTGCTTTAGCTACTGCTGCTGCTTTTTGCCTTTGACATTATCACCCACAGTACTGTGCCACTGCAACAGAATTACATACAATGGTCACAATACGGGAAGGTGCTTTGATGATGGCAAATGTAGATACCACAACAAACAGTGCAGCTAAGTATCCCAATTTTTGAGTTAGAGCTTGACGTGTATGATATTTACCTACTTCTCTCATGTCTCTGGTCATTTCTGGGTCTGATCTCACTAACTGGACATTCTTTGCATCATATGATGAAATTCTGTGCTAACATTCAGATGATAGGGAGTGCTGGCAGTTTTCCTATAGATGTGTCATTGATGGAAAGAGCAATTCTATAATAAGCCCATGATGAAAAACCTATCAATTGACTTAGTACCACATTGCCATGGCAACAATGTAATGTTAATGAAATTGTGACAGTTTATGGAACTTTATAAAATGGGCTGCCTAAAAGAAGGAATCTTACGAGTCACCAAATATTTCAAACCGTGGTAATAATATTATAACCACATGCATTGTGACTTGTTCGCGTGATTTTAAATACATTTATTTTTGCAAGAGCAACAGCACCCTATAAGAAGTGAGATTATACAGGAAAACCTGCTCTTTTAAGTGCTTGATGGCACAGACTTCAGCCTTGTACTATGCCACTGCAACAGAATTACATACAATGATCACAATAGAAAAATGTGCTTTGATGATGGCAAATGTAGATATCACAACAAACAGTGCAGCTAAGTATCCCAATTTTGAGTTAGATCTTGACATGTATGATATTTACTAAATTCTCTCATGTCTCTGGTCATTGCTGGGTCTGGTCTCACTAACTAGACATTCTTTGCATCGTATGATGAAATTCTGTACTAGAATTCAGATGATAGGGAGGGACTGTCCCTCCATGTCCCACTGCAGAAGAAGTATTCATGTTTCTGGAAAGTCAGGAAATCTTCAAATTTGTCTGAGGTTCCTCTTTTCCAAACTTGCCAGGTCAGCCAAGTCGCTGTGCCACGCTTTCATCTCTAGAGGCCATCTGCTCTTCCATCTAAAGTAATATGAGTCATTTGGCTACAAGTATTGCTCTAGAGAACCAAGCTTTCTGAGTTGATTAATTCCTACCAGATGGAAGCCGCGATGTTGCTCTCCTTTTCCCTCCCTGTTCCCTTCCTTCCTTTCCTTTTTTGTTTCTCCCTTATTTTGTGGGGGAGGTTGGAGGGGAAATCAATTATAGATAGATAGATTAGATAAAGAATGAAGATCTCCTGGCAAAATCACACATCTCCTCATATGTTGTTATTGCTTGTTTAATCAGTTACAGAAATCTATGAAATAGACTAATTTGGCATTTGATCACTTTATGTATAATGATTCTCTCGGTAGAGTTGGTTGAAACTTTTTGTATGTAAACTTTTCCATCAAAAAAGTCATTTTGTCAAAATCCAAACATTTTGCAGAAATGTGCCAATTCTGACAACCTTTTTGACCGAAAAAGGTTTTGTTGGTGGCAGCAGCAGTGATCCCTATGTCTCTCTCCTCTCACCACCCCCCCATCTTCATGCACATACTACCTGTCATCAGAGTAAAAAAGAAAAGGAGTACTTGTGGAAGCTTAGAGACTAACAAATTTATTAGAGCATAAGCTTTCGTGAGCTACAGCTCACTTATGCTCTAATAAATTTGTTAGTCTCTAAGGTGCCACAAGTACTCCTTTTCTTTTTGCGAATACAGACTAACACGGCCGCTACTCTGAAACCTGTCATCAGAGTGTGACACAGGACAAAGTGATAACGATAAGCTGTGAGGGACCCAGGAAAAGTGGTGGTAATTCCTGAAGGGGAATTGTCCCTTCTGCAGAAAATTCTGAGGTCAATGTTTCATTTTGAGTTGGAATGGAACAAACTGTGGAACACTCAGAATTTCCCATAGTATAGAAATTTCCTTTTCAGGCCATCTTTACTCTTGTCAATTTTGTTTCTATTTTTTTTCTCCCAGCAAAATTTTCATTTTTTTTATGTACATGCTGCAACCTTTCCTCATTGTTTTCTCCTTGGAAATTAAGAGTAAAATTCATATCAATCCACAGAGTCAGTATTATAGGACTTAAAGCCAGATCCAGCAGGTGAAACTGTAAGCAGTGAAGTCCATGAGGACTGGGGATGTGAAGTCCAACCCCCTTCAAACTGGGGCCAGGGCATGGCACTGTAACACAGCCCTCCACAGCAATCACTGCTCTGTCCCATGGCTTTGAATAATGGCTGCACTCTTTCAGGTTACTCATGCTGAGGCCACTATATTTAAACAATCATGAAACTTGGGACCCTCCTTATTCCTATCCCTGACCTGCTGTCCACACTGTCCTTTGAGAGATTGGTGCAGCACCCACTTCACAACATACAGGGCCCCTTGTCTGGGGTGAAATGCTCCCAAAACATATATGGATAGGGATAATAATACCTAGCTTTTATATAGTGCTTTTCATCTATAGACCTTAAAGCTCTTTACAAATGAGGTCAATGTTATTATCCCCATTTTACAGATGGGCAAACTGAGGCACAGGGAGGTAAGTGACTTGCCCAAGGTCACCCAGCAAAGCAGGGACAGAACCAGAAATTTAACCTAGGTCTTCTGAATCCCAGTCCAGTGCTCTATCCCCTAAGTGCTCCATCTTCAGTCTATAAAACTTGCTCCTGATTTTGAATCTATACTAGACCATCAGTAAAAATAAATGTTGAAAATGTCCACAGCAGTAAACTGTGGAAATAATGTGAAAAACAGAATCTTTTAGTTAATACACCTTCCACCCCAAAATCAAATATTCAACTTGGATATGTGTACTCTTCCATATGACAGTGAATTGTGCTCCAGAAGTCTGAGACCACACATACGTATTTAACAATAATAATATTGAGATATTAAGTAATACATAATGTATTTCAATATTGCTCCATTTGGTAACAGCTGGCTCCAAAACCTATTAAAGTCAATGTGAGTCTTTCTATTAACTTTAATGGGCTTGGATCAGTCCTTACTATGGGTTCTTTTAAAAAGTTGAAATATTTTGGAGGAGTTGGAAAAGGAAGAAGTTAATAAAGCTTTGTTATCTCTAAGGCTTGTGAGAAAGCTCTGCATTGAATTCATGAGTTGATAAAAATAATTTAACTTAATATCTATTTTGCATTGGATGGCAGTTTTATTAAGCAGAACCAACAACCAGCATTATTCAGGGTTGTAACCAGCTCATTAAAAATGACCTCATTTTCCCTAATTTTATTTTAACTTTTAGACTAAGCCTTGCTGGGATTGTTAAAATGGTTACAGTTAGGCTTTTAAAGAATTTAAACGCTATGGAAGCATAAGTCTTCAGAAAGTTAAGTACAATATTGCTGTATGCTTGCTGTTAAAATACTGCTAATGTCAGAGCTTCTGCAAGACATTTAGGTGAAGTTTCAGACAGTCCAATTTAGGAATTACAGCATCACATTTAATTGCTTATTGTCTTTGATGTAACATTTCTGTGTCCTTGTTTCATAAAATGTAAATGATGATGAATTGTTGCTTTACTTCCAAGTCTGCATGTATACCACTTAAAAAAGTACATGGCAAAGCATCTTGGCAAGGGCACTGATGAAGAAATCTGACAAGAAGAAATATTTTTCAGACATCCAGTGACAGAGATGCAGACACCAGCCATGTTAAATTATCCTTGAATGAAAATAAGATGCAAACTGTGGCATCTAAGCAGATGTTAGCAGGATGTTAAACCCTCACTAACCCTCACCTAATAGGCTTAATCTTAAATGTATGGTATTTAACATTAAGGAAGTAAGGAGTGTATATTTACCAATGCATGCTGGGGATAAGTCTAGCTCTGCTGAGGTTTATTGCCCTTTGATGTATCTTGAACAGTCCTAAAGGCACCTTGGGTTGTGTTTCATATATTCCACTAAGATTGTAACAGCAATGTAGAATAATTCTTTGGCCCAAAATTTCAAAGGTGCCTCAATCTTCCCTTTAAATAAGTGCCTGTAATTTTTTTAATGCCCAAACAGCACTAGTTGCTTAGCTACTTGAATTGCTCATGCTAATGCTGCTTACAGTTGCAGATTTTGGGGGTTGCAAATTTAGATGTTATTTTTGAATGCATGACCCATAGAATAAGAAAGAACCCCACATGAACCATTTAATGCTGACAAACACATTCTTTGCAGGTTAATATGTAATAAATGAATGTTCTAAAGGCTTTGTTTACCATAGGATGTTACTGTATGTAAGTGTGAGCCACAAAAAATAACTTTTTTTTATTTTTCATTGTTTAATATTCCCCAGAACTCCTCCAGAATAGTACAAAAAGTCAGATTCTCTTATGAGAGCATCCTGTTTATGAAATCTTTTCTCTTTGAAATTCTGATCCTTTTTTATTCAGTCACAATATTATTAATTCGGCTATCAGGATGTACAGTGCAGTGCTGAAAAGCATTAATTATGCTGTTATCCAAAGATAATTTGATTGTCTGTAAGTATATTTTACTATGACAATGGTTTCAGCCATTATGGTCCCACTTGAAGTTATGACTTGAAAAATCTTATGTTATTCATGTTATCCCTATATTGGTTTCACAGTATATGTTTAAATACATGTTAAAAACATGGTGTGGTGTGCAGCTGTGCCACTTTGTTCTGTGATTTCATCAGATTCCACAAGGTAGGATAGGTCAGTAATTGGATGGAACATCTATGATGAACCCCTAGGTTCTGTAGGAAGAACTGCTGGTGGTGACTCAGTAGGTGAACTCCCGTCTGAGTCAGTACTATTGGGCCAATGCATCAGCATTGTACTATCATGAGCTAGTCTGGTCGAAGTGCTGATCTTCAGATAAGACATAAAGCTGAGGTTCTGATCTAATGAGGTCACTAAAAATTCCATGTCACTTTTCACAAGTGTTAACCCCTTGGGTTCTCTTTACATTCTGACTGGGACAATTACATTCTAGCTGCTTGAATACCCCAGGTAATCTCAGTTGTATATGGCACTGTTTTCTTCACTCCCTAAAATGCTGCCTGGTGTTGCTGCCCTATTAAACAGCTATTCTCTTTCACCCAGATGTGTCTGCATTTCATTGGTGGATGATGTGATTCCTGTGCACAGTTTGGAAAGTGCTTTGGGATCCTTCAGGGTGAAAAGCATTACATAATACAACACGGGCTAGATTTATTCAGGACTTAACCCAGCATAGCCTCTGGTGAAGGGGTAGGGGGATAGTCTGCCAGAGGAAAAGGATGCAGAGGTGGAAAGCCTCAAGCCTGGAGGTAATAAAGGGCCAGTGGAATCCAAAAAGTTGGTGGCACTCGCTGGGAAAAGGGTCTAGTTAGATAGCCACAGAGTACCCTTATTCAGAGCTTCTCCTTAGTGACTCCCACTGATTAAACTTCTGTGGAAGCCTGGTGGAAATTAAAGCTGCCACATCTCTGGTAGGTATAGTGATGTGTGAGGGCAGAATTAATATCACTTATTCTGTGTGGAGGTGAATCACTCCAAGAGCACAAAGGGCTTAACTGGCTCCGGAAGGTGTAATTTACACCTCCCCCTACCATTGTGCTAGATTCATTGTTATTCATTATTTGATGCAGAGAAAATTAATGTTGAGTGAGTGGCTTATAAAATTGATATAAGGGTTCAGTCCTCATTTGGGGAGCTAAAGCATAGGGAGAAAGTGGCTTTAAACCTCTTTTCTGATCCCCTGATCCTGAGCCAGCCATAGGCTGAAACAACTCCTAGCACAACATAGAAAAGCTTCTAAGGTGACAGGGATATTGATATGTAAAAGCATGACGGTTAGCAGAGAACAAAGGAGAGCTGGTCCTACTGTGGGTGATGTGGAGATGCTAATTTGGGGTGATAAAACCCAAAGATGGACAGGGAATACAATTATGTGGATATGTCTTGGTAAATTCTAAAAATGGAAGAGGAAAAAGCAGAACGTGAAGCTGTCTAAAACATAGAATAGAATCCTGAATGGTTTGGGATACAGGCAATAAATATAGTATGCACAATACTGGGAACATCACCTGTGGGTGAGATAAGAAGCCAGGCATGTCAAATAAACCTGCGAATCAGGTTTAGTGGAACATGATCCAGCCCACATAGATTCATAGATACTAAGGTCAGAAGGGACCATTCTGATCATCTAGTCTGACCTCCTGCACAGCGCAGGCCACAGAATCTCACCCACCCACTCCTATGAAAAACCTCACCCATGTCTGAGCTATTGAAGTCCTTAAATCATGGTTCAAAGACTTCAAGGAGCAGAGAAGCCTCCCTCAAGTCAACCATGCCCCATGCTACAGAGGAATGATTCCTAAGCTTGTGTGTCTTTGCAAAGCCAATCGTTACAAAGGTAGGAAGTCAGTCTCTAAAACTGTATTATGTTTATCATTCTCTCCAGATAAATTTTGGATTTACAGATACAGATCTTTGGGTGCTAAAGCTCCACTGAGGCTAATAGAACTATTCAGATTTATACAAGCTGAGGAGCTCACCTGTCCCACAGATATATGGGAAATCACCTGGGCCCACTGAAGAGAACTGAGTTTTAGAGTCATAAGGTAACACAGCTTTAGTGAACTGGGCTTATTCTTAATACTGTTACAACATGTCTATGTCACAATTTTAAAATGTGATAAATTTTGCCCTTGAAAATTCTGGGTGAAGAAACACCTGTATTACAGTTAAAATACTCAAAGAGATATAACGTCAGGCTCTTTGGCTGAGCTTCTCTTTGTATAATACTCCTGCACAAACCAACAGCATTTGCCTCTATGAGAGAAAGGGCTTATCTACAAAGAGAATAATAGATAGGCTGCACTGATAAATTCAGAAATAATTCTACTGACAGTTTCTCCTTCCTCTTCTGATGTATGGAGTCACTGGACTCTAAGATTATTTTCTCCTCTGTTTCACTTCAGCTAATTGTTTTTGTAGTTTTAAGACTATGACTCCCAGAACAGAATTATATTATATTGAAAATTTTGAAATTATCCACCGCCATAACAACAAAGCAATTATTTTGTTTTCTGAAAGAAAACTAATATGAAATTGTCTTTCTGTTATTGGGGCAGATTAAGAATTGCAATTTTTTCTAATGCTCAAATATATATATATATATATATATATATATCAAGCTTCTTTAAAGAAGCCACAATGAGCCATCCTGATGTCAGTTAATGATGGCATTTAAGGCTTTTAAACAGCTATGACATTTTGCTGTTTGTCTGACTAACAAGTGTTAATATATTACACATGCTACGTAACACCCTTGTCCTTCCATGATAATCACTTCAGTTTCCAAGACTGTCTCATCACAACATGTACTCAAAGTGCTTGATCTCATCCAGAGGTCAGTGGCTCCAGAAGATCCTTTTGAACTTTTTGTCAGTTAAAATCCAGAGCGAAATTGAAGCCCAATTTCAGGAAAATATCCAGGCTCTAACTGTATCCCTCAGACTGCTTAAGGGGTTGCTTTTATGACTTTAAATAGTTTCCTGAATCCTGTCAGAATTTTGTGTCCTTTTATATGGAAGTTATTGAAGTTCAGAAACTTCATTTTTCTCTTAACAATCTGAGAAATGTTGGGAAAATCCGTGATTGCTGGTTTCATTATAAGTGACCTTGATTTTGTTTTTACTCTTTAATTTCAGACTGGACAGAATCAGATAAATTTTCTTCAGCATTTGGGATAAAAATCTGCTGAATAATTTGTTTTTATTTCCAATATGCACTTTAACAAAGAACTCCGTAGTGATAAACTCGTTTCAGCCAGTAACTTCGAGCATTAAAGACCAAATCAAAAACTCACAGCAATCTCACAGTCTACATACATTCTAATGCCAAAAACTGAACAATTAGCACATAGTATTGGTGCTTTGTTCATTAAAAAATTAACATCCTCATTACTATGTAGTGACATTGTGGCATTTGAAGGAGCATGCCAGGCCCAGTAGCACACTAGACATTTGGGACCAGATTTATTAATGGGATTGAGTGGCCAAATCTGTGAGCTCTATCATCTCACTAAGGAAATGTTTGTGTCGATTACTCAGGAGTCAGCAAGTCAGTGCACAACCACAGCCGCAGAAGTTATTTTGAATCCTTTTCAGCCTCTGTGTAGCTCTGGCTTTTGTACACTAGGCTTGGGAAGTGGGAAGATGTTCTATATCTGTACTATTCCCAGAACATTGTTCATAGGGCAGGGCTGGTGGATAGAACATCACATGTGGACTCAAAAAAGCCTGGGTTCTATTCTCAGCTCTACTACCATTTTGCTGGGTGACATTGGGAGAGTCAAGTTACCACTCTGTGCCACAGTTTCCCCATCTGTAAAACTGGGATAAGATACTGACCTCATTTGTAAGGCTCTTTGAGATCTAGTGATAAAGAGTGGTATGTGTGAGCTTGGTGTTATTATCAAATGCAGATCCTTGGCACTGGCAGTTTATGTGCAATACTAGAAAACAGTGCACACAGTAACAATGTAATCAGTCAGCTTTATTGGAACAAAAGTGGAAATTGCAAGATTAGGGCAAAGCCTACTATACCTCTCATGAGCTAAGTAACACTGTATTCATACACAGTAGCATAGGAACACATCTCACTCCCCATACACATCACATAAAACAAACAATAGGAATATTTGCATGACAGTGTACAAGTCTTTTACTGAGCTTCCTCATGAACACACAGAAGAATGAGCTTCACAATAAACACATCCTCTAGACAGTCAGTGTTACAAATAAATATTATATAGTCTTCTGAGCCACACTATTGGTTAGAGTCACTCCAAATGCCTTTGGAAATCAATCATTAATAGAAATGTATATAGAAAAGTGATTGTCCACACCTGAAAAAGATTACTTATATATAATTAGTCTCTTTAAAATGAGACCCAGAAGCTCCTTGTAATCGTGCTATAGTGCATTTCCTACATGGAAGTTTGATTAGGATTACAAGGCCTCAGAACAATGACACACCTGCAGCCCAGCAAGACATTGGATGGTACCTGTATTTCTTGATAAGAATGTGATGTGGGCATGTAACATACATGTTATCAACTGAAAATATATTGACACATCTGATAGTTGTTTGTGATATTTGGTCCGGAATATTATATGCCAATTGTTAGCTGTGACATTCCAAGTGTGCTGTGTTCTTTTCTCTTCACAGGTATCAATGCCACCTACTCCAAATGCAGCTCAAAAAATGTCATAATGATAATATTTTTGTCATAATTTGCACATGGTGTATAAACTGGTTCAGGCCACAGTGGCAGTTTAGCCTCTCATAATGAGTATTAATGCACAATCAATTTAATCTCTGTTTCTGAAAGACTAATGTATTCAGCTAAAAGGTAAGTGGCTGGACATTTTTTAAGTGCTGCTGTGAAGTATGTGGGCATATTTTCTTATGCTATCAAAAAGAACATATGGGACCTAGACTCTATCTTTCACAAGCATGGAATATTGGAGAACATGTCCCCTGGAGACAATCAGTATGATGTTCTTGGTCACTAATGTTTGCTTCCAGACTTTAATAGTTAATGGATTTAGCAAGGATGGTGTGATCGGGGGAGTTGGAGGTTGCAGGGGCTCCTGCCTCATGGCTGCAGTTCAGGGAGCAATAGTCCCACCTAGTGGCTGCAGTTCAGGTGGTGGGAGGGTAGGGAAACCCTGGCCCTCCCACTCCACTGGGTTCCCATCCAGGCCTTATGAGTCTGGTTCAGCAGCTTACCTGTCTCTGAATGGTGTCAGCCACCAGTCAGCTTCCCTGGGCTACTTCCTACTATAATCCGTATCCCATGCAGTCACGACCCTTCTCTGGGAAAGGTCACCTTCTGGATTTTCAGTCCTTGTCCCAGTTGTTGGGTGCTGTGGCTCCCCTGCTCACTGGCTCAATGCAAGCTCAGCTCCATTCCTCCTCCCCAAGGAGCTCCCAGGACACATCCTTTTCCCTGATTTGCCCAGCCTAGACTGAGCTGCCTGGCTGGCTTTTAAACCCCACCTTCAACCCAAAAGTGCTCAGCAAGAGGGGAGGGGAGGGGCCTCCTTGGTCCATAGCTGTTTCTTAAACCCCTCCTGTCCAGTGAGGGGTTTATACACCCTGTCACAGATGGTCAAGTAGTGAGATGCTAAACAGCAATAGAGATTAAATACTGACTTTTAACCTCTGAGTCCATCCTGCAGCTATAAACTAGTATTTTTACTTTAGTTCTGTTACATCAACTATAATTTAAGCAGTTAGTAGTGTTTGGATGAAAAGATATATTAGTTAGGATTACAAAAAATCTCATGCTTATCTCTAAGGGAGGTTCTGACATATAAAATGTTTATACAATTCTGTAGTGAATGGTAAATCTGCTGTGAGTAAGCCAGCAGTTTGGAAGAATGCTGCTCTATAGTGTACTCTAAACACACAGATAGGGCTAAATTGTCAAAGGGTGGAGGTCCGTTTGTGTGTACCAAAAATATTAGTGCAATGGTACTCACTTTAGAGAATGCAATTCTCAGTGTTGTGTGCGCAAATCAAGGAGCCGGGTATGTGTTTGATCACTTAAGCAGCCATTACCTATGCAATTTGAACTCACAAAAGCAGTTGCATGTTTGCACAAAGCTATTTGCACATAGTCTCCCTCCATTTGAAAAATTGGTCCAAACTGTTTATTTAGGCAGTATGTGCACTAAGTAATATATTATTATACATGTTTTAAAAACGTTTAAAAAATCAAGCAGAACAATAATACAGAAGTAAAACAAAACATGGTTATAATGTTTGATTTTTCTTTAAAACTATTTATGCTTGATTTAAAACAACAAAATGGAGATGAGGAAAATGTAGAAGGGATTAAAGTTGTCTTATTCAAGGAAGGCATACTAGGGCTTGTCTACACTGCCCCACAGTTCAGACTATGGGGGTATGAACAGACATGCACCAAAGTGCTGGGTGTAATTCCCCTGCGTGGACCCTGTGGGCGTGAACTAAAAGATTCCTAGTTTGCATTAATGTAGACCTCTTCAAACGAGACCACACTGAAGAGAACTAGGAATCTTTTGGTTTGTGCCAGCAGCATCCATGTGGGGGGAATTACAGTACAGAACACTGGTGCACACTGCTATTATCTGACACTGCCCTGAATTGCAGTGCAATGTAGACAAGGGTTTAATGTGATATACAGCAGTAGACTTTAGACAGTAAACACTTGGGGCAGGGACCTTGTCTTCACACATGCCTGACAAACACCTAGTATATAATTGGTACTATAACAGTAATAATATAATAGGAATTGATGAATAATTAATAGTTAATCATAAATAACTAAAATATCGATCTGACTCTCCATGCTGTCCCTAATTGTACATAGTTTTTAAACTCATTACTTCTCCAAACTTTTTCATTTCACTGACCACTCCAATATGTAGGGATCTGCTTATGGACTATCCCTACACTCAACACCCAATCCCCCACTGCTTGGTTCTCAAAATGTTTCATCCTACAGACCACCAAGTCGGATTCTGTGGACCAGAGTTTAACAGACACTATTCTTACTTACTAATAAAATAGGTTAAAATACCATTAAAATTCTGACTTGAACTTTAAAATGCCATGAAATTCAGAGTTAAGGCTACTCCTTGCATCCTCGGTTCATACAGTTCTACCTCCGTAATGCCAGAAGAATAGTAAATAAAATCACAGACAGGACCTTAACAACTGAAATATGCAGACACTTTGACATGATAAAATTAAAGAGCCTATTCCTGCAGGACTGACTCAGACCAAACTCAAATTGGCTTCACTGGGAGTCTGACCACCATCAAGACTACAGGATGAGGCACTATCTGAGAAACCTTAGTTCTGAATTTCTCTAATGGCTTTAAATCAATCTCTTACATACTATTGGGTCTGATGTTATAGCTACTCCATGCAGAATTGTTATTGAGTTGTGTGTGGAATGGATGCAGCCCATTAAAATTTATTTTGTAAGTTTATATCTAGGAACCACAACATTAAGGCTAAAAATTTCACAGATCTTTCAGGAATCCATTATCGACTGCAGTGTTTCCCAAACTTGGGATGCCGCTTGTTCAGGGAAAGCCCCTGGCGGGCCGGGCCAGTTTGTTTACCTGCCGCGTCTGCAGGTTCGGCCAATCGCAACTCCCACTGGCCGTGGTTCACCACTGCAGGCCAATGGGGGCTGGAAGCAGCACGGCCGGCCCGCCAGGTGCTTTCCCTGAACAAGCGGCGTCCCAAGTTTGGGAAACACTGATGTAGTGATATGGATCAGTACTTCAGTGTTCACTTTTACTGTACCTAAAAGGACCATATCAGGTTTTTTAGGCCCTGAATTGGATACAACTTTTGATTGTTATCAGCTGATGAAGACAAAGTAAAAAAAAAAAAAGATAAAATCATGATATTTTCAAATTTCAAGTAAGGTATTTACCAAAAATTGGATCGTTTACAAAAAAGGAACATTTATACATAAAACAATAGTTGAGACTATTCTTTTGAACCTTTGATCACTGAGATTAGAGAAATTGATGTCTATGTGTCATATCAATATACGAGCTACAGGGATCCTTAACCCCTGGATTGTTGGCATGATATATCGCTAAGGTCTATTGTGGCAAATGTTTGCACTTTTAAGTTAACACTGAGTACTATATTTTCAAGGAAAATTGCATATGATAAATCCTTCTTATTAAATATTGAAACACATTACTCTACATTATAGACTGGCAGTTATGTTTTATTTTATAGGCAAACTCTTCCACATTCTAACACCACCAAAAGTCTCCAAAACCTCAAAACCTCTTTGGTTCTCTTGCCTAGATTTTTTAAAAAGGCCAAATGTAAATAAAAGAGATTTGGAGGTGAAATGGTTTGGGGGCTGAGCAGCTGGCTAAGAAATAACCTCCATAAGAAATGAGACTTAAAAACTTATAATGGAATTGCTTACGGAGACCACAGCTACCCTAGGGGGAGCTGCTCTCATAATGAATGTCCATGCATGATGTAAATCTCAATTCTAATGGTGCTGGATTAGTGACTTCTATCAGAGGTGGGTAGTGCATTCTTAACTGATTTCTAAAAGCACAATCTTTATCCTTCATTGACACCTATCCATTTCATGAGGTTATTGGCTTTCAACATATCTTGTTAGACGTTATAATGACACAGAATTTTGGCACTGATTGATGTGAATCGATGTTGCATTAGTTCATCAAGATTACAAATCATGTTGCAGTGAATAGCATTTCACTTTTGCTGCATCATGACATGAGGCTTATAATATTCACTCTGGGGCCTATAGAGTGCCTGGTATCCATCTCTTGGATAAATAATTGAAGACATTGTTGAGAAATCATATCTAATTATGAGGATCTGTGCTCAATAAGTGCCCTCTGATTTGAATTGTATTTGTATTTTGATGGGTATTGATTTTAGGAGTTGGAGAGATGAATAATACATTTCACCTTTCTCCACTGTTCCTAGCAATATGCTGAGAGAAGTAATGAAGGAACAGTTTTTTGATGGGAACAATGTCATTGGAGACCACAGCAAGAAAAAACCCATAGAAAAACACATGGAGAAGTTACAGGAACTCCTAAATCAGAGGCAGTGTGGTCTAGTCAATACAGCATTTGTCTGAAAGTCAAGAGATGTGAGTTCTATCTCTTGCTCTGCAGCTGACTTGCTATGTCAACCCTAGGTAAGTCATTTAACCTCTGAGTGCCTCTGTTACAATGGGGATTAAAATGCCCGCCTTTGGAAAGGACTTTGAGATCTCTGGATGAAAAGAGGTGTGTATATATAAATGTTAGTTAATATTATTAATATTCTGCACATATCTTTTCATGAAGTTTCCAAGCAATGATCAGTGAGATTGAGATTTGCCTTTCTGTGAAATAGATACAGGGAGTGTGGTCTCCAACCTCACAAATGTCCCAAGATCCATGGTGAAATCTCATAATTCAGGGCATAAACACTGGGCTGGAGCATTCACACAGAGGATTAAACCTCTGTGCTACTTTCTGAATCCTCCCTAGCAGGGTGAGTCTTCTATTTACTATTTGCTATTCATGGTGTGTGAGTGGTCTCCTAAATCACATGATTTTGCTTCTGCTGCCTGAATGGATGACAAACTTTTTAATCCAGGGAATAATGATTAATGCAGAGTGAATAGTGATGAGTACTCTCGATTGAGCAGGTATCCTCTTGTTCATTTATGAATGCTGGTATCCATACAAAGAACAGCCACTCCTCTAACATGCGTGTGAATATTTGTGAATAAGGAAGAACAAAAGAGCAAAACCACAGTGGAAATGAACAACAGTTTGGAATTCAAATAGATATTATGAATGCTGTTTTTCACCATCCAACCAACTGCAACAAGCAGTGTGAGCACATGAGATAGTGATCATTAAAGAAAGGCATAAAAAGCTTTATTTTTTACCCAACATGCCATCTCTGATTAGAAAGGAAATCAGTAGGCTCCATTGTGCAATACAATAAATCATGGCATCAAAGTAAGCCTCAAAATGCCCTCTCAATTGTAGGCAAGCTGTACCAGTCACAAGGAGAGAGACAATGAAAATACAATAAATTGAAATAGTAATTTTTCAGCACTGTGTAAATACTATAAACATTTTTAATTCAACGATAAGCAGGATCAGCAGCAGTGAAAGCTGAAGATTTGCTGAATATCAATGGGGAAACTGTAAAATGTATTCTCCCTAAACGAAGCTGAAAGACCAAATGAGCAAAGACATTCTGTGCAAAACTGAGAGATTTCTTTTAATATATCTCAAAGAGTCAGCGGGCTTAATTTTTTGTTCTTTTATCATATCTGTCTCACTGTAAATGAAATATCTGGTTTAGTAGGTGCTGTACCGTGCACATAAAAGTCACGTTATGGTCTTGTAAAAATAGAAATGATATTTAAGCAATTCTAATTATTATTTGAATATGTATCGTTAAAAAAAATCCCAGAGTGCATGGTTGGGAGTCAAGACCTTAAGCCCTGCAATGGAAAGATCCATTTCATGTTGAAGAAGAGAGAATTCAGCATGCATTCCAGTCTTCAGTCTCTCCCAGGGAAAGATTTAAATAATGGATGGTGGGTTTCTTTGTGGTGTGTTTCCTTTTTTGGTTTCAGAGTAGCAGCATCCGATGAAGTGAGCTGTAGCTCATGAAAGCTTATGCTCAAATAAATTTGTTAGTCTCTAAGGTGCCACAAGTACTCCTTTTCTTTTTTGGTTAGTATTTTACATTTTTTAATGAAGTATTACCTATATTATAAGGGCCACATTCATATTTTAAAACTTATGAATGTTATGTAATTCATCTGCCTATCCAGTAAGATGTCACTGTCAACAAATTCAGAGAAATTGAGGCTGGCTAACATGTTGATGAGGTGTTTTAGAACACATAGCTGCATGCATAAGAATGGACCTGTTTGAACATCTCTTTTTTTTTTTCCTCATTAAACATTCATCCGAGGAATTTTTCTGGGAGCCTTATTCAGTAAAGTAGCACTAGTCACTTTTTCGTTCCCAAAGTAGCAGTAAAATGGAAGCGCAGAGGGGGAAACACATCAGAGAGACTCATTCTATCTTCCTTCAGCCAGATGTAACAATTTACCTGCTGTGTCATCTTTTTACAATGGACAACAGGAGAAATATTAATTATGCAGAATGTATTTTACAAAGAAATAAACATGTGTGATGTGCTCACTTGACACAAAACATTCTTTTCTTTTCAAACAAAATAAAATATGAATTTAGTGAGTTTTGTTTTAAGAAGGTGCCAGATATCTCACGGGTATCCTATATAGCAGTGGTTCTCAACCAGGGATCCAGGGACCCTTGGAGGGCTGTGGGTAGGTTTCAGGAGTCTGCCAAGCAGGGCCAGCAATAGACTTGTTGGGGCCCAGGGCAGAAAGCTGATGCCCCACTGCTTGGGTCTGAAGCCCAGGGCCCTAAGCCCCACCACCTAGGGCTGAAGCTGAAGTCTGAGTAATGGAGCTTTGTGGAGGGGCATGGCGCCCAGGGAATTGCCCTGTTTGCTACCTTCTAATGCTGGTCCTGGCTTTTATATGCAGAAAACCAGTTGTTGTGGCACAGGTAGACCATGGAGTTTTTATAGCATGTTGGGGGGCCTCAGAAAGAACAAGGTTGAGAACCCCTGCTATAGAGCAAGGTCTTGCTCCCATTCAAGTTAATGAGAGGACCATATACATTACCAGAATAACTATACTGAATGTTGAAATGCTCCATGACTCCCAGATATTTTCAATTAGCTTTGGCCAGCCTGATCCTCTGCAGCTCCTGTCTTATAAATTGTATGTGATTTTCTTCAATAAATATATATATTTTGCCTTTTGAATCTCTGAATCTCTGAGCCCATTTGTGAGTTGCACGTCTTTTAGAATCTTAATGGAGAAGTAGCAACATGCAACTGAAAAATAAATGCTTTTAATGACTAGGGAAAGTATATATTTCATCAAGAAAAGTATGTTTTAAAGTAAAACACAAGCTCCTGAAGCATCAAAATGCTCCACATTTTCTGCAGTGCATGCTATAGCTATTGACATACTGTTGGTTTTCTGTGTCCCAAGTTGCATGAATTATTACTGTCATTCAACATTTTATATTCCTAGTTCCATAGCCTACAGCAACACTTATTGTTAGCTGTTGCAGACTATATCAGACCTTTGGCAATGCCCGTTATTGATCAAGCACTGTTCAGTGTTTGCCTGCTAAGTAATGCAAGGATGTGCTAATTTTCTAAAACATAAAATTCACAAGTTACTTTGTTTATGATTTCCAGTCCTTTTAGAGACATCAAGCTTTAAACCAGAGCTCACAGAATGCCTGAACCTGCACTTCCCCATCTGAAACAAAATTGATGGTTAAATTATGAGTTTTAGTTTCTATAAAATAAAATATGTTGTGCACTACTGAATAAAATGAAAACAGACCTTGCATCACTAATTAACATTATTCATTGGAAAGTTATTAGTAAATACACATTGAATGTGAACCAAACACAATAGTGAAATGTGACAGTCATACTATTCAGCTGTTTGTTATAATCTTACAGTCAGATTTATTATTCTTTTTTAAAAAAAATTACCCAGCTAATATAGGTATTAGGGTATCTATCTATTAGGTATTCTAGTATCAGGGATTCTAGTATCAGGAAAAAGGGTCAAAGGGATTTGTAGTTATAGGTTTCCTGGAAATGAAAATATATTGATTCTGATTTGGATTAAGTTCCTAGAAGGTGGCAGGAACATGGGTTTGTTTGAGTGATAACAGAGGTGCTGTAAATCACAAAGCACCAGAGGAATGCGACTAGTAAATGCCTGAGGGCTTGGTACTCCTGAAAGCACTTACAGCTGGGGCAGTGCTTCGGGGTCTGATCCAAAGAGAGACTACAGGATCAGGCCCTTGAGCACTATGCCCAGTAAATGATTGCCGGTTTTGGCCCTAATCTGGGAGGGATAGTTTCATCCTCTACCTCCCCTTTTTCTCCTTTCCCTGCTTCTCTTTTATTCTCTACCCCTCCTCTCTTTCTCTGTCTTCCTTCCGGCACTGTCTCCTTCTACTTTCATGCCCCCACCTCACTCTCCCCTTAGCAGCAGCATCCTCAGTGGGCTTCAAAAATGCAGCAGCTCCTGCTGCTCAGCTAGAGGAGCAGAACCTGTGGTGGCTTCTCTTCTGAAAGCTGCTCCTGCTCATGCCATTGCCATGGCAGAAGGAAAGTAGAACGAAGCAAAGGAGAGAGTATAAGGAGAGGAGATGAAGGGAAGAAATGGATGGAAAGGGTTTTAATGTGGAAATATAGACACTCTAGACAAAAGCATTTTTTTCTTGTCTCTACTTTCTAAAAATCCCCTGCAATAGCCACAGACAATGGAATCTGTTCTCAATATTTTTTATCTTTATTACTTACTTCTTCAGTTTGCACTGCAGTTTGTTATTATACAACAACATTGTTTACACTATTTTGTTTTGGAGTCACTTTTACGCAGATGAATATTTTCTAAATGTAGGGGGCCAAATCCTCAGCTGGGGTCAATTAATTGGCATACAGCCACTGATGCCAAGGGAGCACTGTCTGTTTGCACAAGCTGAGGACCTGGCATGTTATATTTAAATGTGTCAGGTTTATTTATGTTGTTCAATAAGCCTCTCTGGGCTAGACAGTGATCCGACAATCTGATCTGAGTAAGAGGCAGCAGCAGGTAGCTGTGCAGCCCCTACAACAGACATGGGAAGGAATTGGGACTCAGAGTAACAATTCAGGTAATGGTTCCCCACTTGCTCCAGTACCAGTATCCAATTGCTTCCCCCTGTGCCAACTGAATTGCACAGGCTGTGGTGCTGAGGGTGGGTCAAGTGAAGACTTCACTACATACAGTCCAGGCCTGTGACTGCCCACTCTTCATCTGCTTGCGTAGCTTGAACAGTCTGCTGTCCCACCCCCATACTGTTAGCCATGGGGCACTTTTGCCTCCTGTAGGACAAATTATGATCTTGAGAAGAGTTCACTTACACACTCAAGAATGAGTTTTCATCAGCCAATGCATGTGCACTTTGGGTGTGTTGACCCGTGACTTGTGCATTAGCACATCCAGGTTGTGTTTATACTGGTGAATGCACACATCCTGTTGTGCCCTATTGCTTACACATATCCCCCTATATGTATGGTCTGTCACAAGTACAATTTACTGAGGATATGAAATGAGTCTGAGGCAATTTCATCACTAGTGAGAGGCATACTTGGAGTGCACAGTGGCTGAAATACTATCTAGTAGAGAGGGTCCCAGCCCTCCACTCCTTCAACACATGAGCAATTACTGTTGTTTGGAAATTTCTTAGAGTGGAGAAGTGACTCAAACTCTACAGCCAGATCTTCAGTGTGTTGCAAAAGGAAAAGGCTGTGGATCAGCTTCTGCCCTCAGATTGACCAAAGATCAATGGGAGCTGTCTGCATGAAACTCAAGGAGAATTTGAACCACTGAGTCTTTGTTTAATTAGAGAGGCAAATGGGAAACCACACAGTTTATGTCTGATTTATAGTCCTTTCCGAAAAGGACCGACTTACTCCCTCCACAGCACTCTTGACTCCTGCTAGACATGGAAAAGAGCAACTCTAGGCCCGATTATCTCCTGCACTGAGGTTGTCTCAGCACAGGGGAAAAGTGTGCTCTGGCCGTCAGGGAGCCCGTTATGATTTTCAAGCCACAGCTGTTTGTGGCCCCAGCTCTAATATACATTTGAACAGCCTAGGGGATGCTTTAATTTATACCAGCTGGTTATGAGTCCTAAGAGATCAGCTGAGAAATGGTGGAGCACAGCTGCACTCCTCTCCCAACATATCCCCTCTTTCTCTCTTCTGGCATGCTCCTGTACCAGACTTGGGGAGATGACCTGGTTTAGGATCCTCTCTTACATCAGCTAAACCCCCGACCCACACCAGTGGAATTCTCAGCAGAGCAGCTGCAGTCAGATTCTGATCCTGTTGTGCTGTCTATGCCAGTGGTTTTCAGCCTGTGGTCTGCAGACCTCTGGGGGTCTGCAGACAATGTCTAAGGGGTCCACAAAAGGTTGTCATTAACATAGAACAGTGGTTTTCGACCTGTGGTCTGCAGATCAAAGGGGTCTGCACCTCCATTTGAAATATCTGAGGGATATGCAAATGGAAAAAGGTTGATAACCACTGGCGTAAGCAGTGTAACAGGACCAGAACAGGTGGGGAATATCTGTTTTTTTGTGTTCGGAAATTAACGTGGATCACTATATGGCAATGCAGAGAGCATTACAATGAGTGCACCAGTAGTCACATATTCTGACAATTTATTGGTTTTGGAGTAAAATAAGTGGTTAAAAACGTTATTTTTTTCTCATGACATTTGCTTTGATTATCTCATGTCTCTGGAGTTATGCCAATAACAATGGGGAAGGAGGGAGAAGAGAAGCAGGAGACGGAGACAGTGAGAAAAGGGGTAAGGAGGGGAGGGGGGGAAATACCTTGATGGTTTAAACATTTCTATGCCTGTTAGCAAACTATGATTCACTGATTTACTTACAAAACCTCTGTTGTGGTTTGAACTGGGGAATTCTCTAGGGTTTGTGTACTGTCAAGCCTTTTTGGCTCTAATTCTTGAGACAATACAGCGCTTCAGACCTGACATCCTCAGAAAGTGTCAAGCAGCCATGAGCATGATTATTGTAACTGTGATCCTTGCTTTCCACTTCAGAGAAAGAAAGCTATCACTCTCTCCTGAAGAGCTTTTAAGTGTTCCAGTTGTCTCTGTTAAGGGGATCTTCCTGTGGATGCCAGTCTTTGCCCAATTCCTCTAAAGTATATTGCAAGGGCTAGATTAAAGCAAATGGATAAACTGCTACACAGTATCTCTCTCTAGCCTTCCAATCTCTCCTTACCCCTTTTCTCACTGTCTCCATCTCCTGCTTCTCTTCTCCCTCCTTCCCCATTGTTATTGGCATTGAGTCCCAAGAAGCTCTATATTTCCTTGACACGTCCCATTGGAAGCACTGGATCATGTACCATAACTGGATGGAATGCAGTCATTGTTACAATAATGAAGTTGCTAGTACTGTCACTATCCATTGTAACAGAGCACCACACCTCTTTAATGTGTTTGCCTAGTCTTTAGTACTGATGGATGTACACTGCCACACCTTTGCAATGATAAGATTCCTGGAAGCCCCAGATGACACTATTACAGAGTGTTATAAATTCTGTTTATCTGAATGTATAAGCAGTTAGTTCTTCAGAGGATGCTTATCATCAGCTATAATGCATTTCTGCTAAGATGTTAAGCGTATCACTAATAAAAATTCTGTTTTGCCTAAGTCTCTCTCTCTTTAACTGGAATCACCTCTCTAGGGATAAAGCTGCTACCTGCAAACAAACAAATTACATAGCACCCAAATGTTACCTTGATGACTCTGTCATGACTTTTTGAAGGAAGGGCTTGTCACCTGTCCCTCTTATCCAAGGATTGTCCCATTTTTAGGTGGCTATTCCCAGAAATCTCTGTGTCTCCCTGGACAATAAGAGCCCTGGGTTTTGTTAGTGACACTCCTGCTGTTGCCCACACTGGCTCTCCCAGCCCCTGGTGGCTGCAGTACAGGGAGCCATGATGTGGAGGCATTTGTGCAGGGGGAGCTCTGGCTCTGGAGTGTCTGGGAGACATGAAGATGAGGTGGCTCATGGACAGCAAGTGTGACGGGGGAGCTTGGGGTCTACAGCATGCGATCACCACCGTGGCAGCCACCACCAGGGGAGAGTGGGTAGATCCAGCAGCCGTTGCATTCTGCTAAGTGAGGTTGCTGCCGTGAGCAGCATGGGGAGCACAAGCCTGTGGGGGCTGGTGCCCTCTCCTGGGGGAGGGATGAGGAGACAGTGCCCTGGTTGGGGGGACAGGTAGATGTCCTAGTTTTTTGCACTTCAGAGTGACAGCCCTATTGTGGGACAGAATTTACTCAACAGTAGAAGTGTTTAGCTTCTGGGCCAGCTTGAGGGCAAAGTCCATTGGTGTTAGGCTAGCTTGCCAAATCAGTAGAGCCTCTTAGGCAACCTTCTCTCAGCAAGGAATCGATTTCCTGTCTAAAAAAAAAATCTCAGGTAAATTGACTTTTATGAAAGCAGTCTTGGCTTGTCTCTGCAGTCCTGCAGTGAAGTGTGAATTGCGGAGTGAACTGAAGGGTTGTGCTGTAATTGCCCTGTGTAGACCCTGCTAGCATGAACTAAAAAGTGCCTAGTTCCCATTAACATACTCCCATTCCAAACAGGACGACAGTAATGTGAACTAGTTTTAGTTTTCGCTCGCAGGGGACAGCTTCATGGGACAGTTACAGCACAACACGTTAGTGGGTGCTGCAGTTCACACCCCGATAGTCTGCATGGCCGGACTGTTTAGACAAACCCTCAGCCACCTCTTGGGCTGTGGCAGTCTGGAAGAAGGGGTGATTCTCTGCAGACTCTCTTGCATTCCCTTGACCTGACAACTGGATGCCACTGGTTCTCTGTCTGATGACCTCCTATTTCAGATATATCTTTGATGAAGCTTTCAACAGGGTGAGCTTAAATTTTGTATAGCTCCATATGAAATAAGACAAGTGAGGCCACATCTAGTTCCCTTTTCAGGAACTGCTTGACTGTCTGATGTGAACTGAATTAATTGACATGGGCAGTACAGTACTCATCACTGACACCACTGGGTCACACCAAGTACTCTTTGGGCAGCAGGTGGCTTGTTCTGTTCCATGAAGCAGATGCACTGGCTCTTCATATGCTTGCAAGACCTAGCAGCCCTTGTATTCATGCCTGTCTTTCATGTGTAATGTATAAAGGCTGCTGGAGTGTGCAAACCAGGCATCAAGCAAGGAAATGAAATCAAAATAAAAGTTAACAAGCGGGGAGTAGAGACAGGCACTAGAGAAGCAAAGGAATGTAATCTCTGCCGCAGCTTTTTGTTGGCAGAGACTAATGGGACCACAAACTGGGAACGAGGTTGGCCTGTGTGTGTGGCAAGAGGCCTCTGGAACACTGCAGCCCTTAGTAGCTGCATAGGTTGCACAGGCCTCATGTCTTGGCTTTGGATGAGCCAATCACAATAAGTACTGAGAGGGCTGATAGTCCCAGATCTCCAGTTATAAAGTAGGACATAGTTTCTGTGTCTGTGCAGTTTACTCAGCCTCTAGGCTGGTGTGTCATCAGATTAAATCTGATCTGTGTAGTACTCCAAAACTCTAATGTTGTGTCTTTTGGAAACTTCTGTGCTTTGGAAGCAAAGGACCTAATTCTGCTCTAGTTCTATTGACCTCAGTGGAATTACTGATGATTTACACCAGCACAAGTGAGAAGAAAATCAGGCCAACAGTACTTTTCACTGAATCCTAATATTCAATTTGATTAAATTAAAATATACACTAGTACAGCAGACACTGGAGCCCAGCAAATATTTCTTATAATTTTATATATTTATTTATTTATTTATAATTCTATCATGGAAGATTAAAAATATCTACTATCTGTCCACCTACCTGTGACTCAGTAATCAATTTTAATGAGCTATTAATTTTATTATGCATATAGATTATATGAAAGCAACCCAAACTGCTAAAAATACTGCTAAAAAACCTGTATTCTGGAATAATTTTTAAAAGCCAAAATATTTTTCCCAGTTAGGTAAAAGAGAATTAGCCTGGCTCTGCAATCTTGTATACAAATTTTTAGCCTGAAGTAAATGTTTTGTAGCTCAGATTAAAAATCCTTGAAAATAGGTGACTATGATGGAAACACTTAAAAGGCCCTTCAGTTAAATATATTTTGAAGTATACTGCTGTCATTCCACACATACATGTTAATTGTAAAATAAAATGCTATAACTGCATCAGAGATTTGTTTGTCGGTGTTTGCGTATAGGATATTAATGTGATACCATAACAAGCCATAAAAACAAAAATCAAAGGGCTTATGATGACACATGAACACGATCCTCAGATGTGTTATCATTCAGGATCGTTCCATTTTTTTAATGTGAATCATTATCCTACCCGGATTAAAATGGAAAAGAGAACTATTCCTTTGTCCTCATCCAACTGCTATTTGTTCTTCTCTTTGTTTCCATCTCCGTCTGTCCAACTCCTTCATTTCTCATCATAGCTGCCTTAGCTTCCTGTTATTTCTGCTTTCAATCAATTTGTGTTAAACTATCACTGTTGTAGATGACACTCTACTTTATTTCTCTGTTCCTACTGCTCAGACGGAAGCAGACTCAGCGGTGCCATTCTAACTAATGAAGGTTATTTAAGAATGGCTCAAACCCTTTTAAAAACTAATGGCTCAATCCTTGCTCAGGGCAAACTCCCAGGACTGGTTACCATAATATATTACTAAAATAGAAATGCTATCGCTGTGCCTGTATTGTTGGCTGAAGACATGTCTTCACACTTGGTATTTGTTATTAAAATATTATTCCTTAAATGAGCTTTCCTTTGCTAAAAATGCAAGATACACCCTGGATTCTGCATTGTGTTTTGAACATCTATAGATATCAATTCCTTTTATAATTTACAGATTATTGCCCAAATTCAGACACTGATTTCACAACCTCACACTGCAGCTCATGTTTTTTGCTACTGCTGCTGCTGCTTTTTTTCAACATCTCCACCTTTGGTTATTGCAATATCTTGTTTTATGACCTTCCCAGAAAATTATTTATAGTTTCAAGCTTGTGCAAAAAGCTGCTTCTAAAATGTTAACACTCACAAAGTGGACTTTGGTATGTTACTCGAGTCCTTAGAGAATTACGCTGGTTCCCTGTTAAACATAAAATTGATTTTAAAATTGCTTTGATGACTTGGAAAGCGATGCACAAATTGGGATCAGTGTGTATATCAAAGCTACTGTCTTTGTGTGAGCTTAGTTGATGTTTGAGATTATCAGAAGACAGCCTCTTGGTTATTTCAAAAGACAAGTTAAAGATTGATGGAACACATGCTTTTAGTTCTTGTTCACCTGAAATCTGGAATTCACTCCTGCCAGGTTAGGAAATGTTGAGTCAATAAATTCATTCAAATCTGATCTTAAATCTTGTCTTTTTAACTCGGGTTTATTTTTATTGATTGAGCTCTCTTTGCACTTTCTGGTTTGATGGTAAAGCTCTTTGGGTTGCTTTTTCACAAGGACACCTTATTAGCCTTTTCTGTATTGAGGTTTGTTTAATCTTCAGCTTTTATAATGTGTTAAGGTGTGGAATAGAAACATTAGTTTCCATCATTTATAGCTGCTGTTCTAAGGCAGCATAATGAAAGCAAAGATATTCTATAAACACAGAAAAAAAATCCAGAAACTGCAGGCATTTGTAGAGATGTATTGATTTTAGTTAGCCATATCCCACTGGCAGTTTGTATTAAAGCACTGGACACATATTGTACTTTTAAAAGCTCATTCCTCTAAATCACAATAACCTGTAAATTTCATGACTGTAAGTCTCAGATAGTTCAGTATAACTAACTGGTGTACACCGATGAACATCCATTTATAAAAACCAACAGAACATGCCAGAAAGTGGTCAGGTAACACATTTGCTTCATCTTCTGTGATGGTTTTGTAAACTATAAAAATGTTGAAATTTAACAAGGAAATGGGGCTTACTCATGTAGCTAACAGCACGAGTTTGGACAATGTGCATGAACAGATACGATCATGCAAAATCCCAGTGCCTTATAGCGTTAGCCTGAGAGGTATTTCTACCATAGATCAAGAAATTTTGCAAGCCCTTCCTCTTTACCCAAATCAAAAATAGGGTAGGGGAAGGACTGTAAATAATTCCTTCTAAAAATTCTCAAAGTCACTTCCTTGCTACTTACCTCTAAAGTCCAGGCTGACGTGTAGAGCCAAGAATTAAATAAAAATACAGTTTACTAATCTCAATATTCTCTTTGTCTATTCTTGCCTTTCCTTTGCTTTTTTCAATTTCTCTAGTACCTTCTCTTTCTCGTCTCCTATTTCACACTTTCATTTATCTCCCCTTTTTTTTCTTTTGCCTCTTTTCTATGGTTTTCTCTTCACACTTTATTTCCTGTCCTCTTCAACTGTGCTTCCCCCCTCCTCTACCTCATTTTTCTTTCCTCAAGTCCCCTATCCCTTTCCCTAATGTTGCATCTCGCTCTCACTCTCTCTCCCTCCATGGCAAGGGAGGTGGGCGACAGTGTAATTTATTTGACCTCTCTGTAACGTACCTGGAGCTGGGCAAATAGCAAAAAATAGTGATTTGTCAAATATTTTATTTAAAAATGTCACAAGATGCTTTAGGTATGTGATCCAAAGCCTAAATCAGTGGGAAGTCTTTCCATTGATTTAATGTACTTTGGATCAGGCCTCAAATGTATTACTCAAAGAATATATAAATGAATGATTCAGCTGGCTCTACAAGCTGGTGAAATGCTAGGAACAATATTTCTTTGAAGACATCTACAAAATTAATGACATTATTTTATGAATACTGTTTGTCTAGCTCTGTATTTATCACATGGATCTATCGATCTCTCTAGTCACATGTGCAAACACACTCTATTGGCATTGAAATAGATCAATTCATCTGTTTATTAGGGTGCATCTTTCTGTACATTTTGTGATGCAATAAGGTCTCAGATTTCTGCTTTTAAATCACAGTCCAGCACTGAGGAAAGTGCAAAGCTCCACAGCTGTAGTGAGAACTCCCACAAAAATATTCACTCTAGCCATTCCCATTATATCACATCTTTCATACGATGTAGTAATTTATATCTCAGACTTAATACAAGAAGCCTAGTCCCAAGTACAATAATGTCTGGAGAACAACATTCAGAAGCAGGAAATTACAAGCAGGCTGACAGGTTTTTAAGTGTTATTTAAAGCCAAGAAGATTATGCTCTTGGTTACCCAATTCCTTTGTTTGGGAAGCGGCATGGTGCTAATAAATCTAAAGTTTATTTTGAAGATTAATATCAAGCACTGCAAAAGACAAATGGAATTTATAAACCTTTGTATTTTATAATTGTTTCTACACAGGACTGGAATGTTGAATCACACTGAAATCATTTTTTTTTCCTGTGAGAAGCATCAGAATTCTAAGTAGCTTAATTTTCTCTACTCAGTGCCTGATATATAATCTCCAATGATCACTATTCTGGTTAGATTTGAAGGGCCTGATTCTCCTCTCATTTGCACCAGTGGAAATGAGAAGTAAAGGCACTTAAATAAGTAGAATTCTACCATTGTGAAACCAGTATAAATGAGATCAGAATCAGACGTGAGGTACCTAGTTCTCATTGAGCTATCTACAAGGTGTTTGGGGACACTATTATTATAAGTATTTCTTGGTATTTCATTTAAGGAGGAAATAGTCTTGGTTTAAAAATCTTGCAACACTCAGATTTATCAGTGTTCAAATCTGCTATGCAATTAAGATTTGTTTTTTATTGATTTACATTATTGCACAAACTACTTTGCTCGGAGCTGTCAGTCAGATAGTTTCAAGAATCATTACCAAAGCGTTAGGGAGTTACATTTACAATGTACAGCAATCCATTTTAATCCAAAAAAAAATAGAGCTTGCTGAAGTGTATATTTTTTTCCCTATTCTGTTTCCATGGAATTTGGAAGAAATGCTTAAGCAATTATGTTGCCTGAATCCTGCTTCTGAGCCTGGTGCTAAATGGAGAAGGGGGAGCAGGTTATCAAAAACAACTCAAGATAAGGGACAAATATGAATTCCTTGACTCAACAAGCAAATGACACCTATCCTCTGCCACCCACATGTCAATCTGGTTGCTCAGATTTTTGCTATGGCTTGAATTGAAGGAGGGATGGGAGTGGATCAGGGAGACTTTTTGGCGGAATGGGTTTGTGAATATTGAGCCAATGTAAGAGTATGGCTGTTTTCTTTTTCAGTTAATGTTCAACTGCATGTAGCTTTTAATGCAGTTGGGAAATCAATAAATAAAAATAAAATAAATAACAGGACCACAACCAGATGCATAAAAAGAAAGATGCTGATTTGCTGATGCTTTGACTTGATGCCTTCTCTTTTATACCTTTCAATTACTTTCAGTTCTTCCCTTTTAAACCGAGACACATGTTTTTTTTGTAAACACCACCAAATCCTTAGATTTGGAGTGTTAACATTTATTATTGAAAATAATTCATTGAGTCTCTCATCTATGTTACGTTAAAATGCTCTTTGATTACACAGGACGTTTTACACACATACAAGAGAAATCCTGGAGCCAAATGCACTATGGGCCAGTTTATGCTATAAGGACACAGCCCTGTGTATGGGAAAAGGTCAGCCTCACTGCCCCTATACGACATTGTTCCAAAGCTCCCGGGAACCAGAGGTGCTGCTTTCAGAGCACAACTAGCGCTCTCTTCTATGATTGGCCACTAGTGTGAATGGGAAAGTGTGAGTATGGGCACGCTGTCTCCTTGCCCCTTTTGGAGAGTATAGATACCATGTTTGAACCAGCCTTAATCAAGGCATGCAAGGACATCCCTGTGCATTTCTTGTACCCTCCCCTGTACACACCTACTCAGGGTCATCACAGACTGGCCCTAGGAAATGATAATATTAAAATTCCGTACCAAAAAGTATGTTAACTACATTATTCAGGTTGCAAAGCATAACACTCAGAAGTTACAAGACATGAGAATAAAAGCAACCCATGTAGCCTTAGCTCAGCCCCTCTTGTGCATAAGCCTTATAATGTTGTCTTTAATCACATGATCACATATTTAATCAAATAATTGATTAAATAATCAAATGATTATTGCTGTTTTCATGAAAGGATGGGGTTTTGTTGGTTGAGCTGCATAGTCCACTGATCCTGTCCATCTCAACACCAAAATTCTACGTATGCTCTCATACAAGGATTCCCCACCTACTCCTGCATTCTGTGTGGCACATCAGTAAAAGTTCCTTGTATTTGATATACAATATATGCAGTATAGGACTGCACCGTTTTATCTGGAGTCAAGATACTATATTGCTCTGGTTGGGCGAGCCAGAATCACTTCCCCCCCCCCCACAGACATAAACTGGAAAGAGTAGGATTATGAAGATTATGAAGAAAACAAAAGAATAAATTCTATTTTAGTATTTATCATAGGCTTTTCCATTCTGTCACACAGATACTATAGCCTAACCTATATATGTAGTTCATACTGCTAGTGTAATTAAATAACTAGCCCCTTCGAATTACTGACCTGCTGCAATGTGTATATGTGTTTGTGTGTATTGCAATCTCTTGTAAAACAGAAGCGCTTAATCTTACAATGTTAACTTGTCATAATAAATAAATGCCTTTCTGCTTGAGAAAAATCTTTGCTTATTTCATATCATTTGTCAATCATGATATCTAAATTTGGAGAGCATGAATTGTTTAATAAATGTGATTTTCAGTCAGCTTCTACATTTAAGTAGAATCTTCTGAATGCTAACAGTGAATAGAAAACAATTAGGGTTATAGTTCAAACTAACGCCTTGTTAAAAATAGGAATAATTATTACTGTAATGTGTTTTCCAGTGGGCAGTAGCTCGTTTTCATGAGGAGATCTAGTAGTTCTTACTCAGGAAAAACTCCCATTGAAATGAATGAGAGTTTGCTTGAGTACAGACTTCAGGATTGGGCATTGGATGACACGCATGGCCACAAGGGCAGAACATGGTGTTTTCAGTTTAAACAGAGAGGAAATAAATGGCTGCATTACTAATCACCCAAAAAGATGTCCAGGAGAAACAATAGCAAATAAGAAAGACTAGCATATGACATACTTGTGGTGAAATATTTAATACTGTAAATAACATATATTCTCTCTTTGGTTCTGATCATTTTAGTTAGGGTATTTAACATGAGACTTACACACACTTATATTCCAATACAAGTGATCGTTTACATTCATTCATTCATTGAACAATATTTTATAAAGTACCAGGGCCCTGAGTCTAATCAGACTGGCCCCAATCCTGGAGTCCTTCTTCAGGCAAGCCTGCCATTAGTTTTGCACCAGTGTAACACCACTATCTTAAGTGGAGTTATTCTTAATTTACCCTGGTTTACCTAAAATCAAGATCAAGCCTCTAAAAGTTTTTTCTTTCCTCTTACTTTTTTTTCCATCCTCAATGTAACTCCCACTTGGAGTTTGCCAGATCCTGGCACTCTGGATTGAGCCTTTAGGGTATCCAGACCTATGGATTAAAATAATAATAGTTACCAGAGCCCTTGGACACCATTTCCCAGCATGCTTGGAGTCAGGGGTGGGGACAGAATGGACTGGAAACTCCTGCTGAGACCAATTGGGAGGCTTCTGCATGGGTTGATATGATCAAGGAGTTTGCTGTGCCAATGATGAGCCAGGGCTACTCAGCCCCCTCAGTGCAAGGGAAGATGCTGACTCAGAGGCAAAGGAACTAGGTTTTGTTTCAGTTTTGTCTACTTGAGTTTGGGAGCTGAGAGGGAAGCAAAATGGCTTATAGACCCCTCACCACAAAAAGGAGTCTTTGAACTGCTGTGAGATCTAGTGCATGGGCCAGGCAGTTCCAGCCCTGCAGAAACCAGCCTCCAGAGTGGCAGAGAGCTGATTCAGAGCTGGGTACGAAAAGCCAGCTTAGACCCTGCACAGAACTCCAGACCAAGGATCCAGGAGAGAGCCCTGTCCCACCAAGCGGTGAAGGCAGAGTAAAGGATACCCTTTTTAAAGTCAGCCAGTGTTCACAGCACTGCAGCACTTATCTCCAGACTCATCCTCACTGTGTCATCTGCCTGGGAAGGTGCCAGGGAAGAATTGTGAGTGATGGGAGGTGGGAGACTTGTTCATTTGTTTATATTCTAATGCTTATTATTTATCCCTAACTCTTTCCTTCCTCAGATCCTATTTTTCTGCTCTGAATAAAGTCCATGATTTGTTATACTGTTATATTCTGGGTGTCCTAAATCTTTGCAAGGGTTATGTTCATGTACTGTATTTTATTCATCTTGCCAGCAGTAGTAGCATTATTCATTTCCCCAAGGGATAGCACCCAGTGACTCAAGAAGAGTAAGGAGTCTCCTTGGGTAGAGGCACGAGGGGTCACAAAAAAAGAGCCCAGGACCTAACCCATGTCAGGAGAGGGGAGAAGCCACTCCAGGTTGCAAGCATCAGAGAGGAGGCATGAATCAAAGCATGTATTTAACGTATTTCCTGTAAGAGAATACAGAATGGCAAATATCAGCGCAACTCCTTGTTTGTTCACCTAGGCACTCAGTGAAGAGATTGAAGAGGATGCTGTCCCATGTAATGATATCCAAACAAGCACAATCATCAAGCATATACAGCCTCTTCACCTATCAGATCACTCTACACATGCAGGGCCAGATTCTGAGCTCACTTACACCATTGTTAATCCAGAGGAGCTCCACTCAAGTCAGTGAAGTTACTCCTGAGTTACGGCAGCACACCTGAGATCAGAACCTGGCTTGATAAAAATATCTAATACGATAATAATATTCATAAGATACATTTAATCTTTTCTAATTAACAATATTTTTCAAAGGTAAAAATCCTTGTTTCAGCTGCTTGCCTGGCTGCCTGCCTGTTCTTTCTGTGCTCTTTTGCTTCTATGCTGCCACTCTCTCTTTGGCTAAATCTAGTATTTAAGGACTGTATGTTCCTTTCCTTAGCCCAAGCGTGTACAAATAGAGAGATGACGTAAACATGTTAATTGTTTCTTTTGGACATTCTGCCATATGCTCCCTTTGGTAAAGCCATAGCATGCCCTCCTGTGGTAAAATCTGAAGGATAGGCAGAGTCTGAGAGAGGATACCCCTTCACTGGCTATGGGACCTCCCCCTGGAAAAAGGCTGTCCCCAGCCCTGGTGAATCCCCAGAAGTCCATGGGAGGCCAGTCTATCTGTGTGGAGGTGCTGTAGTTCCACACTGGCTTTGACTCCTGGCAGCACTCCACACCCCAGCGTGGCTTCATTAGGATTCCCCCGTTGATGTGGCTGCCAGGGGCTGTGTGGAAAAGACCCTACAGGCCCAGTCTGCATTGTCGTCTCTGGGGCTCTCCGTGGGAGCAGAGTGGGGATGATGCAGCCTGGCCCCACCACTAGTCTTCATCACCTCTCCAGAGTAGGTGACAGAGCTAAAGCATCCAGTGAAGAAAGGCTGGTGTTGCAGAAACAGAGCCTCCCACTTCCACAGACATGCTCTATAAGAGGCGGGAGTTCTACTTCCCCTCCATATGTGGATCTCAGGAACAATCCCACTGGAAAGGGATCAGTAGCTGCTTAGAAATGATAAGAAATATGTGGGGCCAAAGACGCACACAGAAGCCAAGGAATCTATGGGAGAAGCAGGTTCAAGTATGATGGATCTCTAGGCCTTTGTGCGGCTCTCATGGACTCCCTGGCTCTGTGGTCTTTCTGGCCACCTTCCTGTTCCCAGATGGCACAGCTGCCTCTGCACCATGCTGACATTTTACTCTGCCTTAGCAGCTTGCACTTATGAGCCCCCTCTGGTGGGGTTCGTGGAGCACATGGGTAAGGCAATGTGTTGCCCAATGGAGTGTCTTGTTTATTCCAATCCTGAGCCAGGATTTTATCTTTGCCACGAAAATATATAGCTATTACATCATGGGAACTTCTTTCCTTATAGATTTTATTTTCAGTGGTTAAAACACTGGTTTGGGGAGGTGGATTTATATGTCAGGGTCTGTAGGGGAGGGATAATCCTGCCAACAAAATGTATGGACCCTCTTTCCCTGCCTGCTCCAGATAGGGGGCAATTTTTTTTTCTAACAGTCTTTCCCCACAGTTGAGTGGCCCACAGTGCTCCACTCCGATTAACTGCAGTGCTTGATATTTGTTAGGAATTTAGTTTCAGTTATTCTGACAATTCTGAACAGTTACCCCATTTTTTTCCAGCTGTTCTTTTGATGCCAGCCATGCAGATATTCATAGTATAGACCATCAAAGGAAACCTTTGTTCCTGCCCCAGTGGAGAACAAGGTAGCCTGAATCTTTGTTTGTGTTTTACCTGGCGAGACTCCTCGAATGCTGACAATGATTTGGGCCAAATTAGATGTGTGGACCTTGATGGTGCAAGGTAATAATGGCATCACTTCTATTGAGTAAGAAATAAATGTATACTGACTAAACAAATCACTCTTCTCATTCTTGTGCAGAGCCTTGGGCATTTCAAAAGGTTTCCAAAAGAGCCACAATAGCTCATGTCAAGGTCTGAGCCCTGTAGAACCAGAAACATAATTAGTTCCAAAAGTAGATGGCCCCTTCAGTAGCTATAAAGAAGTGCTGCCATTATTCACCCTCTTGGGATCTCTGTCTGCCTTTCAGCTTCCCCTAATACCTGATGTGAAAGCCACAACAGCAGGAAAATGTTGTGGGGATGAAGGTGCCTTATGAATCCTTCTGCACCAAGCAGACTATGTAAACTGACTTGCAAAATCCCACTTTCATTTCATGAGTTCACCCCCATCTTAGTTTCAATGTGAAGGATTAAAGGCTCTATGCCTGCCCCCATCCTTGCCCCTAGTGCAGGTGATATGTTAAGGACAGCATGGAGGTGAAGATGGGGTGAGAGGGGCCAATGCTTTGGCTATTTAGCAGCATCATAATAGGCCACAGAGGAGCAATGCTGGAGCTGCTCTAAGTTGTACCAGGAAGTAAGCAGGCACTTGGCCTAAGCCTGAATTAGGCACAAAGGTGGCTTTTCTAGTGCAGGAAAATGACTAAGGGAGAATCCAGCCCCCTGTGGATCCTAAATGCACACATACTGCAATTACTATAATGTCATTCAAACAGATATGCCATTGTTGCTATTTCTTTTGCTGCTGCAATTTACGGTTTTATTGAGATATTGTCCAGAAAAGGGATATACCTGGAAAATAGCATTATATCCATATTGAAAACTGGTGATATCCCCAAGGAACCCCAAGGGTCTGCTGCTTATTCCTCTGCCATGGGATGAACTGTTAGAAACCAAAATAAGATAGAGCTAAAGAATTTGCAATGGCTGTATGTGGCAATGATAGCATCAGCAGTCCTAGTGACAGTCCAGATGTAGAGGGCCAAATTCTCTGCTGGCACAACTGCTGCCACTGGCATAAATTGGCACCTCTCCAGCCTGTGGCAGTTTATAGCAGCACAGAATCTGGCCCATGTCCTCAGAACAGCAACCCTGAGCTGAGCTCTCATAAAAAGTTGAGGACAGAAAGGAAGAACTGCTTGAAAGGAGGTAGAAGAATAGTTTGTTCCTACTCTTCTACTGAAAAACTTCCTCTCATCCTACAGTAGAGGTGTTATTTCCAAGTTGGCACATGGCAGATACCTATTTACAACGGGCCTTATTCTGCACCTTAGTCAGGTGCCATAATACCTTACTCTGCAAATAGTCCCATGGAAATCACTACTATTCTCCTGCAGCACCTTCTGCCCTCTGAAGAGTTCTCTAACTGGGTTCAGATGGCACCTGAAGAGTTAGTGCCTCCATGCATGACACCTTCAGTGAGATTTTCAGTTATGTAATCTCTACAACGGTTGGACAATGGAGAGAAGAATGGAGAAGGAAGAAGGGAAGATAGCCCTCTGATGCTCAGTATTATCTGTGTTTCCCCCCCCCCCAATCCCCCGTGTCTAGCAAAAAGAGTGTAATCCAGTGGATGCACTGCCCGTATTATCTGTGCATAAAGAGTGCCAAGATTGGTTCCAGGCTTATCACAGCTCAATGTGCTACTGTTACTTACTATGAATAGTATCTTAATCTGGGTATAGTCCCATTAATTTCTGAATGAGGCCCTATATTTTTTTTGTTTTCTTTTGTGGGGGCAGGCTGGAACGTGCTATATGAGAATGGTTCTGGCTTCTTCAAGCACTGACTCCATTGTGAAGAAGGCATATCAGTGCAAGATTACTACTCTGTCTCCACAAGAAATGTGAGTCGTTCTCGGCCCGAAAATCCAACAGATATCATACCAAATACCTTGTATGTCACACAATTTGTATGCCTCTGCTAAGTCAGCTGCTGAACATACCACAAGGTGGTTGCTTCACTTAACACAAATGGTGAGGGGTGTGCAAAGGAGGCCATTAATTAAAAATGGGACGGATCCTCACCTGATGTAAATGGGCATAGCTTCATTGGCGCCAGTAGAAATATGCCAATTTATACCAGCTCAGGGTCTGCCTCAAAATTTTCTGAATGATAAATAACCATATCATTTTCTTCTCGCTGCTTTCTTTTTATCATTTTTTTTTTACTTTTGCTGTTTGGCACTGAGAATGCTTCTGGGGCAATCCTTTGATCTAAACTCAAGCACTCATTTTGGGGAAATTAATACTTTGCACTTTAGCAACACTTAACATCTCTGATTCCCACTAGAAGATGACAACTAACTTTCTTCCATGTAGATACAATAAAATTGCTCACTGGAATCTATTCCTCGTTCCCACCCTGTTTTGTTGTTACGCTATTAGCTGGTGGCCAGCAGAACCTCCACTGGCCCCAAATAAAGTACTTGTAAAATGTCTCCTATCCACCTTCTCCCTCATTATTATTTTTTTGAATTCTCCATTGTCTATGATTAAACTTTCCGTAGACATACCTGCCTGGTAAGCATTGTTTTAATTTTAAACAAAAAAACAAGCGCTTTCTCTCTCCAGCTGGAATTTCCCAAGATCAACCAGGTTCAGTGTTTTCATCAAATGTGTTTGGATGGAGTAAACTGTGTTTAAGTTATCATTTAGTGATGTGAAGATTTAATTTCATGATGGCATTAAGGTAGACATTTCCTTTTTATTTACACAACACCAAGGGTTAATAAGGTTACCATAAATGTAATCTTTGGTAGCTCAACAACAGAGTATTTCAGGATTGCTGCAAAGCTGGATTTTAACTCTTTTAATCCCATTATTGTTGATAACCTTATCAACATAGGACCCCACAATAGAGTATGTAGAGACACCCTGGAACTGTACAGTTCATTTATGCTTGCCGAAGGAAGAGCTAGACAGTTGCTTGGTTGGTGCCTGCAGTGAGTTTCACAGTTTGTGGTAAGGCTGCAATTTTACTTTTAAATTCCTTATCAGATATCTTTGCCAAGAAAAACACTGATCAATGGCATACATTGGTGGGGCAATGCAAGGTTGCGCTAATTCCCTCCTCCCTTGAGGCAACTGCTCCAAGAATCAGTCCACTAGTCTGGCAAGTTAAGGTACAGAAACTTACTGCTAATTGCGGTGTTTACAATTCCCAACTTGTTTTCAGGCACCAACAGTCTAACTGCATCCTCTTGAGTGCATCAAGAGACACTTGCTGGCAGTAGTTTGCTAAGGTTCCAGTCTGGCTACATTAATTACTGTTAACTTATTTTTTGTGTATTGGGTAGAAGCTTTCGTTAGCTATTTTAAGGATTTAAATTATCTTTCTATGCCATTAAAGACATAGCACCCTTAGTTATATGCTGTCATAAATCTCTATAATATACTTAGTTTGGAAACACTAATTGTAGGGCATTTGTTTGTGAGCTGCCAAATATAATAAGGATAGATATCATAAAATTCGCACCAGAAAATGAAGGGCTATGTCTTGCCTTTGAAATAAAACAAACCACCTCACAAGGTGGTAATGCTCATTTTTAGGACTTTTCACTGAACACTTGATTAGACAGAAAGAATAAACAAAACATCTTGCAATGTATGATTATATCAACCTGTTCAGGCTTTATATAATACATCTTTGTTTTACAATACGGCTTTGAAAAAATGGCATTTATTCAGAAAATACATAAAAGATTGTATGACATCAAACAACTATGCTCCAGACCTTCAATGGAGATGCCCCAGTTTACATCAGTGAGGGATTTGGTCCTGTATTTCTAAAGGCTATGCATCAGGCTGCTTAAGTGAATGTACTCAGTTAGGCCCCACTTCATCAGAATGTTTCAACATGCTCTTAACTTTAAGCATGCACTTAAGTCTCATTGAAGTCAATTGGACTTAAGCATTTGCCTAAGTTAAGCATGTGTTTAAGTGCTTTGCTGAGTAGGGATGAATTACTGATTCATGGCCCCAAAAACCATCATATTTGTATATTTTATTAGAATGTCACAATTTATAATGTCACATTTTGGTGTTTTCTGCTTTTTCTATTTCTGCAGAGCTGGTACCATGACACCAAAATTGGAACATAGACTGACAGGTTTTAAGCAGAATTCTTCTCTGAAATCATAATGTTGGCATCTTCAATGACAATTATAAAAAGATGCTTAGGATTTAGGATTTGCATGGATCTTTGAATCTGAAATGTCCTGTCACCCAAAGCTTGTTCTTTCCAGCCAGAAGGGAAGTACATTCATGGGGTAGCATGGAGAAATTTCTTGTTCTGGACCTATTCTGTGTACAAACAGAGGCTACCAAATTCCAGATATGTTAGTGTTCCCTTTCATAAGAAATAAATTACCTTAAAAGAAAAAGGAAAAAGAGTCACAGAGATTGCTGGAGCTGTATTCAAATATGATTTAAAATAAGGAAAATGCGTTTCATAGGCTAGGCTAATTTCCAATGGATGTTTGTTCACTTTACAACACTACCATACAATTTGGCTCCATATGCCATAAATGGCAGACTCTGTTTATGTGAAATTGCCAGAACGGACACAGCAGAGTTGCTTTAAATCAAGATTTCAGGTTGTTTGGCAGAACTGAGTGAGAACCTGGCATGATGCATATCCATACTATGCCTTGTTCCCTCAGAGTTCGCTGTCAGTCTCCCAATTTTATAAAAAAGTCAATTAATCATTTTCATTTTAAAATAAGGGGCATGAAATCACAGGAATCTGTTTTGCTTTTTCCTTAACCGCTTTTTACTCTTAATTTAGCAACAATCATATTGGAAAAAAGAATCCATGGTGTTTTCTTTATAGGACCCAAAACTTATGCACAGATGCTTGCAGCAGGACTGCAGGAATACAACTGTAGTCTCTGAGTCACTAACCTGTAGCTTCAGGTGATATGCAACTAAAGCAGTAGGAAGTATCCAAGATGAATCACGAACAATACTGGCATTGTGTCCCTTCATCTGCAAACATTTCCTTTATCTTCATATGACAATTTTGTTTGCATATGACATGTTACACTGGGCTTGATTGTAAACTAAGATATGCATCAGCACATAACCCTTTTCTTAAATACCCACTAGTGAGCCTATTTACATCAAATCTATAATGTCTTTTCAAAGGTACACCTTGATGCACATCTCTATGTCTGAAATTAAAATCTAATTTTAAAAAATGGGATCATAAAGTCAGGATCATAATTCAGATCATGTTTAAGCTGCCTAAATGTGTTATTTGGAATGTTTTATAAACCCCCAAGCACCCTGCAGCTCTCAAAAGTCAGGCTACTTTTAGATGCTTAAATATGAATTTAGGAGCTGAACTTCAGGCCCCAGTTTATTAAAATCTTGACCGAAATGACTAATATCAGATCAAATCTGACACCTTCTTTTCTGTCATATAGAGACTCCTACCTCTACTCATGGAGTCCTAAAAATACCTGCCAGTTTACTTGCCCTTCAACATTTCCTTAGCATGATCATGAACCTCCAGCTCCGGAGGGCTGCACCTTTGGAGCACATTCTTAAATGGCTCTGTAAGTTACTGTTAAGCAAGGTGCACTGTTCAGAAGAAAATATTATGGGAGGAAATTTAAGTGTATGAAAATTTGAGGGGTACAGGAAGGGTGGATGCAAAGAAACTCCAAGAAGGTAATGGACTGAAAAGAGCAGAACACAAACTGACGGTAAAGCCAAATTGTTCTCTCACATACAGTGGAGAAAAAAATCCAGAATTAATCCATTTTCACCATTGGAGCTAGTTTGGATTTACTCTGATGTGAGAGCAGATTTTGTCCCTAAAATAAAACACAAAAAGCATTAAAAGCAGTTCCTTTATGCAAAGGATAACAAATGTGTGGAACTAACTACCTAAGCCAATAAAGACTACATCTGTGAACGTATTCCAAAAGGAATTGGACAGACCTTTTAGAAGAAAGAAATACTAAAGGATACAAACCCTAGCTAAAGTAAATAGGTAGAAGGAAGGATGGATTCATAGAGGTCATATGTCCTAAATTACTGCTATAATGCTCCCTCCTACCCCCATGCCTTTATCTAAGCATAATAAGTTTGATTTCTCACTTTTTGTATTATATATGGTTATATTCTAAAGAGATCTGGCCAATTTCCACCCAATTTATAATATAGCACAGAGAATCCTGATTCTTCTTATTTGCATAAGATGTATATTATCCATACTGGATTGGTGAAGAAAAAAGCTTTAGAGCGTATGGACAAATCCCACTGAAGTAAAAAGAAGAATATAGCACAAAAGTGCCTTTTAGGTTGAACTGGTTTTTAGGATTACTTTTGAATGCCAAATTTATGACAAACTTTTCATAGGTGAGTGACTATTCATTGCCATACCAGTGTGCATGTTAAAGCTGCACCTGAATACAATTGTTTCAATGTCCATGATAGAGACTTATGCAGCCAATAAAACACTGGACTTGGCTTTATTACATCAGCAATCTTTATTGTAGGTAAAAATGAAATGTTACTGATCAAAGTCTCCAGTGTATTAGACAATAGATTTTGACCATCAGACTGTTTATGCCCTCTTATTCCATGGTCCTTCTTGAACACATTTTTCTTTTGGTAAAGGCAATGAAAATTTCACCATCTATTTAGGTTCAGCAGATCAGTTATTGAGTACTAGTATTTTTTTCTGCAAACCCATATTTATTTGGTTGCACCTTAAAGACTAACAGATTTATTTGGGCATAAGCTTTTGTGGGTAAAAAACCCACCTCATCAGATGCCGGATGCATCTGAAGAAGTGGTTTTTTACTCACGAAAGCTTATGCCCAAATAAATCTGTTAATCTTTAAGATGCCACCTGAACTCCTTGTTGTTTTTGTGGCTACAGACTAACACGGCTACCCCCCGATATTTATTTGGTTGGATTTTCCCTTCAGAATATCACTGTCCTACTAGGTAGCATTTATTGATGTTCTTCACCATAGATCCGTCTTTTGAGCACTGTAGTTGATTTTCCTTGGCATGTTAAGCTTTATGGTGTGTCCCTTCTCCCCCTTGCCTGAATATTTGCCATGGTTCTAAGAATAGAAGATATGGATGCAGGTACAGGTAGGGTTCCCTAACACAGCTATGTATGAACTCAATCATTTCCAGTGTTCAGTGTGTAGATAGATGTTGTCTCACATTATTGATGCATAATGCATTGGGTTATATGAGTCTTGCCTGCTTTCCTTTTATGGTTGAAAGGAGGCATCCAGGCCTATATTTGAAGTCTGTGCACATGTCTGTCAAACCACATGGGGATGAATATTTTGCACTCTAGTTTCTTGTTAAATGGTATGCAGCCATTGCAGCTACATTGCCATGTCAAGGATCTATGGGAATAAAAAGCACATATAATTTTTTAAAAATAAATTATAATAGAAATCCAATGCTTTTGCTCTAATTTTGCTATGCCTTTTAAAGTCTCTAGACCAGATCCTAGCCTGATATAAATGACATATCTCCTTTGACGTCAGGAGAACTGCACTGATTTACACTAATGGATAGTTTGGTCACTTATTTAAAAATAAAAATTCCTAGAGGAAGGAATATGATTCTAACCCATTGTCCCCTCACTACTCTAGCTGTAGTACATTGATTCTTGCAAGTTAAGTTCTGTTTGGTCAGCTACAAGTTTGATACTGAATTGTGTAATACAAAGCCAGCTGTCGATATTTTAGAAAGCCATTCCTCACACTTCTCAGCAGCAAACAGCCCATCACTAAGAAGGCCAAGCCTTGTCAGGATGAGCTGCTGACTTCTATGAAACAAAATTCTGACCTAATCGCTAGCTCTGGAATTAATCTCAGAAGAGAGGTTTTCATAGGAAAAAAGCAGAGCTATTATGCTGAGCCAATATTTATGTTTTGCAATAAATAAATATGTGAAATATTCTAAATATAATTAAATGTGGTAATAGTTAAAGTCCAAAAGCTCAAGCTAAATTTTTTTTTGGCCTCCCGGGCTATTCCAGATCAAATTTGATCCTGCTTCCTTTATATTTCTGTTAAACACCCATTGAATCAAGAAGACTATTAACATGAGTAATAGAGCAGCATGAGTGGCTAAATGTTCAGATAGACATGAAGAGTTAATTCCTACTTTCAAGGAGACCTGTAAAAAATAAAGTTTTGTTTGTGCCCTTTTGCCCATAGTCTTTGTGATGCACAAAGGAGACCTGAATGTTGTTTTTCTCTTGTGTCAACCTTAGAAATACTAGGGTTTGTATGTCCAGGTTTTACAGAGGAACTCTAGTAAATGAATGACTGAAGACCTAGTTTTTATGACATCACAAGAGACATAATGGGATTATGACATCACGAGAGACAAGAAATTGAAACATGAGCAGTTGAGAGGGGAAATGATTTTTAGTCAATTTGTGTAAAAAAACTTTTGTTTTTCATTTGTTTTATTAATCCCTACTTAACTCAGATTTTGACAAACATGGGAGAAAAGCTCTTGTTCTTAAAGATTCAAAAAATCTCTGCTTCTTCAATTGATGTCTGACAAAGCTCCCACTACATTTCCCTAGTATTTCCCCAGTATTTCCCCAAGTCCTTTAAGAAAAATGGGGAATTCAATGTGCCTGACATTTCTAAAGTAAAATACAAATTGATAAAACCCTTACATCACAAAAGAGGGGAGAGAAGGCACAAGCACATTTTTTCCTTTGCAGGTCACCTTTAACTATTATAGCAGGGAGTGCAAACAGTTATCTCAATAAAATGGCAGCTGCTGAACTGTATAATTATAGATTTTAGAGAAAGGTTGTTCTACATCATGGTTGAAGAGGTCATATGCTTAGAACAACCGTATGAATTACTTTTTAAAGTATAACTATTAAAATTTTTGTCTCCAAAGTGTGTAACGTATTAATGAATCAAGTCTCCTGGCTCTTATCTGTTGCCATTTGTCTTTTCAAAAAAGTCTATAATGAATAATGACAGTGATACACTTTTAAAATATGAATTTTCAATCAACCAGTAACTTCTTGGTAAGATAATGTGAATCCTTACAAAGACATTGCTATTTGATAATGTGATATAAGTCATATGAGATCTACATTTGCTATGTAAATGTTCATATAAGATGCAACAAGATGGTTCTTTTTGGTTACAGACTGTACAATTAAATAATGTTCAGTTCTAGTTCAGGATATTCCTGTATCTCCCATTAAAGAAGACCAATCCCACAGTAATCATTTTGCCATTGATTTTCAGTTATTTAAAAGACTGGTTTGAACTCCAGAGATTAATGAATTTTGTGGTATTTTCCTACCTTATCAAGAGAACTGTTAATATTACAAACAAAGGTTACGAATCAGTATTTTTTAATATTAAAGGAAATTCAGCTAGAGTATTTCAACATTGATTTCATACCTAATGTTTAATAATTTGAAAGGGGGTATACATTACATATAAATTCAAATAAAGTAATACAGAACAATATTATGGTGACAACTGACTTAGAAACAGATAAGAGATTAAGGTGGACATGAGTTTCTACAGTGCATCTGAAATATATTCACTTTAAGAGAGTTACTTGGAAACTTTAAAAAGACAATAATGGCCCTACTTCTTTCTAATGGCACAAAATATGAGAGAAATACCTGAGTCATTTCAATTTCATAGAATCATATCACAGAACTTAGAGATGGGAAAGACCTCCAAAATTTAATCTCCCTGACAATGCAGGATGATTGTTCCCTGCAGTACCTTTTCCAGTAGTTTGGCCAGTCTAGTTTTAAATTTCCCAAGTCAAGGGACTTCCCCTTATAGGCTATTTCACTGCTTTCAAAAGTCTCCAACTGGCTAAAATGGGAGCAGCTTTGGGCCCACTTAAAGGGACTTTTTCTTGATATCCAACTGGAATTGTACCTTTCTTAATTTCATCCCATGTGTCCCAGACATGCCCTCATGCACCACCCTAAAAAGGCACTCTCCCTTCTAGAATTGAAATCTTGGCTATTGCTTCCATTTATAGAATCATAGAATATCAGGGTTGGAAGGGACCTCAGGAGGTCATCTAGTCCAACCCCCTGCTCAAAACAGGACCAATCCCCTATTTTTGCCTCAGATCCCTAAATGGCCCCCTCAAGGATTGAACTCACAAGCCTGGGTTTAACAGGCCAAAGTTCAAACCACTGAGCTATACTTCCCCCTCCTTTAACTATCTTACTTTTTCCTAATAAATCAATCCACCCACCCCTTGGATTATTTTTTCTGTTCTTCTCTCATCTGCCACCAACTGATCACAATATTTTTGGAAATATAATCCCCAGACTAAATGTAATAATCCAATTGAGATCACATACACAGCTGTTGAATGATTTTTCCTCTCTGTTTTATGACACAATATCTCTGCACATTCAGCCCCAAATGCCATTAGTGGTTTTTGCTGCCATATCATTTTGCAAAGTAATGTCTAATTTGCTCTCCACTATCACCTCTAGGCCTTTTACAACTTTACACTTCTCCAGGATTCTGTCTCCCTTTGAATACTTGTGTTTCAGGCTATTTCTCAGAGTTGGTCTGAGTCCTGATTTTTTTCCAATCTGAGTCCTTTTGTTATTTTCCACCTATTACCCTAATTTCTCTATTCATATTGTTTCATTTCATATCTATGAATGCTAGTTATATGATAAAATGCACAATAGACCGATGAGACATTGAGTTTTGAACAACTTTGGTTTCAAAATCATAAACATTAAAGGAATGTAAGGTTCGGGGGAGATTCTCTAATAAATGTTTACATATTTAAATGTTTGAGGGGATAAAGGTTGAATCCTGTAACATTTTGTGATAATTTGTAATTGGTGTTATGGTTACGGTTTCAACAAAATGTTAGCAGATAATATAATAGCTAAATGTAATAAATCTCTTCTTTTTGCTTTATAATAAAATGTTACATTTTAAAAAATTGATACAAAAGCCCATTGTATAATTGTATACAATGCTTATAAAACACAAAATTCCAACTGTATAGCTATACAATAATGTGAGATTGAAATCTAAAGGAAAAGACCTGTTTGTTCAGTCCTCATGAAGCATAATTAAAGGTGCAGAGGGATAGATGACAGATTACGTGTGTTTCTTTAAGAAAATTCTCTGAATTTTAGCAGTCACCTAGGCTGGTGAAGTGCAATTAATTGTTATAGAAATAACTGGAGCATAAAATCTGAATGGCGAGTGCCTGTTCCTACGTATTATGTGAACCCCAAATGCCCTTTGAAATCAGCGAGGCTCTTGGATGCATCAGAAAGCAGGATTGATCAGAAAGGAATAAAACCTGCCTAACCTGATGCAATCTGACTATTGTGCTGTACAAATTTGCTTGTGGGAGGAGTCTATTGAACACCAATCACAGTCTACTGTTGCAGTCCTTGCTGAGGTCAGTGGGACTTTAGCCTACATTGGGACTGCAAGAGTGAGACTTCTTTTTGTTTGTATCAGACTTATAGCAGCAAGATCCATTTTTCATATATTTGCCCCTCTGTAAATTGTATCAGAGAGGTGTTTGTTATGGGAAAGAGTATATGAAATCAGATTGAAGTGCACACCAATTAATTGAGGACCTGAGCCGGAAAACACTTACTACCAAGGGCAATGCTAGCTACTCCGAGTAGACCTAAGCAGGGTGTTTCTTTGACTGCAATGGAAAATAGAAATGAATTCTCCTATCTTTAATAAAGCAAATCTTCTCTTGGGACATATTCTGCTTTCATTTGTGCCCATGCAATGGGGTTATACAGACTTAATGGCCCATTCCTACAAAGGGTTGAGCAGTCTCACTTCCTGTTGAAATCAGCGGGAGCTGAAAGCATTCAGCATCTCTCAAGAATGGCTCAGCACTTTGCAGGATCAGACTTCTAAGTCAGGGTAGCATTTGATTGTTTTTATGGACTTACTCCTAAAGCCAGTTACGTTTACAAAAGAAGGCCCTGATCCTTCAAAGAATTACACACCAGTAACTTTAGACAAATAATAGCCCTATTGACTACTCATATGTGTAAAGTTACTCCAATATGCACGTCTTTACAGGATTATGACATTTACAGAACAGATTAAACTTTCAGTGGTCAGGATTCACATGTAAAAGTAGTGAAATAAATGTTGTAAATCTTGTTAAAAACCTTCAGAACTAGGACCCAATCCTGCCGACAATAAAGTAAGTTGGTGTTATGCCATTGACTTGAATGGGAGAATTGAGCCCTGAATGCTTTAGCTGTATACATGAGTAACCTTGTTCCCACAAGAAGTCCCACTGAAGCCAAATGTTCACAGAATCAGGCCCTTAGTATGCACAGCTTATTCTTATTGACTTGGAAGTCAAGCCTAGCTGATTTTTATGAGTTCAGATGAAAATGTGTGTGTCAGATCCCAAGAGTTACTACTGAAACTCAAAGGTTGTTTCTTTAAGAAGGCTGTTGGGAAATGTTTAATTGCTCAATAACATAATGGCTGCTAGAATTACAACATTTTCCAGCTAATTTTGATGACCAACCTAATATTTCTCTGATCAGACCTTATATTTCAGCTGTTATTAAACACATAACATAGCAATCCCCTAAATATTTTAGAGGGAAAAAATCTACAATCATCAAAATGTTAATTTAGACAATGACTAAGAGTACATGCATTAAAAATGCATCAGACCTATCATTATTCAGCAGAAACAGCTAATTGTATTAAACAGAAAGTAGCTATAAGAAACAAAGTACACCGAGATGTTTTGCTACGCTTATATTTATGGATAAAACTAAATCCAATGTTTACTGCACAAGATACTCAACCAAAAAGAAAAAAGCAAACAAAACCACATCCTTTGTGTGATGAAAGGGGAATTCATGATAATACTCTAAGTCATGACTCAAGGGAAAATGTCAACTAAAAGCTTAGATCAGAGGAAGGTTTATAATACAAATCTGGCATTTCAATTGCTGTTCTTGTAGCAATTATGAACATAGGTGTGTTACAGTGCTAAAACTGACTATTATTTAGCAACTGATCTTCTTAGCTTTCTGCCTGACTTTTCAAAGTGCAATTTCACATTTTTTCTGCAGCCGCTGAACATAGGAAACTACAAATAAAAAATCTGCTTTCAAGTGGTATTAGAGAACCAAGATCATCACAGTGCTGTTATCAAAAGAAATGTCTAAAGAATAACAGATCTACATATGTCTATATCACAATGAGGGCTACACTCTCTATTGAAGGGTAGCAGTGTGAAATAATTAAGCAGAATTAATAAATATAATAATAATTAATTATTAATTAATAATTAAGCAGAATCTTTCGACTGCTATGCAAGGGAAAGAAATTCTCGATGAGCCCCACCTTATATGCGCAAATCCATCACCACTAAAATCTTGACTATCAATGTTAACAATAATCATAATAATAACTGAGTGTCTGGAAGGCTCCATCCTAAAAAATCCTATTTCCTTAACACACTGCTGTGTTTGCCTTAAAATGGCTATTAATCTAATTCACTGGGCTCACATTTATACATGGGTAGCACCAAAAAAACTGGATTTATCTACGTGTTTGAAGAGAGAAGGAAAAAAAGCCTGGGTGGATTATGCCTAGCTCCCCACTATTACCAGTATAGAAAGAAAGAAAGAAAGAAAGAAAGAAAGAAAGAAAGAAAGAAAGAAAGAAAGAAAGAAAGAAACATGTGGATGAGTGCGCCTGTGTGCCTATCTAATGTCTCTGTGTCTACTGTATGTGGGGTGGGGCGGAGAGAGAGTGAGCTGGAAGGTGAGGGGTATGAATGCCATGACTTTTATTTCCAACCTGAGCCCTGCAGTTTAAAGGCTAACCCACCTTCCACCCCGAACTCCAGCTGTGCTGCTAAGGTATGTTGGCTGGAATAAGTGGGCCGATTGCACCTGTTTTGTCCAAACTATGCCCCACCTTTGTTACCTTATAAACGTGGGAAGGTTAGCCCTGCAGCCTGTTTTGTTTTTCACATCAGCCTGCCTGCCACTTGCATTTCAGGATACTATATTCCATACACTTCCTGGGATAAGGCCCCTCTATGAACCTATCCCTTCTATGTAGCCGACAGGGATCTCTTTGCCTACATTTGATTTTACACACAGAGATCAAACTGTCAACCCCCGCTCTGTGGCTGTGATACACTCGGGAGAACTTCAGGGCCACAACTATAAACCACAAACTTCGGGGCTGTGTGGTGGGCTGGGATTATTGACTGACAAAAGAAGGAAAACGTGAGCTTAAGCAGCCAGGTTATTTATTTTACTGTCACCTAAAGCATAAATGGTATTGGGAGACGAGGACTTCAGGATTTAGTTCGGCGCTAGTAGTAAAGAAAGCGCATTTTAGCACTATTCAACCTTTGCACACCCGGCTGCAGCTGAGTGAAGACGGCTTATTGTTACAAGGTAACACACGACAGGCTCAGGCTCAGGCTCAGCCAGTGTCAACACCTGAATCCGGCTGAATAGCACATACAACGTAGTTACTCTACAGATTCACATCTTGAGCAGGACTGACCAGTGGGGAATGGCAGCCTCTGCAAAGAGGTTATTTTCTAAAGCAAACGAGTTAATTCCCAAGATAAATCAGCCATTTGTGATTTAAGATTTTAATTTCCTCCCTTTCTTTCTAAGGCTCGTCGCTTTTTGCTGCTACATAATATTGTTAAAAATAAAAAAAGCTCTTAAACTGTCAAATCCATCTGCACTGTTCTAGTGCTGCATCCCGTTGGGAACTTAGGCGTGAGTCTGGAGAAAGGCTATTGGTGTTGATTAATCATTCTAGATCGATCACTACGACAAGGTCCAGAATATTGTGTGGTTCAGTTAAATAGGCTTTGCTGTGATTTCCTTTAGATTTAGGTCTCCCGCCTTGGGATTTTCTGACATTCCCCCAAGAATCCTTTCTCGTGAGTCCTTGCCGCAGGTTTTAGCCAGTGCCCGGGTATGATGGACAATGGACCTTCCCTCAGCACCGATCGCAGAAGTATCAAGATGGACAAACCCCCTTTCTTTCCTTTCGTGGGTTCTCTCTGAAAAGGGGAGGTAGCTTGCTAGTCATAAAAATCAAAGCAAAGCTAGGCAGTGCCTATTGTGCTGTCGCCATAAAAGGCTCCTTCCAAAAGGTACCTGCCTTCGTTTCCCTACACTGGGCCACATGCATCAAACTCTCGTTTTAGTCCAGAGAAGGTGCTGTGAAGAGCTCGAAAGCAGCCGTCTGGGCGACAGGCACCATGGCAAGAACAGTGACAGGCTAGCAAGAAAGTTGGGCTCCCTGAAGCGCGTCGGCGGGACAAAATCTACGTGAAACTATCGCCTTTTGAGCTCAACAAAATTCAAACTGTGCAACAACCCCCCAAAAAGACCCCAGAAGGATTTTGTTGTTGTTGTTGTTTGGCCTTCTTGCGTCTGCCTGTTATTTCTTAATATTGCATTGCCCCAAAGGGCTCCGTTCTGGCTATGGGCGGCGGTTGCAGAAGGCCACAGACCATACCAGCAGTTTGCAATGTTAAAAAGGGGACCATGGGGCTGTACTTTGACTTGGAGGCAGATTTGCTACCAAAAAAAAAAGAAAAAGTTTGCCCTGTTCTTGTCAGGAAAGAGTTATGAGCGAAAGCTGGCAATTTAGGGCGGAGGTTCATTTGCTTAGTTAAGGGAAAAGATGAAGCGAGGGAATGAGCAGAAATCAGAAAATACTCTGAGATGGGGAAGATTTAACTCAACAGCAAATTCCCCGTCCATCGCTGTCTAGCTGTGCCTATATGAATGCTCCAGCTGGTGTAACATCTTTGGGTAGCTGCCCTTTAGCTTAGCTCCTGTCACTTGAGTTCCCCGGGAATTCATGCGACCTGTAGCGTTCTACAGGAGGCCAGGAGATCTCTTTGGAGTCTTTATTTGCTCCTCTGCATTCCTGGCATTGAGTACAGCGAAGCGATTAGCATGGACAGAAAAAAGAAACTGGGGCTCTAGGGCACTCGCTGGGGTGCTAGGGGTGGCCCCATGTTGCTTCCTGCCAAGTGCAGGACTTGACAGCGTTTCCCATGTCTCTGTCTTTAGCAGGAAAGGTGGAGTTTTGTCTTTTCTTTGCCCAGCTACTGAGTTGAGCTTCCCTGAATCCGTAGAGGAGGATTAGGGCGAGAATGCAGGCAGATGGGTGCGCTGTGCGGTCCCAGACCCCGGGAGCATCACACCGAGGAGAGCGCAGCACTGGGGGAAGCTGGGTGAGCTCTATAGTGGGGTCTCTTACACCAGGGGCCAATCCCACGGAGGAGTGAGCCCCCTCGACTGCCAGGATCAGGCCCTATGAAGGAGAATAAAAAGGAACCATGTTCGGAGCCATGTTTGAAATGTTACAATGCACTGGCAGCGCGGGCGGGCGGACTGTGTGCTCTGGGTATGATGCCCTGCGAACTGAATTTGCACAGGCCAAATAGTGCCTAGGCTGCTTGCTTAGCACGTGGCGAGTGCCAGACCCACACTGGGAATAAAGGTACCTACGTGTAAACCGATCATCAGCAAACCACGGCTTGTGCCCCTCCCGACGCCGCTTTGTCGTGCGCTCCCCATGCCGGGGTCTGCACTGCGCCAGGGAGCGTTTCCCTGCTCGCCTTCTCTAGGGGCATCAGCGCAAGAGGCTCCAAGGGGTAGCGGCCAACGCAAGTCTCCATCCTGCGGCCCCTGCGCGCCCAAACCTCCCACGGAAACCAGTGTAATCTCCAGTGGAAGCCAATGGGCAGGACGCCTGCGCACGAGTCGCGGGATAGGGCCCCCCCTGAGCGCGTCTAACCGGCCTTCAGCCCTGTCCCCAGCCCTCGACACCTGCCCGCCGGCATCGTGAGACCAGCAAGGCGGCTCCCTACAGACCCCTTGGCAACAATGCAGCTCAAGCAACAGATGACGAAGCCGATCTCAGGGGACTCCCCTTTTCTCCCCCCGGGTTTAGGTCGCGGCAGGTTTTCTCTCCGCTCTGCCTAGCCCAGAGCCATCGCCTTACGCTCTGCTAAACGCCCAAATCAGAAAGGCCGCTCAGTATTTCACAGCACTGATGGGAAGGGGGACACATGAGGACAAAGGTCATAGTCACAACCCCCCTCTGCCCCCGGCTCGGCACTGTCCCAGCCAGACCTGGGCTTGGCTCTGCAGCCCCTCACACGCTTTGGGGAAAGAGAAGGGGGGGGGGACACACTAGTCTAGGATGCAGAAGACTAGACTCATCACCAGAGTCTCCTACCCCTGCCGCGTAGATAGCAACCCCTAGGATCACCTAATCACAGACACAGAGACATAGCAAAGTGCAGGAAAAGATCAAAAAGGGGCTACCTTGGCAACTATAGTAGATTAGGAGCCAGCTGCTGGGCTGGGGGCGGCCGCTGCCTGCCTGCCTGCCGCGGGTACTCTCCTCGACTACGCGTATTCTTAAGCAATAACAACGTAATCCGTATTATCCACCCAAGAATACCCGTCACCGAAGAGAGTCAGAAATCTGCCGAGGCTGCTGCTGTTGCTGGAACTGCTGCACCGGGGCAATAAATCCATAACTATATTTCCCCTACAGAGGAAGGAGAAGGAGAATCCACAGAGTTGCTGAGTGATCCCGTCCCATTATCCAGTGGTTGCTGTACTTCCAGTCCTGGAAAGGAAAAGGGAGAAGCGAGCTTTTAATACACACGCCTGCATCCCCTCTGCTGTACTGCTGCCTTGGTGGAGCAGCAGGCTCTGGTAGACAAGGTGAGAAGGAATTCAATACATAAACAAACAAAAGTAAGGTTGAATTTACCTGATGATTTCCTGATTTCTTCCTCTGTGCTTGCCTGGCATCCTATTCCCATCTGTGTGCTCCATCAGTTCTCTCTGGGTGCTTGGAATAGATGTCACTTACAGCAACAGATGCCTGTGAAGTAGATGCACAGTTAAGCAAACAAATTTTACAAATCTGTTTGCTTAGGTGGCTTTGGGGGAACTCAGATAAAGAAGCAGCTGCCTGAGAGAATTTCATCTGTGCATTTGGAAATTCATCTTACAAGTCCTGACTTACACTCCCCCACTGCATCATCCAATACATAAATAAACTAGCCAACTAAATAAAAGCATTAGATCCCTCTACGATTAGGCACTTCGTTTCAGGCCTGTCTGATGAGCTAACAGCTAAGGCGAAAAATACTTCGCAGTATGAAATCATTAAACTTCCTTTCACCCATGTGTCTCCAAAGAGAATATCTGGCACCCATTGAATCGACAAGCTGGTTCCGTTTGAATGGGTTAGGCATCGTTTTGTAGTACCCTAACTTGTGATAACACTGTCGCCGTTCTAATATACACTTCCCATGCATTACTGTGCAACTGGCGAGAACACCTCCATAGTGACATCTTATCACCTCTACATTCCTGCAAACATTTTCAAAGGAGAATCGGAAAAAAGTTATTCCCAAATTGAGCCTGAGATTCTGATGGTCAGAGACAGTAGTTCTGTTAATGTTCTCTTATCAACATGGCTCTTACCGGGGGTGGGGGCGGGGGCTTCGTTTCATGATCCTGCTGCGGATACTGTGATAATAAAGGTTTATTGTTCTCCTACTAAATAGAAAGGATATCTGAAACGTCATTGCACAATATACTTTGCATTTCATTAGGAAGTTCCCGATTTTGTTTCACCCAAGCTGTTAATATTAAGAGCAGCGTCCTTCTAGAAAAGGATGGGGGGGGGGCCTCTGAAACCTGGCAATACAGTTAGATTTTGCAAATTGTGTGGGTACTATACACTTCTATGTATATTATATACTTCTTCAGTCATGAGTAATTATGCAGCATGCATGGCTCTTACTATCCAGTGTGTTCTGTAACTGACCAGCTTGTTGATCCGACTGCAATTGAAATTAATATAAAATGTTTCCAATTATTTCAGATTCCTTCTTTAACATTACTTCTTGGATTTCCTGACATATGCTTCCTACAAACACATTCAAGGGGCTAGCATTTTTGTTTGTGGATTGTTACACAGACCGTTTCCTGAATGAATGAATGAATAAATGAATAAATAAATAAATAATACAAATGAACATGGCTTTGGTAGCTACATGAAAACACAATTTCCGTTCACTCGTCTATATTTTAATCTCATTTCGGTGGACTTTCTAATATACCTTGAACACTGGAGGCTCTGAAGTTGCATTTTAAATGGCAGATAGAAAATAAATAATAAACAAATTATCATTGTCTCTACTGTAACGTTTAAGGTTGCCTGACAGATTGTTCCGGCAGTCGAGCTAAAATAACTGATGCAGCGGGTTTCCTTCAGCTTGAACAAAAGCCGTTTGAGAAAGTCAAATGCACCGGTTCATGAAGAAAACATTGCATAGAGTTAAAGCTGAACCAATACTCTTTGAAATTCGAATAAAGACACAACTCCACAATAAAGACCCTCGCCTCCACGAATGCATCAATAAATAGACGTCCAAACTTTTTTCGAATATAATTCTTGCGCAAGACCTGTATAATGCGAATAATGTTATAGTTTCCTTTATAAGATTGCTCCCCTCTCTTTCCGATGCCTTAGCACCCCTCCCCACGAATACGGATCGTTCCTAAACTTAATCCTGCAGTCCCCCGGTTTAACACTCCAAAGCAGTGATTGCCTTGCTCCGCGCATCCCCCTCGCCTCCGCCCCTCCCCGCTATACAGCACCTACCAAAATGGTTGAATGCATTCAGCACCCGGAGCGAGTGGACAGTTCAGTCCTTGGAGGCTCCCGGCGGCGCCAGCAACGCAAGTGAAAGCTCTGAGCACTAAGCAAAGCTTGCGACTGCTTCGCTGGGGCAGCCTGACTTACGAGAACACCATTTCCTACGAGACCACTGGCGCTGGGTGCATATTCAATCCAAACCTCCTTAAACTGTCGGATCTCCCCCCACCCCACCCGTCCCCCGCCCTCCACCCCCCTCCCAAGCCAGTGCACACACACACATACCCACTCGACACGCCAGGAATAAAAATCCCCGCCATCGCTGGCGTTTTGCTGATCAATTTACACCTTTGCCTCTGCAGACTGCGGATGCCCTTAGCGAAGCTCGCGTCGCTATTAAGTACCTTTGTTCCTGGATTCTTGCAAGCCATGTTTATTCGGACCTCCCTCCCTGCTTCCCCGCCGTAATAACGGGAGGTGTCGGAGCCCTCCAGCCAATGCCCCTTCAAGGCACCGCTTCAAATATCATGGTGATTACTGGGTGGGGGGGGGGAGTGGAGGGGCGGAAAGGGAGATTTCACAATTAAGCAATCGGGAATAGAGCTTTAAACCGAGCTAGAGAGCTGCCCGGTTTTGCCAAACGGAGCGAAATTCAGGGGAGGGGTGATATCAATGAATAGGGAGACGCGATGTCTCTCTGTCCGGAATATTATTGCGAATTAGGGTGTCCGCAGGCAGCGGGGAGAGGGAGAAAGGAAAGGTTTCTCCTGGTTAAACATGCTGCCTCCGTTAAAAATCTCTGAGATTTCGCTCCTCGTCACATACCCAAGTAACTGCCACAAATCCACCTCTATTGAGACGCTTACCCTTTAAATCCAGGTTTCAAGCAGAACTCCAACTGTGTGTAAAACCAGGGAGTCATCTGATATGTGGCGGGGAATAGGCTCCGGGCAGCAGAACGCGGCTCTCTCTCCTGGTGCCGGATTACTGTGCCCTGGGAGCGAAGCCCGGCGCCTCTGGCTGGCCGTGCCCAGTTGCCTTCACTCATCGGCGGCTGCTGGTGCTTTCCGAGTCCCCGGCGATCGCCTTTCAGATGATGTGAGCTTCCAGAGAAGGAGTCGGAGAGAGAGAAGGAAAAAAATCGCCTAATGCAATCAAATCGATCTGATCTACACCATCTGTCGCCTGCCACTACATACAAACGTTAAAATAGGAAAACGGGAGACACTGACAGCTCAAGAAGGTTGGTCTGCAGAGTTCATTTTTAGCAGAGCATAATTGGCTATGGGCAGCATACAGTTACCAAAGCTGCTGTTAACCATCCAGTAGTGGATCCCAAACATGCTAATGGTGGATTAATTGAGGAAGACCTGACGTGCAAGCTTCATAGTCTCTTATTCATGACTTCCCAATGGGAAAGGACCAATGCCGTGTGGGACTATGGTAACATACAGTCAAAAAGCTGCTAAGAAAATGGCTCTGTGTTCATAGCACCTCTCTCTGATAACAAACATATGTCGACCAGAGCCGTTTAGCCGGATGGGGGAAATGAAATTTTCTTGACCAGGGTTAGCAATTCCCATCGCTTGCACTTAAAGAAAAGTAAAATACAGCCTGTAAGTCTAAAAGGCTTTAACATGTTTGTCTCAGGATTCTCATCTAGAAAGGCAGAACACTCCTGTACAACTGGGGGATAAAAAAAAAATTACTTCTTCTTACTGTGATCAAAGTACATCCATAGCAAGTAGCTAAAAATGCAGAGATGCTAATTTCACCAGGATTGACGCAAGGTCGTTTTAATGCCAGGAACCCTTTTGACTTTTTCCTATGGGAAAGGCTTTTGGGCAAGACATTTCCGATCCTTGAAATTTGGCATAATCTTAGTTAAATATGATTTTTGAGGGAGGGCGGAGAGATGGCGTGTGTGAATGTGTTCAGATCTGCAGACACTCTTGCTGCCAAAACTCCAATTTGCTTGCAGTTTCTAGTCTTTCTCGACTATTTTTTTAATATATAGATAGAGCGAGATGAAGAGAATATACACCCCATCGTTATTTTCTATTCTTGTCTCTAATAAATACATCACTAATAGTAAAAAATGTTCCCACTGCACAGAAAAAAACAGATTTTTAAAAATTATTTTAAACATAAAGAAAATACAATTTGGGGTGCATTTCTCTGAGGAAGAATTTAGAGGGGGAAAATAAAAAATAATGCAAGTAAGATGATTGCTGTTCACATGCTTAGTGCTGAAAGGAAAGCTTAGACAATGGCCACATGTGCCCAGACTTATTAGCACTGAATACGGCACTTAGTGATTTTATTCTCATTGTATAGAGTCTACACGTTTCTCCTGTCATCGCTGGATCATCAGGAAGCTCCTGTTCATTTCCACCTTTACCATATAATCAGCAGATAATAAATAAATATTTAAATAAATAATCATCCGAATGTCTGAATGTAAATGTTCCAGTAAACAATTAGTGCTTAGGGTAATTCTGGGGTTAACTGCATGTGTCTTCTGGAAATTTGTGTTAATCTCTTTAGAATAAACCTAACAGTTATGAATTAGATTAGCCTTGAAAATGTAGCCTAAAGACAAATCAAACAATTTACCCAATCTTTTGTTTCAGTATACATTAATTAAGCACTACTGCCTAACTGCACAGATTTCTTGGGTCAGAGCCACAGATCCGAGCCTAAAATGCCTTTATTATCATTTGCGTCCAACTATTGCCCTCTGCAGGTCATGCTCCAAGACCTAGGTAAAGCTATTGCACATCCGAGAGAAACGTATGGCAATCACGTTATTTTAGACTTTGTCCCCATATTTAAAGAGTCAACTTTTCGTATTACATTTGTTTCCATTTGGACTTTTATAACTTGTAAATCAGGGAACCCATGTTTTAGAAGCAGGTGCTCTTTGTGGATTGCGTTAGATATTTATTAATATATATATAATATATGTGCCTTCAATCTTATGGCCTCCTTTCACTCTGGCCAAGGAACCAGAAAAAGTCAAGGTGCCAGTTTTGAACCTTGTTTTCTTAGTATAGGACAAGAAAGCTCTCTGGGCAAATTCCCACTGGTGCTTTCTTCTCTGGGTATCTCAGGAAAATGTGGACATGACACACAAACAGTGTGAGATTCTTCCTCGCTCCAAGGAGCTCTTCCGACTTTCCGAGTGTAACTGGAAACTTTCTCCCTATTAAAACTAAAGTTTGTCGGACTCACGCCCTGAGAATTCGCTTGGCAAACCACGCAAGTCATTAATAAGCCGTTCTGACTGTAGACTGGACAGCTTGGAACTGCCTAGAGAAACAACAGAGCTCGCCTCCCAGCCACCCAAAGAAGAACGTCCATTGCCTCTTGATAAGAGATCATTTCATATTTCTGTAGGGAAATTTCTATAATTTTTGATTCTCTGTCAGGTATGATTTCCGCAATGACAATTCGCTGTACTTCAGACCTGTATTCTCCATCACAACAGAGCACCCAATCAATAGCATGCAAAATATCCTGCCAGAGTCACAGGAAATGCTAAAGCCGTCTAATTATTAATTGCGAGGCTAAAGATCATTTGATAGCATCTCTCCTTTACAAAGATCAGTGGTACGATAACAAGCCTTTCCTTCCGTTGTTGTCCTGTTTGGACAAAGAGCTATAATAAAATTCTGTAATAACAAATAACAGTATTGACACAGTGTTAATTTTTTTTAAAAAAAATTACCACTGCCCCCATAAACTGAGTGACAACATTCATTGAGAAGAGGAGCATAATGATGTCACCAAAGCGCAGCAGGCCACTTGCTGGAAAGAGTCCAACTGTGCCCCTCAACCCTAAAAACAAATTGCATCTTATTATCTTTTATATTCCGATCTCTTTAGAAACATCGACTTATATGTCCCAAAGGAGCTGGGAAATTACGCTATGACTACAATAATATAATCGTGGCCAATTCGCAGACCGTCCAGGGGGAGAATTCCCCCATTTTAGAGAGTTTTTAATGTTATCTTGCCTCTTGTTTTGGAGAAATCTTTATTTACCCTACACAGGAAGGAAGATGTCTCTTATTGCTTCCTATCCTAAGTACTGGAAAGATGCATTGCTACTGGGCGGACCGCTCTTCCTCTGACTTTAATTAAATGCAAAAATTATTCCCGCCATGCAATCCGCGCTCTCTGATGTAAAGATCTGGTGCAGTTCGTTCCTATGTTCGCACAGGCAATCTTCCCCTAGCCTCCTAGCAATTTAAGTCTAATGAACTCCAAGAAAATGCTCGCACATGTTGCTTCCTTCTCATTTGGTATCTTTACAAGGAGAGCAGAATATGTAAGGGGAATAAAATGCAGCCTTGTTAGGAACTTTCGACAGTCACCAAGTTCAGCAGCCCTTTGGCCCGCGGAGCAGGACATTGCAGTTTTGCCTCCGTGTCCATTTGGTTTTTTGTTTAATGAACTTTCGGCCCTTACGGGTGATTTTCTGTGTGCGCCCGCGCGCTTTAATCAGCCGCTTTTCAGCTCAGAGTTCTATTTTCAAACGCCAGGGAAAGAAGCTGCTGTAGGAAAATGCACCATCTCCGCAGATGTTTCAGACAAACCGGCGGAGAGACGCTCATTAAAGCGCTAAAATTGCCTTTGTTTGTGCTGCGGAGAGAAGTTGTGTGGCACAATACCAGCTAACGATCTTAAAACGGGGAGCGCTTCCTGAGAGGGGATATCGCCCTAGTGCATCTCTGGTTCCGAGATGCAAACCGTGCACGGCCCATTAGCCCGGCGCGTCCCCAGAGGGGGGAAAGACCACCAAGCTCTGTGACACGCCCCCCCCTTCAAGTACCCTTCAGATCCAGGACTGAGAGAGAGATCGGAGTGATGGAGGGTGCAGGAACTGGCTCATTGAGATGCAGCTCACGGAGCAGATAAAGGGCAATGCTTAAGACCGATCATATATTCCATTGGAACAGGCCGCCCGGGCCACGCTAAGGGGCCGCGGCGTCTCCCAGAGGAGGGAAATGTGCGCGTGTAGGAAATGCGTGCGGGGGGAAACCGAGCGCCGCTGGCGGCAGCAGCAAAGTGCAAGTCCAGGAGCCGCGCTGCCTCGCGGTGCCCCACCATTGTGTGGCTGCCGCTGCAGCTCCACTTCGCGCACCCCCCCGCCCGCCCCCAACGCACACGTCCTTGCACGCACCCCAGCGGTGCGCGCGTTGTAAATGGCCCTCCCGTGCAGAGGACTCTGCCTCGCCTTTCGGGGCACCTGCCACGACCAGGCTGCCAGCCTCGGAGCCGAGCAGGGATTATTAGCAGGGCGCCAGAGCAAAGCTTTGGTAAGGAGGAGGGAAAGGGGCAGCGGCACGCACGGGGCAGCCTGCCCTGCAGAGCTGAGCCCTGCGCGCGGGGCTCCGATCTCGCCGGGCGATGACGCCTGCTCCCTGTGGCTCGTTAGCGTTTACACTTGGCCTCCCTCCCTCTCCGCTCCGCTCCTCCCCAGCCCGGTCGCCGCCGAAGCCGGCACGCGTTAGGCAGAGCGAAGGAGCCCCCTGCTGGCCGGACGGGAGGAAGCGCAGAGCCGAACCTTCCAATGCCGAGCGGGTGTGCGGGACCCGGGGCTCCCCCGCTCTCCCCCCCCCCCACCGCATAGAGCGGGGGGGGGGGGGAGGGAGGGGTGCAGACACGGAAACCGTCTTTCCCCTCTGCTTTGTGCAGAGCTGGGCTGGGCGAGTCTGCTCTGGCGGTCGAATCAATGGCCCACCGCCACCAGCATGATGCTCCTGTTCCTGGAAGCACTAATCATTGCAATGGGGGAAAGTTTACTGGGCTGACTGGGATACATTTCGTACTCGCTGCCCTAGATGGAGAGAGGCTGGATTGCGGCTACTGTTTGGTTCTAATAAATCCCCACCCCATATTTGAGTCCTCCCTCCCGCATACAAGCTATCCGTGGGCTGGAGTTTAATCCAGACATCTGGAAGCTGCCCAAGGTCTCTAGGAGAAGCCTAAAGGGGCTATTATACCGCATCAAACCAGTTCGGTGTCTTTGGGAAGCAGAGTGCTACAAACTGGGTTGCGTTTGAAAGCCGAGCTAGGCGACTTGCTTCGAACGGCCGGTTGCATTCATTGTTCAGCGGAGGTTCTTAGAAGCCCCGTTCCTTACTTTTCACTCAAACCTTGACATGTGGTTATGCATGAATGTGCGTTTATTGCCTGTGGTTGTTTACTGAAAGAGACGCTCTCTTATGCACAGGGCAACGAGAATGCAGAGAGAAGACGGATCAGCCCCACACCTGGTTCAAAGAGGCAGCCCGAACAACAGTGGCCAGTTGTAGTTGAGTACCAGGACAGGGGACTATGAGAGCAATCCTATACGTTACGGCTCCTGCCACTGGGATATGCACACATTTCACTGCCTTTTGGGACAGAAAAAAAATACGATCTAGATTTATTATAAAACAGCAGCAGCCAAAGAGATAATCATCATATTGAGGAGATCCACTGAAAACAAAGCTTCGCAGAAGGACGTGATGTCTATAAACCACGTATGCCACACACATCATTGGAGCAAGGGTCTTCCGCGGTGGGAGTGGCCGGCCTGTCTGCTGGCATCGAGAAGCTCTGCCCAGTGTCTTTACTCTTTGGGGAATTAAAGACATACGAACCCTGACAAAAGACTGAAATGATGTCAGCAGTTTTAGCTGAAAGCAGGTGCAGGGATGGCTAAAATACACTGCCTCAGCAGAACCTCTCTGATGCCTCCTGGCCTGCCATGAACAGCAGTCACTTCTCTGTCGGGTCTTGGTCATAAAGGATTCCAGAATCAAGCCTAGTTTGGCAAGTTAAATCTTGGCTCATATTTTGCCACGTGGTAGCAGTGAATGATAACCTGAAAAAAATGTCATAACAGGGATCCTTGCATGTCAAAACATATATGATATAATATATGAAATATTAATTGATGAAAGGTTTTGACTGTCTAATTATTCTTCCAATATCTTTACCCATATTGCCAAATTCACAGAGATGTCTAAGCTTGGTCATGTTCAGTGTGTAACTTATAAAATCTCAGTTCAGATCTTCACTCTGAAAACAGAGTTTTCAAAAAGATCATGAATTGTGCTTCCTTTTCAGCTAGGGTTGACTGAGGCATAAGTCACATAGGCAAAGGGCCACAGTTTTCCCAGCTTTGAATTCTTTGCAATCAGCTGGACACATAGGCCTGTAATGTTTGTGGTTTGTAACTTAGCAAAATATGGAGGAGGATCTTGTGTTTAAGGCACTGGACTGGAAACCAAGTTTGAATCTAGGTTTGAATCCCACCTCTGCCAAGTCATAGAATCTCTCTGTTCCTCCTTTCCCCATATTCCAAAGATGGATAATAATACTCCTTTCTCTTCCTTGCTTGTTCATATTATATGCTTTCAGGCTAAAGAATGTCTTCTATTAAGTATAGATATAGCATCTAGAACAAAGAAGCACCAAACTCATTTGTGATTTTTAGGCACTATAGTTAAGATATAACAGCTAGTCATATAAAACTCTGTTAAGGTGATGTCAGTAAACATAGTTGGAACTGAAATTCCACCCTTCTCTCACCTTGGTGTGCTGAGGATTTGAGGTTCAAGCAGTATGTAAAAAAAAATGTTCTGAGGTCATTTGCATAGAAACATATAATCTCTGCAGTCATTGGTAGAATCAAATATATTTAAGGAAAAAATTTAGGTCTTACCTCTGATTTTCCAGCTTTTGGTTGGTTGAAGCCAGCTTCTCTGCTGAGTTATTTTGCATATATTAAAATAATCACTTTCACTCTGAGATTTTCTTTGCCAAGTTTCATTCCAAATGACAGTCTTTTGACCAACTAATAAATTACTGTAATGAGACTAAAAAGGGAAATGCTGACAGATCCTTAGCTACAGCCAGTACCAGTAGGGGCTATTATTCTAATAAATGTTATCACTGTCTTTTGCCATACAAGTGTGAGGATTTGAGAATAAAAGCAGAAATAGAGAGCACAGAATGGAGTTGAGGCAAAGCAACAATATTTATGGGAGTAATTATCACAGAGAAAAACTGGAAAAATATGACTACAGCAAATTGTAGCTCTCTCAGATATATTTTTATAAGAAATAGCTCAGCTGAGACTGACCCTAAATGAACACTGAACTGGGAGTGTCAGACACTGATTCTCAGGAGGCTGATATAAGCAGATCCTTTGAGCAGATCAGGCTCCAGCTCTAGCATATTAGATATCTGGGTGTTCAACATCCTACCCTTTCTTGTTGGGAGTTTCTGAAGTGGCACTAACAAAATGAGAGCGTGTCTACTCTCCCATCGGAAAATGTCAAAAATGACCATGGGGCTAAGGTGTTATCCCTAAAGCTGCTGTGATTGAAAAAAATCATCCCTCAGAGCAGAGGTGGTTCACTTTCCAAAATTAGAGAGATACTTCCTTATCAGTTGTGGACAGACAGGCCACTGAACAGCCTCTAAATGACACTCAGACAGTATAGCATTACCATGTAAATAGGGTAATGTGACCTCACAATTTGATATGACAACAATGAAAATACATTTGTTGCTTTTTTCTGCTAATCCATTTGTTACAACTGCTGCCCTCCCCCTTGGTCTTCTTGACCCTCATTTCCTTCCTGGCCTCTTGATGGCTCTGGTCCATTTGGTCACTTTGCCTCACATGTGGCATGCCACCTTAGGGAATGTTCCTATAATCAGCACAGATTCATAGAGTCATGCTTTGTGTGAGATCAGGCAGAAAGATGAGCTCTCTGATCAGACCCTGGTGTCTACTAGAAAAATATACTGCACCCTAAAGAACTGCATGTGGCTCTACTGCGAAACTGAATATTACAAGTTGAGAGGGAGTTCCTATCCTCTGGAATTGTTTAGAAGGAGATAACTCCATCTAGGGAAAGCAATGGGATGAAAATCCTCTCTCTCAAGAAAGGATGAATTGTTTCAAGGAGCCTAGGCAACATCAAACCCCACCGTTAGGTACAGAGGAGGTAAGAACATGCTTTAGGCAGACAGTTGTGAGTAAGCCTGAGAACTAAGCCTGCTGCAGGCTCTCTGCACCAAGGTGAATGTTACCCCTTATGAGTAAATTAAGTTTTATGAAATAATTTTTCAGCATCGGAATCCATGATCTATTATCTAACATGCTTTGGGCAGCTAATATTTTACAACTGACATTCATCTGTCTATAGAACCTATAGCCCATATTGTTTGGAAACAAACGAATCACCAACTAAAGTAATGAATTATTATTGTTTTTTAAATGTGCCCTCCTTTGGATGGATTAGATGCATCCAAGAAATTCTGCACGCAGCTTGAGAACTCTGTAGGTGTTGTTGCTGCTCTAAATCTGTCTGTGAGAAGAATTATAAATGGTATTTACCTTTTAATTAAACAAAGCATCTTGCAAATTAAACACATGCTCTTGCACATCAAAATTTAGTTAGCGTCTCTTTTTATTGTGCATCCTATGGCACCCTAGCAGTATACTGAGTCTACAGCCAATACATGAATACACACTGCTAGTTCCCCCCTCCTCTGCACTTTGTGCACTATATATTAGATTTGTTCACATCCAAGGAAAACATTCTGTAATTTGCCTTTAATAATTAAGCAGCTCTCCTGCTTACTGTTCTTTTCTGCTTAAAATGTGGAAGTATATTTGTGTGCCCTAGAAGGGCAAAGAAGCAGTTTTGGACATTATCTGATGTGTGTCTTATTATCTTACGTAGGAAATTTGACAGTGAATGATAGAACACCTTAGAGGTTTTTAAGAGAATGATAAAGGCAGTGAGGTTTCGCATGAATGTAGAGTCTAGTTCCTAATAGCTAAATACATTTTTACATGCATCATACTAATTTGACATTTATAATTCACTATAATACTGAGTCTCTGTCATTTTCTTGCTGTCAAGATCTCCACATTTGAAAATAAAGGTCCTTTCTATATGTATTTGAACTCCAGCATTCAGTTCTCTCCCCCCTTCCTTATAAGGTAGTCATCATACATTTTGTCTGGTCCACATGAACTGTGCCTTTGGTGAAATGTATGTAATTCAAGCATATCTGTCCAAAGCAAGTTCTTCTCTCTTCTCTTCCTTAGCTGTGAATCTACTTATTTAAACTCCATCCATAAATTCTATTTGAAAATACAGGAAGACAAATCAATTCATGACAGAATGAAACTAAAACAATTAAGAAACTATCCCAGTTGCAATATCAGACAGAAAGCAACTTTTATCAAGAAACAATAACACTGTGTACATAGAATCATAGAATATCAGGGTTGGAAGGGACGTCAGGAGGTCATCTAGTCCAATCCCCTGCTCAAAGCAGGACCAATCCCCAACTAAATCATCCCAGCCAGGGCTTTGTCAAGCCTGACCTTAAAAACCTCAAAGGAAGGAGATTTCACCACCTCCCTAGGTAACACATTCCAGTGCTTCATCACCCTCCTAGTGAAAAAGTTTTTCCTAGTCTCCAACCTAAACCTCCTCCACTGCAACTTGAGACAATTACTCCTCGTTCTGTCATCTACTACCACTGAGAACAGTCTAGATCCATCCTCTTTGGAACCCCCTTTCAGGTAGTTGAAAGCAGCTATCAAATCCCCCCTCATTCTTCTCTTCCACAGACTAAACAATCCCAATTCCCTCAGCCTCTCCTCATAAGTCATGTGTTCCAGTCCCCTAATCATTGTTGTTGCCCTCTACTGGAGGTTTTCCATTTTTTTCACGTCCTTCTTGTAGTGTGGGGCTCAAAACTGAACACAGTACTCCGGATGTGGCCTCACCAATGTTGAATAGAGGGGAATGATCACGTCCCTTGATCTGCTGGCAATGCCCCTACTTATACAGCCCAAAATGTCATTGGCCTTCTTGGCAACAAGGGCACACTGTTGACTCATATCCAGCTTCTTGTCCACTGTAACCCCTAGGTCCTTTTCTGCAGAACTGCTGCCGAGCCATTCGGTCCCTAGTCTGCAGCGGTACATGCAAGCACTCTGCACTTGTCCTTGTTGAACCTCATCAGATCTCTTTTGGCCCAGTCCTTTAATTTGTCTAGGTCCCTCTGTATCCTATCCCTACCCTCCAGCGTATCTACCTCTCCTCCCAGTTTAGTGTCATCTACAAACTTGCTGAGGGTGCAATCCAAACCATCCTCTAGATCATTAATGAAGATATTGAACAAAACTGGCCCCAGGACCGGCCATTGGGGCACTCCACTTGATACCAGACATGGATACCGGACAACTAGATATGGAGTCATTGATCACTGCCCGTTGAGCCCAATGATCTATCCACCTTATAGTCCATTCATCCAGCCCATAATTCTTTAACTTGCTGACAAGAATACTGTGGGAGACCGTGTCAAAAGCTTTGCTAAAGTCAAGGAATAACACGTCCACTGCTTTCCCTTCATCCACAGAGCCAGTTATCTCATCATAGAAGGCAATTAGATTAGTCAGGCATGACTTGCTGATTAATAATAATAAAACTATGCTGACTGTTCCTGATCACTTTCCTCTCCTCTAAGTTCTTCAGAATTGATTCTTTGAGGACCTGCTCCATGATTTTTCCAGGGACTGAGGTGAGGCTGACTGGCCTGTAGTTCCCCGGATCCTCCTTCTTCTCTTTTTTAAAGATGGGCACTACATTAGCCTTTTTCCAATCATTCAGGACCTCCCCCGATTGCCATGAGTTTTCAAAGATAATGGCCAATGGCTCTGCAATCACATCCGCCAACTCCTTTAGCAATCTCGGATGCAGCGCATCCAGCCCCTTGGACTTGTGCTCATCCAGCTTTTCTAAATAGTCCCGAACCACTTCTTTCTCCACAGAAGGCTGGTCACCTTCTTCATATGCTGTGCTGCCCAGTGCAGTAGTCCGGGAGCTGACCTTGTTCATGAAGACACAGGCAAAAAAAGCATTGAGTACATTAGCTTTTTCCACATCCTCTGTCACTAGGTTGCCTCCCGCATTCAGTAAGGGGCCCACGCTTTCCTTGACTTTCTTCTTGTTGCTAACATACCTGAAGAAACCCTTCTTGTTACTCTTAACATCTCTTGCTAGCTGCAACTCCAGGTGTGATTTGGCCTTCCTGATTTTACTCCTGCATGCCTGAGCAATATTTTTATACTCCTCCCTGGTCATTTGTCCAATCTTCCATTTCTTGTAAGCTTCTTTTTTGTGTTTAAGATCAGCAAGGATTTCACTGTTAAGCCAAGCTGGTCGCCTGCCATATTTACTATTCTTTCTGCACATTGGGATGGTTTGTTTCTGTAACCCCAATAAGCATTCTTTAAAATAGAGCCAGCTCTCCTGGACTCCTTTCCTCCTCATGTTATTCTCCCAGGTATCCTGCCCATCAGTTCCCTGAGGGAGTCAAAGTCTGCTTTTCTGAAGTCCAGGGTCCGTATTCTGCTGCTCTCCTTTCTTCCTTGTGTCAGGATCCTGAACTCGACCATCTTATGGTCACTGCCTCCCAGGTTCCCATCCACTTTTGCTTCCCCTACTAATTCTTCCCGGTTTGTGTACAGTGCAATGCAAGGCATATAGCATCTTTCACACAAAGAACTAAAACACTTGACAGACATTTTTGCTTCATAGTACCCTGATAAACTAAGTATTATTATAGCTATTTTACAGTTGGAATAATTGAGCAGAGATAAAATAAGAGACTTGCTGAGGTTACATAGTGAATCAGTCAGATAGCTACAACTGGAATGCAGGAGTACTGGTCCTGATCTGAAGCTTATTGGAACCAATGAAAAGACTTCATGGTTTTGGATTAGCCCCTCTCAATTCCAATTCTCACCTCTAGCCACTTTATCACAGTTGCACATGAGCAACTGACATGCTAGTGCACTTATGCCTGATATTCTATTTTGTTGTTGAATGTATTTGAGATTTAATATAGTTGAAATGAAACCCTTCAAGTGGAATGTTGTCACAGGGTAAATGCCTCCTGCTTTGAAAAGATGCACCTTAAAACAATGGTCTCATGATGCTAAATGAATGCTGAGATGAGATAAGTTATTTACTGGAGCTGTTGGAAACAATTATGGCCCCATTGTTTTACTTATTTTTGAAGTTGGAGACATTGAAATGGTTTTATTTCTATCGAATCACTGTATTCAGTGAATAAAGGGCAAATCAATTGTTGCTGATGCAGCAGAGTGATCGTTGTCCACTGCACCTTTATTCAAAAAATATTTTCAGAATTACTTCAAAAGAGGGCAAGAGGCTATTTCTGATTTTCAGCTGATCAGAAACAAGTTAATTAATAAAGGTACCTGCAACTATTTTTAATGTTTCCTAAATTTTTGATAGAAACCATCAAGTTAGAGAAGAGTTGGAGAAGAAACTATAGACCAATACATTAAAAGAAACATGAGACAAACAGGAAATAAGAGGATGTTTTATATTTAATAATTATTTCTAAAAGAACAAAGAAATATGAACCCCGATGTCTACCCAACTGCTCATGATGGTAGATAAAAGCATTGAAAGTGTTGTGACAACCAACCCTATCTTTACATTTCTGGAGGTGGGTTCAGGAAGCCAGGATTGCTGTGTTGTGACTGGTAATGGAGCTTTTTGCTTCCTCTTTATCTCATTTAGAAAACCATATCTCATGTTGTCTTGTTTAAATGTTTCACAGTTTAACTGGATAGGATTTTCAATTGTGAAGAAAATCTGTATTAGCTAACAAATATTGATCATTACTTCCGCTGATGTGTAAAATGTATCTGGGCTGCAGAGGTGAATTTCTCTTCAGTTTTTTTTCTTTTATAGTCTTTCTATTGATCCTCAAGGTTCCACTTGGTTTACTCAAGAATAATGCAAGAAATGAAGACACTTAACTCTTTCTCAGAACTGCCCAGTCTGTGCAATATTTTTGTGCCACATGTTGGGTTTAGTTTTTCTCATTGCTTCATAATTTATTCTAAAAATATTTTGGGCAGTAAGTATTACCAAAAAAAAGCTGAAAAAAGCTGTTCTGAAAATATAAGTAAAATTAAACAGCATGTAAGTCTTTTTATGTATAGCAGAGAGGCCAAGTGACTCAACTAATTACTCATTTTAAAACCAAAATAACTTATGGGAACATATTTTATATTTTTATGTTAAATATATTTTGTTTATGTTCTTTAATTCATAAGAGCCATAGTTGGAAATCCTTATTTTCTTTTCATCTCTTACTCAGGCAAAATTCCTGTTGATGTCAATGAGAATTTTAAGTGATTAAAAACTGAATAAGAATTTCAGAATTTCGCCCCTGGTGAGGGGCATCTCTGTAAACAGAATAACTAAGGGAATTTCCAGGACTTTTTCCATGGTGCCTGAATTTGTTAGTTAGAATTCTTCCAAAACATGAGAAGAACCATATGTTGCCATGGTTATACATAAAGTAAAACTTGACACAATGATAAGGAAATAGCTAAACAGCTAAAACTCTATTGTAAGAGTTCAGCAATGTATGTGAACAATCTTTACAGCCATAAGAATATGCTGTTTTTCTATCAGCTGAACAAATTCTTGAAGCAGATTAAAATCAGGGGACCTCCAAAGTACTCTGCATTGTCCCACTCTGTTAAACCTTTGATATCCTAGACCTGGTCATGTGACCCAGAACATGTGTCAAAACACTACCTGCCCTCCCACCCCCTAGCTCCCCACCATCCTCCACTAGTGGTTTCCTCAAGCATTCCACAGATTGGAATAAGCCCCCTTATCCAACCAATCAGACAGGGAGTCACAGGCCAGCCACCAATTGCAGTCTAAATCAGCTCCACAATTTACTCTCCTGTAAGGCCTATCTGCTTGCATACTGACAGAAACAGGACATGACATGGGTACACAATAGCCAAGTTTTTTTCAAACTTGGGTGCCTAAAGGTTGTTCTGCATAATGGTGAATTTCACTCTTATTGTAAAAAGAAAAGGAGTACGGCTGCTACTCTGAAACTCTTATTGTACTCGCTAATACTGTATTTAGAACACTGCAAGAGAGAGTTCACTAGTATGCATCCATTTATCTCCACATATGAGTTATATCTTCTATTTTCTGATCCTATTACTTCCAAATCAGCTATGAGAATGTATATTTCAAGAATAGAAGACAAATATGAGACAAGCACACCTCATTAAGCATTCTATATGCAGGCAGAATTGGGAAGCCGGGGATTCCTTAGTGTCTCATTCTCAGCAGGTTTGCAAAAAATAAAACCCAGAATCATTTCAATGTATTCAGAAGCAGTGCAAACAAAATTATATAAATCTCAAGTGTTTCCTATTATCTTCCATCCTTACTCAGCTTCCAGCAACAACTTCTGACATTTATCAGAAGATGTAGTAACTAGAAAGTAGATGGGGGAAGGTGTATGCTGGAAATTTTGCTTGCACAAGAACTGTGGGATTAAACATCTTCTCTCTTCCTTAGAAAATAATTGCCAAATAGGAGTTGTGGTTCTAGGGTAGGATTCTTGCCTTAAGATCAAGAAGTCCCAGGTCGATATCCTGGATAAGCCCTCACAGCTATTATAAAAATTATGGTTCATTTATAAAAGAAGGATGGTCTTGTGGTTAAGGCACTTGCCCAGGAGTTAGGGCTTGTCTACACAAACAGTTAGTTTGTGGCAAAATGGAATGTGAAGATACCCTGCACTAGGCTGCTGTGGTCTAACGGTTCATGTGCAGAGGGCATTACCAGGTTGTTAAAGTGCTCTGAGCTAGTCCCATTTCCAAGAGGACTAAATCAAAGCACTCTAATGAACTGTTAATGTGTGTCAGCAGGGTCTACATAGACAGTTAATCCACACCCCAGCTTTCTGCCAGCTAAATGTTAATGTACACAAGACCTTAGATTATTTTAGTTCAATTCCCTGCTCTGCTACCCACTCACCGTGACCTTGTGTCATTCACTTAATTTGTCTGTGCTTCAGTTCCACATTTGTAAAATGGTGGTAATTATACTCCCTTTCTACCATCCTTTCTCTATCAGACTATATACTCTTTGGAGTAAAGATGAAGTGAGCGGTAGCTCACGAAAGCTTATGCTCAAATAAATTTGTTAGTCTCTAAGGTGCCACAAGTACTCCTTTTCTTTTTGCGAATACAGACTAATACGGCTGCTACTCTGAAACCACTCTTTGGAGTGGGGACTAGAGCTTTGTACAGCATTTAGCACAACAGGGTTCCATTCTAAGCAATGCTGTAATTCAAATAATAATAAAGGTGTTATAACAGCTGAAAACTGAAGTGTTGGTCTTATTTCTAACATTTTGTCCAAAGGGAGGGTGGACATTTCCAGGCTGGATTAAGGCTTCTAGGAAAGGTAAGGTAGTGAAAGTGATTCATTTAATTCCTAAGGAAAGGGGCTCCTTTGTATTTTATCATTTGGCAGGCCTCTTCCAATTCCTCTTCTTTTCCCATCGGAATGGAAGGTGGGAACCAGGAACCTCTTGGTACCAACTGGCGGAAGGCACAGAGGTGCATGAGGGTGACAAGGATTCTCTGGGGCTGGTAGCTACATGACCAGAATGCCATGTAAGGTCTCTACTGAAAGTTTGTGTCAAACTGATCTTCATAATCATTGTGAACTTTATGTACAGATAATATGTAAAGAGTTGTGTGTGTATATAAACACACCTACATACGTATCCTGAAAATTGTGTTCTTAAGGTATGTAAGACAAGTCGTCAGAAGGTGATGAACAGTTTCTGTTCAGACAAGGTATAGGAGACACTTATCTCCCTGGCTGACCATTGTGTATTGTGTGTCTTGCAATGGAAGTCTGTTTGCATATGACATCACCAGCGAATCATGATTACTAGGTCAACAAGAGATCGCAAAATCTACAGAGAAACGTCCACATAGTCCAGTTTATGACTAACATCAAAGAATTAGTCTGGTATATCAGGAGAATGCAAGAAGACACCCAATATTCTGCCTAGGAAGTAAACTGACAATGGGCTTGCTTCATGAACAGAAAAGAACAGCCAAACCTGGCAGTAATCAATTGGAAGGATTTTGGGTGAGCTTTTGCTTTTATGACATAATAATCTCCTATTACTTAAGTTTAGACTCTAGTGTGATTTTATTGTACGTAACCCTTTGTTTCCAATATTTCTGCTTGATATGATTTGAATCTCCATTCTCTGTTAATAAATTTATACTTGCTTTCTCTAGCTCTGTGTAGCTTGAAAGTTTGTCTCTTTCCCCAAAGTAAGTGGGTCCAATGAAAGATATTACCTCAACCACCGTGTCTCATGTCTCTCTAATATCCTGGACCAACACAGATCCATTTGGGAACAGTTGGTCTGTTAATTCAGGTTTCAGAGTAGCAGCTGTGTTAGTCTGTATTCGCAAAAAGAAAAGGAGTACTTGTGGCACCTTAGAGACTAACAAATTTATTAGAGCATAAGCTTTCGTGAGCTACAGCTCACTTCATCGGATGCATTTGGATGCATCCGATGAAGTGAGCTGTAGCTCACGAAAGCTTATGCTCTAATAAATTTGTTAGTCTCTAAGGTGCCACAAGTACTCCTTTTCTTTCTGTTAATTCAGTGAGCATCCCATGGATCAGAGGCTGGAGACTGCAGGAGGATGCTTAGATACACACCAACCTTCGAGTCCTCTATTGCTCACCTGCAGGTAGCCAGTGGGGCCTGTGTAGGCTGAGAGGGAAATACTTGTGCTGCCTATGGCTGGGGATGTCAGGAGCTGACCCCTGGCAGGTACAGACAAAGCTTCCTCATGCTAACGGCTGGTGGTAGCAAGGTGCTTCACAACCCTGGATATTCCCAGCAAGCAACACAGAAGGTTCCCTTTTCACAGCAAGGATTAAGAGGGGGAAATAAAAAGGATATTGTACAGCTTTCACTTTTTGCCTCTAATGGGTTAATGTTAGTTTCAGATTTCAGGAACTTATGGATGCACATGTCTTCAGCTGAAATAAGGATGCAGTTGCCTTGTGAGAACTTTTCCCAATAATTTTCTTAAGAAAGGAATGAAATTGAAAGACAAGAGAAGACTTTGTAATGGCCTTCAGTAAGTAAGGAATGTTGGAGCAACATCTCCCAGGCACCAGCCATACTAACTACTGAGCAAAACAACAAGTGGTAGTCAGAGGTGTTGTCTTACAGATGTAAAAGACATCGTGACAGTTTAGAATGTGAAACAGTGAAGCACACAAGTCCCAATCAATAGACAATGCGGAGTTTGGAGAGAAGACAGCAATGACAGGAAGCATCTGTGCTCTGGTAGCCTCAACAATGAACACACACATTAAAAATATGAAGCACTATCAATCAGTGGCATTGGAACAATTTGTATAGTGGGGGTGCTGAAAGCCATTGAACCAAACTGTAAACCCTGTATATGTTGGAAACCACTTCAAGCCAGGGGGGTGCTGCCACACCCCCATCAGTCCTAGTTCCAGCACCATTGCTATCGATGGCTCTAAACCGAACACTAGAGGCAAAATCTTGCAGTTATTTCTCTGGTAAACTGCCATTGCCTGAATGAGAATTGAAAAATTTTGCTCTAGGCTATTAAGAATACTGCTAATAAATTGAAATAAAATTTCTCATTAGCTTTTACTCTTTGCAGTCATATCAGATGCATGTTAAAGCTGTAGTTGGCTGTAGCAGTAGTCAGGGTTTGCCAATGTTGAGACATATTCAATTTCCCTGTAATGTGTAGACACAGTCCCAAATTCTCTCCATTACTGTTACAATCTGTTTACCTTTACAACAGCCTTCCAGGCTCCATTGTATTAAGCAGGCTAGTGACACAGAGTCAGTATATATCAAAAGTCAAGCCCCCTTGTCAATAACAATAATACTTATAATACTGGAAGTAGAATAACTTTATATAACCCTTTACTGTTCAAGACAAGTCTTTATCCAAATCACTCGGCCATATGAATAAAAGCAAATGATGCAGATGAAAACTAATAAACTGGGGAGATGGGCAGCTGTGCAGAGTAAGGATAAATCTCAGCAAGTGACCATAGAGCTCAGTTATTTAAAGCCTTCTCTTACTCACAGTAAGATGAGTTTAAGAAAATAAACACAGTTCAGTTATTTCCAATGTTTCTTTGTATGTAACTCTAGCTATGGATTCTCCAGTTGAATCTTAAAGAACAAGTGTAGCTGGAAGCATGTAGGACTGCCTGAAGCCAAGTTACAGTAAAGGTGTAGGTTTGTGCAGAAATTAGGAGTCTGTCCAGGGTCTGTTAAAGTCTTTGGGAAGACTCCCATTGATATCAGTGGGAGTTGGATTGGACCCAGATTGAAGACACTGAAGAATCTGTTTTCACTTGCCCTGAACATTAAAAGTTGCACAATCAATGTGCTAGCTCTTCAGAAAAAAACAATAACAAAAAGCTACCATTGTGTTGTATTTTCCCACAGCATAAAAAAAAAGAAATGTGCTCACATCATATGTGCTTCACTTTCTGCTTTCTCTTTTGTCCCCACTGAAATGTGCTTTCTATCTTTTTCAAAAACAAAAAAGGATACATCAGGTTTAAAAAAAATGTTCCTAGACAATGAAAAACAAAGCAGTATATTCTATGTTAAATCAACATTGTGATGAGGGATGAATACAACTCATTGTACTAGATTTTTTCTTGAAAATTATTAAAATTCATAGCTCAGAGTTATGAGTGCTTCTTTAAGAAAGGTACTTATGTTATCCCCAAAATAGCACCCGTGCCATGTGATGTTTCAGTTGCCATGGTTACCACAAATTTGTTATTTAACAGCAAAGAAAATAGATGCACAAAACATGCTAATTATAACTGGTACAAATCTTTCTAAATGTTTTATATGAATATGCATGTGTGTTTGATGCATACGGAATTAGGAATGCCCTTTCTCAAATAATCCTGCAAGTTTTTAGAGTATTTTTGTACCTGACTGCCAAGTACAGTGTGTGGCTATTACAGCACAGAGAAAAAGGAGATTGAAAAATTGCAGTCGGGGTAATTTATATAAAACAGTGCAGTTTTCTATTCAAAAAGCTTGAGATTCCTGCAGACCAAAGATGTTTTTAAATCTATTGAATCTTTGTACTTTTAAAGGACTTTTGATGCATTTGGTTTGTTTTTTCTTTTCTCCTCTCTTTCCCTGTGTGAAAAAGGCTTCATTTCTGGATTGAAATGTCTGAGAAACAAGTCTAAGAATGTTTTAAGTGAAGCTGCATATTACTAAATTGATATGTTAATATGAATGGAATAACTGACTTCCCGACAAAGTACTGTACACCAATTATCATTGCTAAAAGAGCTACTTCTAAAGATAGATACATACCCATGTACCTTGCACACTGTAATACTATGAGCAAAACATCAAGGGCTAGCTTGTGCTTTTGGCATAGCACCCAGGATAAGGGGTAGTTCATAGACAAAGTTTTTCCTAGGGCTCTCCAGTTATACAGTAAGGAAGATGGTGCTGTTATGGGGGGTGCCTAGAGTCATGTCTTTGACTTTTCCATGCCCATTCTCTGCCCAGTTACTCCCAGAGAGAAGCATCTGGGGCATAGTCTCTACTCTTCCTCAAGTGTTGCAGCTGTAATACTTGACAGTCCTAATGCTGTCAGCACAAGAGGGGAGGGAGGAATCCTTACTTTCTTCATAGCTATGTTGGAAAGGGTCTCAATTGACTTCTATATTAAACAAGACCATGACTGTGAGTTCTTGTGAAAGAACAACTAATGCAAGGCAGATATTGGACAGCTGCAGGATGCTTACATTGGCAGAGCAAGCACTGTCAGCAATTCATAGTGCAGATGGGTCAGTGCTTCACATCCCCACAGCCCAATGTTGGCTAGAATTGGATACCCGTGGCTACAGACTTGGCTTCCAATACCTTCCTGATGAAAGGAAGATGATCTATGAAACTCTGGGGCAGTATTATCATAACATGGTCTTTGCCACACTCTTGTATTGTTGCTAAAAATATGATCACTCTTGCTGAGACGTGGTGGGTGAGGTAACATCTTTTATTGGACCAACTTTTGTTGGTGAGAGAGATAAGCTTTTGAGCTTACACAGAGCTCTTCTTCAGGGCAACATGGCTACCACAACACTGCATCACTCTTGCTGTCATTTGAACTCAAGCCCTATTTCTTTTAAAGGCATATATTTCTTCTTTTATGATGATACACTGGCGGAGTTAAGGTCACATGCATGTGTTGTGCTCCCAAGTGATCACATTAAGCAATATGAATCATGCAGTCAGTCATTTATTTATAGCACATTTTTTTCACTTTCACACCCAAAGCACATGGTAGTTGGCTACTGTATTTCAGACATTGCCATGTGTCAGCGATATTGACTGGAAAACCTTCTATGCAGCTTGCTGTCACACAGCTATCGATATCAGCTGTAACAAGATAAGATGTTATAGCATCATAATTCTGTCTGATGCAAGGTAATCTTTGATATTTTACCATCTTGAGAATATTATAATATATACTTAGTTTGATAAATAATATCCTTTTACCAGTTAAGTTGGTTAAAGGCAAGTGCAAGTTAAATTGGTGATGGTGTAGCAACTATCATCATAACTGGAAAAAAATAAAGTTTTCCTCTTCTCCGGAGGGAGGGTGGTGGGTTCTCAGCAATGAGTTGGGGACCAGCTGTGGTGATGGGGGACTGACTGCGGCTCTCCATCCGGTGAAAACAATTAAGTAAGGAACAATGATGTGGACTGTATGAGTTATTGCTGGATAGTCCCCAGATGAGTTAATAAAATTACAGGCTAATTAAACCACATCCCTTGTATCTTGTCAGCCTTTCTGAATGTCCAGGATAACAGCTTAATTCATACACAGGCTTTTGTACATTCTATGCATAAGTGTGCACTCTTTCATCCTTAGTGACTGTGAAGGAAGCCATATTAACAGCACTGGAAAATGAAGTCCTCTAACAACAAAGAGGTGCAGAGTGGACAATGAGAATGGAAGATTCCCAATACTGACCCACAAATGTGCCTTACAACTCTTAGGGCCAGCTATTATGATGAGAGGGCAATTCAGTTTTGGGGTACTCTCTTGAGGCTTCCTCACAAGTCAGTTGGTCAATTAGAGTCAATATTTTGTAAAAAATTAACTTTTTTGAAAAAATTACAAAATTGACCCAAAATCAGCACCACACACACATGCTACGGTAAGTGGCTACTGCTTCATTCATATAATAATTCATAAAATATTTTAATCAGATGGAAAAATATGTGTCATCAGAAAATGAGTTACATAAAGTCAGGAACCCAATAATACACTCACTGAAGTTTTCTTTTCCAATCATATGCTACTATCCACAGAAGGATCAGCCTGCAACTTCATAACACTTCTCCACTTTTTATTGGCATTAAATGCTTGAGCAGATTACCTGTATTAATTACTAATATCTCTTCCATTTTAGGAGGCAGTGCTGTTGTATTCCATTGTGCTGTTTGATTACACTTATGGCTAACCTTTCTGAAAAAATAATTTCCACACAACAATAAAAGTATTGTCTTGATTTTAAACCAACCAAAACATCCTATGATCTGATTTTCAATCATATATATGAGAGTCACTTATGAACAGAGAAGTAGAAGAGGGAAATGTCAAAAGGGTAGGCCAGTCAGTGCAATAGACAGCTAGCCATCTCCTCCTGCTTCATATACAGGGCTGAATACTCATGCACCAAACCTGTGTTTTCATTTAGTATTATTTACTTGCCTCCTGCTGGCTTTCTACTTCCCTGTTCTCTCCTGATCTATCTTTTATGCTACATGTATTGCGTCTAGTGGAATTATGATGGTATGGATTTCTATTCTCAGACACAGCTAATTTATCGTATTGCATACCATGGGTTTATCAGTGCCATCTTAGAGTGACTGCTGTATTGGCATCAGTTTTTAGTTTCACTGAAGTGAAGAGGGTAATCTGCCAATTCCGTACAAAGATTTTCTGCAGCAAGAATGGGGAGCAACTTGAAGGCCATGATTGTTTTCCATGTAAATGGCTGTTTTGGTTTGTGTTTACATGATTATCTGTAATTGATTTGTATGCCTAACTACAATCGCCTCAAGCTGTTTTTAATTAGTTTGTTCTCAATACAATACTAGGGATTATCCATACACAGCATCACAAACCACTTTAGAAAGAGTCAGCCATAAACTGAAGTGAATAGGAAGGTTCTTAATGGGCGATTTAAAGGGAAGAAGTAACTCCCACAATCAGAGAATGTGAGGCTACATTCACAGGTGGATCTGTGGGTGCTATTCCCAAATTGAGTAGACATACTCATGTTCACTCTCATTGAGCCAGTTATGCAAGCAGCATAGTTTAAAGCTGCTTCCCTGCAGCTACTATGGAAGTTATCATAGGGCTGGACAGAGTACAATCAGGGAGTTATGATTGGATTCCTATCAGAAAAGCCCAGGCACAGTGGAAACACAATTTGCTGCTACATAACTGACTCATATGGTGCAATTAAATTCCCAGACAAAACTGAATGTATTGTCTAGTGATTGAAGCAGACTGGCCTCCTCTCATCTTCAATTTTGCTTTATCAATTAAGATAAATCACTTAACCTCTCTGTGCCTCAGTTGAACCTTCTGTAAAATGGATATACTAGCTCTAGACATGTGTCATCAAAACTGATGGGCAATCACTGGTCAAGTGGCCATTCTTGGCAATGAAGGAGGGCAGGAAAAGATTGATCTGCATTTTAGCAAACAACAACATGAAAGCTCTTTCATCAAGAGACTCCATATCTCCATCCTCATAGCTGGAAGGAATTTCATCTAGAGGTAACCTTCAGGAAAATTCTTTTCAGATGGTGACTGGATTATAAAAGTGAGGGGACAAAAACACCCCAGGTTATCTCTTTTTCTCTCTCCCTTTCTCCCTTCCGATCTCACTCTCTTTCCTCTAAGAAGACAAAGGAACCAGACTTTTGACTTTGGGAGAGATCTTGACATGAAAATTTTCACAATGTTGCTGGGAACATGTGGCAAGGATTTTACCTTGAACCAAGTCTAATTTGGTAAGTTTTAGCTACTGGAAAGCTTTTTATCTTTATTTTTCTTGTAAACTTTTCTGACTTTAATATCTTATACTTGTACTCATTTAAAACCTATCTCTTGGTAGTTATATAAACTTGTTTCATTTTTTAGTCTGAATTAATCCACTGTTGTGTTTAAACTGAACTGTTGAATAACTATTTAAAGTAGCGGGCTGTTGGATATTGACTCCTTATAGGGACAACAGGCCTCAAATATCTGAACTGTCCAGGAGAGGGCTGGACAGTGCAGAAAACATATTTTGGAGAAAATTCAGGCCTGAGAATGTACTGGGTCACCCTGCAAGTAGTAACCAGGGCTGCTGGATGCCAGAGAGTGACTAGTGTGTTGCTGACAGGCTGCTGGGGTCAGAGCTGCTGGACTAGGACTGCAGCTATACACAGACAATCAGAGTATGACCTGCATGATGTTTATGAATGGCCCAGTTTGGATGCAACAACAGCAAAGCACTGTGAGGCACCCAAATTTTCAGGGCAGGTGGTGACACAACCCCTCACTGGTGTGGATTGCACCCCGGAATATGATAGGGGTGTAGTCTAAACAGGATTTATACAGAGTATACTATTTTAACTGAGATTTATTTTTTAAGCACTGGTGTAACAGTGTTAAGGGAGTTTCAAGTGTGGTGGCTGGGAACAGTCAAAGACTGGTTACAGCTTGGTTTCTGTTTGCTTATTTTGGGTAAGGAAAATAGAAATAGCAAGGCACAATATGAGTGCCAGAAAAGCAACTATAAAACTAGAGCTGGCCAGGTTGGAGAAAGAACAAAAAGGCAAAGAGCGTGAATACCAAAATTGGCAAGCAGACCTGAGAACCAAAGCTGTAGGGCAGGTGGTGACAACTCCTCACTGATCTGAACTGCACCATGGAATGTGACAATAGTATCATGGAAAAATGTATGGAACACTATGGGAAAATGTAGCTATTTCTGAACTCCTAATATACAACTTTCATTAATAGTCCGATTTTGAACCTGTTTAAATATTTGCACTTTTTGATCATGGAGCTGAGATGAATAACTTTTGAGAGGCATATTCTGATGGATGAAATAATCTATGGATATTATCAATACAGAATGCACAGATGGAGATATTTGTCTGACCTTTTTATAGCTCTGAGTCCTTCCTGTGCCATCAGATGTTGCTGAGGGCATGAACAAGGTTCTGCCATCCATGGGACATCCTTTACCTCTCTTCCCTGTTGTTAAATTCCATAAATTTTCTCTTTATACCAGATAAAATCAAATATGTTATCACCATCTGTGCTATACTATACATGTTAACTACATTATGAGTGGAAATGTACATAGACAGTAATGGTTTACAAGAAACAATTATTAATTTCCACATAGATATATGTTTTCATGGGCTTTTTAACCTTTTAAATAATAATTAAAATAGCAGCTATGACACTATTTTTGTGCCCTTGAAAGTATCATATTTTTAAATTAACTATTAAAAAGGAAATAAATGGTGCTATATTAAGGGTCACATAAAGGGGAAGTAAAAGGGGAAATAAAGGCATTTATAATGTCAGCAGAAGTTTGTGGGCCTGATTCACCACTTTATTGGTCCGATGGCATGCTGGTAAAACTCCACTGACTGCACTGGAGTAATGCAGTAGTGAATCATGCCCACTGACTGCACAGTGGCCATTGTAGTTTTGCAGGTTAGAGTACATCTAGCTTTTCTAACTGGTTACAGTCAGGCTGGTAATTATGTAGACACATTGAAAAAAAAATAGTTCTAGTATGTTTCTCACTGGCAATTAGGATTTTGGGATATCTGATCGTCTCTTAGTGAGACTTTTTTCTGGAAGAAGTGGTCCTTTTCATCTGCTGGTGGTCTGGCAGCCGCATTCTTCCTAATCTTAGCTTCTGGGCATCAGGGAACCTGATGACGATAATTCCCTACCCTCATTCTGGAGACATTTGTCTCACCTTGTATGAAAAATCCTTTTTTTAACCAACGCTTAGAAACTTCTCAGATCAGTTTCATTTGTAAAGTAAGCAAATTCCTTAAAGCAAAATTAAACTCTACACACTGTGGTACAGAATCCATATGATCAATAAACACTAGTGATATCGGAGGTCGATTTTTGCAAGACATAAAAGAATTGGGTCTCAGCCAAGTATTGTCTTCTCTTTTAGGTAGCCAGGCTAACACCAGGGTAGATAGCATCTTTACAATCATACTTCAATCAGTACTCTAACTTACACCAATAATAAGATGAGATGAGTCTCTTTCAAATGAAAGGAACTGAAGGTCTTCATAGCACATGGTTAGAAAACACAATATTAAACAGGATTTAAAATCTCACTGTTGCTATCCTATTACCAGAGTTTGATTCTAAGGGCTGGGAATCTGTCTGTAAGCATTTCACTCAGACAAAAGAGAGTCAACTAATATTTTCTGAAATGAACACAGCCCTGGATGTATTTTAACTATCCAGCTTAGATTCAGAGTATTGCTTGGTTGTATAAAAAGAAAAAGTTTGCATTATAGGTAAAAAAGATAGTTAAAAGGACACTGCCAAATAGCTTTGGCAAATATTGGAACTACATTCTCCTAAACATTTACCAATGTCTTGAGCAATGTTGTCTGAATTTCCAATAAATATTCTTCATATTTTTTATTTCTAAATCCACCACTCTCTCACTGATAATCTAAAAGTAACAATGTTTTTATGTAGGACCTATAATGTTTTGTGCTTGCTGAAGCAGAATTTCAGAGGGAGCATATGTAATTCACAAACCCTATTATCATAGTTGTGTTGACATCATTGAGAAATCTGATGCACATATAACAAAGTAAATAAAATAGAGGTATGTTTGTTTGTTTCATAATAAGCAAATAGAAGCTAAATGGAAAAGCACAAACTCAATAGAGTCTTAAGCAGGCATTAAAAAAAGAAAGTAGAAGAAAATTAGAAATGTATAACTATGGAGACTAAATAAAAATATTATTTAAAAAGAACTAGTCATCAGTATCTCTTTAACATGATGATAAGCACGTGAAAGGGAGGGAGAACTAACTCTGGACAACCCAGTTTAAGTATGTGTTGGAACAAAGATGACGAGATTAAATAGTTATTTACTGAAAAAGGTGACACACAATACGACTAAAATTATGAGATAAATGGTAGTTTTGTGTGTGGAATAAAGACACAATATGTTCTTTGATAATGATGATTTATTTATACAGCTACACAGGTGCACATGACATTGATAAATAAAGGAGTTCACAATCTACCTGAACACAACCCAGAAGAGATGATAAAGAGAGGGGGTGCTAAGATGGCACATGACATAGTGTAAGCACTTCTGTGCTCTGCAGGCAGTATTCTGAGCATTAAAAAATGTAAAAAAAGTATGACTTAGATGTTTCAAAAATGAGAGATTAGCTATACTGAGTAGACCCAGGCTCTAGTCATTGCTTATGGCCTCTGAATAAGTTTCCCTACACAACAAATGTCACAACACTGTTAATTTGAGCAGTGAACATTCCTGCAGTTCCAATTTTCATTCCTCCAGAATAACAACACAGTAGAATGGTTTAAATTACTATGAAAAGATCAGTTACAATAATTTTTGCTTAATTTCTTAATGTAAAAATTTTAGGAGTGCTTATAGAATTGCCATTTATTTAGCTGTTGTTTCACTAAATAATCAGCTTCCAAAGGTATAAATGATATTTTTATGTATTATTAATTAATATCTGCATAGTGGGAGAGCCTCGGACCCCCAGTCATAGATCAGGACTCCATTGTGCTAGGCACTGTACAAACATAGAACCATCTCTGCTGCAACAAGCTTACAATCTAAGTATAAGACTAGAGACAACAGATGGCTTCAGACACAGTTTTGTGGAACATAGTAACAATGCCTGACTATTGAAAACAACAAATACACTTTATTTTTTACTTTTTTCCTTTGTCTTCAGATTCACATCTAGAAAGATGGTTATCTTTTCCCTTTGAAAGTCAATGTCTTATTATTCCAAATGCATGTAGAATCCTCTCCTTATCTCAGAGCTTCTTTCATGTTGCAACCATAGGATTGTTACTTATGGATTCCTTGGTTTATTTTGGGTGAGTCAGCATGAATGGTGTCATTTTTTTCCTAGCAAATCCAAAAAACCACATTCAATTTCTCATAAAATCTATGGACTTTTTTTTCTTTCAGAGCCCCACTGTTAGACCAAAAATCCTTAACAAGTCTTGGCTTTCACTTGGTCTTCTAAAATATTAGATCTTTAGTTCTGAAATTAATTCAATTTCAATAACTTTAAATAATTATCCCAACTTGTTTTTATTCCCAGGGTGTGATTCTGATCTCACTTAGACCAGTTTTCTACAGATGTAAGTCCACTAACTGCTGTGGAGTTCCTTTTGATTTACACCAGTGTAAATGTGATCAGAATGGGAGGACACAGTGGACTTTTTTCAGCCTATTAACATCTCTCTCTCTCTGTAGATCATCCACTGATCCAGACTGCTGCTATGTGTTTTCCTTTCCATCACTGTAAATTCAGACTACATTGAGTAAGCTTTGCTCTCTAAGAAGCTTATTATTAAGTTTATTAGTTCATCATTCACAGATTCCAGTAAGGATCTAACGGCCCTAACTTGCAAGGTGCTCAGCATCCCAGTGAAGTCAATGGGAATTGAGAAAGACAATACAGCACTCCATGGGATTGGGCCTTTAAAGAGCTAGCTGTCATTGCCAAGGTTGGTGAAGAAAAGGTCTGGGTCAGGATATCTCTGGTGTACGTGTGCCTTGAAGAAATCTTCCATGGTAATTTTATTTTTTCCCTTCTGGCAATTTTTTAAAAGTTTTCCTTGCTGTTTGCAAGTCCTGCTGCAAAAATCCACCACTAATGCATTTTTTATCAAATAAAATAACTAACTAGATGATATGTTCCAAGTGGAATCTTTAAATTATCTCCTTGAAAGTTTGAGTGTAGGATTTACGACTGACAGGTTACATATGTCATTATCTCCTTTATGGCTGGAATCTGTTTCAAAAAGAATATAGAGTTTGTGTTGGTATTATCATAATCAATTCTGACAGTGATATTATTGGATTTACTTGAATTTCTGAACACCATCATTTCTTATCGTTGTTTTAAATCTTCTTGGATATTGTGCAGCCTACATAGTATCTTTTATGATTTTCTCATCCATTTACCTAACCTGAACAAATGAGATTACTAAATGATGGTAAAACTATCCATGATTTTTTTCTGAACTACAATAAAATACGGTGCAAATTATTTAGCATATTATAATGACTGAAAGGTCTATACAGGTGCAAGTTAATTTGAAAACCAGAAGAAAGCATGCTCACATCTAGTTAGCATCCTTTTGAATATAAATCAGATTAAACATATATCAAACTAAAAGCATGAAATCAGGACAGGGCCAAATGGCATTCCGAATGAAACTGGACAATGCTACCAAAGAATACAGTTCTATATGTGGTTCAGCCATCCGAGTCCTTTATAAAATTGCTCAGTTGACACACAGGTATGTTGAAATCATGCACACATCTTGTAGGCTGCAGTGCAGTATGGACAATAAAAAGGAATAAGCTGCTTAATGGTGTGAGATACTTCCTACAAACTATAGTCTCTCTTTCTCTTTCTTTCTCTCACTCTTCGTGATATAACTGTAGTTTTTCTTTTTCCCCCACTTGCCTGACTTCTCTTTTACTTTTTCCCCACTGGAAAATATGATTAACGCCAATGTCGGATCTGCTTAAATGCAGGATGATCATCTCATCCTCCAGTGTCTATATCCTGAAGAGACTATAAACCCCAATACCAGTGCACAGATGTAATTGTTCCAGGGGATTCCACTAGTATTAAAGCAATGCACCTCCAAAACATGTACATGATGCTGTAATTCCTCTTAATAATTATACTGTGTGCTGATGACATAAACAACATACTCCAAGTTCACTCTTGTGGTTTATGACCCTGGAATTCCTTGATAAAATTCAGAGTAGCAGCTGTGTTAGTCTGTATTCGCAAAAAGAAAAGGAGAACTTGTGGCACCTTAGAGACTAACAAATTTATTTGAGCATAAGCTTTCGTGAGCTACAGCTCTTCTCTGTACCTTTTCCATTTCTAATATATGTTTTCTGAGATGGAACTACCAGAACTGCACACAGTATTTAAGATGCAGGTGTACCATGGATTTATATAGTGGTATGAGGATATTTTCTGTCTTATTATCTATCCCTTTCCTAATGGTTCCAAACATTCTGCTAGTTTTACTTAATGCCACTGCACATTGAGTGGATGTTTTCAGAGAACAATCCACCATGGCTCCAAGATCTCTTTCTTGAGTGGTAACAGCTAATTTAGATGCCATTATTTAGTATGTATAGTTGGGATTATATTTTCAATATGCATTACTTTGTGAGAAGTGAGCTGTAGCTCACGAAAGCTTATGCTCTAATAAATTTGTTAGTCTCTAAGGTGCCACAAGTACTCCTTTTCTTTTTGAGATCCCTTTGTAACTCTTCACAGTCTACTTTGGAGTTAACTATATTGAATAATTTTCTGTCTTCTGCAAACTTTGCCAGCTCACTAAATACCCATTTTTCCAGATCATTTATGAATATGTGAACAGCACTTGTCTCAGTACAAATCCTTGGGGGACCCCACTATTTACTTCTCTTCACAATGAAAACTGATCATTTATTCTTACCCTTTGTTTCCTATCCTTTAACCAGTTACTGATCCATGAGAGGACCTTCCATCTTATCCCATGAGAGTCTACTGTGCTTAAGAGTCTTTGGTGAGGAACCGTGGCTAAGGCTTTTTGAAAATCCAAGTGCACTATGTCCACTGGATCACCCTGGTCCACAGATTTGTTGACCATCTCAAAGTCTTCTAATAGATTAGTGAGGCATGATTTCCTTTTACAAAAGCCGTGTTGATTGTTCACCAACATATTGTGTTCATCTATGTGTCTGATAATTCTGTTCTAGTACTGAAGTTAAGCTTACTGGCCTGTAATTGCCAGGTTTGCCTCTGGAAACTTTTGTGTTTTTTTTAAATCAGCTTTACTTTAGTTATGCACCAATCATCTGGTACAGAGACTGCCAAAGGAAGCTGCCAACACTTTTTCCTTCATAATCAGTACCCAAGAATGATCTGTAACATATCAAAGGTGAGGCAGAAAATGTTGTCCTAGTTGAACAGTAATATCTTCATGTCACACCTGGATGCCACAATGATGGATGCATTAGAAATTCACAAATAGATTGCTCCTATTCATTGTTCTAGGCATGTTTGTTCTTTGGTGGAATGGACTGCAATACAGAGTTAAAATAAGAGCCAAGAGTCAATAATGTATATATTGCTAATTTATAGCTGTTTGCTAAAGAAAAGCAGACAAATTTTTCACTGTGAAAAGTATCGTTCAATAGAGCTTGATTCTGCAACCCTTACTTTCTTTAATTAGCACCTAACTCATGGGCCAAATGGTGATATCCTTACTCATAGTGAGGAGTACACCTTACTCCTCAATAGTTCCATTGATTTCAGTGGCATTAATTGAGGAGTAAAATACTTCTCAGTGTGAGCAAAGAAATCAGAGTCTTGCCCCATGTGAGCAGCCCAACTGATTTAGGAATCATCAGCTTGTGATCTAGCACATTGCAAAGACAGCATGTTGTTGCTCTGTGCTTGGAGCCACCTGGGAGGGAGACCATGACTTAAGAAGTCAAAATCTCCTTCTCAGCATGCCTACAGCTCCAAGGAAGGTCTATACCCCGTCACACTCCATCTATAACTATACTGCTGGGTGCATTTTAGGGGTGTGTGGAGTCAAAGCTCTGCCCACTTTGTACTACCTCCCCCTCCTAGCACAGCTGGAAGGGAAAGAATGGAGATGTAGCAGCTCTGCAGAGCCTGTTTCCCCCTGCGCACAGGAAGCAGTGGTATGGCACATTGGTGTAAGGGGGCACCTTATAGCCCCCCTATGCCATTGGTTAGGCCACAATCTGTCCCTTTAATAATAAATTGCTACTTAAGAGTAGGCCTTTAGCAGGTGAAATTCTTTGCTCTTTGCAGTGTGCTTATATAACATTATGTCCTGCTTCCTGTGAAAATCAGAACTTTCCCTTCTGCAGTACAACTTTAGTAGGATCTTGTCTTTCATTTAACTTCTTTACCTGTACAGGGTGAGATTTTCAGAGCCATCTAGGAAATCTTTGCCATACATTATTACTAATACTAGGAAGCTGCCCATAACTTTTAAGTTACTAGGACACATTGCAAAGTTCACTAAACTCAGAGAATGACAGGTGATCGATATGTTAAGCAATTAGTACCAAATATACAGCAAATGATGCTAATATCATTGATGAAAAGTGTGATATTTAGGCAGAATGTAGATTGATGCCAGAAAATGCTCTCTACTGTGTGAAATAATCAAGTAAAATACTTGATCGATGTATTATATAGTCTATTTACATAAGTTGGATTCAATACACTTACACGATATTTGCATCAGAGACATATCTATAGTCAACCAATGGAAAAGAATACATGATTTTACGAACATGCTTATACATTAACAATATTACTTGGCAATCTGATGTTTCAAGACCCAGGGTGAATTACTTATTAAAAACCCATATACTGCTATCTGTCTTTATCTTTCTTTCTGTGTGAGCCATAATGACTCTGATTGTTTTCAAAATTACATTTGGACAGGATATGACTGTTACATGAAACCTCTCAAACCAATATCATTTCCCTCACTCATAAAATACATTATACTGGTGGGTGCATTGAGCCAAATCATTAATGAAAGCTTAACCTAACCTTTGTGCTTCTGGACTAGCAGTTACAGCAAATTGCTGTAAGAATTTGCTTAAAACATGAAATTGACATGATTACAAATATTTATATTAGGTTCACTTATTTTCTTGGAGATTCTCTAGGCATCCCCATTTTTAATGGTTAGTAATTTACAGGAGGGTTAGGTACTGTGTAGAAAAAAGGAAATGTTCTCAGTTTAACACTGTTTATAAATGCAGACTGATGATAAATTAGCTGCATGTGATCAAATTAAACAATGTTTGTTTTAAAACTTGAATCCAGAATACATGATAAAAGATAAAATATATGTGCTTGTTTTGAATTTGGAAAAAGGAGAGCTGATGGCAAATGTTAGTAAAGTCTAAAGACAGATACTTCATAGAGAGTGATAACTGTAGCCCCATTTCAGGAGGAGACCTAAGCATATGCTTAACTTTAAGCACACACATCCAATAACAGACAAATAAAACCCACCAATCACTTCCTCCCCTAAAAAGCCAAGACCTCCTAGGGTTCCCACTGTAGAAACAAACAGTATGATATGGGTGAAAAACACTGCCTTGTAAAGGGTGTTAATCTCATCTTCAAGGTGTGTAGGATGAATTTAACAGGCAGTTCCTCTGCATAGCAGACAGTTGCACCCATAAGGATAGTTTGTTTGCAGCTGGTCCTGTGGCTCACTCAATTCTCAGTAGTGGCTCTAAGTAGCTGCATATGCACTGCATACCCTGACCTTGCCTCAACTGGCAAGGTCAGGATATGTGGGAAGGGTAGCTAACAGCTGCAGCAAATGTTAGTGAAGGGCATGGCTGACCCTCCAAGTGCATGCTAAGGAATTCCAGTCAAAAACTTGGTGAATACTAGGCCATAGAAACCAAACAAAGAATGGAAAAGACTTAATTTGTCCCCATCATAGTGCTAAGCTGAGAGATGGGAATCAAAGAAGAAGAAGAATCTCATCTCCTCCAAGTTTATGAATAGGGTGTCTCCAAATGAACCCACTCCAATCTCTCCCTGCCCCTTCTTTTGAGTCTCTTATTACAGGGCAAGAATTTCTCCCCCTCTCCAGAAAGGGAACACCATCCTCACACTCATGATTGGTAAGATCAGGCACTGAGCAAAAGCTCACAGAAGAGCTATCTAGTTCCCAAGAATCAGAAAATAGTAGGAACAATTTTCCTGGAAGAAAAATGTGTTCCATTAATTGTATGTACAAACTGGCAAGTACAACTCAATAATGTTAGCCTTGCCATAAGTACTGCCATCTCCTCTGCGCCAAACTTTTGAGGAAGGTAAACATCACAGGAGCGGGTTTTACTTCATTTCTTCCTCTTCCACTCCTTCTAGGCACCTACTCTCCTCTACCTCTGTCACTTGATATTCCTGAGAATATCAAAACGCAAGGCACACAAGATTTGTGCACACAAGAAATCAGGTGATGCCATGTGATCACATAACACACAAGGTAGATTAGGGTAATATAGAGGGTCCATGTTCTACATAAATTGCAAAAAATTTAGAGTGTAGAACTGAAAATCTACTATCATAGATACACAGTTTATAGTGTATAAGCCATGGGAGTTTTGGCATATTTCATCTCCTACATCATCAAACACAGAAAGTGTGCCATAGAAGATGAACTATCATCCAGGAAAGCCCTGGCTTGGAGTGCCTGGAGAAAGATGCTGTCTCACAGAACATGGTGGAGTGCTGCTGAGTGTTTGAGTGGCATTACATATTTACATTTCCTGTGGGATTAGATGCCTAAAACCTAATTACTAAATAAAATAATAAAATACTAATAATAATTCAATAAAATAAAAATAGGGAACTAAAACCTTATTGGGGAATTGAAAAGGCGTAAGAGGGGTATTCCGACAGAAAAGATCTACTCCATAAAAATATAATTGACTCAATATTATACAACCATACCTACTGACTTGGAAAGTCTCTGTGTAAAATGCACTTCACATTCATGGAGATGAAACTATGGTGCCTTTCAGCTATCTCTGCACCCTCCTGATCTACTGCTACAGGGACTGGAGAGAAGCCTGGTGTAACTTAAACAATCTTGAGGACCCGTCTTAGTTACAGCAGCTTCCCAGGGCTCCTGTCTAGACTGCTGTGCTGGCCATAATCTCTGCTGTGCTGTGTGCTCTTGCCAAGCCTCCAACCCACCTCATCCTCACCCAGCACCACCTTTGCCTGGCCCCTACACCATGCCATATGAGGGGGCCCTTGGAAGGAGCCTTATGACTGTCTTCTGCAGTGACTGCACCACAGGAATTACCCCCCAACAGATTCAGCACTTTGACCCCCCCCACAACAGTACAGATTTTTTTTACCCGGCATGAAGTGGCTAAAGCAGCAGTGAGGAGCTCAACCTCTGTCCATACAAAATTACAGAACAGTCCAACTGCTGTGCAGCTGTTCTGGAAAAAAAAAAGAAACAAAAGAATTTAAAAATTATATTATGAAAAGGTTCCTTCATTTGAAGGAAAAATTCATAGTTGATGCCAATCTATAATGATCTGAAATACATCTAAAGAAAGAACTTCTGGAATTCCCTCCCTGCCTTTAATTGCAGACTTGACGGGATGAAAATTCCCTACTTGCTTGGTCGGAGGCTTTTGAAATGAATTTAAGGTCTGTTTCTGCAACTTACACTAAAAGCATTAGCTAACCCTGGATAGATTGATTTCAATGTGGACTGCACTTGGAACCTCTGGTTTTAAAAACATCAGTCTCTGCTACCTGAGCTAAAGAACCATTTCCTTAGCACAATGGCTGTAGCTGAATCATAAAGCAGTATGACACGTGCACCTGCATCAGTATCTTTCCTTCAGTGTGCCCAGAAATAGTTCAAAAAGTCTTTCTGAATACAAAATGGCCCTTGTGGGGTTACTTTATAACAAAAAAGAGCCCTGTGTATATAAACTAATCCTAACAGACACAAAGACCCAATACCGAGTCCCACAACCGTAGTCTAGGCAGCACATCAGGTAGAACCCTGGCATCCCTCACTGAGCCCCGCCTCTCCGGTACGGCTCCGGCATCCCTCACCACACCTTATTTCCAGTCTACAGCCCTCTCTGGCTCTTTAACTGCAGCTCTCCTGCTCTGAAGACCAACAGACATCTGCCTCAGCTGCTCTCAGACTTCAGCCCTCAGGCCATGGCTGTCTTGATGAGGAAGGTCAACAGGCTAGCCCCTCCACTGGCTTCCTAGCTCTTAACTCTTTTCAGCTCTGGCTCAAGAAGATCCACAGGCTTCTACCTCTCCACCCTTTTCATTCTCCCAGCACTGGCTCGGGAATTCTTTGCAAGCAAAGAAGCCCCTCAACCTGCCCCCCCCCACCAATTCCTCCCGCTTCCCAGGGAGGACCTACCGAGCTTTCCACTCCTCACAGATTCTCTCGGTCCCAAGCAGCTCTCAGCTGCTCCTTTATTGTGTCTGTCTGTGCTCGCAAGACTCTCTCGTACCAGATCTTTCTCCTTTTGTATTCTCCCTGATCCTATATAGCCTCAGGTGCTGTTCCAACTTCTTAATTGGCCAAACTGGAAGCACTTGTTTTGGCAAGGGGAGGTTCACCTGCTTCATTTACAGGTGCTAGCTATGCTGTTACAGTGGCCTGGCCACTAGAGGGGGACAAAGAGCACCACTGTGTCAGCATGGTTACATATTCATTAAATGCAGGATCATGACTTTATTAACGGTTACGAAAAATTAAAACAGAGATGGGGAGATTAGGAAGATGAGGGAACAGAAGTCAGATCAAAATGAGTTGCCTAGCATACTTTTGGATGCACAATAAATAAACAAATAATAATACACGATGGTATCATATTTCTTCTAAGAGCTCTCTCTGTTATTACCTCTAGCAATGGGAGCTATCCATGCTGCTCAGAGAAAGATACTAAGTAATACAGCAAATATTTTCTTTGTTAAACAGGACCCAACTCAAAGTTTATAATACAGTGCTGTAGTTAGTGCTGTCAGGCAGCTTGGAATGGAAGCTGGCAGATGTTCTTCCAAATGGTTATTGCTGTATGTGCAGGCCAGAAGTGGTAAGCTAAGAAATCTTTTTTTAATTTGAACTCTTTCCAATTTCATTCAGCAGGATACTGGCAGACCACTTTCGTGTGTTAATTATTTCTGCCCTGATCGCCTGGCAACACATAGCACTGGAGCGACAGTATCACACTTCACCATTTGTTAATGCTTCCAGCTGAACACAGAAAGAAATTGGAATAAAGAAGGTTCATGTGGAGAAGAAACTCATGAAGATGGGGGTAGAGAAAGAAAGTGGTAGTAAGGACTCAAGTGGAATAGTTGGATTCATTACACTGAAAGTTTAGGAAGTCTTAAGAACTTAGAATGATACAGTACATTACTCATTGGAAACCATTTGTTCGGCCTGATTCTGAACTAAGTTGCACAGGTGTAAATCTGGAGTATTTTCAGTGAGGTCAGAAGTTAATCAAGGAGAATACTAAATGCCTGATTATGGAAGATGGCCTCTACATTCCTGGCACAAAGGATAGGATTTACATATCTAATTACCACATTGCCCCCTTGAATCAGAGTGTTGATTGGCTAAATCCTAACATTTTGCACCAGCAGTAAATTACAGCCAAGTGCCAAAATGTGGGACCAATTAAATATGGGTGCAAAACTGGCTGGAAGTCTGAGGGCATTTGGAGGCCAATCAATAAAAAATAGAAAGTGATATGATTAAGCCTACAGTAAAGAGTAAAGACTGAAAAAATGTGGAAGGCAATATTATGCATAAGAGTCTACTCAAAGAGCTGGACTTGGGGAACAGCTCAGTAGGGTTTAATCAAAGGCTGTTTCTTTGACATGAGATGCTAGCTTGATAAAAAGAATATTGGCACGGTTTGATACTCTTAGCTAGCGTCCATCCTATTAAATGGATTATGAAAATTTTCTGCAGAAGAAGCATTTATATGAGCAGAAGGATGTTTCCATTTGGGTAGCATTCACAAATATCAGGATCTGAATTTAGTAGCAGGCCCTTGGAGATTCTGCTTTGGTAACACACATACTCTGGAGCTATGCCATAACTGTACAGGTTATACTACTGGAAACTGAGGGGTCAGGTCTGTGGGAACTGAGCTGAAGTCAATGTAGCTGTGCCCATTATGCTAGCAATGAATTTGGCCCTGAGTTGTCTTAGATCAAATTAACCGGAGACTATTTGACAGATCCTGCAAAGTGCTGAGCACTTATTACATTATGCTGAAGCACCCTAATCTTGCACTGAAGTAAACAGAATGACTTCACATGGGTCTTGAACATAATGGGCACCATTCTGGATCTGCTAAGGAAATGACCAGGTCCTGTCTGAACAAATATAAACCTCTGAGTGGTTATATCAGAATCCTGTTTGAAGTAGTGGTTACTAGTAAATCATAGAAAGAAGGGGAAAAGGTTGATAAGAACATGAAAAATTACAAGCCTGCCTTAGTCTGATGGCACTACAGCTCCTAGTTGTGATAATATGTGATATATAATGGTAGTGAACTATCAGTTACTGAATAACTACTAAGAGTCAAATTCTGTCTTCAGCTACACGTCATTGGGGTTACAAAGGCAGAAGTGAACCTTAAAAGAGACATTGTCACCTATAACAATGATCATGTTGCTATACAGTAAAAAAATTTAAAAAAAAATCCAGATGAAGCTAACATTTCTCACTTTTTGAAATTCTGAAGAAAACATGTTATTTTTGCTCTGTGCATTAACCATGCAGACTTTTCCCCAGACAACTATGTGGCTGATCAAACTGTAGTGAAAGTGCTCCAAAAGTTAGTTGGAAATGTTAAAAAATAGCTTGACAAACCAGCGAGAGAGCATCACAGTGTTGTTTCCTCACTTTAGACACTTACATCACAAAAACTCCCCTGCCTGCTTGGAAACAATATTTTCCAAGCTGGTATCTATAGCAGAACTAGAAACATTATTCCTCCATTACCTCCTCTCTTCATATAATTATTTAGTCTAGGTAATCAGTGTATGATAACTAATCTTGAATTCATGTGAAGCTGATAGTAAGGAATAGAGGTCAAAATATGTGAAAGTATTGAAATTAATAGATGAGCTATGCAGGAATAAAGGGGTGTGAGTGTGTGGGTGGGTGTGGGTATGGGTGCATGTGAACTAGGCCATGATGGCAGTAGGTTGAATGGAATACATTTCACCCATAGAGGTGGCCCTGAAATGTTTTCATTGTGTAGGGCACATCTTAGTATACTAAACTGCTCAAGATAGTTAAGACCAAAGCAGACTGTGAAGAACTTCAAAAAGATCTTACAAAACTAAGTGATTGGGCAACAAAATGGCAAACAAAATTTAATGTGGATAAATGTAAAGTAATGCACGTTGGAAAAAATAACCCCAACTATACATACAGTATGATGGGGGCTAATTTAGCTACAACTAATCAGGAAAGAGATCTTGGAGTCATTGTGGATAGTTCTCTGAAGATGTCCATGCAGTGTGCAGTGGCAATCAAAAAAGCAATCAGGATGTTAGGAAACATTAAAAAAGGGAGAGAGAATAAAATGGAGAATATCTTATTGCCCTTATATAAATCCATGGTACGCCCACATCTTGAATACTGCGTACAGATGTGGTCTCCTCATCTCAAAAAAGATGTACTGGCATTAGAAAAGGTTCAGAGAAGGGCAACTAAAATGAGTAGGGGTTTGGAATGGGTTCCATATGAGGAGAGATTAAAGAGCTAGGACAGAGGTTCTCAAACTAGGGGCATCGCTTCTTCAGGGAAGCAGCGCAAGCTGAGGGATGTGCTGGCCGCCCTTCCCGCAGCCCCCATTGCCCTGCCCACCAGGGGCTTTCCCATTTGTTTACTTGCCACACAGGTTTGGCCACTTGTGGCTCCCACTGGCCGTGGTTTGCTGCTCCAGGCCAATGGGGTCTGTGGGAAGCTGTGCGGGCTGAGGCATGCACCGGCCGCCCTTCCCGCAGCCCCCATTTGCCTGGAGTGGCAAACCACGGCCAGTGGGAGCCACGATCAGCTGAACCTGCGGACATGGCAGGTAAACAAACCGGCCCAGACCACCAGGGGCTTTCACTGAACAACCAGCGCCCCTAGTTTGAGAACAACTGGGCTAGGACTTCTCAGCTTGGAAAAGAGGAGACTAAGGGGGGATATGATAGAGGTATATAAAATCATGAGTGGTGTAGAGAAAGTGAGTAAGGAAAAGTTATTTACTTGTTCCCATAATATAAGAACTGGGGCCACCAAAATGAAATTAATGGGTAGAAGGTTTAAAATAAATAAAAGGAAGTTCTTCACACAGCGCACAGTCAACCTGTGGAACTCCTTGCCTGAGGAGGTTGTGAAGGCTAGGACTATAACAGGGTTTAAAAGAGAACTAGATAAATTCATGGAGGTTAAATCCATAAATGGCTATTAGCCAGAATGTGTAAGGAATGGTGTCCCTAGCCTCTGTTTGGAGATTGATGTCAAGAGAGAAATCACTTGATCATTACCTGTTAGGTTCACTCCCTCTTTGGCACCTGGCATTGGTGACTTTCGGCAGACAGGATACTGGGCTGGATGGACCTCTGGTCTGACCGAGTATGGACATTCTCATGTTCTTAGTACAAATTGTCTCATGAGCCAAGTGCAGTCCTGCAGACCATGTGGAGTCCTGCAGTCCTTGGCGATCCTTGGTACAAGCACAGTTATTGTTTCCATGGAAAAGTAGTATTAGCATAGTATTGAAAGTTCTTTCAGCTGTCTTTTTGTATAATGAGCAGCTGGAAACAAGGACAGTTAGCATTATATGACCAACCAACTCTTCACACAGACCACCAGTAGGTGCCCCATGGATCAGATTGAGAACCACAAATATTTATTACTATGAAAGAACAGAGAGCATTTTATTCATTGGAAAAACAAAACAACATATACAAGTATGTCAGGGTAAGCCCAGCATGGAAGAAATGTTGTCAAGGAGTTACATCAGAGAATTGGGAGTCCAGAGATCTGGGTTCAGGTTATGGCTCTATTGAAACCTTGTTGTGTGAATAAGCCACTTGCCTTATTTCCCAGCATGGATGTGTTTGTGCAGCAGTGACCCAAGAAGCTCCAGCTCTGAGGGAGGAGAACAATTCTGCAGCCTGGGGTGAAGATACCTGTCCTCCTTGTCTTCAGTACAATTCCTGGTGAACAGTGGCGTAAGCAGGCTGTACACTGGCCCCAGGGTTTGCCCCATTGTGGGCAAAAGTTATTGTTTGTAAATTGCTATCATGGAGAAGTGTAAAGCCTTAACTAGAAGCCACTGTAGTTATGCAAAGTAGGATTAATAGGATTAGTTATTAGAATTCAGACTAATTATATAAAACATGTCTCTAGAACTTCGCTCTGTGGATCTGAAGTTGGTGCTGTTCTCCTTTCTGTTCGTGAGGTTTCATGTTATTGATTTATTTCACATGCTGAATGATCTTTTTTCTTTATATTTAGTAGTGTAGATAAGCTACATCCTTGGAAACATTTTCAAAGATGTCTCTAAATTCGCACCCCAAATTTTCCATGTGGAGCCATTTCTCACATGCACAAAGCCCACAGGTATAATGAGGTAGCACCTAACCCATGTTATACACAAGCTAACAATGTAGACAGAAAGAGTCCCCGCCCTGAAGAATTTTACTTAGATGACAACATATCTCCTTAAACCATTTATGCTTTCAAATGTCATTTTTAGGCACATTAAGTACCTGCTTTTCAGAAGAGATGAGCAACCACAACTCAGCTGAAGTCAATGGTATCTGCTGGTGCCCAGGCCCAAGATTTGCCTGCACAGTTTTAGAAGGCCATAAGAAGATAGGGGACTGAAAACTATCCCTCATCTTGCTGACCACGCTTGCTGATATGTGTTGCCTAAGAAAAAAGTTCATGTTCTAAAAAGAATATTCCATAATCCTGGAATGTTCTTAAATCCTGGGTGAAATTATTCTATGTCCATTTGGGAAAATACAAAGCATATTTAATGCCTACCTATCTAGGTACTTAAACAGCCCCTATCACCATAGCATCTGAACATCTCACACTCATTAATAGACTTCTCCTCCTACACAACCCCTGTGAGGTACACAAGTATTAGGCACAGGGAAATTAAGTTCCTTGGTCAAAATCACAGATGAAATCTGTGGCAGAGACAGGAATTGGACTCAGATCAACCAAGTTCCAGTTCAATACATTAGCTTTTAGATGAACCTTCCTCCACCTTTCAGGATCAGAAGATGTGAAAACACAAATATGTGAATATTTATATATTCATGCAGACCTATTTTGTCAACATTTTATTGTTCAGTGCACTCTCTTCTTTCTTTCTTTCTTTCTTTCTTTCTTTCTTTCTTTCTTTCTTTCTTTCTTTCTTTCTTTCTCCTGGACACTTTTTGGAAAAACAAACAAACCAAACAAATCCCCCCAATACCTAAATCCCTTCTGAGGGATGTTTAAGAACACAACTCATACTCATCTCTGTTTCTCTGCTACACTGAGTTGGCTTTTAGGTGGCCTAATACTTATCAAATAAAATAATATGTTCACAACAGGACCATGAGCAGAGAATCCTGAGATTTTGCAGATCTTGTGTGCTTGGAAAAATCTGGAATTTCTATAAATTTGTTTGGGCATAATTCACATTTATTATTAATTATTATTATTATTATTGGACTGATAGGGTGTGAGTACTGCACAGAGCACAAAGGAGACTGCTTTGAGAGTCTTATAATCTAATAATGGAAGGAAAAAAACTATACATGAGACAGAAAACTCTGGGTAATCAGGAAGTAGAAGCATCTCATAAGCTTGGGCACTGGACTAACCACGACAGTCTTACTGGAAAAAGGAGAGATGTGTCACTTTTGGACACTTGTATTACTTTTTTTAGTCATAATTCTCCCTACTACTAAGAGCTAAGCAGGAACATCCAGAAGGAGCTATTGGACAGGCAGCCAAAGATGCAAGTCTGATCAATGAGGTAGAGATTAATCTGTTAAATCTTTTAGGCTCCATTGATGTCAAAAGATCAATTTACCCCTGCTGAGGACCAGGCCTTATATCAACAGTTTGAAATTAATATTTTGAGATATTCATTTTATATCAGCTATTTATTTTCTGCTGACTGCTTCTGTGCATAATTGAACATATACATGGTCAAATCCTAAATATGAGATACTCAGTATATCCTGTAATCCAAGATACGAGCCAAAACTTGATGACTTTGAGTCAATGACAATATTCTCATTTGCTTCAGTGAAACCAGGATTTGGGCCTATGTACACATTACAGGTTGAATTAAATGTAAAATTCTAATCTTAAAAATGAATTGTAGATCAGTCAGTTTTGTACAAACAATTGAGGGATTTTATGGAATCACAAACAGCCAGTAATATAGTCTTTATCTAATGCATCACAATTCAAAAATATAATAAAAACTAAAGCAAACGAAGTCTTTAAAATGAGTGAATCCAGCTGTACAGTGCAAAATATTCATTGTATTTAGACATACAGTAGGTATTCTGAAAGTTCTATTTTGATCCCCACCTCCCCAATAGTCTTTTCATCAGATTGCCCAGGCAAAATGCATTGAACCCTTAAACACCGGTGTGCGGTTTTGAGCAATCATTAAATATCTGCAGGAGTTAATGCAAAGGAATGGACTTTGAATGAAAATAAAAAATAGGAAATTGTACTTCTGATCTTGACTTCATCCTCACACATCACTGAACACATTTTAGCTCTGTTCATCTTTATTGTATATAAACTAGGGCTGTCAAACGATAAAAAAATTAATTGCAATTAATCGCACAATACAAAAATTAATCGCTCTGTTAAACAATAATAGAATGCTATTTAAATATTTTGGATGTTTTCTACATTTTCAAATATATTGATTTCAATTACAACACAGAATACAAAGTGTACAGTGCTCACTTTATATTTATTTTTGATTACAAGTATTTGCACTGTAAAGAACACAAAATAAATAGTATTTTTCAATTCACCTAATACAAATACTGTAGTGCAATTTCTTCATAATGAAAGTTGAACTTAAAAATGTATACTTATGCACAAAAAAACCCCTGCATTCAAAAATAAAACAACGTACAATTTTAGAGCCTGCAAGTCCATTCAGTCCTACTTCTTATTTAGCCAATCGCTTAGACAAACAAGTTTGTTTACATTTGCAGGAGATAATGCTGCCCACTTCTTGTTCACAATGTCACCTGAAAGCGAGAATAGGCGTTCTCATGGCACAGTTGTAGCTGATGTCACAAGATATTTATGATCCAGATGCGCTAAAGATTCATATTTCTCTTCATGCTTTAAACATCATTCCATGTACATGCGTCCATGCTGATGATGGATTCTACTCGATAACAATCCAAAGCAGACTGACGCATGTTCATTTTCATTATCTAAGTCAGATGCCACCAGCAGAAGGCTAATTTTCTTTTTGATGGTTCTGGTTCTGTAGTTTCTGCATTGGAGTGTTGCTCTTTTAAGAGTTCTGAAAGAATGTTCCACACCTCATCCCTCTCAAATTTTGTAAGGCACTTCAGATTCTTAATCCTTGGATCAAGTGCTGTAGCTATGTTTAGAAATCTCACATTGGTACCTTCTTTCTGTTTTGTGAAATCTGCAGTGAAAGTGTTCTTAAAATGAACAACATGTGCTGGGTCATTATCTGAGACTGCTATATGGCAGAATGTGGGTAAAACAGAGCAGGGGACATACAATTCTCCCTCAATTAGTTCAGTCACAAATTTAATTAATGCATTATTTTTTTTAACGAGCGTCATCAGCATGGAAGCATGTCCTCTAAAACGGTGGCCAAAACATGAAGGGGCATACAAATGTTTATCATATCTGGCATGTAAATACCTTGCAATGCCGGCGACAAAAGTGCCATGGAAATGTCTGTTCTCACTTTCTGGTGACATTGTAAATAAGAAGAGGGCAGCATTATCTCCTGTAAATGTAAACAAACTTGTTTGTCTTAGCAATTGGCTCAACAAGAAGTAGGACTGAATGGACTTGTAGGCTCTGAAGTTTTACACTGTTTTGATTTTGAGTGCACTAATGTAACAAAAAAAATCTACATTTGTAAGTTGCACTTTCACGACAAAGATTGCACTACAGTACTTGTATGAGGTAAATTGAATAATACTATTTCTTTTGTTTATCATTTTTACAGTGCAAATATTTGTAATAAAAATAATATACACTTTGATTTCAATTACAACACAGAATACAATATATATGAAAATGTAGAAAAACTCTAAAATATTTAATAAATTTCAACGGTATTTTATTGTTTAATAGTGCGATTAAAACAGTGATTAATTGTGATTAATTTTTAATCACAATTCATTTTTTGAGTTAATCGTGTGAGTTAACTGTGATTAATCGACAGCCCTAACATAAACCAAACACTGAAAACAACAATCCTCATCCAACTGTCATCTATCATTACTAATGGCAAGGTAGCTTCTGTTCTAAAGTCACAAGTAAAAAAGACTATTTCATTGTAATGTTCCAGTTCTCTATGCTTCCCCTTAAAATAGGATATCCTACAAATGATCACTACTGACAGCAACATACGTTTGTAATAGAATTCCAGCTTGATTCTCTAGCTTTTATAACTGACACGTCTTTTGTTTTTCCTCTACAGGTCATGTAGCTGTGTTAGCTGAGTATTTGTTCCAAAGCACGTCAAAAATACATGACTGCATAGTACAGAGCTGGGAGAACTAGTGGCAGCAAACAGTCTATTTGACAACGTTAGCCCTTTTCTTTTTTTCAAATTATCCATGAACACAGGCTTTCACATTTTACAATGTTCTTGTTCTCAGAAATTATTCAGTGAATGCTTTATGCAAACCAACTCCAGCATAGAGATTGCTTACAAATTATTCACAAGTACTGCTCAGAACATTCACTATTTGTAATTTGCTGCTGGCTAGAGCTGTTCAGAACATGTGGGTTTTTTCCCCCATGAAAAATGTTGACTTTTCAGGGAAAATTTGTAAACTGAAATATTTTGATTTGGGAAGGCCACCAGAGTTCATCTCTCAGGATGCATCATAATCTCCCTTCCAATAATGGGTTGTTACCCCCACCCCCCGATAACACTATTAATTCCTTTTTCCTAAGCTTTTGAAATTTCTTTCCCCCCTTATTCCATTGCTGTGCTCATTGCCTTACAGGCTATCTGAGAAAGCTCAATAACATGTCAGCTTGCTCCAGCCGAGGCTGAAACCTACCCCCACCTGCCTTCTGCACTCCCATCTCTCCCCAAGAAATTCTGATTTTTTCCCCAGAAACGTCATATTTAATGTTTAATGTTTTCCATGAAATGCCAGACAACCATGAAAATAATGCAGCCTTTATTATGACATTTGAATCTTAAGTGGAACTCCTCCCAGAACAACAATTTGGGATCCCTCAAACTTTCTGGGTTCTATTGCAGAAGCCACCTGATCCCAATAGAGCAACAAAAGCATATATGTAGCTAAGCCTTGTATGTTTGCACAGTTAGTAAACATGGTTAATTGGAACCCAGCTCTATCCTTGTGGGTCCCTCATATTATTAATGTGGTGTAGAGAGAAAAGACACAGCTTGACTACTCACAGAAGTAAAATTAAGCACATGCATAAATGGTTGCAGGATTGGGCATTGGAGCTTTCTTTATCATGGATAAAACTAATATGTGCTCTTCTGGGAAGAAAAAGAGAAAACAGAAGATAATTTTTCTGCTCAGACATTGGGAAAAGGATCCAAGAATATTTAATGTGTGAAAATAGGGCTCCAGTGCTGCTGTTAAAAATAATGAAATCTAGGGTGCTAAGTACTGTGTGTGTTGTTGTACAAGTTAGAACTGCCTGAGGCAGTTTTAATTTATCCATCCAATTTTTCTTTTTTAAAGTTTTTAGTGATATAAAAAATAACATCTGTAGCTGTGAAGGAAGGGGCTAGATATTGCTCTAAGCATAATTGGTTGGGCTGACTCCCTGACTATGGCACAGCATGCCGACTTGGATTCAAGCGGCATAGGAGACAGGGTGATATGACCATGTGTGTGTTGTGCCTTATTTGCAAACTTGGAGACCCTGATCCTGCGTCTGGATCTGTTTGGTTAGTTGAGTTGAAGTCAAAACAACTCTTTGTGAGTGCAAAGCTTCACCCATGTTGATCCGAGTTCAGGATCAGACCTTTGCTCTCCAACACAAGGGTAGTTACCTGCATTTCTGAGACTGGAGTAAGAGCCTAGCTCCTTATGACTAGAAGGGCTTTTTTTAAAATTAAAGATGCCTGTTGCACACTTGTGTTAGCAGACCTGGACTGGGGAGAAATCCAAGCCACACCCACTTTTCTCCTCATATATAGAGCAGCACAGGATTGGCACCTATTTGATATATTATAAAAATAAAAACACCCTTTGTCCATATTTTTTGAAGGTGATACAGCCAGAAAGATCAGGCAGCACAGGAGGTGTGAGTATATTGTGACGTGTGCATGGTACAGAGTTGGTAAGCCACTCTGTGCAGCTGGATTGCACTTGCTTTACTCCTACTGCTTAACCCTTTACTAGACTGGCCCTTCCTTTTTTTAATATTAAATAATGAAGATTAGTTGATATGATTATCAGCATCTATTCCAAAATGCTTTTTCTATTGTATTTCAGGTCTATGATGGAAACATCCAGAATATTCACAATTTTCTGCCCTAGAAGTGAATTTTTAACATTTTTATTTTGCCCTTATAAATTCCTTTGGTCAGGTCAAAATGCTCAAATGTGCTTGGCTGCAAACTGTCTGATTCAGGTTCCTCAGTCCTTTTAATCGAGCAGATATCATACTCTTTTCCTCTATTGTTTTTCTAAACAATATATTGTGTTATATTAACATTTTCCATACTCTCTAGACTTTAATTGCTTGCTATTCCATATTGTTATTGCCCTGGCTGAGCATCTTGCTTCTCCTTTACCTGTCAGTACATTGAAGTTGTCAAGAAAGGAGTGAAATTAAAATAGCTACAATTATTAAAATTTGAGAGGCAAATGTAATGCACAATTGAATAGACACAAAGAAGTGGCAGTAACATGAGCACATTCTTTGAGTGGCTCTAGAGGGCTAATTTACACATTTGCCTTCCACAGATAGTTATCTGCCCAGACCAGCAGAGGACAGGTTGTGCCTTGAGAGAAGGGTGTTCTTGGGGCTAGGGAAATGGACTGGGAGACAGGCAACTGGGTTCAGTTCCAGACACTATCATAGGCTTCCTGTCTGATGTTTGGCAAATCCCTTAATCACTCTAGGTCTCAGCTCCACATCTATAAAATGGGGGTAATGATACTTTCTCTTTCCTACCTTTGGTCCATCCTGCCTATTTAGCTTGTGAGCTCTTTGGGGCAGGGTCTGTATCTTGCTATCTGCTATTAAGGAGCAGTCCCTCTGCTTAGGACAGATAGTAGGCATAATTGCAATGCCTGTGCTGTTCATTTGGGGCAGGAGAAGCATACAGAAACTTTCCCCCTTCCCACCTCCCTTCTCCTGCCCCCAGTGCATCTGCATGGATACAGAAAACAATCTGCCCTTTTATCAGGGAATGTCTCTGCATAATTTTTATTCTGAATCACTCAGGAAATGCAAAGAGGTTGGATGAAAAAAGAGGTATGATGTTCCTTTTTCATGTGCTTAGTCAATTTTTAATGAACCAGACCATAAATATTTGGCTTTCCCTTAGATTCCCAGAAAATATTATTTTAGATTTGCATAATCTTCACTATTTGTGATCTACTGCACTGAACTGCCACTGGTTGTGCTTGATTTAGTACACAGATTAAAGTGAAATAGCTGGGAGGAGAAGCGAGAGTATATCCTGGAACAGAATCAACAAATATACCACTGAAAACTGAGCAAGGACTACTGGCAACTCCCCATTGCAAATGGAACAGGACCCTCTGTGCTGAGCTCTCCGGCATTCTGACAGTGAAAAAAGCAAACTGATAAATCGTGTTTTTAAACATTTAATTAACTGAGACTGTTCTATGCATCCCTTCTAGCTAAGGGAAAGGAAATGTAAACTACGGAGGCATCATCACCACATGATTGTGCAGAGGTCAAAAAGAAAACGTGCTTGAAAAACTTGCTCAATGTTAATTTTATATTACAATAATAAAGATAATAACCAGACCATAACATCAATAAGCTATCAATTCTTTTTTTCTTGTAAACCCATGTTGACACACCACTGAGTTATCAATGGGCCTCTAATTGATAGAATCCAATTAATAAATACACACAACTTAATCATACTAAAGTATACTTAAGCTAATATCTTTTGGGGGAAACAAGTGATTCCATTTTAGCAAAACGGTCCCTGTTTCACAATTAGAAGTCAGCTAAATATTTGCAGAGCAATTGAAAACCCACTACAGTTGCCCATACTTACGTTTAGGTTTCTTGCAAAATATTTCAAATTTATGGACATTCTGACAAAGCTGAGCATGACAATTTTTTTCACTGAATGTCTGAAACTTCAATGCCACTTTCCACAGTACATTTTGTTTCAGGCTGGATTTGCTGAGCGTACCCCAGGTGGTCTGCAGATTAAGCAGAAGCCAATTTTTTTCTCTCTCTCTCTGATGGAAGGGCTGCAGTTAGGCTGCTCTCTCTCTGCTATAAAATAACCACGGGGCCTGTACTGTTGTTCTGATTTTCATTAACAATCTCAGACCTGAGGAAGAGCGCTGTGTGGCGCAAAAGCTTGTCTCTCTCACCAACAAGAAGTTGGTCCAATTAAAGATATTACCTTACCCACTTTGTCTCTCGGAGGGCTTTGTTGTCAGTTTGGAGTCTAGCCTGGCAGCATCTGGAGCAGCCCAAGAGGGAGATTATGGCTCTCGGCTGCTCTGGGGAGGAAGTAAGCTGCATCGGGTCTACACATGTTTCAGTCGACACTCCTTGCCATGTGGCATAACTATGCCACCAGGCACGCTAGTAGAGAGGAGTCTAGGCTCCAGTCACTCTCTACCCCTGGTTGACCCTTCCCGCCCACTGGCATGAATGGGAAACACAGCTGCTCTGCAGGGCCTACTTCCCCCTCAGCATACAGGAAGCAGTGGTCCTGTTTACTAACACAGGGACAGAAGGTGGTACCCTTACTCCCTCACTGTCCCTTGTGCCAGTGCTTGGCCAGGCAGGGATCTGGACCTCGACAACTGAGAAATGATTATTTCACATTTGTTCATCCCCTCACAGAGTGTCATGTTCTAAACCGAGTAGCTGTCCTCTTAAATGTTGTGTTATTAATACAGGCCTAGTATCCCTGGGCTCATTTGTGCACCAGGCAGATCAACCCACTTTTCCACACATGGAGAGGTGTCCTCATCAATGTGGCAAAACCCCCAAGGGGGTTGTTTTGCAGGTCCAGTGATCCAGAAGTTGGAAGGGAGTGGTGACACGGGAGGAGACAGCAGGCCAAGGGAACATGGATTATTCTTCCATCAACTGTATGGAGGCCAGGCCCTGTTCCTGCAACTGATCAACAAGGATGAATCAGACAGTTGAAGTTGCAGGGATCTGTTCCGCATACCAGTTGCAGAATCAGGGCCCTTGTCAGTATTATCTTTCCGCTGCCTTCCCCTTCATAGTTGGAGTCCTTGGTTCAGGGGGCACCTCAGCAGCAGCCTCTGGTTAAAGGAGCCATGCTATCAGGGAAAGGAGAGGGTGTGAGCCCAAGGGCGCACAGCTGGCAAGGAGGATCTTACTGAGAGATCTTTGAGGCTTCTCTTACCTCTGTTTAGTTCACCCGATTTACAGCCAGGGAAATTATTGCATCTTTCTTAATTTTGCAGCCTTCTTAAAGCAACCTTGCTGACTATTGCCAGGTCACCCTGGTCACCTTTTCACAGATGGTGTCTGCATTGATTGATGGACCGAGCAGTATCAGAATTAACTGGTTTCCTCTTACAGTGTTTAAGAGTCTCAGTAAGATTCACATTAACTATCAGCGTACTGTTCTATAGAACATGTGAAAGATGAGCAAAGTCTCTGCAACTGTGGGATCATGGGCATTCCTCATTAAAAGAAGAGTACCAGGAGTAATAGCAGTGGCAGACGGAGTTCTGCACTCCTGAAAGAAAAAGGCATTTCTCCATGAACGCACCATTAACAAGGAGCCATAGCCAGGCACAAGGAGTCAAGTCTAAGTGTCAGAGTAGCAGCCGTGTTAGTCTGTATTCGCAAAAAGAAAAGGAGTACTTGTGGCACCTTAGAGACTAACAAATTTATTAGAGCATAAGCTTTCGTGAGCTACAGCTCACTTCATCTATGAAGTGAGCTGTAGCTCACGAAAGCTTATGCTCTAATAAATTTGTTAGTCTCTAAAGTGCCACAAGTACTCCTTTTCTTTTTAAGTCTAAGTGTGCAATATAGCTACCTTGGCAGCCATAATTTTCTTACTAGGGTCAGGTGGACCTGTTGTCAGATTATTAGGACTAAATCTGTTAATGCCCACTTGCTCAGCTTTGACCAGAAGAAGGCCATCAATACTGCAGCAGCATCCAGTAGGATTTCACATGAGTATGCATAGGTTCCAGAAATCACATACTGCATGCAATCTCTTGCACAAGATGAAATCTACAGATGAATGGGGGGCCCATGCCTTTCTTTCTATTAGCTCTATGACCCTGACCAGTCAGTGTGTGATTATGGCAACTTTGTCCATGTATCCTGCATTGTACATCTCATTAACTTCCATTTTCCCCCAGGAATTACATTAAAAGAAACCCAGAAAAGGGACCAATTCCATGTCCACTTGACATTTCCTGGAGGGGGGAGGGGCTCTGAGAGGAATGAATTTTGCATGTTTTTGTGTGATTCAATGCAAAAACAAACAAGAAAACAAACCCCTCAGAAAAGCCCAATCCACCCCAAACAGTCCCAAAACTTCACATAAAAGGAAAAAATGGGAGGGCATGAAATGATCTAGAATGGAATTTTTGGTACCGTCGAAGTTTTGAACTCTATTGCTCCCTCTCTATTTCAATTCAGAATCTAATTTGTCCAAGATTTCTACAGTTCTGAACTTTCCCAAAACTGAAGCAGCAAGCTGCTTCACACCAACATATACTTGGCCTGTATCCCATCTATCCATAGGCAGCAGATGTAGAATTAATCTATTGGCACAAGAAGCTTTCTGCTCCTGGCTTCTAAGTCTTCTTTAACATCCATGTGCAGGAATAAATGTATGTATTGATGAACTGGAAGGATCCAATAACCCTTAAGGATCCAATTACCCATAAATGAAGGTTTTCGTTAATATCCCTTGATCAACAATCTATTTAATTCCTGCATCTCAGAACATGTCTCTGTGTTAACTGTCTAAACAAAACTTTAACGTTTTAATGATTCCTTCCAAATCATATAAATCCTGAAAGATCCAATCATTGTACACACATTTTAACCATTTTTATAGCATAGACCTGCAGATATATGGATTTTATGCAGACACCAATTGGATAAAGGATTAATTATTTAGAATACATTTTCTTACAGGCATGCAGAATTTTTACTTTTAAATTTTGGCCATGCTACCAGCATGCTACAGACGTTCTGGGATGGCCTGGAGAGCAGAGGGGAGCAAGCAGAAAAAAATGGTTTCCACAGTATCTTTTCTGTTGAAAATGATTGGTTAACGAGATCGTTTTTTAATTGGTGAAATAAAAGATCATTAATGAAGTAGTTAGAATGCAATATTCTCGATGAAAAAGGCTCTGTGTCTAATGGCTAGGGTAGAGTATTGGAGATCAGCACACATTCTTCACTTTGTTCACTGTATGTTATTCACAGACAACTCTAGGTATCAGTTTCTTACCCTGTAAAATGGGGATATTTCCACTTATGTAAGGCACTTTGAGACCATTGCATGCAAGCACTATTTTGCATAAAGTACTATTATTATGCTACAATTCCACTGAGTTTTTCCACTCACTCTTTTGAGCGGTATTTAAAAATCCCTACACATATGGAGCAGAGCAAGTTCTGCATACTGTGAAAAATATGATTGTAGGGGACTGATAATGGTATTTAGATTTTTGGTTTCAAATCCAGTAAAGTGTGGCAATTAAATTAGTATCATCTGGTGGCTTTTGTGAAACAAGTTGGCTGTGCCATTCCATTTTTTGTGTGTTCTCATCACAAAAAAATCACTGCAATTGACATCCTTGCTGATAGTCTCAACAAAACCAAAGATTGGATGAGCATGTACGCTGAACTAGTCTGTTTCCAGAGCTCAGACACCAGCACTATTATTGGCAGTGTTGTTTTATCTATTGGCACACAAATGAGCAAAGAGCTGAACTTTGCACACAGATCTGGGAGCAAAGACAGAAAATCTTGTACTTTAAATTCTCCTCGGTGAGCTTGCTATGCAGCATTGATTTTAATTTCACTGCTTTTTCATGGCAGATGAAGAGTATGATTCTTAAAATCTTTGTGTTTTACTCCATAAAACTGGTGTGATTTCTGGCTTTTATGCAACTGAAATTCTAAACCTCGAGTATTATGCTGTAGTTATAGATGTGGTCTAAAGGACCAAGCCTGAGAGTAGGTGCTAAGAAATTAGAATGATACAAAAACAACCTGGCACCCATTAAATGGATTAAAAACAGGTTAACTGATAGGTCTCACAATGTAATTGTAAATACGAAATCATCATTAACTGGGTATGTTTTTAGTGGGGTCCTGCAGGAATCAGTTCTTGGCCCTATGCGATTTAACATTTTTATCAATGACATGGAGCAAAACATAAAATCTCTACTGAAAAATTTTGCAGGTGACACAAAGAGTGTGGAAATGATACATGATGAAGAGGATAGGTTACTGATACAGAGCGATCTGGATCACTTGGTAAGTTGGGCTCCAGCAAACAATATGTGTTTTAATATGGCCAGATGTAAAGTTCTATATCTAGAAACAAAGAATGTAGGCCATACTTACAGAATAGCCGACTCTATCCTGGGAATCAGTGACTCTGAAAAAGATTTGGGAGTCATGGTGAATATTCAGCTGAGCGTAAGTTCCCAGTGCAATGCTGGGAAATAAGCCATATAGTGATAGAATCAAGGAGCTGAATCTACTTAATTTAACAAAAAAGTTGGTTAAGGTGTGACATAATTACAGTCTATATGTGTGTACATGAGGAACACAAATATGATAGTAGAGGGCTCTTTGATCTGGAAGACAAAGATATAATAAGATCCAATGTCTGGAAGTTGAAATCAGACAATTTTTTAAAAGTGAGAGTAATTAAATATCGAAACTATTTACCAAGAGTTGTGGTGTATTGTCCATCACTAAAAAAATTTAAATCAAGACTGGATGTTTTTCTGCTCTCGTTCAAATGGGAATTAGTTCAGGGAAGCCTGATGGCCTGTGATATACAATAGGTCAGACTAGATGATCACAGTGGTCCAGTGAAACTTCCAGTTCTGTAACTGATTTACTGGGTCCAATCTTGCTACTATTGAAGTCAATGGCAAAAATTCCATTGACTTCAATGGGACTAGTACTGATACTACATTGGGAAAATTACTTATCAACTCTGCCTCAAATTCTACATCTGTAAAACAGGAGCAATAATACTGAACTTCCTCACAAGTGTGTTTGTGAAGACTGATTCATATTTATGCCAAGGCTGGAGACACATAGTGCTACATGAAAGCTAAATATTCATCTTAAAGTACCATCAAATGTTTTATTAACTCCAGAAGATTGCAATGTATTTAAATGCTGTAATTTTCTTTGTGCTTGTATCTGTTTCTGTACTATGTGAACTTGAGATGAGTATGTAGTTGAACCAAAATAATATCCACCTATTACATTGTCAAAAGAAAGTCAATTGATATTTTAATTATTGTATGTATCACATAAAGAGCACAATGATTGGTTTTTGTAGTGAAAATAAGTGTAGTAAAGGTTAATGGACATCTAGTAGTAGAGGCATGAACTCCTCTATTTAAATACAGGCTAGGTGGATATGGTACAATAAGGGTAGCTATATTGAGTGCTTCTTCATATAATTGTACTGATGCACTTTCACCTAGATCCATCTCTGTTCAAAGGCCAAAGAACACATAACGTATAGAGTGTCACTATTTATGCAGTAATAATTTAGTACAAATGGGCAAAATTAAATTTATAATCCCTTTTGGTCAATGAGCACGTTAGGATTTTGGTGCATCCTAATCAAGAATTAATTGCTTTTAGCAACTCTTTTATGGAAAATACATTATCACTGCAAATGCAATGAACTTGTGTGAAGAAGCCAGGCATAAAACAAAGTAATGGTTATTGGTAGCATATGATACATGATACTAGAAATCTGTTACTGCAACAGCAAAGTACAGACATCGGCATTAGCCCTTCATTTGTAAACAGAGCTAACAAATAATTCACAATGAATAATTTATTTGATTAGTTTAGTCTCGCTCTGCTCAGGGAATATCCATAAGTATATCATGTTCTTCTGGAATGTATTTATTATTCAAATATATTCAGCAAATTTCTTTTAATATTTTTTACTCTAATTAATCAAGAATATTTTAAATTCAAGGTGGGCTGCTTAGTTGTGATTGGCTGGATATGTCATGTGGCATTGATTTTGACTGTTTGATTGGTTGAACCCCCTACACTTTTGGGTTAAATACTTACACATGCAAATCTAAAATTCAGTTTTCTCAAATATTCGAATGTGCATTTTTGCAATCAACTTGCTGCCAAGAAAACTGTCCATGAAAATCAGCTACTCTCATGTTTTAATTTTAGCTTTTTATAAACATGTGCTTTAATATTTGCATGATTTTTGCATAGTTTACTCAGCTCTCTTTAAAAGGACAGATTTTCCTTCAAGGGACCAACACTGCTTTCCACGAAAACCAGAAAGTTATGTGTTTGAGGCACTGGTGCCAGTCTCCAGCTGGGACATTTGTTTGCCAGTGTTCCACTGTCCTAAAAAATTCATGGATGTCCAGACAGGTATGTTCTTGATGTAAGTAATAGAAGCTTCCCAAAAAGGAAGTTAGAGGTCAGCAAAAATTGACATTGTTGTATGCATTAATCCTGCATGAATGAATTTCTGTATTCATTCATCATTCTTATTTTGTTGATTACAAAAAATGGATCTGAGAGCAATTCAACGAATGTGGAAGAACTGATGTTAGAACAGCAGAACAGAAATAATTATGCAAAGTTTGGATAAAGTGAAGAAAATCTCCTTCTAAGGATTTGGATTTATTTGCAGCCTGGGTTGGTTCATATTAACAAATTCAAAATCAGAGTCTGCAGTCACAGGATATAGTGTGCCACATATGTAGCAGAAGCCTAAATAGTATGAGATGAAACAACCCCCTTGCAATTCTTCCAATATAACCAAGTATATTATCTTGGTTTTAAATGGCACTCTTTTTGGGTAAAGAACACTAAATTCAGTCACTCTCACTGTCACTGACAGGAACACTCTAAAAGTCCCCATAAGTATTTTCATATGCTGGGGCTCCTTTGATATCAAAGCTCAAAAATTTTCATTTGCAAACACAACTAAGCACTTAAGCATACAATTACCCAGTCTATGTCTATAAACACCCATTTGTGTGCAAATATAAGTTATTGTGGGGGAAATATGTATGTGTATATGGAGTATTTTTGGTGTGTCCCTATAGCAACCTTCTGAGAAAATGTAAGCCTAACATTCATGTGTTTAGATCTCTACATGTTCAAACACTATAAGGGCCAATCTTGTGTTCAATCATCCCTGCAACCCAACCGTTGATGATTCCTGGGTTGGAATGAAGCAGAATTTGTCCCTAGCTAGGCCTGGTGGAAATGTAAATATGGAAGCCATAACCAGGTAATCATTAGTGTATTTGTGGAAATGAAGAGCAGAATTTGGTGTGATTTCTTCTTCCCTGGTTGCATACAGATCTCTACCAGAGGGACATATTCTGTGCTGTAAGTGTGAACAGAAGATTGAATATTTGGTCACAATCTGGAAAGTTAAGCACGTGGATCTTCAAAGCACAAGGATTTAGTACTGAAGAAACGAAGACTGGGAGCTCCTGGGAAAAAATACTTTGTTAAAATGTTATGTGAAATTAGCTAGTTAGCTCTTCAGAGTAGGGGCCATTTACAACCTGTCTCAAGGCAGGGACTGTCCCTTACTATGCGTTTGTATGGTGCCTAGCGCAACAGGGCTCCCATCTCGGGTGAGGCCTCTAGTCACTACTATAATAGCAATATTTACTACCTGCACTGTGAGGCACCTAGCACACTTTTTTATCACTGTAAAATAATAACAAAAATACATTGACATTGGGGAAGGTTAGCTGTTTCTACAGACAAGCACGGAGGGCTGCCAGTTAAAGTCTTTTGGGCCAATGTGGATTTAATTACAAACATAAAATGATGGAATTTAATAGGACATTAACTGATTTACTACATTTAGCCTAGAATGATTTCAGTGGCTTAATTTACACACAGTAGAAAGAATTTCTGCTGCAAACCAATGGGTTAGCACAGGTTCTTACAATCACTGGTGAACTGTTCTTGCATATTTTAAATAGGTGGAAAATACTTTTCAAAAATCCAATTATGACTCCAGGTATTCACTCATTTGCTAGTTTACATGAAGGTATTAAAGGGTGGAGCTAACCAGCAACTATGGTAATTAGAAAGACTTCCTCAGGATGCTGGAATAACCAAGAACATCATGTTTCATAGTAGCAGCCGTGTTAGTCTGTATTCGCAAAAAGAAAAGGAGTACTTGTGGCACCTTAGAGACTAACAAATTTATTAGAGCATAAGCTTTTGTGAGCTACAGCTCACTTCATCGGATGCCAAGAACATCATGGCTCTCAGGTTCAAACGTAAAAATCCACCTATGCAACGTTGCTTTGCCACACCACAACACAGGATATTACTCAGCATTCATGGTGGGGTAGGGGAAGAATGAGGAACAGAAATGAACTAAAGTAGATGCATTATCCTATCTGTATGTTTCTACTCAGAAAAGCTCTCTGGTACTATGGTGATGAGTATAAGAGAAAATCTGAGATAAAAGAGAATAATTAGGAAGGACAAAGGTGCTTCAGATAGAAAAGAATCAACTTGACTCTTCACCTGAAACTCAAACCAACCCTAAGGTGAGTCCTTGGGAAGTTTCATTTCTTTCACATCAGTTTTGATTTTCTTGTGTCTATGCTCTCCCCTGGCTCTGGCTGCAGTCAGAAGTGGAAACTTCAATATGCCATTTTTATAAACTCTCCTGGAAGCAGAGATCCATGAGTTCATGATTGGGAATAGGGAGTACAAAAACCTCACAAGAAAGCCTGGCCTCATGAAGTTACCAGTTCAGCATGGGTGAATGAAGGAGTACTGAGAGGTTGTATAAGCTTCAGGTAAATATCCCAGTTCTTGTGTTCTCAGTTGGGCTAGACTGGACCTCTGAGCATTTTGAGCATTTCCCATCATTAGCAAGTATATCTTTAGGCCAGACTTGTGTAGGGATGTGTGCTTCTGCTTCCCATGAATCTCAGTGGAGTCCCATGTCTGGATTCAAGGATAGAATTTAGTCCTTAGGGGTGAGTACCACTGACTTCAGTGTGACTTTGGGGGCTTACAGATACATGTGGATCAGGCGCTGTTTCCCAAAGATGCTTAATTTTAGGGCCTCTACTTGTATTTTTATGCATCCCAACATCCCACTGACAATCTGCATTTTTGGATGCGCAAGGTATGCATTTCTGACATGTTGTAGAGAATAAGATAATTTATGAACAAGCAAAGCATGCCCTACAGTGTGCCCAAATGCACACACTACCTAGTTCCAACCATGGGTGCCAACTATGCACAGAAATTAGTATCAAGATTAAAAAATATAATTAAGGGGAAAGGTTTTGTGGTTGTAACTGCACAGCGACCAATGGCATCAGAATTAATTTTTGTGTATAGTTCCTATGTAGTGCTTTCCCCTCCAGTCCAGTAAAAAATAGGTTTTATAAACAAAAGTTAAACAAAGAGAAGCAGGCAAATGCTATTTTTACTAATACTGCAACCAAAATAGGGGCCAGTTTGTTTTTTCCAAATTCTTTTGTAACACAAAATAGACATTGAGCCACATTCTGATCATGGTTATACCAGTGCAAATCCTGAGCTATTCCACTGATTTTATATCTGTGTGAGCAAGGTCAGAATTTGGCCCATCATCATCTGCAGCCCTCACGCAAGCAAAACTTCTGTCGACTCTAACAACAGTTGAGGGTGCTTGGCACTGGAAACTCTGAAAACCAGGCCACTAATTAAGGAGTCTAAATGCAAGACTTTGGAGTTGTGCTCTGGCTCTGTTCCAGCTCCAGGCAAAAACCTGCAGCTCCGCTGCTCTGTGGGCCCCGCTCCAAAGCCCTGTCTAAATGTGCCTCTGGTGCCTAATTTTAGGGAGACAAGTTTGAACATTATTTGGACCGAAGGATTCAGTGCAGCAAGTTGCTGAGCACTTGCTATGAAGAGGTAGTTTTGAACACTTAACCTGTTTAACACAAGTTGTGCCTGGCAGTAGGAGAGCTCTTATATTAGTGTTATAAGGACATGAAGAACTCATAGGAAAAGGGCTAGAGCTCATACAAATGAGTTATCAGACATTGATTTCAATCACAGTAGAGGTCACTCAGAACCTCGCAGGGCTGGACCTTAACCCCGTGCTTTTAAGCACTAATAAAAGTTTAAAAGTGCTGTCTCTCTTCTCTCTCATTTCCCCCAGTATGTGTGATGACAACTTAGAAGATCATTAGGGGTTTCAGAGAGAGATTTAGGAGTGTTTTTGTATTTATTTGAAGTGCAAGGTATAATCTGAATGTTGGGTTCTCTCTCTGGGAGAAATTCACTCCACCTGCATAAAGTACAAGTATATTTGGGCTCTGCCAGATGGATCATCTATGAGACAGGGACATGAGAACAACCCTTCTCTATTGCCAGGGTATGAGGTTTCCACACAGTTCTCACTCCTCCCCACCTTTGTGGCAATTACTTCAGCGTATGGCCTGGAATAGCAGCCACAGTCTCTCTCAGGCCATTTATCTGCAGTTCCTCCTGGCCCACCACCAGTGTGATCTTTCTTGCCAGTCAATGCAAGATCAGCATGGAGACCTTTTATATGGCATACGGGCATGTGGCTGTTCCTCTGGCTAGCAGCTCAGGCCTCAGCTCCCTCATCCCACCTTGGATATATGTCTCTATACAGCGCTTGATTAGTACAGAGGGCCTTAGCCCCACCCTCTGAGCATGGGTGAAGGTCATCCTCTTAAAAAACTCTGAATAATTCTGCTTTAATGGATCAGCCATGGAGAAGGTATATTTATTATGACCATGGTCAGTGGGAGTGGCAGTGTTCTTTATGGTCTTACATTCTTTTGTATTTCTTATACTGTTATACATATTTTTGTTTGTTTGTTTTCTTATGTCATGTCACAGATGGCTACGTTTTTGGTGCTGGTATATTAAACTTGAAAAAGCCTTCATGGAAGGGAACTAAAAAACAAAATGTCTTGAAAAATCACGCTCACAAAAGCTTATGCTCAAATAAATTTGTTAGTCTCTAAGGTGCCACAAGTCCCTCCTGTTTTTTTTACTTACCCCTCAGTAGTTTAATTTTGCAGGAAAAGGAAATCAAAAAATTGTAAATGGATTATTATGAAATAAATTACAATTATTTACAAACATCCAAATAAATCTACTCATTTTAGGTGTTCAATGAATATGCAAATACACTCTTTAAAAACATGGTCATGTCTCTAGAGCTGCCCGCTTATTTCTGTGTTCTTATTAGATGCTTAATAGTTTTTAGACTGGTATGGAGACATGCAGTAAATTTTATGATCTTAAGCACAGCCTGCTGAAAATACTAAAGAGCATGCCCAATTAGGCACACAATTGACAGTTTTAGGAATACAACACTGGCTCATCTTTTTGAAAATTTAGCCTCTAAAATCTAACAACTATTACGTTTTCAAAATCTGCTTCCAATTAAGTATCTCTGTAACACCAACCATTAACTAAGGCCCTCTGCCCTGTTTTGCCTTTTCTGAGAAGAGAAGTGCAATGAAACATCCCTGTTGATCACACATCCATCCTAGGTGTTTTACAAAGTGTACTTGTTCAGCTGTCATGTTGTTTTGCAAAAGAAAAGTCACTTGATATTGTTACTGACATACTAGTCTACTGTGGCATCTAATATCAGGCTCTATATAACTCACCAGGATGTCAGAACAATCTCTAGTAATCAATATAAATGGAGAGCCTGAATAATGCATTTGTTAAATCTAAGTAACAGTGGACATCTTTAAAGTGTTTTCCAAGAGAATGTAACTCAGGTGCAGTATTGATGGAGAAGAGAAAGACAGGTGGTTTTGATTCTGGTATTATAGCAACAAAGAAGGCTTTGATAATGCAACAATCATCTTTTGTTAATTTGCTGCAGTGCAATACAACTAGAGTCAATTCTGAATTGCACTACTTTACTGGGAAAGGGGATAATGGCAAGGACAACACATCTCCGATACAAAGAATAAGCCATGATCTGCTTCAGATATTGTACTAAACATACTGGTAAAAAGAAATATACATATATACTGACACAGTTTGCAGGAATCTGCATGCTTTAGAAGAAGAGAGTCATAGCTCTGCATTCCTATTTATTAGGAGATGCAAGAAAATGATACAGCATTCTTCAGACAGCAATAAGGAGCAAGAAACCTTTAAAGTAGACAAATATCAGGATTATGAGGGAATTCACAGATAAAATACAGAGTAAATAGGCATGTTTATGTCTTGATTAAATGTGAATAAAAATGACAAGTAGGAGAGAGGGTAAATTCACAATCAGTTTAATCACTTTCTGAAAAATTCTAGATATTTCACAAAATTTTCAGAGCTTTATTGAAAAATTTTGTCTTCATGGAAAGTTACTCACAATGATGATAAAATAATGATTTTTTTCTGGAAAAAAAAATCTATTGCTTCATGACTTATTGAATGAAACACAAATCTAAGAGTGACAGCAGCTGGAGCTGGATTGGTCTCCTGTGGTTGCATCCAGTATATAAAATTTCATGGCTTTTCTAAGCAGTTCAATAATTTTCTTTTTTGTGGTTCGGTACTGCTGAATGACCCTTTACAGAATGTAATCTAAACTGAACAGAAAAGTTACTGCCAAAAAAAATTGGGGAATTAATTTAGCTCAAGTACAATGGTGAATCACATTGCACAGCCAAATTGATGCTCATTAGGTCAATTAAACCTGGGCCTGAATAACCCTGACTTTTGAGAAAGCTTTCACATTGGCATCCAGATTTTTTAATTGTCGTCTGTCCCTATAATGGACCTGTGGCAAGGCCTGGGCCTGTACAGCTGGAGAGAAACTTCACAGATTAAGAGGGGAAAATTCCTCTCTATAATTTCAGGCTTATTCCAAGAAACTCCTTGTGAAATAAAAACATAAATTAACCCTATACATCCAGCAGTCTGTGTACATGCCATTTATGTACTTAATCTTTAAATATTAACAAATAGACCATTCTATCTCTGCCTCCACTATTTAGACAGCAGCCTTCTCTCCCTGCCCTGACTAGGGCCCACCCTTTTTATAAATTGCTGAGCCCAATTAGGCTCAGCTGCTGCTGCCTGATTACATCAACTCAGATTTTCAGCTTTGGAAAATCTCTGCTGGGATTTAACTCATGAATCCCCATACCAGTGTCTAGTTCAACAAGACCTCTGCATAAGGCACCATTAGATGACCTTGGGCAAGTCACTGCATTGCTGTATGCCTCAGTTTCCCCACTTGCAAATTGGAGAGAATGATACTGACCTTTTCTGTAAAGCACTTGGAGACTTACTGATGAAAAGGACTGTATCATAGCTAGGTATTGATATTGTTTTTGAGCAGGGTTTATTGTAGAAGTGTGTGCCTGGCTTCTGGGCAAATCTCTCACACAGCAGTAGTCATAAGCAGCCTAGTAAAGAATCCTGGTGCTCCAGAGAACGAAATGGGTCCCATTAAGATAACGGGGTACCTCAGCAATACAAGAGGAAGAATGGGGTAAATGAATTAGTAAACTGCTCACAATCTGTTTCTGTACCTTCAGTGGATGTATTCTTTGAGCTGAAGCAGGTTAGCATGCACACCTCTACACCTGAAAGTATCAAAAGCTGACTTTTTTACATACATAGGCACTTCAGTGTCCTGGCGAGAAAATAAAACTGAAACTAAGCACACAAAGGACCCTAATAGCAGTTGGAATGTCACTATTAGTGCAATGCATTAAGGAAGATCATTGTAACAAATCGAGTTCCCGAGTGTGACTCTCCCTTTCATGCAGAGAATGGACTGATTTGTTCCCCAAACAATGGAAAATTTCTTGTGGGCTCTGGAACAGATTGCTCTGTTTGCTCCATTACTGACAGATCAGCCTGCCATGTTCAGCAACAAAGGCAGGGGCTAAACTCATTTTATCTGTTGTCCACAATTTATGAAAAGATAATCTAGCTCGTAGGAAACAAGATGCTTGAATCATTTGCTGGTGAAAGTATTTCTCTGTCAGCATGGATTCAGCTTCAAATATGTCTCATACTGATCTGTGGACTACTATTTTTATACTATGTTGAGCTGTCTAGGAATAATTGTAAAGAAGTTACTGGATTTATTTTGCTACCAGAAAAATATACTTAACCTACACCGTCTAACTGTAACTTGAGTTTAGTTAAAGATCCCTCTCTGGGCATGTCCACCAATTTACCAGGGCATGAGCCAGTCTCTTCTTTGACAGATAACACCATTTGTCCAGGAGGGAAACTGAATTCTAGGTCTTGAGAGGGGAATATCATCAGTATTCTTTGCGCACGTGACGTTACTACACAGTGTTGTGAGGCTGATTCTTCATATACTTTTTGGCCATCACACTCTCATCGCTAGTAATCATTAGCTCCAGTTTAAAGCTGCATAAAACTTTTTAATACTTAATCTGTTTAATGAAAGTTGCATCTAATACAAGAGCTCTCCCTCTTTGACTATTGTGAAAAACTTTACGAACTCAAAAGCAAAATGTCTAAGAGGTCAAAAAGGAGTTAACTGAAACTGCAAGGGAAATATTCACAGAAGGAACACCTGGGGACTGCAGTGCGCCATGTTAGACTGCTTCCTGCAGCATGGTGCTCTAATGTTTCAAAGCTGTGTCTGTTACTGTTTAAAGAATGAATGTCAATCTCAAACAGCCACATGCAGTTGCTGAAGTTACTAGACAATATCTTTTCAGGATACCATCTGCAAACTGGAGATAAAGTCATTAGGCCACATCACTTCCAGTGTGGACGAGTGGAACTCTCCCAACATAGTGGAGATATGACTGATTACAGGAGAATTGGACTTATTCTATTGTCCTACTCAAACATTTACAGTGAAATTTGGAGACTAAAGAAAATTATACATAAGTATTGCCAGTAATCATTCTTCAAAGAATTTGGGAAACGTGCATAAAAAAGCTGAATGTTGATTTTGAAAGAAAAAGCCACAAGCCAAATTCTGAACCCCTTACTCAGGTAAAACACTACATTACTCTGTGTGCAGTCCTAATGCAATAAGTGCTCTTACTCACAGAGTAAGGTACTAGTTACTGGGAGTAAGAACATCAGTATCTGCCGCTATATGATTTATTGTTATGCTCGATTTCAATAACATGGACATATTGTCTGCGTACAATAATAAAAGAGGAGTGGGTGTTGTGGTATACACATGTGTGGTGGGGGGAGTGTTTGTATTAGTTTGCATTTTTTAGAAAAAACTTGAAATATAATTGCTTTAAAAAATTCAGATGCATTTTGTTTTGCTCTCCTATAACTACAAATGACTCAAACGATTTGCAACATGCAATTTGAAATGGGTGACAAATGAAAGCTAGAAAATCAGCTTTGATAATGGAATGAATGAGAGAACCTTAACTTAGTGGAGATGTGACCTGTTCCTTATTAGTGCAGCATGGCATGCATAAAAATGTGCCATGAACACCAACAAAAAAATAGAAAAAAGAAGCTCTCAGTAACTGGGAGCCATTATATCAACTGGAAATAATGGCAACCAGAGGTTAAACTCCCACCTCAACTTCTTAAATCTCTTAAACTGCTCTACAGTAATTTTCTACTAATCCAGGAATCATTGTGTGTCAATAGTGTGGCATTTTGGGCCTTCCATTATAATAAATTAAACATGAATTATACTGCATGGCTGTACAAGGTAATGTATTTTTGTAGTACTTAATGTAATGTGGGACCAACAGGACCTGAAGCTTTTCTTTCTTTTTCACTTTTTTCACAGGGTTTATGTTATTTGGCCATACTCTGCTTTGTCAGATAAGTAGCATTATTGCTTAATCTTCAGACTGAGGTTTGGCCTTCTATAGAAATATGTTCTCAGTAGTAGGCACTTTGCTATACCACAAAATGTACTTAGCTCAGCAGCTGCAGCATTATATGGTACCTATTGGAGTTATGCCAGACTAACCACTTAAGGTTTGCGGATTGATAAGTATTAGGAACCTAATGAATGGCAGGTAGATTGCAGGGCTGGTACCACATCCAGGACCCGGGATGGGAGAATCCTACAAGGGTCTGAGTTTCAAATTCATTTAGACTGTGAGCAACAACTCTTGCTATTTTGTTTATTCATTACATGTGTAGTTCACTGAAATGCAAAGGGCCCACATATCACCTGATGCTTGCTCATTGAAGTCAATAGTAGTATTTCCATTGACTTTGTTGTGTGTTGGATCAGGCCCAGAGGCTGGGATTTTCAAAAGAACCCATTGGAATTAGGCACCCAAATCTCTCAGAAATCCAGTGGGTACTGGGCACCCAACTACCTTAAGCTGTTTTGAAAATCCTAGCCATAATGTCCTATGCCGCCCCTTAAAGTGAAATTCCATGGCAAAGTGACTATGTTTAAAAAAAGAAAAGGAGTACTTGTGGCACCTTAGAGACTAACAAATTTATTAGAGCATAAGCTTTCGTGAGCTACGGCTCACTTCATCGGATGCATTGAAAGCTTATGCTCTAATAAATTTGTTAGTCTCTAAGGTGCCACAAGTACTCCTTTTCTTTTTGCGAATACAGACTAACACGGCTGCTACTCTGAAACCTGTCATTATGTTTAAAAACATCACCTTTTGCTCCGTGTGTGTAGAGTATTCAGAGCCCTATCTGTTGACTGTTACTGTTTTTACTCCTGTTAGCTCTGCAGGACAAAACACTGCTAAGAGACCGAGCTCCTAGCAGTTAAACTTGTGTAAACCCACTGAAAGCAATGGGGCTGAATTTATTTGTGGTGGGCACAAGTAACATTAAGTAACTTGAATTAGTCTTCTGTAAGACTACTAAGTAAGTCTCGAGCCCCATGTGCTGCAAATAGATGTGTGGTTGAAGAGTCATGGGCTCAAATGCAATCCTTGCATAGCAACATGCTTTCCTCTTTGACCTTACTTCTTTTACAAGGGTGCAGTAAGTTAGCTATCATGCAGCAGGTCTCATTAATGCAGGATCAGATTTTCCTCTATTACCCATCCAGCTTGCCACTTTTTACCTCGTGCTTACCTGTAAACAGTAGTTATAGGCTTAAACTATACCCATGGGTCCGACATGATTTCACAATGGAAACCTATCTCCACAGTGGGCCTAATCCAAACACTCCAAAGTTTGAAGAAATTGAGGTTCACACCCAGACTTTGAACCCCACATCAATGTTTGGGAGCATTCACATGTAGGTCTTTGATGTGGGCCATTATAAAGATATGAAGCGTTAATCCTAATTTAGGCTTGATCCTGCAAAGACTTACAAGAGTGCTAAATTAAACATGTATGTGAGGTTTCACACTCTTAGGTCTGGATCTTTGCTCAGGCATAACTCTAGTAAATAATAAAAAACAACATTAAATAAATATGAATAAAATAACATTCAATATAAAAGAAAAGGTAAATTGGGACACAATGTAGAATCAGCATCACCATGTAAACTCCCGATATCTCTTGAATGTTCTTATGACAGAACATCGGCACTATTTCATTAGAAGTGCAGCCCAAGAAAAGCTGTGTGACTTTGCCAGTATTAGCTCGTCCTTTGCTTTCCTAATCTTTTTGTTTTCACTGTTGTCAAATAACAGAGAGACAGTGAATTCTAGCCTAAAAGCCGGTTTCCTCTGCTAAAGCAAGTGTTATCCCTAAGGCCAAGGATTGTCTGAATCAATAGCACACCAGTCTCACTAGTCCCATTTAAATGGTGAGTCAGTTCACATAATCCAACTGCATGTCAACTGAAGAAGAATGGTTTATATAACACTTTGCTGTCATCTACTTTTTAGGACTTATTAGTTGTAAATTATTGGCTATCAGTCTATCATTGCATCTATAGATCTTTATGCACTAGCAATTTTTTTATGTTATCAAGTATTTTTGATACACATTTATTTTCAAGCACCATTTAGAAAATATTAACTAGAATTGCTGCATCTACAGAAATTTTAAGCCACTTATTCCATTTCCAATTAACAATTGTATTCCAAAGCCAACCCCTCAAACATCTGCAAAACAGCTCCTTCATAACATAAAATAATTTATCTCACATGGATTTTAAATTGAACTCTGTATACCAAGCAGATAGCATTTTTTAAATTGCGGTCACTGGGAGCCATGTTCGGCCGAACCTGCAGACACGGCAGATAAACAAACCGGCCCGGCCTGCCAGGGGCTTTTGATGCACAAGTGGCAGAACAAGTTTGGGAACCACTGCCCTAGTAGAAGAGTGACTCAGTGAATCAATGGTCTTTCTAAACACATTTCAAGTTTGGCCTTTAGCTGACTATGTGTTGCATCTACATTATCAACAGAAAGAATGTATGGTGAAGTAAACTAAGATAGGGAAAAAACTACCCAACTGGTTTGCACTGTTTTCAGGATTGTTGCGAGTTTGAGACAAAACTTCATTAAACAACTCTAGAGAGTGAAAGGCTGAGGAAGGGAGTGTGAGCTGTTTTGCATCGGGGTTTATAGTGAGGGAAGACCTTTGAACAGATAGCACTTAAAATGGCAACACGGTTTTCACCTGTTGATACTAATGGGAGTTAAATGTGTATATTAAAAGAAAATAAACCTAGCTAGAATTTAGGTGAGACAGTACCCAAATTACTACTTGTAGCCTCTCCTTCACACAAAGTACTATACTTAGGAAGGAATAGTCAATTGCACAGATACAAAATGGGAAATGACTACCTAGGAAGGAGTACTGCAGAAAAGGATTTGTGGGTTACAGTGGATCATAAACTAAATATGGGTCAACATTGTAATACTGTTGTAAAAAAATGAACATCATTCTGGGATGTATTAGTAGACATGTTGTAAGCAGGACACAAGAAGTAATTCTTCCAATCTACTCAGGCAAGCATACTAAGAGGTTTTAAGTCAGGATAGGTTTAATAGATTTAGAGCTGAATCTCTGAAGGGGTTTTGCATTAAAAGCTTTTAGAGGAAAACCACCTGTTGGTGCTTTGTGTCTTCTGTCTGGGACTTCTAATGAAAGCTGTTAGAAAGGAGTTTTAATGTAGCTCTACAATATTAGTGTTTGAAGGTGAAACTCAGAAGGTGGTCTGGTTGCCTTACCATACAATTTCACAAAAAAAATCAAATGGGAAAATAACATATAAACTGAATTTCAGCCTCATGAAAATGTAAGCAAAGATATAATAATAATAACATTGGATGCATCTTTAGAACACCTTACAAACATTAACAAATTAATCCTCACAGCACCCCTGTGAAATAGGTAAGTAAAACAGGCATTAATACCCTTATTTTAGGAGCAAGACTCTGAAGCAGAGGTTAACTGCCTTCTTCTGGGTGAGAGAGGTAAGACTAGAACTGAGGAATTTGTGGCGCCAAGTCTTGTGCTCATTTGACTAGACCATCCATTTATCTACTCAATGACCTAATCTCTCTGTCCAATGAAAACCAGTGCTTATAGAGAAAAGCCACAACACTCTTAACTGTTTGCCCACAGGTGACCCTTGAGGCTCCTTCCCCAAAGCAGCCAGTTACATCTCAGCCCACAAGGCGTAAAACTGGAGTTTCTAACCCCTCCCTGCTTCCCCACCGGACTCAGAAGGACCCACCAGTGTTACCTGGGCACCAACCCCAGCAGGCTCCTCTTCCCCACTTGACACTGGGAGCTGCAGCTGGCAGGGGATTTTGCAGCCTCTGGACATCATTGTTCACCCAGCTCTGAAACATGGACCCTAACTTGAAAATCATTTGCTGTATTACCATTGGGTGATGAACTATCTTATTGATGCAATAATCCACCTGCCCAATCTCACAGCTGTACTGGCAGGAGAGTGAAATAGGCACTTTTAAACAGAGAACTCAGAATAAATACCCTTGCTAAATTAGGCATGCTGGCCTTCCCGGCCAGTGTAGGATAGTGGGGCAGGGTCTGGAATGAGACATCTTCTGACTGTATTGCAACAGTCAGCCAGTGGGACAGTTCCTTTCAGAGGCAGGCACTCAATAGGTAGTCCTGGGCCCTGCTACCAGCTCCTGGGTTGACTGGCAGTTGATAATAGTAAGCAAGGCAAAAGAAGGACTCGTCATTGATGTTTATTATTCAGATCACATTTAGTTAGAAAAAATATATTTGTAACATATTCAGATTAAAAAGAAAAGGAGTACTTGTGGCACCTTAGAGACTAAAATTTATTTGTTAGTCTCTGAGGTGCCACAAGTACTACTTTTCTTTTTGCAAATACAGACTAACATGGCTGCTACTCTGAAACCTGATATTCAGATTAGTTTCTATTCCTACCTTAGACTATTTTAGGGCTGTTTATGTTTTGTGAAATAACTTTTTAAGAAGTGCTGAACTCTTTAGAACCTAGAACATTTGATGTTTTCTTCCTTCTATAAACCCCCAAAAAGGTGAACAAGAATGGAAGAATTAAGATGTTTTGGGCATAACAAGCCTCAGTACCAGTCTACTAATGTACCATAAGAACACTTTAGCCACCATTTCTCTGGTTTGTGAAGCCTACAGAAGCACTACAATTGGGAATTTAATTTAAAAATAAAACAATTATGAGATTATTTTGTCTCAGACTTTACTAATAAATTGAGTTATTACTAGATTTTGTGAACAGCAGATTTGCCCCAGTATAAGAATGAAAATGATATTAAAAAGCCTTTTAATCTATTGAGAAATCAACACGCTCTGGACTGTTTAACAAAGTCTTGCCAGTTTATCATAATAAGAACCATTATTGGGAGCAGTATGGGGAAGAGCATAAAATCTTCTTGGTTTGCAGCCTGCATGATATCATGATGGCTTTGATGGCTGATTAGCTCACAAAAACCACAAATATCACTTGATCCAGATGTCATCCTGAGGAACAGAAGGCTAAAAACCAGATATTTACTATTGATATATCTTGAGGTGTTGTCTGTTGTCCAATTAGACAAAAACTAGGATGCGCACATTTTCATGTGTGAGCTTCATACTACATAAGGAATGAAAGGTCAAAGGTAGCAGGCAAAAGCTATTTGCCATTCAGCCCTAATTTACCTTATACATTATTAAATAATCCCCTATGCATTTCCATCCTTGATAGTCTTGTGGTATGAAGTGTAAGTCAATGGATAAGATAATTGCAATAAGCAGAAATGGTATTTAATGCACTGGACACTTTCAATAGCAAAGTAGTTCTAATTAGTGTTGGTAACTGATGTGACAGCAGTTTACAGAGCACCAGAATAGTTCCTCATTTGTCAAGTGGGTCTGAAGCTTATGGCAGCTTTCTGATCCTCTCCCTTGCTGCAGGATCTGAAAGCACCTTCAAAAAGCTTTGTCTCATTGATCTTTAGTTAGATGCTGACTGAAAGGCAGACGGCTTTGCCAGAAAGAAGATAGATAGATGCTGCATCCGCATGAAAATGTCACTTGCTTAATGAAAAAGGTACTTGTTCATAACCTCTGTACACACACGCACACACATGCGTGCACACACAGAGACATAACATTCACCAACCCAGAGAGGTTATGTAAAAGGGTACTTTTTATTAAGCAAGTGACCTACGTATGTACGTGTGTTCATTGTAGACTACATATCAAATCATCGAATTGTGTGTGATATGCGTGTCATAGAGATGTGTATGTATCTATACGTAGGTACATACACACGCACATATGTAACACACATTACACACAATCTGATAATTTGGCATGGAAACTGGAGCTGCATTAATTTCTCCCTTCCAGACTTTTCACTGAATATTAGACATACCAAGCAACAGATAAAACAAACCATTGTTTCTGAAATGTCATAATTTGCTTTCTTTGTCTCTGATTTTTCTTTTAACATATTGGTAGTTCACTTACCCCACCGTCCTCTGAGGTGTAAATGATGGTGTGTCAGATAAAGAGCAAGTATCTGAAGAGTATACCGTTCAAGAAAGTTCATAGCAGTTTTCATTGTGTTACACATGTTTTATAGCCATCATTAAATAATTGAATATTGTGGTTGGCTATGGGCTAAACTACGACAATTTACAATGTACCTCAGCTATAGCACAAGGGCATTAGAAGCATTTATGAGCTGGGGGCAATTTATTTCTCCTGAAAACTTTAATGTCATTTGTAACTCCTCAGCCAAGTGTGTTCTTCTTCCCTTTTTTCATGTGCTGACTGTGAGACAACAGCACTTCCACAGAGGAAGTGTCAGGTCTGGGTATGCAGTGGGACAACTGGAATTTCTGAGACGTGCATTATGTGAATCCTAAACTTGCTGATTTTGAAGATCTCCAGGTGGCAATGGACCAGGCAATACATTGTCATGCAATATTTTTAGAATTCCCAGGTACTGGTGAAAATCAAAGGGAAATGGGAAAGAAGCACAGGTCAAGAACTTCAACAAAAGGAATGGTCTCATATATGGAACACAGGCTGTCTTCTGCATTCTGGGGCCACAGGTGCAGGTCTGTTCCCTACACAACACAGGGCAAGCTAAATGCTATTCTTAGGGCAGCTGCCAAGACCCATGAGGGCTGTTCTGGCAGCCAGGGATCAGCTGTACATACTGGACACACTCTCTTTTTCCTGGTCATTCCCCCCCTTCTCCCCCCCCACATTAGTGGCCTTCTAGGGTTTCATAGAAGCTACTACAGTGGCCCTAAGACCCCAGAGAGTTCCTGGGAGAATCCTCCACTAGCCATTTAGGGCAAGTTTTGGTCTGCTTTGCATCACTGAATTAGCACAATTGAGATTTAATACATTCCTTAGCTCACTATTTGTACTACCTTTGCTGATTCCTTAATTTGAAATAAAAACAAGCAGAAGTGAAAAATGACATTGTTTGGTCTTTATATATGGTCAAAAATAAATAAGTTAAAGAAATCAGGAACTGTACCACAACCAACAAAGAAAAAATAATGATCAAGTGTCTGTTAGAGAGAGAAAACAAGACCTTCCTGTAGCATTTTACATCCAAAATAAAACATAAAATGGCAGCTACCTTGCAACAGGCAGGCAGCATCTCTACATTTAAAAGTACAGTACACTGAATAACAACATTTCCTTTCATTTAGAGAGATACATATAGTACCTCACCAATCATTTAGAATCCACAGGCCTGATCCTGATCTTGCTTACAACCTGTATGGAACAGGAGCAATTCCATTGCAATCAATGGAATTACACTGCTGTAAAGTTTGTGTGAATTCCGAATTAGGTCCTATAATACTAACAAAAGAATAATCTAACCAACCATCTAACTGAAAAGATAGTGATGATCTTTGCAAGGGTTGGTTTAGGGAGAAGATTCAATGACTTACACATGACAGGAATACTCAGCAGTTCACAGGATTAGGGCCATCATGCATAATTAGGAGCACCCATGCACTTCAGATTTCTGTAGGTATAACCTTATACTTCGTAGGTTTTGAAGCCACAACCAAAGATAGACATGCCCTCCCTCCCTCTCCCCCCTCCCGTCCTCCCCTTCCCCCCAAACACACAATGTGCAATTAGGAGTACATAATCTGGCAGATTTTTAAGCACTTTGTCTGAGCACGGAGGCTCATAATGAAATAGTTCATTTTCACATCTCAGTTACACTTGGGTAAATGTATAGTAACTTCATTGAAGCCAATGGATGTGCACCAATGCAATTGCAATCAAAATCTGTTACTCTATGTACAAAAGTAGTGGAATGAGAAAACAATTGGTTAAGCCTCCTAGTCAATTCATTTCCCTCCTCCTATGGTATATATGTACAGATATGGGAATTTTGGGGTTGGGGAGAAGGGCAATATTGTCTTAATTATTAATGCACTTTACTTTTGTAGACATCGTAGGTCTGATTCTTAGCTACCATTATGGCTATAAAAGAGCCCTAAAGTAGGTAGAACTAATTTATGCTAACCTTAAGGCCCATTTACACTGGCATAGTGGATAAAGTGGGTCCTAGAATAAATGAGAATCAGGCCCCACATATCTATAAAGGTGACAATTCCCTCTGTCTAATGTGAATGTTTTTGTAAATATTAAATAGAATTTGACCAGCTAAAATAATACAATAATTTCCGTTCAATAGATTAGGTTAATACTGACAAGTTCCCACCATCTTTTCAAAAAAATAGAGACAATAAAAACATGTGGAGAGGATTTTAATCAGTACAATATAGATTACAGGGAATATGGATGAGATTGAGTCAGAACGTGAGTCAGAAATAACGTAGAATAAGCACTAATAGGATAGGCAAGTATGAGCTTTTTATCTGATTAGTGCTTATATGTCAAATTACTAAAATGGTTTAGGCTCTTGCAGGATGGAATTAAAGTGTGCCTGCCCCAGCTGAATCTCTCATCTGACTTCAAGTGAGGACACTTCCTTTTCATCTATTTGCTTCCTGGACTCAGGAAAACCTTGGTTTGGACACAAGCATCTTTGTTTTTTTCCTGGCAACCTTAGAGTTCAAGTGATCTATGCTTAATTCACTTGGGTGTGTGTGTGTGTGTGTGGGTGGGGGGGAGTTAATAAATGAGAAAATCAAGTTTATATGCTGCATTCCTGGGTGAAATCTTTCCCCACAGAAAAACTGATTAGCTAAGTTTGACAGGGGATGGGAGTGCCGCATGATGGTGGTGATGAAGGGAGAAGGGGAAGCAGGGCCCTATAATGGCAGAACCTCCAGCCCAATGCCCACTCCTCCCAAACCTGTCTATGCCTCACCTCTAAATTCCACAATGGCCAAACCGTGCACCTGTTACTCACAACAATGAGAAACTACCGAAGTCAGTGTTATTAAAGGCCCTTAAACTGTAGTGCTCAATTACCATGCAGGCGCTCGGACACCATGGTGATGGGCATGGTATAAGAACCTAAACAGAACAGCATAAGTGCTCACCAATATGAGTATGGTCTGTGCAATGAGGTCCCAATCAGAGAAGCAATGGAAATGCATGTGGCGTTGAGGTCCACAACACACAGGGAATAAAGACGCCCTTGCTTCAGCAATTCTGCAACACTACTGCTTCTGCTCCGCTGGTGCTCTCAGTGCCTTCAGAGGAAGAGCCAGGATTTTGCCCCTGAAGCACACCATGTTAAGGAGTTTCCATTCTGGGTATTCAAAGACAATATATAGTATATTGACTTCAATATGGCTTGCAATAATAGGGGATCAAAGGTAAATTATTGTTTTTCTCTTGAAATTTACACTTACTTTCCTAAGTCTGATCCTGAATATTGTATGGCTCTGTTTTATGAATTTACCAAATAACTTCCATGCATAATTCAGAAATGCAATTTTTTTCTGATGTTCAAGGCGTTCAGAAGTAGAAGGCACGATGGAAAAAGAAGCTATGCATCAGGGGAAAGATGGTATAATGGACTTCTCTGTTCTTGCATTTCATTTTTCAAGAATCATTGCAGAATATTAAATAGGACAAAAGAACCAAGCCTACTAAGAAAGCTAAAAAAGTGCACCATTATTTTAACAAATTTTTAGGATGCCCTTTTAAAGATAAAAGCAAAGGTAATGTGAGCGAAATGAGGCTTCTCCCCCGGTCTCTTTTATCCATGTTATATTTCAGTTCTATTTTCCATGCCTTTTTCATTTGACCCTCCGATTTACTTTTTATATCCCTTTTCCTCAGACTGTTGCCTTCTTACTCCCATTCCTGCTCTACCTCTCAATTATTACTCCTTTACCTTAGCATTTGTCCTTTTGTCATTTGATCCTTTATTGACTTTTGCTCTCAGATCCTTTTTGTACGTCTTCCCTATAAGCCTCTCTATCCTTTTATCAACTAATGCCCCATACTTTCATAATAATTTTTCTCTAAACAATGGCTCTCCAGTTTCTTTGTCACTATAGAGCTGTTATGAATATTAATGGCCTCCTGCAAGGGCTATTATGTGTGGTAAAGAATGCTGATCTTTGATCTGTGGCTTTTGCTTGCATATGCTAGTATGGCTGCAGCTAGGGTTTGGTCCCTTTTACCTTTTTTCCAGAAGATGCCTTTCCTCATGTCCCTTGTTGCTTTTTTTTTTTAAATATATAAACACAAAGTTGGAAACGGTGGAGGACTAAGTATTTTCTTTAGTAAGTAATCATTCTTTTACTGGCACAGTATATGGTGATTTCTACCCTGATTCTGTACATTCCCTAAAGGCAACAAGCAATTCAGGTGGTAGTGTGTAATTTGTTTTGTACTGTAGAATTCCTGCCATGCCTATATGTATTTAGACCACAGGCAAACCAATAAAGTTGTCATAGAAACAAAGCATTTCTTGAATAAATCAATTCATAACAAACTTGTAAACCTCAAGAACGCACTGTGCTTTAAGAACACATCCATTACATATACAAACTAACCATGTTTAAAATGAACAACGTACACATATTATATATGTCCATTTTTTTTGTCCTGTTGGGCATCTTAAATATTCTTTAGTGCTTTCTTGAACAGTATGCGTCTCTGCAGAGTGTAGGGATGGTTTCAGAAGCTGGCATGATAATGCAGCAGCAGGAATTTTTTGTTTCTTTTTTGATGTGCAAGTTGCAGGATTTAGGATTCCAAACAGTAAACATGGACTAGCCGTTCTGCAAGCCAGCATGGACTGGAAGAATCAGTGTGGTAAAATTCTGATCATGTTCAACATGGGAAGACTATCCACTGTCCATGCAACTATGAAAAAATACAGAGTTCATGGAAGCATGATAATAGAAGTGTGCAAAAATATAGAGGGGACTTAACAAGCCAGAGTACAGAGAAGAGGTGTAGAAAATTCTGTCTTACACCCAGACAATCGCTCTGAAGTAAATGCAGCCCTCGGGGTGTAGTTGATGGCAAAATCCAGCATTATACGATCCTGATATTTCATTGTTTTCCACCTTATGTGTTCACTTACATCTGTGCAAAGAGGGTGCAAAATGCTACCAGATCAGAATGGCAGTGTTTTACATTCAATTTGCAGAGGTGTAAATGCCTACACAAGATATAGGGCAGTGAAAAATCCAGTCCTATGGTTTTTGGATTGTGTCAGTCCTCTTAAATCTCAGAGAAATTCCTAAAATATGTTTAGTAGGTACAATTTAAAGTTTTTTTATTTGAAATTAGATTGACCAGTAAATTCTGAATTTATAGGGCATAATCCACAATCCATTGAAGTCAGTGGAAAGGCTGCTATTGACTTCAATGGACTTTGGATCAGGTCCATAATGGGGTAGAACTCTAGAACCTATTGCATCTTAGGCCCAATTGTTTCACCCTTTATTTACAAAAAACAGCATTTTAGTACATGTACAGTCAAATTGATTTATATGGGACAGCCTACGTAGTAAGTTGCTACTCACTGTGACTTAGGTAATGGGCCATTTGTGCTACACTATCAATAAAAAGGCAAAAGATTACTTTTTAAACTATGCTCATTATACATTTAGAATCATAGAATATCAGGGTTGGAAGGGACCTCAGGAAGTCATCTAGTCCAACCCCCTGCTCAAAGCAGGACCAATCCCCAGCTAAATCATCCCAGCCAGGGCTTTGTCAAGCCTGACCTTAAAAACTTCTAAGGAAGGAGATTCCACCACCTCCCTAGGTAACGCATTCCAGCGTTTCACCACCCTTCTAGTGAAAAGATTTTTCCTAATATCCAACCTAAACCTCCCCCACTGCAACTTGAGACCATTACTCCTTAGTCTGTCATCTGCTACCACTGAGAACAGTCTAGATCCATCCTCTTTGGAACCCATTAGTGAGGGGAAGAACCATCATGCATGTCCTATAAAACAGGAAAAGTGTAGACAAAGACAAGATAAATAATATTCACTATTGAAAAAAGTTCAAATGCTGTATGAATGTCATTATCTGCCATAGACTCAATACAGAATGATTTGATTTTTAGCTTAAAACACTCTGAATATCCACCTTTAAGGACCAGAGAGAAAAATTAGCTATTACACACTTGATTATCCACTATAACTGCTATACACCATATTTCTGCTGAAATTGCATGTTATGACATTATATACTGGGTACACTGTATATCCAGCAGCTATGACATGTTATTCCATTGAGATTTTGTTAAACGCTGCACAGCTTTCACACATCCTTTTAAAGAGGAATTGCAGAGCAAAAATGAAAAATTGAGCTAGTCACAGGAATAAGTTTTAAAACTACACATTTTAAAACTCTTCCCTTTCAAGAAATCCCATAGGTGCTGTTCAATAACTATATCCCATCACAACTACTGCTGATTGCATGGGTCATAATGAGACTTCTAGTGTGTAGGATGTCATATATTGGGATATTTTCAATTGACTAGAAAATTCCAAGAAGAATTCAACAGGGAAAAAAAGTTCTTAAAACAATTAGTTGATGTATTTCTCTGTATCCCTCCACAACCTCTATGTTCAAGTAGGCAATACAGAAATCAATGTACATTTTTGTATGTTTGCAGTATTGTTGTAGTCATGTTGGTCCCAGGATATGAGAGAGACAAGGTGGGTAAGGTAATATCTTTCATTGGACTAACTCTTGTTGGTGGAAAAGACAAGCTTTCGAGCTGCACAGAGCTGATCTTCAGGTCTACATTTTTGTATGGTAGTTTAAATTTTTAAATGATCACCATGTATAAGGCAAGAAATCTATGTCTGCAAAGATGGATTAAATGTACATGTAGAATGCAGCAAAACTCTGAAGCTTAAACCATTTGCTCTTGTATTTACCAGTACTTAATTTTATCTATGTTGTTTCCATATAATACATTATCCAGTAATTAGTTTCATTTATGGAATCAAATCAAGATCCTTTAAATTTCTGCTTGGTAATATTCTTCTCAAACAATTCTATCTCCTGGCTTCTCCGATTTTTTTTATGACTCCTCTTGCTTCTTGTCAATACAGATTAAAGGTAACATATACTGCTGGGAACAAACACAATTTTCCAGCAGCAGCATTTTGTTTTCCTTAATAATTAACAATTGCTGTCGACTAACCTTCCTGTATAAAATGTGCCCCTTCTTGAAAAGGAGTGGATGCAGGTTAGAACATCTCACTTGGGATATCAAAATAAGAAGTGTGATTAAAGCATTAAAGATTTAGAGGTTGACATTAAGGGATGAAAGGTGGAATTACAGTAAATTCCAAACTGTTCAACATTAAATGGAATGTGTTGCATTTGAAAGTCTTTCAAAGTGCTAACATTTCAGCATTAATTATTAATAGAATCTGACAGCTCATTTTTAATTTGAGTCTAATGACAAGGTTCCTTAAGAGATAAATACAACACAGAATCTCACAAGGTCTGAGCACTGTTTCTAAGGCCATTTACATTTCTGAGGCCTTAACCTGGGAAGACATTATAAAAATAATACCTATCTTAAGAATGTAACAAAAAACTATTAGGAAAACTAATCTACCACTGTGCTAGAGAGGTTTTGTAATGTTTATTGTATTCCTTATCAAAATTCTGTTTAGTAGGGCTCCTTCTTTGCCCTGGAGCTTTTCCCATTTTGCCTTTTATTTAATGGGGTGTATATGATAGTCTTCTACCCCATTCTGCATATGAAAACAGATGGAGTCCAAGTTTGGTAGAACTCTTCTGGGCAGCCCTGGAAGGAGGCAAGTCCCTCCAGAGAGCCATAATGGAGATAGGCCTCCATGGTCTTTTCCAACAGGGACCAGAGGAGCAAAATGTGAGGGTGAGTTGTTTGCTGCAGAATAATCCTTGTGGACATCTGACCAAGTATCTCAGTGGGAGTTCATGTCTCCTGAAGCAGCAGGGACTCATGTGGAGCTGTCTCTACAGCTGCTAGTGCCTGACTCAAATCCCTTGAAGTCAGGGGGAATGTTTCTATTGATTATATTGGACTTTGGATCAGAACCTAATGGGCAGGTGTACAGACTACCAATGGCAGAATGGCTCCTGCTGAAGCCTTCTTGCCAGATGGATTGGGGATAGAACAGGAGTATCTCTCCCTCTGTCTCCATGCATCCATGGATTCCCTTCCCTCCAGATCCTGCTGACCTGTGAGTCTGACAGCCTGAGCCCCTGCCCAATCTATAACTTCAAAATCCATCTCACTTGAGGGATCATTTCTCAGCAACTTTGTTCCCTTCCCCACTTCCTGTAACTTTCTCCATAGGAAAGGGATGATCTAGCTTCAAAGTTTCTCAGTAGTGAACTTTGAGTTTGGAAATTTTACTCTTGCATGACAGTACATCTTTCTTTCACTCACTTTCCCCAACCCAAGCCCCACCCAGTCTCTCTCTCTCATGCACTCCAGGAATTCCACACCCATACATCACTTCTTAACTTACCTGCTACCATTTCTTTGGATGACTTGAGCCTAAGTAAATTGTTCCCTTTAGATCCAGTAGGTGTGAGGGATCATAAGAAACAGCATTGTAAATAGAGCTCAACCCTCTGTCTGGACATTTCAAACTCAAAAAGTTTGAGCAGATTTCAGATTCCTTAAGAAAGATTCCATATTTATTACAAATATTTCCATTAGCATTCCCCTATTACCTCTTTGTTGAAGATGTTTATGAAAGAGAGTCAGTGATAAAAAACAAAATGGACATTTAAAAGCACAAGACCTTTCTCTTATTGATTGATTGTTCCCATAGCCTTTTGAGATACTGTACCCAATGGAGGAGATGATTCAACAACTGATGGTAAAGGAATTTTACACAGAACATAAACCTGATGGGACTGATTCTCCTCTCACTGACACTGGTTACATCATGATTGATGCTGAAGTAAGTGGGAACAAAATCAGGCCCTATAACTAAGTGATGATAGATGGGAAAAGGAGATAGAAATTCTTTAGTGATTTGTGATGAGTGAACCTGAAAGGATTGGAAATTGTGGTCTGTTAGAGGAAAAACATTCAGAAGTTTGGATGTTTATTTTTCAAACTTTTTAGCTTCTGCAGAGTGGGGCTACAAATCTCAGGAGAAGAGACATTCTCATGGCTTTTCCACACTTCGGGGTCTGGAGTCAGCTGGAGACGTGCAGATAGTAATACAAAGAGGAAAGAGGCAATTTAAGTGAACATTTTCAAAATCACAAAAAATGTTCAGTACAGGTTTCCTTGGAGTTTTGGGCAAAGGTTTCAAGGGCACCTTGGGGTAGAGGGAGAGAAACTGTGTCATAGTCTTATAAAAAAAGAGCCATCATCTGAGTGATAGGCCAGATTATACAATGGCCCAACATTACCTTTTTTAAAAATCATGTTGGCAGATGAAAACTATCTATATAGCTTCCCCACACAACTCTCTGATCAGTGAGGACTTAATTTACACATCTGTGAACTCACTGGAACAATTTCTCCAGGACCATACAATACAGAATCTGATTCAAAGTCATTACAATATTAAATAAACCAGAAAGTCAAAAGAACCTACAAGGTGTCGTCAGCAAGATTTTTAAATATAATCTTGTTTTAGGCCTCTAAGGCACACACCTGTGTGAAGAATCCTAGTCTGTCCCTCCCCCCCGCTTCTTTAATGTGTGGGCCTCCACAGTCCAAGTGCCATAGGCTCCGAGACAGTGCTGAACCTCCTAAATCTCCCCAGTCACCTATGCATGCTTCCTGCAGAGCTCCCCCCCCCCCCCAGTTGAACTATGGTTCAGCTCTTCAGGGACAACATGGCAGTTAAAGAAAAAAACATAGGCTTTGCTGAGACACACTCTTCACTCTTGGGCAGCACACGACAGTTACAGATCTAAGTAAAACAACAAACACCTGAACATTAGCTCTCCCTGCAAGAGTAACATTTCCAAACTCAAAGCTCATTATGGAGACACTTAGAAGCTAGATCATCCCTTTCCTATAAACAAATTCACAGGAATGGGGGAGGGAAACAAAAGTGCTGGGAAATGACCCCTCAAGTGAGAAGAATTTTGAGGTCATAAATTGGGCATGGGTCAGAGATCTGCCCCTGGAAAATGTGACATGATTTTACTTTATAACTTACTGGGGTGAACCTTTATAGGCTTGGTTTGACCATCTCATTTACTTAATTGTGTAATTCTGTATCACAGGAATTCTTTGCTAGAAGTGCACATAGAGAACATGAAAGTTAGAATGTGGCTTAGAGGAAGTCAGTTAATTCAAATATTACACTTTTTGTGTAGTTTTGGACTTGGAGTTCCCTTCAGTTCCTCTTCTAAATATGAGCTTTTCTAATGTGACTCATTTGAAATCTGTATGTTAGAGCTCACCTTCCTCCAAAATTTGAGGAACATCAGATTGTACCCATGCTTGCAAGGATACATAGTTTTGGTGGCTCTGAATTCATTAATATATTTCAGTAAGAAAATATTTCTACTTTGTTGAAAGTCTTGTAGAGGATTGTGGTAAATATGACCTTACTTAAGTGAACACCTGTGTTCTGTCAAATTGAACACTGGGACAGTGAAAAAACTATACAAAACAAAATTACTACATTCATTTAAATGAACATTTAGAGTCTTTTATTCTTCCAGTAGTAATCAGGATTGTTTGGCACTCAGTAATTACTAGAGGTGTATGAAGTATTCCAAATGAAATGAAAAACTATTCAAAAAATCAAGTTTTTTGACATTCCATTTTAAACACAAAATTATGCCCCCCATTTTTGTGAAAAAAAATCAGGTTATATAATATTTCTAGTAGCTTAAGAAAATGTACTATCAGAGGAATGACTATTCTATCTGCTACTTGGTTTGGTGAAGCAGTCACTGTCGTACTTTTATAACTCATGAGTTTACATCTTGATCCCAACACTATCACAAGAATGTTATATGAAAAGATCCAGCTACAGTAGGGTGGGAAGTGTGTACTTACCCTGAGTTAGCTGATCCTGGTGAACACAAGGCAGCTTGAAGTTTTCACACGAGTCAGCAGGTCGAGATAAAGGCTATGGGGGAGCCTTTTGAAAATTTGGACCTTAATAACTTATACAAATTTGAATTATTAGATCAGTGTAAATAAATATTGGAATGTTGCTTAGAACAATTAAAGTAAGGGAAGCAAGGGTTGATTAAAAGTTCATCAAGAGCCCTAGAGGATGAACATATTACTAGAGCCTATGTTAGAGCCCTGGAGCACCTTCCTAAGGGCTTTTAAACTAGTGATACATACCACCAAAAGAGCTGCTTGAATGTAGAACAGCAAACATTTCACACCTGTGACCTTCTCTCTTTTGTTCCTGCCTTGCAACATGCATAAATATACTGTCAAAAAATAGTAGTCATGCACAGCAAAAAAGACTGGCAAACTTTCCTTCCCTGGGATGTCTGTCTCAGAAGCTGTAACAATCTTAAAGGCAGAAACTTGAGCACATTCTCTGCTTTTTTACTTTGCAGAATGCAAGCAGCCCAGTCAATCCTTTGTACTAACATGTTTCTCCCTCTCTGAGGGTTCAGTAAATAGCAGGATCACATGAGCCCATGGGAAGCAATGTTTTATTTTCATGAAGATATTTAATAATAAATTGAGGAGCAGAAATACAAACAATATGAAGCAGAAGAATTGTGTCTAGATTTTTCTTTCCCTCCCCACCCCCTTTTTTTTTTGGAAGCTGCAAACTCCATTCTCTAAGGTTTCCATGAACAAGTCAGGCCAAGTTCAATGAAGTTATACCATCAATAGAGCTACACCAGGGATGAAGTGGGCTAATTAGTCACTTCCTTGGGTACATATATATTAAACATATAGGGCCAGGTCCATAGCCTACATAAATTGGGGTAGCTCTATTGAAGTCAATGGAACTTCTCTTATTTACTTACACTGGGGATCTGGCCCCTACAGTTTTGATATACACAGTATTACTTTTAACCATATGGTACATTATATGGGCAGGATTATTGGATTCACTGAGCACTTAAGGTCCTCTATGCTTTACGAGGAGGACACAACCACAGCAATCTGTGTCATTGAGTCATATATATAAATAAATATAAAGGTCTGTTCCTGAAATGGTGCTTTTAAAAAAAAGATCTTGAGTGGATTATCATTGATAGACTTTGCAGAAGATATATGTTTTAGGATGGGCTATCAAGGGGATCAAGGAGAGAGTTTCAAACAAAGGGTGGAATCAAAGACAATACTAAGTAGAAGGAAGGAGGATACAAATTAGATGTCTGGGGCAGTTGACAATGGAATAGGAGATAGGAAGAAATTAAATATAAGGAGAAAAGGGGAGGGAAGAAGGAGAGAGAGAAATCAAATACGACACGGAGTTTGTGAGCTTGGGTGACAAGGAAAGGAGCAGATGGTGGAGAAGGGATGGAGTGGCAAGAGTTTGGCATGAAAGACAGGAAGCTCAGTTTTCATCCTGAAGAGCTGCTGAGAGTAGTGCGACATCAAGGCGGAGATTTCAGGAAGGCAGCCAAAGATGTGAAACTGGAGAAGTGGACTGAGGTAAGGAGTAAATAGGTAAACTTGGGAGTCATCAAGGTAGCAATGGTACTGGAAGGCATGGCAGCAGGTTTGGTCACATAAGGGGAACATATACAGAGAGCCAGGCTGTAAAGAGACCTGTGTGAGACAACACCGTAGAGTGTGAAAGGGAGGAAGAGCTCTCGAGGGAGAAGCTGAATAAGAGAAAGAATGAAATGAGGAGAACCAAGAAAATACAAAGTGAATATTTACATTTACATATTAAATGAATCTGTTGTGCACATGTTACTGGAGGCTAAGTACAGTTTCACTACATGTTATGGACCAGATACTCAGCTGGTGTAAATCAGTGTAGCTCCACTGGAGTCTTGCCTCACTTTCTAATCAAACTTATTCCCAGTGATATCTCCCAAATGTGGATGTGCCCCTTTTGTCCTATCCCTGTGTTCTGCTACCTCCAGCCTCAAATATTAAATCTTGTGTCCAGGTGCACGTAGCCTAGGCCCTGTCTCCAGTGTTGAGAAGCATACATACAGAAGCATAAGTTGTGTGCAAGGTGGTGGTGGTGGCGGCAAGCTGAGAGGAAAGTGGGGTGGGCAGAAGAGAGAAACGAAAGGAGCTTAGTTTGTTACTGTTGTTCAGCACAATTATTTACTGTCTAATATAGCACAGCTTACCATGTAACTTCATTGCGAAACTCCCTGATTTACAGTGCAACACAGCTGAGTTTATCACCATGTAACTATTATCCGGGAAAGTCTTGGCACAAGCTTAAGATAGGGTTTCACAGACCATTAATGACGACTGACAGGTTCACTTCAAATGAGCCATAGGAGAGAGAGAGAGAGTTCACTGTACAAAAATGTCATGCTCTGCATGTGATATTCAAATATTTTGAAGGCTGCACAAATGCTTCATATAGCCAAAGAATTACAACACAAGCACAGATATTATATATCGCCACAATGGACTATATTACTATGCATTCTTCTTGGGATTTACATTTTGTTTTTAGGGACAACTCACATATTTTCCATGGACTATTTTAATTAGACTATTTGAAGGAAAACTACATTTTTTTCCTTTCAGACTGGACTAAAAGAGATAAGTGGAATCCTCCATCTTTTAACACAATTGCGAGATATTACATTTTATTTTAAAAGCCCATTAGCTTAGAGAAAATATTGTTATGCAGTCATGAATTTGTAATACTGAAGGCTCTTGATATGCAGATGTAAAATGTAAACTGGGTGTCTGATGAACATGTAGTCTCAAACTTGATACTGAAATAAATGAAAATAGTATTTGGCTAACTGTGCATTTCATTTCCTCCCCAAGGCTTTAACTGTGTTGGGCTAACTGTATTACACATGAAACTTTGATAACTGTGATGAAGTGCTGATCCTTATAAAACCCAGACTCTTAAAGGACTCTGTCAATAAAATCTGAATTATATGCAGTTTTCAGTTAGCACCTGAACCTCCAGAAGGGGTGATGCATGTGTGCTGTATGTGTGATGTGTCAGAGGGTTTGGATGAGCCTCATGCTAGTGTCCAGATTTATTTAAACACAGGCCCTTTTATAGGAAGTTCCAAAAAGGGGCTGGACAAAAATGTCACTGGGAAGATGAGGACTATTTGCAGGATATTAGAGGAGCAAAGCTAACGTGAGACAGAGCGTCCAGCAGCTAGACAGCTCAGTACAAGCTCAGCCATTTAGAATACTAAATACAGCTAAGTGAATAACTGTATGCATTCTTAAATATTCTGTAGAAAAAACCCAGATACTTATAAATGTTAATATATTATTGATTTTCCCTTTGTAAACAGAAGTAAGGGCTTGTTCTTTGTGAAAAATCAGTTCTCCGCTGGCTTTGTCTGCTCTTTAGACTGCGCATCTTAATGCGGATGGAAGATTTTACAGCATACCACTTGAATTTGCCAGTTCCTGGCACTCTGGATTGAGCCTCTAGGGGCTCCTATCCTATGGACTACAACAATAATGGCTACCGCACTCCTTGGACACTATTTCTCAGCATGTTTGGAGTGGGGGTGGGGACAGCATGGAATAGAAACTCCTGCTAGGGCCAAGAGGGAGGCTCCTCCATGGGCTAATTTGATGAAGCCATTTGCAGGGCAATGATGAGCCAGGGCTGCTCAGCCCCTCATTGCATGGGAACCTCCTGACTCATGCCTTGACTACAGTTATGGTGGTGTGTAGAGTATAGGTACTACATATGTAGCTACACGCAGTGAAAGCAAGCTGCAGCCACACTTGTGGTGTGTACCTATATATTGCAGTGAAAGCTCTGGCAGCAGGGAATTGCTGGTGCCTCTCTGTTGCCTCCTCCCTGCCAGAGCCTTCCCACCCCAGTGAAAAAGGCTCTGGCAGCGGGCAGGCAGCAGGACATTACACTGCTAAAAACAGTAATGTAGATGAGGGAGACATGGCTTGGGCGTGTAGAGGTGTGTAAGGAATGTAGGGCATGACTCTCCTCTACTCACCTAAACTGGGCCTCACCATCAACACTGCTATTTCTACCCAGGAGAGCTGGGCATGCACTGTCTCTACTCTACACAGCACTGCAAGTGGTAGATGTACCTTCAGAGACAAAGATTAGTAGTTTTAGTTTCAGGCTTGGGCTTGGCACTCTTGAGAGAGATCTTCTGAGAGAGAAGCAGAACAGCTCAGGGAGTCTGATTACTTCCCACTCTCCACAAAGGGAATCTGAACTGCTGTGGCAAAGTTGCACAGATCGGGCAGTTCCAGCCCTGTGAAGATAAGTGTCCAGAATGACAGAGATCTGACCCAGCACTGGGTACATAGTGCCAGCCGAGATTGCCACAGGATTCCAGACCAGAGAGCCAGAAAAGGATCCTCCCCCATCAAGGTGGGAAGATATTGTAAAAGGACCCTTTTTATTTTTAGTTTAAGCCAGCCAATATTCACAGCACTGCAGAACGTGTCTCCAGACTCATCCTCAGTGTACGATCCCTGGGAAGAAGCTGGGGGTTGGGAAGAGTGAGGAGTGTTGGGATGGGGGGAGGGAAATTTGTTGATATGTTAGTACTTATCATTTAACCCTAATCCCAGAGCCTGTTTGAGGGGTTAAGGAAGTCAACTGCAATCCTGAAGATCATAGGTTTGAGTCTTGGTCAATCTCACACTTAAAGACCGCCTCCAGTTTACCCTGCTGCAAAATAAGTACCTGATCCAACCACCTTTGACTGCCCTAACCTGACAGATGTCATGCTGGACATATCATTCCCTTGCTGTCTGTTAAACTGATCTGCCTTAACTGCATCAGCCTGATAAGCCATTGGCTCAGGGAAACTTTGAATTAAATTATACTGTTATTTTTAGGTGCATTATGTCGTTGTCGGGGTTTATGTTGATATACTTTGTTTCACACGTCCTGGATTTTAAATTTCTTGCTAGCAGTAGTAGCATTATTCACTTCCCCAAGGGACTGCACTCCTTATGTCCCAAGCACAGTGAGGCATCACTTTGGGTGGAGGCACCAAGCATCACAAAAAAAAAGCCAGGACCCAACCCATGCTAGAAGAGGGGAGAAGCCACTTCAAGTAGCAACCATCATGGAGGAGGCTGAGGCCACAGCGCAGAGGAGGGTCTGCATAAGTTTGCTGTTGTGATTAAGGGGAATTGGAAAACTAGCATGCAAGACACGTTTCACTTAAAAAATGCCAGTCCACTACCTATAATTGCATAGTACAGGCTTCTGATCTTCCTTCTTTCCTACTGCTACTGAGACAGATAAAGGCTAAAATCCTGCCTCTCTCCCCCAGGAGGAAACTGGTATGGATAGTCAGCTTCCGTTTGTCAGCTTGCACTACTCAGGGATTCCCCTATGCCTGGAGATTCCCATATACCTGGGTTAGCTGTATTCTTGGCTGCTTTTTGTTGCTAGAGTGGCTCAGAGCAGCCTTAATGGAGACCAGGATCTGGCCTATAGACTATAACAAACATCCCTAGAACTAGTTTTGAATCAAAACTCTGGATCTAAATCCCCCTGAATGCTGTGAGATATTAAAATGCAAACACCAATTGGGATTTTGCAGCTGATCCCTTGGAGGTAATAGTAAAATGGATGTAATCAAAACCCCTGATCTGAGCATCTTTGGATCTGGAAAAGGGTAAGTGTTATGAAATCTACATCAGGAAATGTCAGCTTGTGCCCATCTCTAATAATGACTGGGTTCAGTTTTGTGCAAAAGATCAGTTCAGGCTTTTGTCACCCTTTGCTAGAGACTTTTAGAAGATATTTAAGTGGGTGAGGATCTATAACTAAAAACACTATGAAACAACAGCAGTTATCAAGATACTGAGAAGTGGTGCCATAAACACCACATGGATGATAAGGCTGAATGATGGGAAGCATTGGCAATAGTATGCTCTTAGAAAGGAAGCCTTTCGAAATGGAAAGGACCCATTGCACAAAAGAAAATAGAATAATAGGATGTCTGTTCAAATATACAGCCCAATGGAAGTAATAAGGTGTTTCTTTGGGCAGAGGTTATTACTTGTTGAGTGCCAACAATGTGCAGCACTGTACAACACAGAAGAGAAGAGCTTCCCGCCAGTCTCCTTTTAAAATGTTTGTTTTACAGAAAGAATTTTCTTGTTTCCATTATAGACAGGCATGCTGTGTTAACAGCTAAGAATCCTTGCTTTGTAGTGTGGCAGAGCTCCGACCTTGTCCCCGTGGGTCCCATGCTTCTAGGCCATTTATGCTGCCTCAGTGGCTCACTGCAACCCTCCATGTAGCCCTTCTCTCTCTAGGGCCAGGGTTACAGTCTACTGAACCCTTTTCATCATAAGCCAGCAAGGAGGTTGGTGAGAGAACTCCCACAGTCTGTTGTCCCTAGGGGCTTATTTCAGAACAGTTTAGCTTCCTGTCCTGACAGGGGCCTGTCTTCCCCTCCCAGGAGGTGTTTCTGTAGTGGCAGGTTGGGGGGAACCTGGGCCCAACCTCTACCCTGGGTTCCGGCCCAGGGACCCTAATGGTAGCAGATGTTGGCAGCTGACCTTTCACTGCCAGAGTTGCTACATTTCCCTGAGCCACTTCCCCACGGCTCTCCCACTTCTCTCTTCTTCACCCTAACCTTAGGGCTCCCTTACCGATGACTTGAGGGTGTCTTCATTAACCAGCCCTTCAGCTGCACTTCCTCTCCTCTGGCTCCCTGGCTCTCTTCAGCCTGACTGGAGTGAGTCCTTTTATAGTATCAGAAGGGCCTTAATTAGAATCAGGTGTTCACATTACCTTAATGACCTCACCTGACTCTTTGCAGGTTAATTGGAGTCAGGTGTTCTCATTAGCCTGGAGCAGCCCCTGCTCTGGTCAGGGAACAGTAAACTGCTAATCCAGTGGCCAGTATATCTGCCTTCTACTACTTTGTTGTACCCAACTGGCCTGGGTCTATCACATATCCCTTCCCCCTGCTCAACACCAAGGGGTTGGGCAGCTTGGGATGTCAGACAGTGTACGCGTGATAAGCCATCCATGTTGCCATTGCAACTCCCCGCTCTGTGCTGTATGTGGAACTGGAAAGGTTGGAAGGATAAGAACCACCTGGTTACCCTTGTGTTCTTTTCCTTGTTCCATTGCATCCATTGAAGAGGAGCATGGTCAGTCACAAGGACAAATCTGCACCCCAGCGGGTAGTAACGCAATGTTTCCATGGCCCATTTTATGTCAAGGCACTCTCTCTCTCTACCACTGTGTATTTTTGTTCCCTCAGAAGGAGTTTCCTACTGAGGTATAGAATTGTGTGTTCCTCTTCCCCAACCATCTGCGACAGGATGGCCCCTAACCCCTGTCTGTAGGATGCATCTGTCTATAGGATGAATTCCTTAGGAAATCCATGGCTATCAATACGGGGTTATTGCAAGGGCAGTCCATAGGTCTGTGAATGCTCTCTCTGCTGCATAGGACCATCTGACTGGATCAGGACCATGGGCCTTCATTAAGTCCGTTAGGAGACTTCCCCTTGTGGTAAAATGCTCAGTCCTGTTTCCTAGGACTTGGCCATGGCCAATTTTGGATGGCCTCTAACTTATTCAGCTGGGGTTTTACCCAACCTTTTCCTACCATATAGCCAACGTATTTGGCCTCTGTGAACCTCATGACTCACTTAACAGGGTTCACTGCAAGACCAGCTTGCCTGAAGGTATCAAGGACTGCCCCCACTTTCCTCAAGTGGGTTTTCCAGTCTGGGGTATGAATCACCATGTCATCTAATTAGGCTGCAGCATAACTGGCATGGGGGCATAATAACTTGTTTATGAAAGGTAGCTGTAGCCCCATGTAGTCCAAAAGGGAGGACCATATATTGGAAGAGACCCTCTGGTGTAGAAAACGCCATCTTTTCCTTTGCATCTTCGGCTAGGGGAATCTGCCAGTACTCCTTTGTCAAGTCTAAGGTTGTCAAGTACCGGGCATTCCCCAGACGGTCCACTAGTTAGTCTATGCAGGGTATAGGGTAGGCATCAAACTGAGATCTCGTTTGGTGGACAGAAATCGTTGCAGAACCTCATGGTGCCATCAGGTTTGGGCACCAACACAATTGGGCTGGACCACTGACTGTGGGATTCTTCAATGATCCCCATCTCTAGCATTTTCCTGACTTCTGCTTTTATTTCCTCCCTTTTGGCTGCAGGCATTGGTAGGGCCTCGTAATTACTCTGGCCCCAGGGTTCGTGGTGGTATGTCCCAGATGTGCAACCCCTAGTGTTCAATCCGGGTTAGATCTGTGCTGTTGTTAGATCGGGAGACACCCTCACTTGTTCAGGGTTTTTGTTCCCTGGGTGCAGGTCTTCTCGAACCACTGTGCACGCCTCTCAGGCATGCCAGGGTTTCAGAAGGTTGACGTGGTATACCTGCTCTAGTTTTCGATGTCCCAACATCGCACCTTGTAAATTTACTTCCCCTATGGGTTCGACTATTTTGTAGAGCCCTTGCTACTGGGCCAACAGCTTACTTTTGGCCGTGGGTACCAGTACCATCACTCGGTCACCGGGTTGAAACTGACGAATCTTGGCTTGACAGTTGTAGTAGGTTCTTTGGGCTTCTTGGGCCTTCTCTAGGTGCTCCCTCACTATGGGAGTGACCTGGGCTATCCAGTCCCTCATCCATAGCACATGTTCTATTATGTTCTTCCCTTCACTGGGTTCTTCCTCCCAAATTTCCTTGGCTATGTCCAAGAGGCCTTGGGGGTTGCATCCATATAGCAGCAAAGGGGAAGAATCCAGTGGAAGCTTGGGGGACCTCATGGATGGCGAACATGAGGTACAGTAGTAGGTTGTCCCAATTTTTCCCATTCTTGTTTACCACCTTTCTTATCAATGCCTTGAGGGTCCGGTTAAACCTCTCCACCAGACCATCGGTTTGTGGGTGGTAAACAGAGGTCTGCAGGGTCTGGAAAAGGAGCAGGGAACACAGGTCCTTCATCAGCTTGGACATGAATGGTGTTCCCTGATCTGTGACAATTTCTTTTGGTAGCCCTGCCTGGGCGAAGATTACCACTAATTCTTTGGCAATGCTCTTGGAGGTTGTGTTTTGTAAAGGGGACAGCTTCTGGGTATCTGGTTGCATAGTCTAGGATAACAAGCTCATACTGGTGGCCTTGGATTGTTTTCTCTAGCGGCCCCACAAGATCCATAGCGATCTGCTCAAACGGAACTTTGATGATCAGCAGGGGTACCAAAGGAGCGTTTAGATGTGGAAGAGGGCTGTGCAGTTGACATTCAGGGCAGGAAGTACAGTACCGCTGGACATCTTCGTGTACCCCAGCCAGAAAAACCTGCGTAAGATTTGTGCCTAGGTTTTCTCCACTCCCAGGTGCCCTCCAAAAAGGCGACTGTGAGCGAGGCTTAATATTGCCTTCTGGTGTTTCCAGAGTACTAGGAGCTGGTGTACCTCTTGCTCCTGTATTTGCATGACCCGGTATAGGAGATTCCTCTTGTTCACAAAATAAGGCCCTGGCCCCCGGGCCTTTCCCTCTATAGTTACCCTCTCTATCTCAGCCACCTTCTTCCTGGCGTTCTCGTACCTTGGGTCTTCAACCTGGTCCCGTCCAAAAGTCTCTCTCCTGGGGCTTATCAGCCTGAACTCTGAGGGATCTGTCTCTGCCTTCTCGGCCGGATCTGTGAGATTGGGGTGGGAACTGGTCTCTGACCCCTCCTCCATCTCGGATTCCTCCTCTTCTGTTGCCTGCGTACATCTGCCTACACAGGCGGCCCTCTGTCCTTGTATAAGGATTCAGGTACCCAAAGCCTTGGCCGCCCTTCTTTCTCTCTTGGTCTTCCTGTCTTTCCCTAGGACAGGGAATAGTTCCTGAGACATTTCTGCGAAAAATGGGAGGTGACCTTCTGCCATGAAAGCCTCCTGAAGTTTGGGGAGCTCCCCTCCCTCCAGTTCCTCCAGTGGGAGCAAGTTTCCAAACCTGGGGAAATCTCTACCTGAGATGGGGTATGGGAAGTTTGGGACTACCTCTGCTTTCACCCCAGTGACATTTCCCTGAATTTCAATTTTCACTGGTATGATAGGATAGTAATTAACAGTCCCATGGACACAGGTTACCCCTGTATGCTTAGCCTGCATTACCTGGCTGCGCTTCACTAATTTATCCAAAATTAGGATGATAGCATTCCCCGAGTCTCCGAGTGTCATGGTTTCTACCCCATTCAACTTTACCTGCCTTGTATATTTATGTGGGGTGACTGCAACCCTACAAGATTGAGTAGGCTGCATGGGTCTGCCCCATCCTCCAGGTTACACTGTATTGGCTGTACAACACTGGGGCACTGGGAAGCTTCTAATCGCGTGGGTTAGGGGGTTTAGTCCCAGGGTCCCCTCCCCCCCACACTCAGGCCTTTCCCTTCCTTCTGGGTTCCCGACTGGTTTTCGGCCTCCCTCTTTTTCCATCTAGGACTTCCCTGGGGTTTGGGCACCCTACCCTCCATGGTCAGGATCGAGTGTTTGATTCGTGAGGAGCCTTCCTTGGGTAGTTGGGTTAATTCTCTAGCTGTCATGGCGGCAGTCCCCGCATGTAATGGTCCGTGACCAAAGTCTCTAAAATCTCTTCCAGGCTGCATGCCTCGGGCTGTAACCACTTTTCAGCAAGGTGTATGAGGTCAAATAGTTGGGATCTCAGAGGTTTGTTCTCCCTGTATTTCCACTCCTGGAACCTCTGGGCCAGAACTGCTGCCATCACCCCAATTGTGATAGGATCTCTGCTCTCAGCCGGGAATAGTCAGCGGCATCCTCGGTGGGCAGATCAAAGTAGGCCTTCTGGGCCTCTCCGCATAAAAAAGGGGCAAGAATGCTGGCCCACTGCTCCTTGGGCCATGCCTCAAGCTGAGCAGTCCTTTCAAATGAGAGGAGATACGCCGCTACATCATCCTCTGCCATCATCTTTGGCAGACAACCGGTGGCCCTCAGAGTTCATGTCCCATTGGGCCCCCAGGCTTGGGTGGTGAGGATCTTCAGCTGGTCCACTACCTCCCAAAGGAGGGCTCGACCTTGTGTCGCCTGGCTCATTAATAATTTGTTGGTTTCCTGCTGTAAACTCATGGACTCCTGTTGCACCAGCGCCTGAGCCCAGGTGGCCTCCTGCTAGACTGCCGTGGCTTGCACCAGCACTCTCACCACCTCTTCCATTGTGGTGCAAACAAAAACCTAAAACCCCAGGGCACTTTTTTTTTTTAAATAAAAAACCTCTTTGTTCCGCCATGCTGTGAACAATCACGATCCCACCCCTAACACATGTTATGGCAGAGCTCTGACCTTGTCCCCATGGGCCCCATGCTTCTAGGTGGGTTATGCTAGCCTCAGTGGCTCACTGTGACCCTCCATGCAGCCCTTCTCTCTTTCTAGGGCCAGCATTACAGTCTACTGAACCCTTTTCATCATAAGTCAGCAAGGAGGTTGGAGAGAGAACTCCCACAGTCTCTATTGTCCCTTGGGGTTTATTTCAGAACAGTTTAGCCTCCTGTCCTGATAGGGGCCTTTCTTCCCCTCCCAGGAGGCATTTCTGTAGTGGCAGGTTGGGGGGGAACCTGGCCTTTCCTTTACCCCAGGTTCCAGCCCAGGGATCCAAATGGTAGCCACTGTTGGTAGCTGACCTTTCACTGCCAGAGTTGCTACATTTCCCTGAGCCACTTCCCCACAGCTCTCCCACTTCTCTCTTCTTCATCCTTACCTTAGGGCTCTCTTACCAATGGCTTGAGGGTGTCTTCATTAACCAGCCCTTCAGTCACACTTCCTCTCCTCTAGTTCCCTAGCTCTCTTCAGCCAGATTGGAGTGAGCCCTTTTATAGTATCAAAATGGCCTTAATTAGAGTCAGGTGTTCACATTACCTTAATGGCCTCACCCTGACTCTTTGCAGGTTAATTGGAGTCAGGTGTTCTCATTAGCCCGGAGCAGCCCCTGCTATGGTCAGTCAGGAAACAGAAAACTGCTTATCCAGTGGTCAATATATCTGCCTTTGATGACTCTGCTGTACCCAAATGGCCTGGAGGGAAATTACTGCTCCTGCTTCTTTCCTGGCTAGGCCAGACACCTGTCCCCTTGACTCCTTCTCTGCTACCTGGTTGCCTATTGGACACCCCCCTCCCCAACCCTCGGTTGCTGCTACTGCTCCAACTATAGCCCCTTGGGGTAGGGCTGGCTCGCTCCCCAGAGGAGGGGAGTGAGGGACTTTAGCCCTTGTTGTTGCTGCTGCAGACACTGCCACCTGTGAGGGGTCCTTCCTGCCTGGCCACCAGACTGCTACCTGGAGCTGCTGCTGTGTGTGCTTCTGAGGAGCTGCTGGAGCCCCAAGAAGAAGAAGAGGACCTTCTGCCATTGGGGGAGCACCTACAGACCACCATGGAGGGGGCCATCGTGGACTGAGTATCTTTTGAACTGTACTCTTGTGGTGGGGGTTTTGATTGTGTTTGTGGGGACATGGGGGGTGTGGTGTGGAACCTGCTCCCTGATCCATCTGTGCCCCCCCAACCCCCACCACCACCGCTAGCCCCTCCAACACCCCCACTGGCTGTTTACCATCTGCCTCAGCTCCTGCCTCTGGACGCAGCTGCTTGCTTGGCTTGCCATGCCCTGTTTTCACCATTTGGGCCAGAAGCAGCAGCCAGCCTAAACAGACTCTTTGTGCAAGTGCATGAGGGAGCACGTGCCCCCCCCCTTGAATTGCCCATCCCATAGCTCTGCCCCTTGCCACCTGCCCCATTTGCCCCTTGCAGCCTTTTGTCGCTCACCTTTCTCCCAGTCCCCCTTACTAGCTTCAGTTTGTTTGCCTGCCTTGCCCTTTTCCCTCTGCAGGTTTTGATTGTTTGCCCCACCCCAGCCTCTGAAGCTGGCTCTTTGGCTTCCCTGTCCTACCTCCAGCCTGCCTAGCCCCTCGCTCCATGCACCTATGCCGCCTCCCATGCACTTGTGCCTCTTCCCATTTTAGTTTGAACCCCCTTCACTGCACCCCCCAATGCTGTTGTATTTCCCCCATTCCCTAGTGCAGCTAGAGGAGCCGGACGTCCACCCCCATGTCAGTGACTGACCCCTAGCCCTTGATTGCCCACCCCATTTGGCGCCCTCCTCCCCTGCCTGAAGCCTAGCGGGGGGAGTGGTCGACCTGTTTCCCCTTTTCCCTTCCTCTTTCTGGTGTTCCCCCTCCCTTCCTTCCTGCTCATTATGGTGGGGGAGAAGGTGGGTGGGGCCCCTCCAGTAGACTCATCTGCCCCTCCTCCGCCTGCCCCTCCATCAACCCCCTAAGCTTCTACCTCAACCACTGCTGCCGAACCACCTGCTACCACCCCGTTTGGGGCGCTGGCAGTGGCAGGCAATGGGGTGATTTCCGCTGCTGCCATGTCCCTCGCCCCCTCAGAGTCTGGGGGAGCCCCCCCCAGCCAGTGGGAAGGGCCAGGGTAAGAAGAAGGGGAAGGGCCCCGCTAAAAAGACAAAGCCCACCATGGCAGGGACTGCCCCCACTGCTGCAGCCCAGCAACTGGCCACGGCGTCCCTCCCCGCTGCTCCCTCCACCAGCTCTATGGGCGCCCCTTGGGCGTATGCCCAGGTGGTGGCAGCCCCCCCGCCTTTCGCTACATCATCTCTCCAGCCCACCGCCTCTGATACCACCTATAGTGGCCGGGGCCTCTTCCCCACTTTAACCAGGAAACACGGCATCCGTTGCCTCCTGGTGCCAGCCTTGCCCCACGTGGAGACCCACGTGTGGGCATTGGTGATGGTGGTGGGGCCCATGGCCATCGTGATGGCCTCCAAAATGTAGGGAAAGGTTGTGTTCTTCTTAGCATCGGAGGCGGCCGCCCAGGAGGCGGTAGAGAAGGGCCTGGCAGTGGGGGGCATGTTCGTCCCCCTGGAACTGCTGGAAGACCTGGGCATCTGACTGGTCCTGACCTCTGTCCCTCCCTTCCTTCCCAAAGCTGCCCTATTACCCGCCTTCTCTACCCTGGGGAAGCCCATTTCAGTTGTAAGCCTTCTCCCACTGGGCTGCAAAGACCACGCCCTCCATCATGTCCTCTCGTTCCACCAGCAGGTGCAGCTTCAACTGCTGCTGGCGGCAGGTGACGGAGAGGCGCTCGAGGGGTCCTTCCTGGTCCCCTACCAGGGGGCCCGTTACCGGGTGCACTACTCTACGGGGGAGGCCCAGTGCTACCTCTGCCGGGCAATGGGGCACGTCTGGAGGAACTGTCCCCTGGCCCAGCAAGGAGGGGTATCCGGGACTCCTGAGACCCGGCAGGGCGCCGACCCCGTCATCACTGGCGCCCCTTGCTGCCCGGTGCCCGGAGACACCCCTCCTCCTTCCCAGCCCACCATCGCTCCCCCTCGGGCCCATGGGGCACCTCCCCCACTATGCCCAAATGAGTGGGAGAGCCCTGCCTCCGCTGCTTGCAATCTGGCGGGGCCTGTGGAGGAGGGTGTAGCAGGGACACTGCCGGGCATAGGAGATGGCCCACCCCAGGGGGAATCTTCCCTCCCTCATGCTGCCCCACCATTACCTCCCAGAGTCCCTGAGCCATCGCCCCTGTCCCCTGACCTGACCCCTACTAGCCAGCCCCCAGATGATGCCATGGAGGGCTGGGCCCTAGTACAGGGGAAGCAGGGCAAACCGAAGGCTCGAGCTCCGCTCCTTCCATCAGATGCAGAGGCCCCCCAGAAGACCAGAAAGGGGGACACTGATGCCAAGCCTTCCGCTTTGCCCATGGGTGTGTTCCATCCACCGGTCCCGACTGGGAAAGACGTGGCAGCACCGGAAGGTAGTATTGCCCGTCCATGGGAGTCCCTTCCCTCCGAGGCCCCCAATGGAGCCCCTCTTGCCCCGGTACCATCTGAAACCCCTGTGAGCCCTAAGGCAACTGTTGCTTTGGGTGCCGGCGGGGAGAACCACACGGTAGCCGAAGGCGATCTCCCCTCCATTTTTGAGGAGATCGAGGCCCTGAGTCTGACCCCGGTCACCCAGTGAGAGGACGACCCTCTGCCAGAGGGCCTTGATCTGGGTGACCTCACTCCGGCCCCCCTTTCCCCATGCTCCCTCCCCCTAACCGTTGCTTCTGATCTCGCCTCAGAGGAACCCCTGGACTCTTCCACCAACCCAGCCGCAGATGGCATCCTGCTGACAGCCGCCGAGCCTGTTGAGGCAACGGCCAGTGCCATGTGGACGGGACCTGAGCCACCAGGGGCATCCCTCGTTGGGGTGGAGCAATCAACCTCCTTCCTGGGCAGGGCCCTACAGAAGATAGTCCACCTCCCGATGCCGTGGCTGCCAAACCCACCATGGAGCCTGTGCCCAGCATCACTGTAAGCCCCCTTCCAACCCCCCGAACCTCTGAGCCTGACTGGGAGGTGCCACTACTTAGTTTCTCAGCTTCTGGAGCCCAGAATCTCACCTCTGCCCCTCTCCCTCTCCCTCACCCTGGCCCTGCTGCTATTCCTGATCCTGGCCCTGCCCCTGATGCCGACCCTGTCCCTATTCCCTCCACCTCCCGTGATGTTATTGCCACCCCTGGGGCTGTCTCCCCTTTTCCAGCAGATGGTCCATACAGTTTTCTGTGGTTTTTCTGCAGGAGACCCATACGGATCCGGCTGCCGAAGACAGCTGGTGGCTGGAATGGGGACACAGGGTCTACTTTAGCCATCTCACAGTTCATACGGATGGAGTGGCGACCCTGTTCTCCCCCGACCTACAGCCCGAGGTGCTGGGGGTCACCGAGGCTGTGCTGGGCCGCCTGCTGCACCTCCGGGTCTGCATGGATGGGCTCGTGGTCAACCTCGTTAACATCTATGCCCTGACATCAGGCCCAGAGCGGCTGCGTTTCTATCAGTAGGTGTCTGCTTCCTCGGCACCTTGGATCCTCGCGAGTGCCTGGTCCTAGGTGGGGACTTTAACCTACCACCCTCGAGGAGCAGTGCCCGGCCATCGCGGAAGTCCTCCAGGAGATAGTTGAACTAACATAACTCCCTGGTGGATGTCTGACGTGGCCACCGCCCAGACGACATCTCGACATTCACCTTTGTCCGGGTAGAGACCCAACGGTTGCGCCACTCCCAGTTGGACTGCATCTATTTATCATGTTTCCACATTTCACAGGCCCACTCCTGCAGCATCCAGCTGGCCATGTTCTCTGATCATCTGCGCAGAGAGGCCGGGGCTGGCCTATTGGCATTTCAACAACAGCTTGCTGGAGGATGTGGGCTTCATGGTGTCCTTCCAGGAGTTCTGGATGGCCTGGCGAGGGCAGCAGCATGCCTTTCCCTCAGTGCAGAGATGGTGGGACCTGGGGATGGTGCACGCCCGGCTCTTCTGCTGTGACTACACCCAAGGCTCCAGCCGACGGAGAGATGTGGCAATAGAGCAGTTGGAATGGGAGGTCTTAGACCTGGAGAGGCATCTGGCTGCCAGCACCGAGGATCCAACCCTCTGCAGAGCGTGCCAGGAGAAGTGGGAGGAGCTCTGGGCCCTCGAAGATCATCGGGCCCGGGACGCCTTTGTTTGATCACGCATCCGTCTCCTTCGGGAGATGGATCACGGCTCCTGCTTCTTCTACGTCCTGGAGAAAAGGAGGGGGGCCAAGAAGCATGTCACCTGCCTTCTGGCAGAGGACTGCACCCCCTACTCACAGATCTGGCGGAGATGTGCAGGAGGGCCAGGACCTTCTATGCAAGCCTTTTCTCCCTGGATCTGACTTATCCTAATGCTTGCAGAGTGCTCTGGGACGAACTCCCTATGGTCAATGTGGGCGACCGAGACCAGCTAGAGCTGCCTCTCACTCTGGCTAAGTTCTTGGAAGCCCTCCACCGCATGCCCACCAATAAATCTCTGGGCATGGATGGGCTGACCGTGGAGTTCTACCACGTGTTCTGGGACATCCTCAGCCCAGACCTAGTCACCGTCTGAGCCAAGTCTTTGCAGAGTGAGGTCCTCCCTCTTTCGTGCAGGCGAGCTATGATCACCTTATTGCCGAAGAAGAGGGACCTCTGTGATTTACGAAATTGGCATCCCATCTCACTCCTCGGCACAGACTACAAAGTCGTATCGAAAGCCATCTCGCTGCGGCTAGGGTTCGTGCTGGTGGATGTGGTCCACCCAGACCAGACCGACATCATCCCGGGCTGCACCATCTTTGACAACCTGTATCTGGTCCAGGACCTCTTGGAACTTGGGTGTAGGGATGGTCTGTCATTCTTCCTCCTGTCCTTGGATCAGGAGAAGGCATTTGACAGAGTGGACCATGGGTATCTCCTGAGCACTCTGTGAGTGTTTGGCTTCAGACCCGTTTGTGAGTTTTCTCCGGGTGCTGTATGCCTCTGCAGAGTGTCTGGTCAGGCTCAACTGGACCCTGACCGAACCAGTCAGCTTCAGACAAGGAGTATGGCAGGGATAATCCCTCTCAGGCCAGCTGTACACTCTGGCGATCAAGCCCTTGCTCTGTCTCCTCCGTAGGAGCTTGACAGGGTTGGTGCTGCAGGAGTCGGAGCTGCAGCTGGTCCTGTTGGCGTACACCGATGATGTGCTCCTTGTGGTCCAGGACCCCGGCGACTTGGCACGGGTGGAGGCTTGCCAGGCCATCTATTCGGCAGCCTCCTCTGCCCAGGTCAACTGGGTAAATAGCTCTGGCCTGATGGTTGGGGATGGGTGGCAAGCGAGCTCCCTCCCACCCGTGCTTCAGGCCATCCGGTGGAGTGCGGGTCCACTGGTCTATGTCGGTGTTTACCTTTCTGCCACGCATCTGTCTCCGCTGGAGAACTGGCATGATTTAGAGGGCAGGGTGACAGTGCGGCTCTGGAAATGGACAGGACTACTCTGGTGCCTCTCCCTTCAAGGGAGAGTGCTGGTGCTTAATCAACTAGTCCTATCCATGCTCTGCTCTGGTACTGGCTCAACACCCTGGTCCCAGCCCCGGGTTTCCTGGCCAACCTCTGGACATGGATTCTGGAGTTCTTCTGGTCAGGACTGCACTGGGTCTCTGCGAGGGTTCTCCATATATCCCTGGAGGAGGGAGGGCAGGACCTGAAGTGTCTATACACTCAGGTATATATTTTCTGCCTCCAGGCCCTGCAGAGGCTCCTTTATGGTGCACGTAGTCCGGCGTGGAGCTTACCGGTGCATGCCTTCCTGCGCTGCTTCCGAGGGCTCTGATACAACTGGCAGCTCCTTTATCTCCATCCGAGAGGTCTTCCGTGAGACCTCTCTGGGCTGCCAGTCTTCTACCAGGACCTCCTCTGGACATGAAAACTGTTCTCAGCGACCAGGTCCGTGGTGGCCACTGTGGAGGCAGATCTTCTTGCAGAGCCCCTGCTACACAACCCCCAGCTCCGTGTGCAGGTGGCCGAGTCCCCCTCGGTGCGCCAGAGGTTGGTCCTGGCAGAAGTCACAAGAGTCGGAGACCTCCTGGACTACGACCGGGGAGACTGGCTGGATCCCCTGATGCTCGCTCAGCACATGGGGCTCTCCAGGCCTCATACTCCCTGATGCATACTTCAGGAGGTGAGGGCCGCTTTGCCACCTGCTGCTTGGGTTTACCTCGACCGGGTCCTGCACGAGGGCGCACCCCGCCCACCCTCCACCCCAGGCCCTCCAGACTTTTTCATCGGGCCCCTGCCCTGTGGACCCAACCGACCCCCCCCATTGTCCCTTCACCGTGAGCTGGTGGTACAATCTGCAGCCGGTCCACTTCCAGACCCCTCCAAGGAAACATCTATACACGCTCGTGTTCCACACCCTCACATCCTGCCCCGACACAAAATGGTGGGACCTCCTGCCACCTCTGGAGGGTGAGGAGCCCTGGTCAGCCAGCCTATACTCCACCCTGGTCCCGAGGCCCATCGGGGATATTGGTTGGCGGCTCCTTCATGGGGCTGTGAGCACACCCAAGGTTCCCGGTTCACCCCTATCCCAGACACCTGCCCCATTTGTGGCTTGAGAGAAATCCTGGCACACACATACTTGGAGTGTGCCAGGCTGCATCCCCTATTCCAGCTTCTCACGAATATTTTATGTTTTTGGTTGCACTTTTCCCCTCACCTCCTTATCTGTGCACTCCCTATCCGTGGCCCCACAAAGTCACGGGACCTCCTGGTCAACCTCCTCCTAGCCCTGGCTAAAGTGGACATCTATAAAACCAGAGTGACGAGGTTGGCCGATGGAGTCTCCTGTGACTGGGGGGGCCTATTTCCGATCCTCGGTCCGTTCACGTATCCGGGCAGAGTTCCTCTGGGCGGCATCCTCTGACTCCCTTGATGCCTTTTGAGGAGCAGTGCACGCTGTCCGGGGTTCTCTGCTCGGTGTCCCCATCTGGTACCCTTCATTTGACCCTTTAACCGCACTCCTGTCCCTGTTATTTCATTAGTTGTCCCAATATTTATTTGGCTTCCAGGTCCTGTGGATCCCCCTTAGGCTGTGGGGGGGGGGGGGATCCTTTAGCAGTGGGCAAGTTTTGCCCGCTCACTTTCTGGATCCCAATAGGATTACTTTATTGTACCCAACTGGCCTGGGTCTATCACAGTAGTAATAGCAGTTAGTCAACACAGCAACCAAGCATCGATACACAAGGCTCTTTTTTTTTTTTTTTTTTTTTCCAGGAGGGCAGATTAGCAACTTTATTTGATTTGCCTTTCTCCCTGTAAATAAATATAAGAGGGCTTCAAATGACCTGTAATTTTCATGGTTAAATAAGTTTACCACAATATAAGGCCAAGACCCTGATTCAAACAGGCAGTTAAGCACATGTTTAACTTGAAGCACATGCTGAAGTTCCATTGACTCCCATGGGGCTTAAGCACAGATGTAAATCCCAAAAATGACGGGAGCTATGTCTGTAGCAGGTACCAGCACAGTGTTATCGGCTTCTGATCAAATTTATCTTATGGTCGGACAATTCACTGCTGTTGTGCCATGGAATTGGCTGAGACTTTCAAAATGTATATGGTCTTATAGCTGTATTTTGTTTGATATATAGTCAATACAGTTCTGTAAGAGTAATTTAGGGAAAAGAGGAATATGCACATATAAAAAGGTAAAACACTCATGGGGGAAGGAAAAGAAACAGCTGGCAAGACTTAGAAACAAAAGAGGATGCTCTCTTTAAGCACTTTTTCCTTGTATAATTTATGCCGTAGACATTTTGTGCTGTCTAATTGCCCCCATTTCAAACGAATGTCAGTTAATCAATGACTCCTGAATAGCATGGAGGTGAACCCTGGATACAGAACAAATGCATAAATTTGGCCTGTCTTCTAGCAGACTTATCTTCCATAGCTACAGTTTTTGCATTTGCTCTCTGAGTTGATTTTTGAGTCATCTCCCCCACTCATACACACTCCCCTCTTCTCCACCAATCAGAGTTTTATATTGTGAAATCATTATTTTACTTCTCTAAACTATACATTTTGAAATATCTTCAGAGTGCTTTTGCTGTTATTGTTTAATATCCTTCTATTTCTATTTTGCAGGACTGTCTCGCAAGCCTACCCAGGTTGTGAGATCCCAGATGTATCATGAACTGAATGCTGTGACTTTTGCCTGGCTCCCAAAGCCTTGTTTTCCTGCCTTCTATTCCCTTACCCAAAATATAGAAGGCAGAAAAATGTGTGGTTCTATTTTAATTGAAATCTACGCACCCCAAATGCTTGGAGGGACCCATAATTTTCTGAATCTGTCTGGATAATCTACATAAAGCAAAAGTGAAAAATACATTTACAGATGATGCCAAATAACCCTACCAGTAAAGGCCTGACTCGACAGCTGCTTCCTGCAAGAACTGTATGGAAGAAGGCCCCTTTTTTCCCCATTTCCTTTCAATGCTACGTTCAGGCAGCTAGCGCCCTGTTCCACACCTAGTTACCCTGGAGACTGGCACATTATAAATGCCATAGAAAGCCAGGTACGTAGACAGATAAACATTCTTCGGTTTCAAGACCGATTTTAATAAATCAGGATTTCTTGGAAGAATCATGTTTTAGAAAACCTGGTAGGGTTGTAGTCTAAAGTCAGGTTTTTTCAAAGGCTCATAGGGGTTGCTGGGCTCAGCATCACCATGCCTAACTGATTTAGAAGCCTAAATATAATTTACAAAAGGTATGTAGGTACTTAGGATGGATAAAGGAGATGCCTTTGAATGCCTGAGATGATAGGGTATATTTTTGCTGCCCATGTCTCTTCCACCTGGGGGTGAATACTGACATGTTTTACTGCTGTTACTGAGAGTACTGGCATTTTTAAAAATGTTCATTTCAGACATGAGAAATGCCAATTAGCCATATTAAGTGACACCATTTCTTGAAAGTAGGACCTTAGGAAGGATGGGTGCTGCATTTTTAACAATTTTGGCCTGACGCAACTCCTTTGAATTCAATAGATAATTCCCCATCAAATTCAGTGGGGTTTGGATGAAGTTGTAGATCATTGTGCTGTTATTCATCATCCCCATGGATACAATCTGCAAGTTTCTTGCGGTGTTATTTATTTAATTTGTTTAGAGTTATACAGTAATAAAGATGGGGTTGGCATAGCCTAAGCTCAGGCCAACTCTGACACAAGTTACAAGAACAGAAATCAAATAGAACAGCTATTCACTCCCCAACAGCCTACAGAATACAAAACTCTCTTCTAACCCTTATCCTCTGCGGTAGCCTATGCAAACAGATGCACCTTGTAGGATGCTCTGAAGGACAACAGAACAAGGGGAAAGTTTTCAAAAGTGCCTAACTGACATAGGAACCCAAGTCCCATTTATCCCATGGCTATTTTCAGGAGTGGTAGCCTGTTGCAGTGCTCAGGAACTCTCCTGGAGACCCAATGTTCTACCACCAACCTCTAGTAATGGGAATCTGATCAGTACCTATACATTCCAAATAACATTATTAAACTTGTAATTGCTGTGCTCCACAGTCTCAAGTTAGGGCCAAATTGTAGCTAACCCTTATGTGAATGCATCCTGGAGAGGGAGCAGAGAGAGTATGAGGAGCCTTCCCTCCTGCTTGCATGGATTGCAGAAAAACCACTCATAAGTCAAGTTCCTGCACTTTGGAAACTGCAAATATTACTCACTCCATATGCCCCATAGAGGTCAGGGAGGAAGTGGGTCCACTGTTCTGTCTCCCTACCCTATCAACCCCAGAGCAGGCTGGGAGCACAGCTGGAAGCAGTGCTTGCTGGGCACCCAATTGCTTAGGAGCTCTCATTGAAGTGGTGGAGCTCTGAACCACCCTCTACTTGCGCCAGTGGCTAAATGTCACTGTTTCTATGGCTGCCTTTTATTTATGACTCTCAAAGGAGCCATGGAGTTCATGAGCTTCATGGTTTGTTTTTTAAAATCCCTGACCCTTATTACTTTGGATTCTGTGCACAGGGGTAGGTGGACATGAGGGTAAACACTTGAATCAATTTAAACGAATATATTGAGAATGGCCACATAACATCCTGGGCTGCACAGGAGAGCAGGAATTCAGCGGCAACACTGCAATGACACAGGATCAGACTGGTGACTTCTCTGTGAAAATTACCATTCAAGCCTCAAAGACTTCAAAACTAAGTGTGGAGAGTTAGGGTAGGCCATTACTCTAGTACATTCAAATCTGTCTGCTGTTATCATCCCACAAGCAGAGTTCTAGTTGTTTGATCTAATATAGGGGGTTGGAGGTGGGGAAGGAGGGAGAGGCCAGGAAAGGTTATCCAGGGTAAAAAACCAAAACCCATTACTATCAATATTTTTCCTAAAATGGCATGATTGTTGCCCCGTTTCACCTTGAGCAACCCATGTCTATTTGTAAAAGAATGACTTGATAAAATAATGGCCCTTCTTGTATCATTTTGGCAAAAACAAGAGTTTAGAGGTACATCATGCATTGATTTCAAAGCAGAAATTCCCAAGAAAATCACTAGGGGAGCCCTTTAAAAAAAATCAAAGCTGTAATATGGAACCTGAGCACTTATTCAGCATTTTCTGGCACAATTCAGAATTTTGTTGTAGGAATTTACAAACATTACATTATCATAAACCCTCTACAACATGATAATATTTTCCTGCATTTCCATTTGAAACATTCAATATCTTCTTGTAATGCAATTATTATCAACTACAATTGTTCAAAGCATTGCATTTCAATTTGCTTTGCCTAGTTTATATCACATTGTTAGGTATATTGTTCCAAGCTGGATAGCCACCATGTAGAATTATCCATAAAAAGCCAGACCATGATCCCATTGAATCAAAGTGAATTTTGCTTTAAAGGGAGCAGAATGAGGCTGCAAAAGGGATGTTTTTTCCATTGCTAGAAAATAGAACCAGATTGATGATAACCTGGCACATCAGGAAGATGTATAATATACTTTATCTTTAGTTTTGAGAAAACCCTGTGTTAGAAATGTGTGTTGTAGGTGGAATAAATTGGCCACTGTATAAAATTAGAAAGCATGCCAAGTCTGCATGTAAAACAAACAGTCAATCAAAAATGTAATGGTTTTAGAAGCCACTGAATTTGCTGATAATTCTTGTGTTTGAATGGAATATCTTTAAAATATTTGCTTTCATAATAGTTCAGAGAACTGGTAATCCAAATGTTTCTTATTGCATTTTCTTCAGAAGCTGAGAAAAAAAATCTATTGTGCTGCTTAAATGACCAGTTGAAGGTCTGTGGAGCATTTCTGCTTTATAGATAACTCAATAGCAATGGGAAAGAAAAAAAACCAATGTCAATCACTGAGGACATTAACACATTTTAAAACTTACCAGGGCAAAAATGATGAATTCTACAGTTCATCAGCACTGAAGAAAAAGGAATAAACCACCGGAGAAGTCATTTAATTTGTAAGTTCAGTGGGCAAGAGCCTCAGGTGGGCTGCTGTTGCTTTGGAATGCACTTTTGGTGAACGTTTCCCTCAAAGCAGGAACAGTAAATCAGTTACGGGGGGATCACCACTCTGCAATGCTGTAACTAAACCCTAGGAATTGGCCTTGCTGATGTCCACACCAGGATCAGCAAAGCGTAAAGGTGAACTTTAAGCCACCTTTGCAAGCATGCACACACATCCGTGACTTGCACTCAACAGGAGTGACATATTAGCAGTACACTGAGAACAAATTCAGTAAAGCTACACTACATACCAAGGGTGAAATCCTTACCCCATTGAAATCAATGGGGGTTTTGTCTTTGACTTCAGTGGGGCCAGGATTTCAACCCAACTGATTATGCAATAAGTAATGATAAAGGTGAAAGGCATAATAGCATTTAATATTGGAATGTATATACTGGCAAATTACATGTTAAGAATACTAACCTTTCTGCGGTGTATAGGAGATATACGCTTCTGTGAGCAACATAGATTTTCTTGGCACAGTTTAAGGGTATGTTGTTTTCAGAGCTATCTAAAAAACACCTCGATATAAGAAACATTTGGAAGTCTCAGAGTGGTAGCCGTGTTAGTCTGTATCAGCAAAAACAACGAGGAGTCCTGGTGGCACCTTAGAGACTAACAAATTTATTTCGGCATAAGCTTTCTCGGGCTAAAACCCACTTCATCAGATGCATGGAGTGAAAAAGCATTAAGCAGAATATATATTATAGCACATGAAAAGATGGGAGTTGCCTTACCAGGTGGGGGGGGGGGGTCAGTGCTATGAGCCCATTCAATTAAGGTGGAAGTGGCCTATTCTCAACAGTTGACAAGAAGGGGTGAATACCAAAGCAGGGAAAATTACTTTTGTAGTGCTAACGAGGCCAATCCAATCAAGGTGGCCCATTTCCAACAGTTGACAAGAAAGTGTGAGTATCAGCAGAAGGAAAATTACTTTTTGTAGTAACCCATCCACTCCAAGTCTTTATTCAGGCCTAATTTGATGGTGTCCAGTTTGAAAATTAATTCCAGTTCTGCAGTTTCTACAGTTTCTCCAGTTTCTGGCGAACCCTGTTGCCAACTCTGTCTGCATATCTATTCAAGGGACACCATCATAGGACCTAACCACATCAGCCACACCATCAGGAGCTCATTCACCTGCACATCTACTAATGTGATATATGCTGTCATGTGCCAGCAATGCCCCTCTGACACCTACATTGGCCAAACTGGACAGTCTCTCCGCAAAAGAATAAATGGACACAAATCAGACATCAAGAACTGTAACATTCAAAAACCAGTCGGAGAGCACTTCAGTCTCCCTGGACACTCAATAACAGATTTAAAAGTGGCAATTCTTCAGCAACAAAACTTCAAAAACAGACTCCAGTGAGAAACTGCAGAATTGGAATTAATTTTCAAACTGGACACCATCAAATTAGGCCTGAATAAAGACTGGGAGTGGATAGGTCACTACAAAAAGTAATTTTCCCTCTGCTGATACTCACACCTTCTTGTCAACTGTTGGAAATGGGCCACCTTGATTGCATTGGCCTCGTTAGCACTACAAAAGTAATTTTCCCTCCCTTGGTATTCACCCCTTCTTGTCAACTGTTGAGAATAGGCCACTTCCACCTTAATTGAATTGGCTCGTTAGCACTGACCCCCCCCCACCGGACTTGGTAAGGCAGCTCCCATCTTTTCATATGCTATAATATATTTTCTGCTTACTGATTTTTTTCACTACATGTATCTGATGAAGTGGGTTTTAGCCCACGAAAGGTTATGACCAAATAAATTTGGAAGTCTGACTGTGTTTTATTTCCAACTCTCTATGGAGTTTGATCCACATATTACGGTCATCTGTCAGCTATGGAGAATGCCATTTGCTTATAGCATTTTCATACACTGGACACTGAGCTCTTGACTATCCTCTCACACTGGTGTTAATCTGGAATAACTCCACTGAAGTTAATGGAGATATAGCCTCTAAAACTGGTGGAAATCAGAGGAGAAGATTATCTTGGGAATAATTTCATAGGTTTTCCTAGCAGCTGCATGCACTTGTAGAATCCTCTCTGTTTTCCTTTGTAGGTTGCTGGACAGTTCTTCGTAGTTTGTTTTGGAGGGATCTCCAACTCAGGAGTCTCAGTACATGTTTTCCTTAGCCAGTTTCAGTGTGACAGCTTTTGTAGAAGTATGGGCTTGACTGTTTAGGTCAGCTCTCATTGCTTGAACTGACTGATCAGCACAAATATGCTGACTTGGTCAGAGGGTATCTTGTGGGTTAGCACCTCAAGTAGCTTGAGAACTAGAATTATATTCAAAGACTCTACTCAGATGGACTCACCTAGTTAGTGAGAGCATGTTTATTTTTTATCGGGCAAGTGGACTTCCATCTGGGCAGGATATCTTGTAGTAGCTGAGTAACCTAGAAGTCTAATTCCCTTTGTATGCTTTCAAACTTGAAGACAGTTACAGAGGAGTTCTTGAAATACTTTCCTCTAACTTTTGGCTCATTGCAATCAAATTTCCCATTGATTATTGATGTAATAATTAACCCTTGCTACAGAGATACAAGAGGTCCTAAAAAAAAACAAAAAAAAACCAGGAGTACTTGTGGCACCTTAGAGACTAACACATTTATTAGAGCACAAGCTTTCGTGGGCTACATCCCACTTCATCGAATGCATTGAATGGAACATATAGTAAGAAGATATATACACACACAGAGAAGGTGGAATTTGCCATACAAACTGTAAGAGACTAATTAATTAAGATGAGCTATTATCAGCAGGAGAAAAAAAACTTTTGTAGTGATAATCAAGATGGCTCATTTAGATAGTTGACAAGAAGGTGTGAGGATACTTAACATGTGGAAATAGATTCAATATGGGTAATGACCCAGCCACTCCCAGTCTCTATTCAAACCCAAGTTAATGGTATCTAGTTTGCATATTCATTCAAGCTCAGCAGTTTCTCGTTGGAGTCTGTTTTTGAAGCTTTTCTGTTGCAGAATTGCCACCCTTAAGTCTTCTACTGAGTGGTCAGAGAGGCTGAAGTGTTCTCCTTCCGGTTTTTGAATGTTATGATTCCTGATGTCAGATTTGTGTCCATTTATTCTTTTGCGTAGAGACTGACCGGTTTCGCCAATGTACATGGGAGAAGGTCATTGCTGGCACATGATGGCGTATATCACATTAGTAGATGTGCAGGTGAACGAGCCCCTGATGGTGTGGCTAATGTGATTAGGTCCTATGATGGTGTCACTTTAATAAATATGAGGACAGAGTTGGCATCGGACTTTGTTGCAAGGATAAGTTCCTGGGTTAGTGTTTTTGTTGTGTGGTGTGTGGTTGCTGGAGAGTATTTGCTTCAGGTTGGGGGGCTGTCTGTAAGCGAGGACTGGCCTGTCTCCCAAGATCTGTGAGAGTGAGGGATCACTTTTCAGGATAGGTTGTAGATCTTTGATGATGTGCTGGAGAGGTTTTAGTTGGGGGCTGAAGGTGATGGCTAGTGGCGTTCTGTTATTTTCTTTGTTCGGCCTGTCCTGTAGTAGGTAACTTCTGGATACTCTTCTGGCTCTGTCAATCTGTTTTTTCTCTTCAGCAGGTGGGTATTGTAGTTGTAAGAATGCTTGATAGAGATCTTGTAGGTGTTTGTCTCTGTCAGAGAGATTGGAGCAAATGCTGTTGTACCTTAGAGCTTGGCTGTAGACAATGGATCGTGTGGTGTGTCCTGGATGGAAGCTGGACACATGTAGGTAAGTATAGCGGTCAGTAGGTTTCCAGTATAGGGTGGTGTTTATGTGACCGTTGCTTATTAGCACAGTAGTGTCCAGGAAATGGACCACTTGTGTGGATTGGTCTAGGCTGAGGTTGATAGTGGGATGGAAATTGTTGAAATCATGGTGAAATTCCTCAAGGGCTTCTTTTCCATGGGTCCAGGTGATGAAGATGTCATCAATGTAGCACAAGTGGAGTAGGGGCATTAGGGGACGAGAGCTGAGGAAGCATTGTTCTAAGTCAGCCATAAAAATGTTGGCATACTGTGGGACCATGCGGGTACCCATAACAGTGCCGCTGACTTGAACGTATATATTGTCCCCAAATGTGAAATAGTTGTGGTTGAGGACAAAGTCACAAAGGTCGGCCACCAGGTTTGCAATGACATTATCGGGAATACTGTTCCTGATAGCTTGTAGTCCATCTTTGTGTGGAATGTTGGTGTAGAGGGCTTCTACATCCATAGTGGCTAGGATGTTTTCTGGAAGATCACTGATTGATTGTAGTTTCCTCAGGAAGTCAGTGGTGTCTCGAAGATAGCTGGAAGTGCTGGTAGCTTAGGGCCTGAGGAGAGAGTCCACATAGTCAGACAATCCTGCTGTCAGGGTGCCAATGCCTGAGATGATGGGGCATCCAGGATTTCCAGGTTTATGGATCTTGTGTAGCAAATAGAATACCCCTGGTCGGGGTTCTAGGCATGTGTTTGCACAGATCTGTTCCTGTGCTTTTTCAGGGAGTTTCTTGAGCAAATGGTGTAGTTACTTTTGGTAATCCTCAGTGGGATCAGAGGACAATGGCCTGTAGAATGTGGTGTTGGAGAGCTGCCTAGCAGCCTCTTGTTCATATTCAAACTTATTCATGATGACGACAGCACCTCCTTTGTCAGCCTTTTTGATTATGATGTCAAAGTTGTTCCTGAGGCTGTTGATGGCATTGTGTTCTGCACGACTGAGGTTATGGGGCAAGTGATGCTGCTTTTGCACAATTTCAGCCCGTGAATGTCGATGGAAGCACTCTATGTAGAAGTCCAGTCTGTTGTTTCGACCTTCAGGAGGAGTCCACGCAGAATTCTTCTTTTTGTAGTGTTGGTAGGAAGGATTCTGTGGGTTAGTATGTTGTTAGAGGTGTGTTGGAAATATTCTTTGAGTCGGAGACATCGAAAGTAGGATTCTAGGTCACCACAGAACTGTATCATGTTCATGGGCCTGGAGGGATCATTACACAAATGTAATGTAATCAAAACACAAATCATCCCATCAGGTCACCTAATCCAGTGCAAGGTCTCATTGCCTCTGAAGAACTATTTTCTATAGCCTCTTCTGGAATGTCCATTCCTCTTTAGAACTCTCAGAAGCTTGGCTGTGGTTTGCCTGGCTATTGTAAACACATGTTGCTCCAAGGATCCCTGCAATGCTCTAATTAAACCCTAGGAATTGGCCCTGCTGATGTCCACCCCAGGATCAGCAAACTTTTAAGTATTACAGTCATTGCAACCTCTCATTATAACAGTTCTGTTGTCTTGGGCCACCATATGGATGGGTTCTCTGGCAATCTGCCATTTTAAGTATGCTTAGAAATGCCTCCAAACTTACATTTGTTGACACATTATTATTGTTGTTATTATTAATAATAATGCAATCTGTTTAGCACTGACAGTGTGCTCATTGCTGCTGTTAATAGATTAAAGATAATTGTTTCCCTCAAGGAAATTAGCATTTTTAAAAAAACAGTGTTTAAAAGACAGATCACACTGTGTGTTTGCTGTCAAAAATCTAATTGCTGATCAACTGCTCTTCTTACGAATCCCTTGGCTATCCAGTGTGCTGTTAGCCCTCAAAAACATTGTGTAATGTTGCTCTGTGCCTTCAAATCTGCAAAAAATTAATAGCATTTTGCAGATTTATCAGAATTTTCTTTTACTCTTGAGCTTTTCTGTTTGTACCTGGGATAATGAAGTTTCAATAGTTTAACAAATGCCTCAAAACACAAATCATCCCATCAAGTCACCTAATCCAGTGCAAGGTCTCATTGCCTCTGGAGAACTATTTTCTATAGTCTCTTCTGGAATGTCCATTCCTCTTTAGAACTCTCAGAAGCTTGGCTGTGGTTTGCCTGGCTATTGTAAACACACGTTGCTCCAAGGTCTTTTGCATAGTATCTTCCTAAATCTTAAAATGCCCAATTTCTACAGGCTTATCTATGGATAATGTGGGGTAGTCCAACAGTGTGTTACCTTCACTTTAAAGCACATTTTTGCAAGATCAGAGTTACAGACGAATCTCTGATAATACTACAATTCTTTTCATCCCATGAGTGCCAAGCAAAATAAAACAGTAAGCTTGCATGGAAAACCCTCTTTAATTGGCTGCTTTTGAATACCGAAAAAACAATCGCGGGACTTGGTACATCAGACATGGATATAAAACCTTATCATAACATCCTAAATATCTCCCTCTTTTTTTTAGTGCTTTTGAACACCTTTGCTATCACTGGATTCATGTATATATTGAATCCAAATTTGGTATTCCTCCATATCTAGAAAGAATTAAAATGATGAGACCTCCTTGGATTTGACTTTGCGCTTTAACTAGCTATAATGTCTTACAGTAACTCCAGCTGACAATAAAACTGCATGAGATCCTCCAGGCAAAGCATTGACCATGCCTTTGTTATTCTGAGACTGGATTACTGTAACGCTGTCTACCTGGGGCTGAGTGACACTGCAGAGACACCGCAACTGATCCAGAATGTGGCAGCCTGTCTCCTAAGTGGAACAGGTTGATGAGACTACATAATACAGGTGCTTCGTTAACTAATGTAGCACTCCATTCATTATAGGATGTCTTTCAAGGTCCTGGTCCTGAATTCCAAAGCCCCTAATGGAGTAAATAAATTCTATTTAAAAATATTCTTCTGTGCAATGAGTAACATACTGCAATCAACAGGTATAATGCAACTCTGGGATAAAACCTGTAAATAAGGCATTCTTGGAGTCCCCACTTATGGAAATATGTGACACAGGAGAACATAATGATGTCATGTTTGCCTCCTGCATAGCACAGCACAAGCCTCATCTGTTTATACCAGCCGTTCTTCAGTGGAGAGGTCACTCTGACCTGCAAGCCCCAAAAGCAAACAAAACCGCCAACAGTGGAGAAAATCATATGATCTTGCCAAAACCTTGATGAATCTTAATGTAACCCTTCTGCCAGGCCAAGGTGATAGCAGCAAGGGCCGGGTTCAGTACACAGGGGTTCCCTCTCAACAAAGCAAATGCAAAACCAGCTCGAGCCCCTACCCAGTGACCTGGGAAAATCTTACACGCACCCCTGGGTGTCTCAACGAGGCAATACTTCCCCTCTCACAAGCACAGAGTCTCGGTGTAGCAGAAAATCTTTAATAACATCAGCATTAAATTGGGAAAACAGCACAACTAGGGTTCATCAACCAAACCACGAGCAAAGACCCACCCCAGCAGATTGGCCAGCCCTCTGTAGAGATAGAGGTGGTTAGGGACTATTTAGAAAAGCTGGACGTGCACAAGTCCATGGGGCCGGACGAATTGCATCCGAGAGTGCTGAGGGAATTGGCGGCTGTGATTGCAGAGCCCTTGGCCATTATCTTTGAAAACTCGTGGCGAACGGGGGAAGTCCCGGATGACTGGAAAAAGGCTAATGTAGTGCCCATCTTTAAAAAAGGGAAGAAGGAGGATCCTGGGAACTACAGGCCGGTCAGCCTCACCTCAGTCCCTGGAAAAATCATGGAGCAGGTCCTCAAAGAATCAATCCTGAAGCACTTAGAGGAGAGGAAAGTGATCAGGAACAGTCAGCATGGATTCACCAAGGGAAGGTCATGCCTGACTAATCTAATCGCCTTTTATGATGAGATTACTGGTTCTGTGGATGAAGGGAAAGCAGTGGATGTATTGTTTCTTGACTTTAGCAAAGCTTTTGACACGGTCTCCCACAGCATTCTTGTCAGCAAGTTAAGGAAGTATGGGCTGGATGAATGCACTATAAGGTGGGTAGAAAGCTGGCTAGATTGTCGGGCTCAACGGGTAGTGATCAATGGCTCCATGTCTAGTTGGCAGCCGGTGTCAAGTGGAGTGCCCCAGGGGTCGGTCCTGGGGCCCGTTTTGTTCAATATCTTCATAAATGATCTGGAGGATGGTGTGGATTGCACTCTCAGCAAATTTGCGGATGATACTAAACTGGGAGGAGTGGTAGATACGCTGGAGGGGAGGGATAGGATACAGAAGGACCTAGACAAATTGGAAGATTGGGCCAAAAGAAATCTAATGAGGTTCAATAAGGATAAGTGCAGGGTCCTGCACTTAGGATGGAAGAATCCAATGCACCGCTACAGACTAGGGACCGAATGGCTCGGCAGCAGTTCTGCGGAAAAGGACCTAGGGGTGACAGTGGACGAGAAGCTGGATATGAGTCAGCAGTGTGCCCTTGTTGCCAAGAAGGCCAATGGCATTTTGGGATGTATAAGTAGGGGCATAGCGAGCAGATCGAGGGACGTGATCGTTCCCCTCTATTCGACACTGGTGAGGCCTCATCTGGAGTACTGTGTCCAGTTTTGGGCCCCACACTACAAGAAGGATGTGGATAAATTGGAAAGAGTACAGCGAAGGGCAACAAAAATGATTAGGGGTCTAGAGCACATGACTTACGAGGAGAGGCTGAGGGAGCTGGGATTGTTTAGTCTGCAGAAGAGAAGAATGAGGGGGGATTTGATAGCTGCTTTCAACTACCTGAAAGGGGGTTTCAAAGAGGATGGCTCTAGACTGTTCTCAATGGTAGCAGATGACAGAACGAGGAGTAATGGTCTCAAGTTGCAATGGGGGAGGTTTAGATTGGATATTAGGAAAAACTTTTTCACTAAGAGGGTGGTGAAACACTGGAATGCGTTACCTAGGGAGGTGGTAGAATCTCCTTCCTTAGAGGTTTTTAAGGTCAGGCTTGACAAAGCCCTGGCTAGGATGATTTAACTGGGACTTGGTCCTGCTTTGAGCAGGGGGTTGGACTAGATGACCTTCTGGGGTCCCTTCCAACCCTGATATTCTATGATTCTATGATTCTATGACCATGTCCTTTCCCTCTGGTTCTTGAGTCCAACAACCCAAACGTCTCGAGTCCAGCAACCCAAAGATCACCCAAAGTCCCAAAAGTCCAACAACCCAAAATCCCAGCCCCAGAGTTCAAAAGTTCATCTGCAGAATGTTACTCCCCAGTCTGGGTGAAAATGCGTGTGTGTGTGTGTAAGAGGTAAGGGGCACCTTACATGATCCAAAGCTGACTGCCCCACCGCTCCATAGGGCTTCACTCCGATCCACTCCGCCAGCTGCTCGGCTCCGCCAGCCGTCCCGCGAGCCACTCTGCTCTGCCCCACCCCACTCCACCAGCTGTCCCGCAAGTAGCTCCCACCATCCCATGAACAACGTATTGTAAACACATTGCTCCAAGGTTTACAATGTATTGTAAACACACATTGCTCCACCAGCCAGTCCATAGGCCGCTCCAGCCATCCCATGAACTGCTCCGCTCCGCTCACCATCCCACAAACTGCTCTGCTCCATTCACTGCCCAGCAATATATCTTCAGGCTCCACACTACTTAACACATTGCTCAGTAATTTTAGCTCTTTAGTGATTTCAGCTTGTAGTAGTGGGAGCCTCGGTGCTAGTGCACCATAAGCCCAAAGCAAATTCAGCTCAGCACCTGTAGCTAGACTCCTAATAGACCCAAAATTAGTTCTGATATTCCACAGTGGAGAGAGAAAGAGGTGCAATTGATGTTTCAGGCCCTCACAAAAGGCCCACACACCAGATACTAATACCTATCCCCAGTCTTTCTCAATTCACTGAGTTTTGGAACCCATGTCCCTTGCCTAGCGAGTACTACTTAGTTGATGGAGAGTCCCTCAATCAGAACAAAAGGCCAAGTACAGTTCCACTGTCCTTGACTCATATAATCAGGATAATAAAAATTTATTCTTCCTGCCCCAATAACAGAGACACTGGACATTTAGGCAACTATGGGCTCATGCTAGGCGGGGTGTGCCTATGCAAATGAGATCAGCCCCTGAAGTTCTTTTCCACAACTTGCCACAACTCACCACTAGATGTCAGGGTGGAGCTCGTCCTGACTGCTTACATTAAAATTCTTGTATATGGGTCCTAGATAATCTGTGTTTTGATGAAATGTAATTAAACAAATGAAATTAGATGAGAATGCATTAGAAAGAGTAAGAGCAGGAGAGATGCTACATTCTTGTCTGTCCATCCTCTGAGAAGCTGGGCACAAATTTTTTCCTCATGCATATTCCCTTCATAATACATTTGCCACAAGGATTCTTCCTACTCCCATCTGGCATATAGATATTGTTTCCAAATTTGTCATTCTTTATGTTCCAAAACCTATTTTACTTCAGATGCTTTCACGATGAAACAGCAAAAGCCTGCCATAACTTGATACATGGAGCAGAAATCACATCTGTGCCATGCTGTTTTCTAATCAGACAAAGCACTGCATACCTGCAGTGTTTGTTCTTCTGGCCTTCTGACTAGGCGTACCTGAGTGATTTATGATGTTACCATTTTAGCTCTTGTAACACAATTGTACTATTAGAATACAAAGGACTGTACTGCATTTTACCTTTTGGCTAATTTCATGGTTTAAGGCCAGGAGGATTAAAATCATCTAGTCTGACCTCCTGGAAAATGCAGGTTAACATAACACTCAGTGATTCCTGTATGGAGCCCAACAACCTGTGGTTGAACTAGAGCATATCTTTGGGAAAGGCATCTAATCTTAATCAATTTTCTTTGTAGGCTTCATGTTTGCAGCATACAGTGCGTCATGCCACTAAGGCTAATGAGCTCAGTCATTTACTATGGGGGAACCTACTGAAGGGGGGAGACAGAGCTGGGAAATTCCATAAGTTTGCCCTTGTGAAGTTTCCAAAAAATCATCCTACTAGGAGGATGGAGTTCGGGCAATGGGCACAGAACAGGGAGGAGGTATGAAATCCAGATCTCAGGAATCCTAAGAATCCTTCAGAGAGGAACCTTATTTGATAAGAAAAACAGTCAAATGGAGGAGCTCCCTCTTTGCACTGCTCCTTCACCTACACCATGGGAGCATTGTATTGTCATAGGAACCATGTTACCATTGGCTGAGTCCTCTGCAGCTGCACAGCTGTAGCTCTAGGTGGAATTCCATGGGAGTTAATGTCGCTTGAGGTCACACCAGTTCCCAAAAGGCTGTGCCCAGTCCTTGTGGTGAGCCCCAGGAGAGGCTGCTTTGGGATCCCAGACACAGAGATGAGGGACCCAGTGTGGCCCTCCCCCATTCTGAATGCCCAGGGAAGTTCCAGGCCTAATATGAATCTCCTCTGCTCAAAATAAACTGAAGGGATAATCTGGGGCATTGATCTTAATATTAAAAAAAAAAAGTTTGCTATGATTTTGAGCCATCCACTGAAGAAATCATTTTCAACATTTAGAATGTAAGCTTATTTATTTCTGTATATTCCAGAGCAAGTGGTACAGAGTGTAACCATTGCCTCCTTCAAAGACACCAAAAGTCACTGAATGAACAACACTACTTTCATAGCCCTGGTGTCTATTGCTATGCTGATAAATTTTGGCTCTGTGTTTGAATACAAAGGCATCAGCAGTTGGGATCAAGCAGTTCTGGAAATCACTAAAGAAAATGCCTCTGAAACATAATATTTCGTAGTATTTAATTGCTAACAATAGTAAGCACTTAATGAACAGAACCTATCTTTATACTGGGCGTGACTCAGAAATAAGAGGTGTACAGTGCTTGCTGTCTCTTATCCCTGGAGCCCACCTTGTAATATTGCTGGTATCCGTGTGTAACTGATAGTGTTGTGCACTGGGCTGGAAGATAATAAATAGATGGGAGATGATGATTTACAGAAGGGTGCTTGGAACTCCTTGAACCACTAGGGAAAGAAAATGGTGCTGGTACAAGGCTGTGCTGTCAACCTGGCAATAGTTTTCCTTCTTTCCTGAGGGCAATTTCTCCAAGATGTAACTTGCTTCTTGTCATATCATCTGGAAATTCACAAGTCAGACGAACTGTGGCTCATTATTAAAATGGCTGATCCACAGTTTCTTAGCTGTCAGAGGCTTTTTTATTGTTTTTCTCTAAAAGGATTTCTCTTAAGTGATGAAATAACTCACACTAATGCAGACTGCAAACAGAAGACTTTTATGATCATTTCCAGTTGTTTTAAAGAATTGCTTATTTAAAATGTATTAGTTTCTTAATGTGAAGGAGGTTATATTTCTCCAAACAGAGTGAATAAATTTAGACCTAACGTGTTCATAACTAAGGATCAATGCATATTCAAGCTAACAATATATGTCATCTCTGATCATACAGTAGTTAAGTTATAAAATGTAGTGATTTATATTACTAACAGTTTGAAGCTGCATATCTGCTGGGGTGTACGGGGGTGTGGCATTCTCAATCAATAAGAAACTAGACTTTTTCAGCAATGGGATGATTAAAGTGGTCACTAAAAAGCATGAAATAGTATAATTAACAATGGAAGCAGAATTGCTATTTGCACAGTGTTATAATGCAGTATAGTATTGAATCACATATAAACTATATTACAGTTTCTAAACTGCACACTCAGAAATCCACTTGTCTTAAAGTGTTTAGTATGTATGTTCTTGATCTTTAGATGAAGTGTATTTGCACAATAGCTATATAATACAGGTAGTATATTAGTCTTTTAAATATGAAATAAACTATTTAAATCATGCTGCCTCTTCAGTTTATTCCAAGATTTTGATATTAATAAAAAAGAGACAAATAGAAAGAAAAAAATATTGTAAGTAGTTTTAAAGGGTAAGTTTCTGAGACCTCACTAGTATTATTAATAGTGCATGTGTTGTGATTTAACAACATATGGCAGACATAGGCAGGCATAATAGGGGGCTAGTACAGTTGAACTGTATTAATCAAACAAAATAAAAAAAGTTTAATTAACTGCATATTTTATAAAAGCCACATTTCATTACTGTTTGTTTGGTAGATGGAGGCATGCACTGGAAACACTAATTCTAATTATTGCTTCAAGTGGGAGTTTTTGGCCCAAGGTCAAGGAATGATAGAAGAATGTGTGAATCTGCACTACACAGCAGCAGTAAGACTAATCATTCGAATAAAGCCAGTTGTTTTTTTCTTGGACTGTCTGTGTGCTGTTCAATGTTCTGGATGAATCTAACACAATCAGTCTGTTCTCTGGTGTATAGCCACTTCCTGCTGACTCAGGGCAACCTGCTTCTGTCATTTATTAAAATGAAACATTCATATTAAAATTCAGTTTTTCAGAGAAATGACCAAATAGACATTAGTAATGACATTATTAAAACTATTTTATTTAAAATGAGCTGCCACACTTGCATGTTGCAAAGCAGCACAGACAAATCTATCTCATTTACTTTGAGGCTGTTTTAAAGAGTTGGATCCCCTCCCCATCCCCCATCTGGAGGTATTGCAGAGGGTAATTTCATGTGTGTCTCAGGAAAGAGACAGCTTTTGTGGCCACTAACATATATATATATTTCTACTACTCTACATAGCTAATAATATGCAATTAATGGTTTACCATTAACATGCAAATGTGAGCTACTCTCTCCTAGGCTTGCATCTACTAATAATCTATTCTTTTTTAAAGTAAAGAATAATAACTATTTTGTCTGTGTAACATTTACACAGATTTTGCCATGTTTTCTCTGATTGCTGTATGTTTACATAGAGCTAAGAAACTGTATTGAAATTATTGAGTAACCTATATTTATAAAATAAATATTTGCTGAATACTAGGTCACATTGCTCGATACTTTCTGATTCTGTAATGAAAGGACCTATTATAATGAGATACCATTGAACAGCTTCAAGCTTTGGAAATGTTGGGTCCAGATTTAAACTCTGTGGATAGCTTCTAAGCTTTATTTTAATAGAATGAACCAAACTCCTGATTCAACCCCCCAATTGAACTTTAAAAAAAACAGGTTTCAATATGAACTTTGCTGATTAGACCCATCTCTGAGTTTCATGGATATGACAAGGAGTTGAATTAAGTTTGCTGTATGCTCCTTAATACAGAAGTTCAAAGTGAGTTAGGTGCATAAGCGCTTGTAAAATCCTAGTAGGTGCCCATCTTTTTAGACATCTACATACCTTTTGAAATTTAGCCCAAAGTGATTTACACATGACTAGCCTGAGTAAGGGTGGTACAATCTGAGAGCAAAGATTAATGTTCTTTGCTGATGCTGCTAATTTTGTCCTTGCTCAGCACATCATTATTGATGATGGAACCTACTTTCCAAGTCTGGTCAAATAGTGGCCTGAACCCCCTCTACTCCAGTGGTCTAGTGGTGTAAGGCTCTTTATCTCAGGCTGAATCCCAAATTTCTGAATTTAAGTCATGTGCAAGTATGCCCATACATTCATGCATGCCTAATTTACCTATGCAACTATCAGATGTGCATATACATGCAATAATTAACTTAGAGTACTCAGACTTTTTCTGTATAAGACTAAAGCGTGAGGCAAGAGTTTATTTCTAACCTAATATTGTTTGACATTTTGGGATCAGATACAGTACACTTACATTATTTTAACTGAAGCCTTACAATGGACAGTTTAGAAAAATCAAAACCTGATATTTCTATCTCTTGTTAGAGTAACTTTTATAACAACAGTGACAGTCAGATAGCAGTGGGTTTTGTGGTTTTATACTAAAAGTATTAACTGCTAACATGTTTACTTGCATTTCCTCTTACTCTCCCCTTTGCTATCTTCCCTTTGCACAGGTCTCCTTGCTTACCCATTCCGTTTGTTTTCTTCTCCCGTTCTCATCTTTGTGCCTTTTTCTGTGTGGCTCCCATTCCTGTGTGCCAGTCACTCACCCTTCCCCTGCTTTGATCTCACTTCTTCTCTGAACCTTTTCCACCAATTATTTACATTTTATATTTATCAAAAAGCATGCAAATAGAAACAAACAATGGGCATAAGCTGCTCTTTGGGAAAACAATGGTGTTATGTGACTGATAAATCATTATAATCAACTAGTGGAAGGAATCTCCTGCAAATGACAGCTTTGGTGATTTTGATATCATCTAACAATGGGCTCTTCTAGTCAGTGCTTCAGAGAAGTAGCATCCATTCTTTCACCAACCTCACTCATAAAGTATGTAGAGACCGAGTCTATGACTGGAGCAGAAATGGACATGAAGTAGAAGTACAGTTATCCTCACATAGCTACATAATGATGTGTGCCATGAATCTCAGATCTGAACCTGACCCTTTGAAGAGAATTTGGAAGAGACAGAGTCACCCTGTGCATGAGATCCCCCTGCAATAAATTCAAGTGATGATAATCTTAAATGTATTCTCCCAAGTCAGGTTTCAGAGTAGCAGCCGTGTTAGTCTGTATTCGCAAAAAGAAAAGGAGTACTTGTGGCACCTTAGAGACTAACAAATTTATTAGAGCATAAGCTTTCGTGAGCTACAGCTCATTTCATCGAATGCATTTGGTGGAAAAAACAGAGGAGAGATTTATATACACACACACAGAGAACATGAAACAATGGGTTTATCATACACACTGTAAGGAGAGTGATCACTTAAGATAAGCCATCACCAGCAGCAGGGGGGGGAAAGGAGGAAAACCTTTCATGGTGACAAGCAAGGTAGGCTAATTCCAGCAGTTAACAAGAATATCAGATTTCAGAGTAGCAGCCGTGTTAGTCTGTATTCGCAAAAAGAAAAGGAGTACTTGTGGCACCTTAGAGACTAACAAATTTATTAGAGCATAAGCTTTCGTGAGCTACAGCTCACTCCGATGAAGTGAGCTGTAGCTCACGAAAGCTTATGCTCTAATAAATTTGTTAGTCTCTAAGGTGCCACAAGAATATCAGAGGAACAGTGGGGGGTGAGGTGGGAGGGAGAAATACCATGGGGAAATAGTTTTACTTTGTGTAATGACTCATCCATTCCCAGTCTCTATTCAAGCCTAAGTTAATTGTATCCAGTTTGCAAATTAATTCCAATTCAGCAGTCTCTCGTTGGAGTCTGTTTTTGAAGCTTTTTTGTTGAAGTATAGCCACTCTTAGGTCTGTGATCGAGTGACCAGAGAGATTGAAGTGTTCTCCAACTGGTTTTTGAATGTTATAATTCTTGACGTCTGATTTGTGTCCATTCATTCTTTTACGTAGAGACTGTCCAGTTTGGCCAATGTACATGGCAGAGGGGCATTGCTGGCACATGATGGCATATATCACATTGGTAGGTGAACGCAGGTGAACGAGCCTCTGATAGTGTGGCTGATGTGATTAGGCCCTATGATGGTATCCCCTGAATAGATATGTGGACAGAGTTGGCAACGGGCTTTGTTGCAAGGATAGGTTCCTGGGTTAGTGGTTCTGTTGTGTGGTGTGTGGTTGCTGGTGAGTATTTGCTTCAGATTGGGGGGCTGTCTGTAAGCAAGGACTGGTCTGTCTCCCAAGATCTGTGAGAGTGATGGCTCGTCCTTCAGGATAGGTTGTAGATCCTTGATGATGCGTTGGAGAGGTTTTAGTTGGGGGCTGAAGGTGATGGCTAGTGGCGTTCTGTTGTTTTCTTTGTTGGGCCTGTCCTGTAGTAGGTGACTTCTGGGTACTCTTCTGGCTCTGTCCATCTGTTTCTTCACTTCAGCAGGTGGGTATTGTAGTTGTAGGAATGCATGATAGAGATCTTGTAGGTGTTTGTCTCTGTCTGAGGGGTTGGAGCAAATGCGGTTATATCGTAGCGCTTGGCTGTAGACAATGGATCGAGTGGTATGATCTGGATGAAAGCTAGACGCATGTAGGTAGGAATAGCGGTCAGTAGGTTTCCGATATAGGGTGGTGTTTATGTGACCATCGCTTATTAGCACCGTAGTGTCCAGGAAGTGGATCTCTTGTGTGGACTGGTCCAGGCTGAGGTTGATGGTGGGATGGAAATTGTTGAAATCATGGTGGAATTCCTCAAGAGCTTCTTTTCCATGGGTCCAGATGATGAAGATGTCATCAATGTAGCGCAAGTAGAGTAGGGGCATTAGGGGACAAGAGCTGAGGAAGCGTTGTTCTAAGTCAGCCATAAAACCCCCCACTGTTCCTCTGATATTCTTGTTAACTGCTGGAATTAGCCTACCTTGCTTGTCACCATGAAAGGTTTTCCTCCTTTCCCCCCCCTGCTGCTGGTGATGGCTTATCTTAAGTGATCACTCTCCTTACAGTGTGTATGATAAACCCATTGTTTCATGTTCTCTGTGTGTGTGTATATAAATCTCTCCTCTGTTTTTTCCACCAAATGCATCCGATGAAGTGAGCTGTAGCTCACGAAAGCTTATGCTCTAATAAATTTGTTAGTCTCTAAGGTGCCACAAGTACTCCTTTTCTTTTTTCTCCCAAGTCAGGAATGCTAATAGTTAAAGAACAAACAAATAAAAGGTTGTCTGCATAAAGATCTGATTATAGATACAAAAAAAAATTAGCAATTTCAATAGCCACGTTAAACCAGTGACAAACAAGTTCTTATTGTCCCCATGCTTCTGTGTGTGACTTTATAAACATGAGCCAAGTTGTACTACGTACTACTGGAAGGCTTTCAGATACTACAGTGATAAGGGTGGAATAAGCTATATAGACTGGACTAGAAATAGGCCAAGTTACTCTTAAATTCTACATTTTTTTATTTCATTCTGGTTAACAGTTTTCATTTTAATATAGATTGAATATTTGCATGAATTCAGAAAATAGGTACAATTATGTAGGTCAAAACCATCAGGTGCTATATAAGGAGATGGTCTATTCAGCCCAAGAGCTTTTCTATACATGTGTTTCACGTGGAGGCAAATAATTTTCTTTAATAACAAAGAAAATATGAAAAAGTGCTTGTGATAATACAGGAATAAGCAGAAATTTAAAGTCTGTGCTTGAAGTGAATGATAATGTGGATGCTTGTGAATTCAGGAAAAGATTTTACATATAGAATGTTCACTGACATTTTGAATATTAAGGAATGAGACATTGTTTCATAGTGAGCATATTCCTTCATGTCCCCACACTTTATCCCTTCTACTTACTGCAGGCTGACATGTATTAATTATTATTATTATTATTAATAATTATTTGTGTTGTGCTAGACCTAGGAGCCCCAGTCATGGACCAGGTCCTTGTTTTGCAAGGTGCTGTACAAACACAAAATAATGCTCTATTTCATACAAAATTACATGGCTTGTGTCATAACTATACAGCTAAGGGTAGCCTAGAATTCCTCCTTACCTGTAAGGGGTTAAGAAGTTCAAATGACCTGGTTGGCACCTGACCAAAAGGACCAATGGGGAAAGAAGATACTTTCAAATCTTGGGTGGGGGGGAAGGCTTTGTGTGTGTGTTCGCTTGGGAAGCAGAGAAGCATCAGGTCAGAAAACTCCTTCTCCTATAAACCATCCTAAAAGTCTCTCATATTACAAAAAAAATGTAAGTAAAAGCCAGGCAAGGTGTGTTAGATTATCTTTTGTTCTGCTTGTGAATTTTTCCTTTGCTAGAGGGAGGTTTATTCCTGTTTTTTGTAACTTCGAAACTAAGTCAAGAGGAAGTTCTGCTGTGTTTTGAATCTTTTGTTACCCTGTAAAGTTATTTTCCAACCTGATTTTACAGAGGTGATTTTCACCTTTTTTTTTTAAATAAAATCCTTCTTTTAGGAACCTGATTGATTTCTCTATTGTCCTAAGACCCAGGGGTTTGGGTCTGTGATCACTTTGTAACCAATTGGTTAGGATATTATTCTCAAGCCTCCCCAGGAAAGGAGGTGCAAGGGCTTAGGGGGGTTATTTTGGGGGAACAGGAACTCCAAGTGGTCCTTTCCCTGATTCTTTATTAAATCACTTTGTGGTGGCAGCATACCGTTCAAGGACAAAGAATTTGTGCCTTGGGGAAGTTTTAACCTAAGCTGGTAGAAATAAGCTTAGGGGGTCTTTCATGCAGGTCCCCACATCTGTACCCTAGAGTTCAAAGTGGGGAGGGAACCCTGACAGCTTGTATTGCCTTCTCTCAGCCTTCTTGCCTTTTTGCTCTATGTTCTCTCCTCCCTATCTTTTAGATTTCTCTTTGTCCCAGTTCTTGAGGGTATTATCCCCATTTAGTGCTGCACACATTATTTACCGCAAATATTTTAGACTAGTTTAGCTCCCTTTCTGTCTGAAATTCTGATTTTATTATTTAGAATTAGTCAATGAACAGTTTATGTTAATATAAGGCAATCTATGAACGATTTACCATGGTTACAGGTTTGATTATTTGCTAGCTCTGCTGTTTGATTGGCCACCTAAGTCACATGGTGTTGTTTATGCTCCCTGAGTCAGTATCTCCCAAACTCACAAAGAGCTTTCAAGATGGCTGCTAAAAATTCTGAGATAAATACATGAGCATTTGCAATTTCAACACTTTTTCTCTTCATGAAAATCTTCTCAGAAATAATTGGTTCTATAAATGTTTGCAGAAAGTAAACAAAAGAAATCCCAAATACTAATGAAATGAATTCATGGCTTTTATTGTAAAATATACATATATAATTTATACATTTATACATATATAATTTTATTTATACATTATACATATATAATTTTATTTATACATATATAATTTTTGCAATTTTTTTCCAGGGGTCTTTCTGTATACTCTTGGTCACCTCCAAATGCTAATTATGTCCCTAGTTATTGATACTGCTAAAGACACTTGCTCTGCTTCTTCCACATGTTTTCCAGATGTCTGTGGTAAATCCCGTCAATTACTGTTAGTATAGCATTTGATGGTACTTATGCCTCTATGTAGTTATTGCTTCAACTTAGAGCACTGCCATCTTCAAAAAACGAAGGGGCAAAACAAATATATAAACAGAATTTTTCTAATGGTTCTATTCTATCAGGCCTATGATGCTTGTGTGGGTCCAATGTGTACATGAAAATATTCTCTCATCAATTAGAGTTAAAAACAGTATATGGGCATATGACATTGTTTGGACAATAATGCATAGATCTAAAATGATTCTCATATAAAAGGATGCTTAATAGGCAAATGATTCAATTCAAGGTTACCTAGTCTATGTCCCTCTTTTCCCATCCATAAGACCCTGTGCAAAGCAGAATCGCAGTGCAATCCTAGCATTCATAGACACAAATAGCAATTTTCAGTTATATTGTGCTACACAATTCTTCATGTTTCTGTGCTCTACAACAAACAGTAATGTAGCTAAGCATGTGCTGAGCAATAGCTGGTATATGTTCACTTTATGAACCAAATTGTCTGCTATTCAGGATTTTCCACAGGTAGGGAAATGGCAGATCTGAGCACTTATACAGTTTCTGTCTAATGTGCCCATTGGGTAGTGCGGTTGGTCTCTCACATAAGGAACTGGCAGGAGATTTGGCTCCTGAAACCTGAGGATCTTGGGAGATTTCCCTGGACTTTCTGTTGTCTTCATTGACCTCCCAGCTCTCAGTAGCTTCCATGGCAGCCTGACTGCTGCAAGAGATGTGCTAACATGTATTTCCGGCTTGCCAGTTCTCCCAACCCCTCAGTCCCCCATCAGAAGGAACTGAAAGTGTGGAAGAGGAACTAGCACATCCTATCTGTTATTGTGAGTGCTAAATTATACCAAGATGCTCATTCAGTGCCACAGAGATCAGCTGTTCCTCTCCACCTGCAGAACCTGCTGTCCCCAGAAGGGCTTCCTTGGGGTTGTGGGATAGGCGAACATGTTCTGGAATTCCTTTCCACCCCATTAATTTGCACCTTTGTGCTCCTCTTTGTAATATTGGAGTCAGTGGGTACTGACTTGTGTCATGTGACATCGATATTAACATTTTGTTACCCAGGCCTATTTCAGAGAACTGGGGCCAGAAAATAAGGTAATGCTTTTATCCACACTCTTGTATGTAACTCCTTTATTATATCCTTTCACTCTTCAAAATGGAGAGGAACATTTGTTCTCACTTATTTGTAATCTGTTTCAGAAGTGAGCCTTCTGAAGTGTTCTGAGCCTAAAAAAACCCACCAGGAAAACTGCATTTGTATAAAGTTAGAGAGCTATACAGTGTGTCCATCAGGAGGTAGGAGAATCCAAAAATAATTTTTAGTTAGACACATTGACTCATAGAATTATAAGATCATATATTAATTTTTGGAAGAGGTGGCCTGACATTATAAATAAACAAAACAAAACCATGATGAAAGTGTGACTTTTTCACAACAAAAAGCTTTTTGGTATGAAATCATGCCTGAAAGTTTGCAACTGATTTTTTTAATTAGATGAATGTAACAAGTTGATTAGATTTTATAAGCTTTGAGAAAAGTCAGATTCACTTATACTGAAAAGTTGGACTCAGAATGTAAATTATTCACAGTTGATTAGACCAAGACAAGCATTTCTCAAACATTTCTCAATGCTTTAGCAAAAGCAACATATTGAATTCTACTTTACTGTGAGGCTCAAAATGGCAACTAACAGTCTTAAGCTGCATATAAAACCCAATATGTGCCACATTTATGAGAACATTGCATGTGAATCAAATTATGTTAGCTTTGGTTTGAAGAACATAAAAATAATTGCCAGTAAGTATTCCTGTATAGGACCAATTTTCTGAAACAAGTTATTTTAATTACTACTAGTGTCAGGAGTATGTGTGGCTGATTTATTTAGATTTAATGTGTTTAGTGAAGCTCACTGAACTGTAGCTGATGAAGTATATAGTAAGTATTTTTAAGTGAAAGTCCAACTTTCAATACTTCTGACATTTTTATTAGTGGAAATTGGTATGAAGTAATGATGTGAGAGTGTATTACGATTTAAGGACGCATGGGCCTGTTTCTTATTTATACTACAGCCCCATTATATCACTCTGACATTGCAAAGGGGTCTTAATGTGGACACAAATGTAATTACATTTATGCTCATTTTAAGATCCCTTTACTCTGCCAGTGTGGTGTGAAGGGCCCTTAATATAAAGGTGAATGAGGCCCATATAGAGAGAGTAAAGAGATCTTAAAGTGAGTATAAATCTAATTTTTATATATATATATATATATATATATATGTAGGTAGATAGATATGAGAGAGATGCACAACTGCGGTGAATGTCTTACTTCTACTATGATATAGCCATGCTGTTTTTAGATCACTTAATTAAACCATATCTCTATTTCTATCTATTTTGCCCCCACTTGAATTATAATAACCAATCAGAAACGCCGAAGTCTGGAACTCAGCCCTCTCAAAATCCTTAGTATTCCAGCAGTTCTAAAACAAATAGCAACAGAAATATCACTGAATGCCCCTAATAAAGAAGGGTATTTGGAGATGTTCATGTACACAAGTCAGATTGTAAGAAATATGTCAAGCCACCCTTAAAGTCATACAACTTTATTGATTTGTCTCATTATTTTTGTAAGTACCAATCCATGCTCTGGGTGCATTTATGCAGTTTTAAAATTTAAAACATTAAAACAATATTCAAAATCCATATAATAGACTGTAAATCCCAATATGTGTTCTGTCTTGAAAACAAAAGAGGTGCACTGTACAGGTTTTAGATATCTAGCAAAAGATTTAGTTCATTATAACTGTTAGGTCCCTCCTCACTCAGGGCTAGAATGAGCCTTAACTCAACAGAACTACTCAAGAAGCAATTTGGCACTCGGTAACAATAAATGTTTTATCTCAGCCCAACCCCTTAGGTAATCTCATTTGTTAATATACAATATCTTGAAAATGTCAAACCATATGAAGATTTTAGCGATATCTGTAAACATTTGTATTTCCAGGAACATGATGAAAAGAGAATATATCTATACTTAGGTATTTTCCTGATCTGCTATAAATTAAGTTAGCTAGTTTTCACTTCCACAGTAACTCCACACTCAAAGAGCTCTTGGTGTGTACAACAATATCAATGTTTTTGAAATAGAAAAAGTGAATTGCAGTTATAAAAATAAATCTCTAAAAAGAGAAGAGAAAGGAGATGAATGTTCTAATCTTACCTTCATCATAATCTTATTAGCATTTCTCAGTGAGTAGTTCAAGTATCAGTCTATACTCTTATGAATCTGTCTCATAAATATGTCAACTGCAAAGTACAGTTATTTTAATAGTCTGTGTTGGTGGGCCATCATGGATTTAATTAAGAGACAACCAGTATATGAAATATGACACAAAAAGCACCAGACTAAATGGAGAAATGTTTTACTGCAGATTTAAATCAGGGCTACAGAATTAATGGTGATCTGGTCTCAGAAATCCTACTTAAATTTAATTAATACAAACTAATGCAAACCTGTTCATATACGAACAAAAATAGAGATGTAAAAGAATTAATGATGTAAGCTACATTGTGTTCTTTATAAAGATATCTACATTAATTCCAACTGTGTTGTATGGTTTATAAGATATCTTGGCTTGTGTTAGTTTTGACTTATTGGTTTTTAATTTATTATATAACATTTGAAATATGAGCTCAATAAAAATCTTTAAAATGTTACTTGCAGCTGTCTTTCCTCTGCTGAACTGGTCACAAAATAATTAAGTAATTTTGATCCTAAATTAATAATTAAGTAATTCTGATCTAAAATTAAATGCACCCTTGTAAGGATGGGACGGAAAAGCCTTGCATTCCTCTTTGTCTGATTCTCCTTCTTCTCCATCACTCCCTCTCTATCTCTTGCTATTATTTGGAAAGGAAGAGCACTGTCATAGTTAGTTCCATAGTCGTTATTCAGGCAAAACTCCCATTGACTTTAATGTCTAGAGTTCATGGGAGCTTTGGCTGAGCAAGAACTGCTGGTTTTCAGATTGTGCTGAGATTCATATTTTTCAGAAGTGATAAAAATGCACAAATCTTGGAATTTTCCTTATGGCTTATACACTTTCTCGTATAAATTAAATAATCCTGCAATCACTTGAGACTACTCCATCAGCTTAATCCAATGCCCATTGAAGTCACCGGAAAGATTGCCATTGACTTCACTTGTGTTGAAGGTGGCACCAAGGACCTGCTTTCCCATTGACATCCACAGGAGCAGGAGCAGATTTCCAGTGTGTAAAGTCAACCAGGTGCATCAATATTTGCAGGGCTGATGCCTAAATCTATAGTAGAATCTGGCTTCCTAAATGATTTTCATCTCTGAGTCCTTACAATAACTAATGCCTATTGGGGAAGATTAATAATACGTATGTCAACTTTCTCAGTTTGAGTGGCTTCCAGTAATTTAGATTGGATAACCTTTAATGGGGTTGGTTGCTTTAGAAGGCAGCTAAACGAAGTATGAACACATTTTATTAAGCTTTTATTAACAAAAGGGGGGAAAAAAGCAGTGGCAGCAGAATCTCAGCAGCCAGAAAACCATCCTCATGGTCTGAAAACCCAGAACCATGGACTCTAGTTGTTCTCAAAATACAGTAATTTGGGCTGCCAGAAAGGAAATAAAAATGGCAAACTGATACAAAAATAAAAGTGCTTTTGAGAAATAAATTCATAACTACTTTTATTTTTTTGTGAAAAAGACATCAAAGGGTTGCAATTCAGCCTGTAAGGCAAAAAAGGGATAAAAGGATAGAGCCTATAGTTTCAAAATATTTTTCCCTTTAATGAACACAGTTGAAAATATCCATAAATCGCTTCCAAAATAGTTATGTTTAAAAAGCAGTCAGGTCTTTTATGCCTGACATGTTTCTAGTAAATCCAGTAGTGTAATCAAGGGAAAACATGGGTAAACATAGTTTACCATTTCTCATTTGTGGAATATGCAGTTTAATTTACTCACTTCTTTTTTTTACCACTTCACCACTGATTAAATCTATAATCTGCCCAGAAATTTAGATAATTAACTAAAATAACCGGACTTTTGGTGACTAACGAGAGCAAACATAGCCTTATTGAGCTAAATTTACACACCTATGTTTAATGTTGCGTGAGATAATCTTAACAAAATGAATTATAAGTATAGTAAGTAATATATAATATAATAATATAAGTAAAAGTATACAATAAAATATCAGGCATGATCACAAACAAGTATTTATAATATATATATATATATATATATGTATATATATATATATATATACCTACCTCATCAAATACTATTGCTAGTGGTGCTACATGAATTATTATTACCTGGATTTATTATACCTTTGCCACATTCTAATAATAGTAAAAATTATAGTGCAAAAGCACAATGTCAAACTTAATCTTTCACATCCTTTCTCAATTAAAGAGTAATATATTATAAAAAACAAAGAAAATACTATGGAAAAAGTACTTTGGTGTAGATAGAACCTGAAATGGATTGATTTACATTTCTTCTGAGGCAGAGCTGCAGTGAAGAGAGAGGAGAGTTGCAATGTAAGAATGTATTATTTCTTTCTATTGTCTAATCCAGGGATTCTCAACCTTTTTCTTTCTGAGGCCCCCCAGCGTGCTCTAAAAACTCCACAGCCCAATTGTGCCACAATAACTGGTTTTCTGCATATAAAAACAGGGGCTGGCATTAGGGGGTAGCCAGCAGGGCAACTGCCTGGGGTCCCATGCCACAGGGGCCCCCATGATGCTACATTGCTCAGGGCCCCAGGCTTCAGCCCCATGCGGTGGGGGTTCAGCTTTCTGCCCTGGACCCTAGCAAGTCTGGGCCTGCTTGGTGGACCCCCCTGAAACCTGCTTGCAGCCTCCCAGGGGGCCCCGGATCCCTGCTTGAGAACCACTGGTCTAATGGTTCAGGGGAGCACAGTGAACTGCGAGATCTGCTGCACCTTTAAAGAGGTGCATCTTTCTCCTCTCCCTCAAGTATTCTGCCAGCACATTGGTGTACAAAGTTGTTGGGCCATGACCTTCCCTGCTTCCTCTGAGGCCGTGAGGACTAGAGGTAGTACTAGCTGTCATATACCCTATTGTGCTCCCCAGACCTGCAGCCAAATAATGGCTACTCTGTGCATGCATTTTCCAAATGGAAAGTTCCTTTCACTTTCTGCCCCTCATAATGCACCTCCACAGAACCAGACATATTTTGACTCTGTGTGTTTATATAAAACTGCACTGGCAACTTAAGGTGCTCAGCATGTTGCAGGAGGTGCTCAGGACTTTACTAGTTCAGGTCCAGGATGGGAATGCTGAGCTTTGATCGTTCTCAACAAATACTCTCCAGTTCAAAAGCCTTCTTTCAGGGATAATTCGAGCCACTTTGTGCAGTATTATAATTGGAGCCTAGTCTAAACACTGAAACATAGCTCACTTTATCTTATTTTGATTGTACAATATGCATTAGATAAGAGGAGGGCCTGAAGATCTGCCCCGTATTTGCAGAATAACTAAAGTAATAAAAAAAAATGAGGAGTACTTGTGGCACCTTTGAGACTAACAAATGTATTTCAGCATAAGCTTTCATGGGCTAAAACCCACTTCATGTTAGTCTCTAAGGTGCCACAAGTACTCCCCAGTTTTTTTAATGATACAGACTAACACAGCTACCACTCTGAAAGTAATCAAGTGTCACATGAATAAGAAATAGTCACCTCTCAGTACCACAACTAAGGAAGTGGGAAGGACTGAGGTTTTTTCAACCCATATTGTTGTGGAAAACAAACTTGAACATAAGTAAATGGAAACTTACACCCACACACATATACATTTTGGAGAATGAACATTTATTTGATTTGAAGCACACCACATCCCTTGTCCGCTAGCATATCTTCCATTATTGTAATATTCATGGCAGCTAAAGTTCTCATGGTGATATATGAAGTTCAATAATGCTAATATAAAATGGTCTTCCAAGAACTTTTATCATATAATTTTACTTTGAGTGGGATGCCATCCATGGCTCAGTATCAAAAGCAATCTGTGGGTATTAACATTTTCCATACAGTTTTTTATAGTAAAAAACAAGTTGGAGAGCTGCATTAATTCAATTAGTGAGCTTGTTAGCATTTAGTACAATATTTAAATTAAATACTGTTAAATTCTGTTTTAGCTTCATTTCATTCATGTTCGAATTAACAGATAAGGTGCCACCACATTTCTAGAGATGGCATATTACATAGCAATAACAGACAAATATGCTGAAGTGTCTGTATGCACTGTTCTTAGAAAATTTTGCAACTCACTTGCAGTCCTGCAGCTTTAAATTCCTCTTGCCCTCAGGGGATTTACTGCCCTATAGGGTGAATGCCATTGAATACTGCTGAAATCTTGTATCCAAGACATTCCTTCCCTACAGAACAGGTGTGATTTTAATGGTCCAAGACTGTAGACAGACCTTTACTATTAATAAAGGAATAAAGGAATACTTAACGCTTTATACTGAACTCAGTCCACACCTGATGCAACTTGCATTAACAATACAGTTGACTGAAGGTAGCCTCGCTGAATGTCCCTACCTGAAATTTCCTCTGACTGGTGTAAATGAAGTTATTCAACATCTACCCTAATGTAACTGAGAGAAAAATTTGTTTCAAGTATCAGCATATACATAATAAAGAATTTTCAGACTTTTAGAAGTAATTCAAATACTTTAGCAAGTTTTAAAAAACTATTCAGGAATTCTCCCAACAGTGACAATGACACATTCCATTCCTATGCCATTACAGAAAGTTACATCTCTTTTCACAAAAGTGGTACTGAGAATGTTCAACCTGCACGACTGGCTGGTGCTTCTAATGGAGAACTCACACAGCAGTGTACGTATTTCATAACGCTCATCCAGCCATGTATTCAATAACAAAGTTAGAATTGTTGCATATAGTTTTCACTTTAAAAGCTGAGTGTGTTTTGCCTAGCAACCTTGTGTGTCTACAATAAATGGCCTAAATTAAACCCAGAACCAAACTCTCTAAACTCTGAGATGAAGATTAGTTAGAATCTAAACCCAGATCTGTATCTGAATTAACTACTTGTCCCAATCTCTGCAATGGACTTAACACCCAAACACCACCATCCCACCAAATTTGGGATGGTCAGCATCTTGGTCTGAACTTGGCAGCTTGTACATATTTCTATTATTACAACCATCCAAGCAAATTTGTACTTTTTTTCCCTCTGGAAAATACAGTGTATGTTGCTCATTAAAAAACTCTGGATTATTATTTTAGCACTGTGCAATGCAGTACCAGCTAAAAGTTTAGTAGACCATGTATTACTCTGCCATGTATAAGAGCCAGTTTCATTTTGTGCTAAATTTGGGACTCTTGCAAATTGGCAGACAGTGGCTAGAGCCTTGCAACACTCATGTTCTCATCCCTTGGGGAAGCATATGTGCTTCATTGCTAATGAACACACCCTAGCAGTTACCTGAGAGCAGCATTATATTTTTTGAGGAGTGTGTCAGCTCTTTGAGCTGTCAATTCAGATGTCATAAGGTAGGGTAGCAGTGGCATGTATATACTGAGGAGGGACACAGAAGACCAAAATGGCAGTTCTGAATGAAATGGACAGAAAAGAGAAGAGCCTGCATGGCAAGGTGAGAGCTCAAATGGAACTCTCCAGGACAAACCAGCCCAGGCTGGCTCTGTACGACATAGGAATTCCCCTATGCCAATATAGTCTCTTTGCATTGCCAGCGTGACACAAGTTAGTGGCAAAAGGACTAAAATCTGCCCCCTTTGCCCCAAAAGAATATCATCATGCCTTTTTCAATAATGTAAACAAATGCATTTTTATTATATTTCAGTGATTATTATTGCCTTACAGTGAAAGGATATTTCTCACTGTTAATTTTCATCTTTTTTTCTTTCCTTATACTAGCTTTGTGCCTGATCCTGCAATACATACATGAAGAAGCCCATTGATTTCAGTGACACTACTCCAGAGAGTAAATGCTACACAATCAGGTCCAATTTGTATATCTCCTTCAAGTAATAAAGCTACACACAGTAATAAAGCTTTAATTGGAAAAGGAAAACAGCAAGGGCAAAAGGAAGCAATGACTGTAAGGGACAGCTGGATAAAGTATTTTATGTCAAATTTTCTCCTGCTGCCATTTTGCTGAACAAAAGGATAGCTCTTGAAACCGTATCACTATGTATAAAAATTATTTATATGTACTGTTATGACTATAAAAATCAATATTTTGAGATATAAGGATAGCATTTTAACTAGAACTAGTCAAAACATCTGGTTTCCAGGTTATGGAATATTTCCAGTAAAAAAGAAAAAAATTTTAGACTAGTTTAAAAAATGGAAAAAGTGGTTTCTGAATGTTTTTATAGTGTTTAGTTTTACTTGGTTTTGTTTCCTTTTATTGCCAAGCCATCACTTTCCATTTGTTCAGTCATTTTGCTATAATGTTGCAAAAGATTCACTTTTTGCCAACAGTCACTGGACTCCACTGATAAGAAAACACACCAAAAAAGGGCACCAATGAAAATAATTGTGTTTTTCAAAGATTAAAAGTCAGAATTTGCCATTTTCACTTTCCACATGAAACACTTCAGCTAGTTTAGTTCCTTATTTTCTTATTGGTTTTTCATGCTCCAACAATAACAAAAATATATATGTCTCTATCCCATGCAAATATTGGTACAGACTGATTTTATTTCTATTTTATCTTGATGGCAAACACGACACAGATTTTTCATACTCCATTGTCAGAATTTGCACCAGCAGTCAAAGTAACTGATTTTTGAATGGCAGTCAGATACCCAACCAGTCACACTTTGCGCAATTACCAGGATTACACATTTAATCATGGTAATTGTGCTTGCAAATTATGCATGTACAATTCTAAAATTCTGGCCCTGTGTTATTGAAATCAATGAGATATTTAATTTTGCCATGGACTTCAACAGAGGCAGGATCAACCCCCCTGAATCTTCAAGGCCATTCTTCAAATACCCAGTCATAAATGTGTGGCGAGGATCCTAGATCTCAAGCATTTTATGAAAGCTTATGAGAATGGACTGGAGAAATAGCCCTAAGAATGCTTAGGAATATTGCCACTAATTAGTAGGTTCTCTCTTTTAGGAGACGTTTATGGGGAAATGGTCTGTGTAAGTCTGATTCAAAATCCATTAAGATCAATTGAAAGACTGAGCTTTGTATCAGGCCTTGTTTCCTTTATGCTCACCATTTACTTGAGGTGTATAGAGCATGTGTATATTTATTTCAGTCATAGTCAAATCCCTAGGTTTGGACTATCATCGTTTTCAAGCATAAAAATGAGACTTGTTAGTGTCTGTGCTGTTTCTATGATATGGTAAGTATGACATCTTTAAAGGCCATGCAGTATTTCATGTCTAGTCTTTGTTCATGTTCTAACAATGTGCATTAAATGTCTTACTATTGTCTCTTTTTCAGATTAGTTTACAGCCTTGTGGTTCCAGCTGTTTTATTCTGAAACTCTAAAACCCTATCACTAGGGAGTTCTGTGTAATTGCCCATAATATGCACCACATTATCCATTTCAGGAACTGCGCTGAAAGACAGCAGCAATAAGGGGTATTCTAACGGCAGTCTGGTTTACACTAATGGACCTAACAGGAAGGAAATGCAATTTGAAAGAAGCTGATGCATATGTTCTATTGTTGAATATAATATTTGATTTAATTATTAACTGTCAGTGATGGAAAAGCAGATCCCGCTCAGTTCTGCTTAGAATTTAGTGCTCCGCTACCAGTAAAAATAGACAAGTCTCATCCTTAGAATTCAGGAGTTCCTCATAGAATGTTAACTGTGTTTTAAAAATATTTTCAGTTGAATAACCTCTAGTGCATGTTTCTTTTCACTTGAGTCTTTAAAGGTTTTCCTTCCTTTACCAAATCCAAACAAACAGATAGATACTGCTTCTCCTTTCTCTTTCACTGGTGTAAATCAGGAGAAATGCCATTAAAGTCAATGAACTCATGTTAAATTGTAATAAGTAATATCTGATTTAAGTTCAAATTCCATATTCTTAATAAAATATTAGGGTATTTTTTTGCCCTTCATGTCATACACATGGCTTTGCATTCTGCCTACATACCACCAGGAAAGTACACAACATGCAGAAATTAAGTTTTAGTGAAGGAGCTAAAATGTACAGGCATGCTTTTGTCTCTCTCTCTCTTTTACTGGGGATAGATGATTTGGCAGCAAATTTCAGTCCAATTCTATAATTGGTGTTTTGTGATTTCTTGTAAATTGCAGCATTGTGTTTCAAAGGTCCAAAATTCTGTGTGTGGGTGTCAACAAGATGTAAGAAATGAATTCATTATGAAGAACTCTTACCTGAAATTCCATTATTCTTTCCTCACCATGGTGATTTCTATCAAACTCACTGGTACAACATAATTTGGAAAGAAATAGGTATTGATACTAAACTACTGCATTTCAAAGGAATTTAAAGGGTAAAAACCATAGCTTTCTTGAATCATTCAGATAGAAAACACTGGTTTAACACCACTAGTAAACAGAATAATTGAGCTATGTAATTTTAGTTGTGTATTTTGTATCTGTCTGGTGAAATTATTATCTTTGACACTAGCCTAGGCAGATGCAGGACTGGAGTTGAAATTAAACCATAGTAATGATATTTGGAGTTTATCCAAAACATTCTTCATCGTTTATGAAAGTGGCTTCGACATCATTATTTGATCCATAATTTCTCATCTTTCATTACTCATACGTTTCTGCATATAACACACACAGCATCAGCTCAGTGGGATGCATTTTCCTTTACAATTTCAAAAGGGTATGGTTATTTTTGTCAGGTGGATAATAGAAAGCCATGAAGCTTCCTGGAAATACACCACCACAGCTCAAACGCTTAATTGATTTAGACAGATTAAGGAAAAATAGAGGGCCTATCTGCAGTACATTTCTGTTCTTGGTGTTAGAGTCAGAAATGTCTCGTACAACAGTTTTCAATCAGACAGCAGGCTCTACTAACTGCAGTGTGATCCATTTTAGATCTCGGATTAAACTGGAGATTTCTGATTGTAAACTGTTCTCAGTTTTAATAAATTATGAAGATTGTTTTCTCAAGAAAATATTTGGAGTTTTTTTTGAAAAAAAGTACTGATGGCAAAGCTCAATTTTTTCAGATGTTTTATTTCAGAGGAGCATTCAAAAATCCAGATGCACATCAGGCACCCACACATATGTAGGTAATCCACCTGAATCACGTTATAAAACATATGATTGAGACCGAACCTTATTCTATGCAATGGGGATCTGCTGGAGTAGGGTAGAGAGGGAAAGAGCAAAGGGAGTCTCTTCCCCTTGTTCATGCAGGATCTCTCTGTAGCATGCAAGGGAGCACAAAGATGAGGATCCAGACATCGCTGGTAGCCAGCTTACTGCAGCTTCGAGGGGAGATGGCCCCGGACGTGGTGTTCATAGCTAAGCTCCAAGCTGTCCAGCACGTACACTGCAGCATGGAGCATTTACAAGTCAGAGTACACACTTTTCAACACTGGTCCTGGCAATGCATCCTCCTACCTCACAACACAATAGCACTTCTACCATAAGACCACTCTATATTCTCTCCCCACTCTTCCTTACTTTGCACACTTCTGGTAAGATTTCATCCTTTCACCTTAGCATGTATGAAGTATACTAAAAATATAGATGTGTGTTTATAAGGCCATGCAAGTCAGCAAAATAGGGCTGAAAAGATATCAGTGGATATTTGTATAGCCTTGGTATCATAAAGAGAAAAAATTGGCTCATGCAGGTGTTTCTTCATTTCTAATGTGATTCCTCTAGGCAGCAAACCAGGTGTATTTGCTGCATGCTAATCAGTAAAAGGAACATATGAAATATGCATCTGCACAGCAGCATCTGTGCAGAGACTGTCCAGACCAATTCTTGAGTGCATTTTCTTCCTGTGTGGGCCTCTTTTGCACTTCTTTGTGCCAAGAAGCTTATTTTGCATAGGTGGAAAGACCCATATCCCTTAACCATCCGGGATTTTTATTAACGAACAGCATCTTGAATGCATGAGCTGAATGACAAGCTGGCTGAATCTGAGACTATGTGGTCCAAGTTTATGTCTCTCCTGTAAAAGCCAACAAGCTCCTTACCAAACTCTCTGCCAAATTTTGCATGAGGGAGGGAAAGGGAGAATATGTAACCCACTCTCTTGTTCTTCTATCTTCTGTATTTCTTATTCATTCTCAGTCTGGTTCTTCCTCTAGTTACAGGACTAGTTACTGAAGATGATCACGGGAGATATATATATGGCATGCTGTTTAACTGCTAAGGTACGGCCTCACAGATGGGTCCATATAAAAGATACATAGAGAGTAGACTGGAGAATTTAGCTTGTGAGACTAGTTAGAAATATTTGAGACATTTTAAGGTTACAAGATATCCAATATTTTGTAGATGCATGGATTTTGCATTCAGTTGTCATGCTAAATAACTGTGTGATAATGAGTTAGGTGCCTAAATATAGATTTGTGCCTAAGTTTGAAAAAGTTGGCTCTACTTCCTTTAGCTATATAAGGTAACTGCACAACAGCTAATGTAGAGCTAGACTATTAATGTAAACTACTGCCAGAGCAGCTGAGTGAGAATACCATTACACCGCTGCATGGACTACCTAGATCTTGTTCCAGGCAAGCAAGTGTAAGTGCTGCTTACTCCTCCACAGAGCGGGGGAGTGGAGAATGGGCATAGCTCTGGCATTTTTCCACCCCAAAACATGCTGATCCAGTGTGAGTGTGGGTGTCCTATTTGCTGCTGGTATAGGCCAGCAACATATTACTAACCCCTAGAACAAGGGAGAAGCAGGAAGGGAACTGTACTCAGAGTGATGTCATTGGAGTACAATAACTCACAGGGCCACTCTCGTAGTAGAGCAGTTCACTCCTTGCTCAGGGCTGTGCTTTAAGGCACAGTGTAACATGTAGAATGTACGTGGTAGGTCTCACTAACAGGCAATGGAATAATACAGAAACCTACTCATGTAACTGATAGCTCAGAATATCCTGTCTGCCTCCTATCTATGTAACAAAAAGAATCAGAGTAACAGACACTTAAAAGGTACTGCAGTGCATCAGTGTCCACTGATAGAATAAAAGAGACAGAGGAACTCTTGCCAGCTCCAGCCCACAGCCAGCCTCACAGCGTGGGCACTTTAAATAACCTCTACCACCATAATGCTCCCTGGGATGGCAACAAAATCTAACAGGCACAGACAACTGTAAGAAAACTACACACCTCAGAAGTGTCCCTTGATGGGATTCTTTTCAACCTGTGCTGCTGGGGGAGGGGCTTACCTCCAGACTGCTGAGGAGATTTGGAAAACAGTGTCCATACCATTAGCTCTCATTCTCATTGTCCCTGTCCATGGGAGAGCTAGTAGCCCATCATCTTCCTACCAGAATCTCCCTTGCAATGAAGGAAGAAGCAGATCATATACTGCCCTCTTTCCTAGAGCCTGGTCTGGTTGGCTCGGAGAGAGAGAAGCCAATCCTATACTACCAGGCCCTGGTCCCAGGCCCCAAATAGAAACAGTGTTTTAATTCAGACACCAATTGTTACTCTGGGATCACTTCCAGTATCTGCCTTTGTCATTCTCTGTGTGTCTCTCTGAAGTTGAACTCCTGGAATGGGTTAAATTGGCTCCTAAGACTTTCTGCTCTGCCTTAAAGAGCTAGTATACTCTAGTATACTAGTTACACACTCAGACATATAGTAGCCTTTACAGAAATTTCATATTTTCTATATTGGCTCCAAAACCAATGTTTTTGTAACTTAAAAAGTAGATGGAACAATAAAACATGTTTGCATGATGTTTGTGCCTAATACACCTGAGATCATGCTCATGAAGAGATCATTCTTAACAGTAAAAATTAACCTTTATATTGAAAGCATAGTTAGTGCCTTTTTCAGAAAATGTTAATGTTTAATAATCTTTTGCAGAGAAGACTTCTGTGCAAAACTAAAGGCAACTTCAGTCAGATAAATTTGCTAACTTGACTTTTAAAAAAATCTTTTTGCATTCTTCATTCATGAATTTTCACACTTTCTTCTTGCGATAGGCTGCACTTGATATTCTTTTCATTTTCTGACCCCTTTTTGAATTGCTTCAACTATCACCTTTGACAGTTTCTAGCCACAGGTCCTAATGTTCACTGAATAATCCGTGTAAATGTACTGGATGTTGTGTTTTTTTCCCAGTCATATGGGAGCTGTATCTTGTCATACTTTTTTCCTTTGTCTGAGATCAAAGTCCTTGCCTTTATGGTATAGATGATGTAGTTTCATACTTAAGCAAAACTCCCTCTGAGTCAGGGGTATATAGCCTATGTAAAAGCTGTAAGGTCAGCCTCAATAGGGAACATCAGGTTCTGTGAAGGTGCCAAAACTGTGACCAAATATGCTGCATTTAGTTTCAGAAGAAATCAATTTGCTATGGTTTGGGGACTGAGGTGGGGCAAATATAACCTTAGATTATTTTATTTTTATGATCTTAAAGAGAAACCAAACATAAAGATACCAATTTTTATTATACCATTTAAATTATGTCTTTCTGTGCTTAAAACTCTGACATGTGACTATGGTAACATTTACAAGAGATATAAAAATGCTCATAAAATGGATAATCTGTTAAAAGAATTTTCTCTGCTCATACAGTAAGTGCAAGCTGCAAACTTTTATTTGTGTTTTACAAATGGGAAATGTTGATTCTTTATCAGCTTGTCCCACACAGATACCAAAGAGATTTGCTAGGGCAGTAAGAATCTTCTGGTTGATTTAAATGCTCAGGTCCACATTCCCCCTTGTTTGGTGCATACAACTCTCACTGAAGTCAATGGGAATTTTGTGTACAGACTGATGCAGGATTGTGACCCTAACCTGAAAAGAAAATGAGGGCTTTGAATCATACAGCAAGGGATTTCTCACAGAAAGAGAAATGAAATAATTGTATATCAATTATTTTGTGGGCTTCATTGAGATGATTCAGGATTTTAGGACACAGGGACTTCCATATTGAATCAGGTTTCAGAGTAGCAGCCGTGTTAGTCTGTATTCGCAAAAAAGAAAAGGAGTACTTGTGGCACCTTAGAGACTAACAAATTTATTTGAGCATAAGCTTTCGTGAGCTACAGCTCACTTCATCGGATGCATTCGGTGGAAAATACAGTGGGGGGATTTATATACACACACAGAGAACATGAAACAATGGGTTTTATCATACACACTGTAAAGAGAATGAAAGTGATCACTTAAGATGAGCTATTGTCAGCAGGATGGAGGAGGGGAAGGAGGAAAACCTTTTGTGGTGATAATCAAGGTGGGCCATTTCCAGCAGTTAACAAGAACATCTGAGGAACAGTGGGGGGTGGAGTGGGGGGAGAAATAACATGGGGAAATAGAATCTGAATATTGAATCAGACTCAAGGCCCATCTAGTCCTGATACTTCTGAGGAAGATTGATGAACCTCTCAGCAGGCAGATGTGGGATAATCTGTCTCCCATAGGAGTCTCATCCAGATCTCTAGAGATTAGCTTAAACCAGGAAGCATGAGGTTTAATATCTGTTTTAAAATCTTTGCTGCCATTAATTATGGCAACTTGGGATATTCTTGAAATCCATATAAATGTGGTTTCAGAGTAGCAGCCGTGTTAGTCTGTATTCGCAAAAAGAAAAGGAGGACTTGTGGCACCTTAGAGACTGGATGCATCCGATGAAGTGAGCTGCAGCTCACGAAAGCTTATGCTCTAATAAATTTGTTAGTCTCTAAGGTGCCACAAGTCCTCCTTTTCTTTTTGCATATAAATGTGCAGTCCCTTTTTAAAGCTTGTTGAATTTTGATGGCTTTACAGCAGTGGATTGAAATGGCATTTTTATCTCCTCATTCAGTTAAAACATGCCAACTCTAGCCTTCTGCTTGGCTATCCCCTCGTACAGCACTGTTTGAATGCCATATACATATGTCCAGTTTAATTGAAGTAGATAGACTCCGGTTAGCCTACTTAGGGAGTCCTCTGATGTCATTACAATGGGGAATGATTTTTCCCATTGCTGTCTCTCAGCAAGACAGCTGCAGATTTCCTTAAAGTAATAGATGTCTGAAAATAGAAGAGTATTGACTGAGGCTATCTTGCCTATGATAGAAAACAAAATGACCCAGCAGGTATTGTGCAAGGTTAGTTTGCAGCAAAACATGTCTTTGTTTCTAGGTACCAGAGGGTACAGGTATTTTTGACTTTCATCTGAGACTAATGTATGGGGATAAAAGTTTGGCAAGATACAAACTGCCATGACCCATTGGCCTTGAACCCAGGTCCATAGGAGCAGCCATGCTTCAACCCTCCACTTGGCAGCCTGCTGACAACTGCTGATATAGGACCCATGAAACACAGTCCAAGTTGAGGCTCCACCCCTGATGTCCTACTGGCAGAATCCCTGAGCAGCCCATTGGCCTGCTAGCCCTGCTTAAGCCAACAACAGGAACAGGAAACTTTCTGAACCACTGGGATCCCCCTTGATCTGGATGGGGTTCCTTTTGCTTCCAGCGCCTGCAGCTTGACTGCCCAGCATCTCGACCTGGCTTGGCTCCTGACCTCTGAATCTCTAGTATCCTGACCCTGCCTGACTCTTGATTCCTGACTGTGGACTCTGGCTCTGACCACTCTGGCTCTCTACAACCTGGCCTTGACACAATGACAGTAAGAGCACATTCACTGGAGTTTTCCATCCCCAGATGCATTTTGCGGGAGGCATCCATAAAACCAATATAAATTGGTTCCACAGCCAAATTTAGCATCTACTATGAATACAAGAGTAACTGCCACTAGACAAATACTGAGCTGTTTAACTAAGGAGTTTTACCAAGGTCCCATCTGGGACCTTTTGCAGGTTTAATTAGGCCTGGTTGAGCAATCCTTACTTATGTTGGTGAGCACTTACATGTTGGTAAGCACTTAGGGCCTGATCCACAGCCTATAGAAGACAATGAAAAAAGAAGACCGTATTGGGGTGCTGGAACAATTTGTATAATGGGGGTGCTGCTGAAAGCCATTGAACCAAACTGTGAACACGGTATGGAATGGAAACCAGTTCAAGCCAGGGAGTGTGACAGCCCTAGTTCCACACCTATGAACCTTATTGCTTTGAAACTCTAGTGATACCAACTCTATTGCCTTCCATTCTGTCAGTCTAATTGTGCAATCCTTACTCACTTGGGGATCAGTTCTGCCATTCAAATTCATGTAGAGTAGTCCCATTGAAATGAATAGAGCTACTTGTGGAACAAAGTAATACATGTTGAGCATGACATAATAGGGTCCCAAGTGAATAAAGTTTGTATAGTTGGGTCCACAGTATGTAAGGAGACAGAGCTTGTGTGTCTGATGGAGCTTGAAGCAATTAAAAAAAAATTAAGACACACAGAAAAAAGAGTCCTTTAATAGCCCTATACAGTTCTTGCCATGAGTTGTGTTTACTGAGCAAGTGACCTTTACAAGATTATTGTTTATGATCTTTCAGTGTGTGCCAGAATAGCAGAAAAGCATATTCCAATTTATTTCAAAGGTTACATATCAAAACTGAATATGCAGTACAACTGCATTATCATATTGTCTAGCTTTAACATAGATCAGAGCCCTAGCCTTATATGCCTTCAAGGCATTTTTTTTCATTCCTATAGTATAGAGACTAGAGGTGAGTGAATAATTTGTAACAAATTATGCATTCAATACATTTCACCATTTTTGCTTGATTGTAAATTGTCCACAAACAGATTGGGAAATTCTCAAATCTATTTGATATTTTTAATGATTCACCAAATTTCTTCAGTGAAATAATTTTTGGTTTGCAGATTGTTTGAAAACAGTTGGGAATATTCACTTTTTGCATGCTCTGTTGGTTAGTTGCACTCATATCACTGGTTTCAGAGTAGCAGCCGTGTTAGTCTGTATTCGCAAAAAGAAAAGGAGTACTTGTGGCACCTTAGAGACTAACAAATTTATTAGAGCATAAGCTTTCGTGAGCTACAGCTCACTTCATCGGATGCATCCGATGAAGTGAGCTGTAGCTCACGAAAGCTTATGCTCTAATAAATTTGTTAGTCTCTAAGGTGCCACAAGTACTCCTTTTCTTTTTACTCATATCACTATGAGCTGAAAATGCTCAGCACCTCTGAAAACTGGACTACTTCAATTATATGTTAAAAATGGATTTAGTTGCTTAACTTAAGGAAACTTAGTTTGAATATTTTGACCTTGTGTTTTGAGATGATTTAAAAACATAAATATTTTCCTAATATTTTCCGGATGAGCAATTGTTGTGCTTGCCAGAGGAGGTTGCATGGCCGTGAATAGGTGGGGAGGTTGGTCCAGGAGACATACTCTGTGTTAAGATGTTAAAACCTTTGGAAACCCCTGGTGTAGAAAGTTGAAATTCACAATCTGTTGCTTAGTTACAGGAGACTTGTGGTATTGTTTCTGTTCTCAGATTGGAGGACAACTGTTCAGCATTAATGGACCCATATGGAAGTCAGTGGGGCTCCACACATGTGCAGCAATGTGCCCACATGGAATAACTTGCACTGTCAGGACTTTGAAGTTCACTAGCAACATATATCTCAATGCTCAAACTTAAAATTTGCTTCTCGCAAATGTTCATGCTAGCAATTCTCGAGTGTTTGGATGTTCACAGAAAATGAACACAAAGGGTTATAAACATGACCAAATTGGAATTCATTTCTGAATTAATAGGAATATTCATAGACAAATTTTCGCACTATTCCTTCATCTCTGATACAGTCACATTCTCCTCTAATTTACACTGGTGTAAATGAGGAGTAAATCTACTGCAGTCAATAGTTACACTGGTCTAAAAATTGTGTAAGTGAGAGGAAGTCCATCATTTCTTATATTCAAAATGGAATAACTCTAAAATTTCCTGTTTATTATTAAAATTGAGGAATAACTTATTAGCTAAAAAGAAATTGGAGTTTTTTTTAGGTTCCTTGGACTTATTGCAAAAAACAAAACAAAAAACCTTTATGAACCATTAGTGAAAAAGGTCCATTGCAGAGGGAAGCAGGAGCTGGTTCCAAACGTTAAGAAGCTGATCATTAGCAAGTCGGTCATGTGACAAAAATTGGATGCTAACAAGAGAAAAAGTACAGATAGGCTATGTCTACATAATGCAGCTTTTAGTGACACGGCTGTGCCAGTACAAGATGCGCAATGTAGCTGCTGTTTGTTGGCAGGAGAGAGCTCTCCTTCTCACAAAAAACTTCCACCCCAAGGAGCAGCATTAACTTAGTCATCAGGAAAGGGCTCCTGCTGACAAAGTACTGTTCACACCGGTGCTTGTCATCAGCAAAACTTTTGTCTTTCATGGGGGTGCTTTTTTAACACCTCTGAATGACAAAAGTTTTGTCTGTCACTTGCCAGGATAGACAAAGTCATAATTTGAAGACCACAGATTCCTAAGGTTGTGATTTACCAAAGTACTTAAGCAGGTGTCAACTTTAAATACACAAGTGGTCCTGTTGACTTTAATGAGATTACTCATATGCTTAAAGTTAGTCACCATCTTAAATACCTTGCTGGATTTCAGCCATTACACAGTAAAACCCATTTATTGAATACTTTTAACCTGAAAATCTCTTTTATCCAAATCTAGATTGTCTCCTTTTCCCAATTTGAATTAGTTGCCCAATAATTACCCATGTTATCTGAATGCTCTTGGATAATTCATGAATCATTTTGAATAAATGGGGTTGCACTGTATTTACTAGGAATCATTTAAAAATAATCAGCTAAGATACTGGGAGCCCAAGTCCCACTTTCAAAAGTGACTTAGACGCTTAGGAGCCTAAACGTCATTGAAAGTCAATAAAACTAAGTGTATGTCTACACTAGAAACACTACAGTGTAGATGCTTACTAAGCAGTGGAAGAATCCCTTCCATTGCTGTAGTAAATCCAGGAGGTAGTTAGTCGATGGAAGAATTATTCTGTCGATATAGCAATGCCTATGTGGGGGCTTAAGTTGACCTAACTATGTCTCTCAGAGGAGTTAATTTTTCATGCCGCTGAGTGTCATAGCTAGATTACCCTAACTTTGTAGTGCAGGCCAGTCCATAGACTCCTAGATCTCTTGAATGTTTTACCCTAAGTCCCAATTTACTAGTTTGCCAGAGCAATGTACAAAGTCACGCTGTGACTTACATCATCAAAGCCAACAAACTTGCTTACATTAGAGTCACTGATGGCTAGTTGACAGTTTTAGGAAAAGCCAATGGTTGCCAACCTGGCTGCCTATCCTTTTTTTGAAGACTGACCCAAACAGTTTTTCATCTAGCTTCCTAGATTATCCAGGGAGTAGCAAGTAGTATTCACTCTTAATGGTATCTCTTCTTGTCCCTTAGCTATACATCAATGAAGTCCAACAGTTTTAGATGGATTTAATCTCGGCTACCCTACTTATTTATATAGTGCCAATCATTTTACCACATAAGTCTCCTGTTTTGATTGATATGGGTGACAGAGCCAAAAGGCTACGTAAAACATATCATGAAGAAAAGAAAGGCTTTGGTATGCTTTTTAGGAAAGCATTTTCTCAGGTTATTCTTATATCTAAAGTAAGTAATCTTTTCCAGCTTGTTTTCCTCAGTACCCAGCTTCTGGTTATGTTTTATACAAGGCAAAATGAAGATTTGGTTTTGAAGTCCCAGAAAACTCATTGGCCAGGTACATCAGCAATTCACAGAAGTACACATGAATGAACACAACAGAGAATTGGTAGAGATCAGAGGAAACTACACAAGCTGCTATATCAATTCAGCTTCATTTATTAAAAGGAATTGCCAAGACACTCTGTACTGGACTCTCCGTTATCACTTACAGAACAGCAGGTCAAACTCTACAAGAAATCTCTGCTCTTGTCTTTTGTGGATGCAGAACTCTTAATCAGAGGTTGAACACCAATCCCTTTTCAAATCAGAGAATCTGATCCCATCTGGCCTGACTGTCATGTACGTCCCATTTGTCCCTATTTCTCATATCATATTCACCATTGTTGCAATAATCTCTAATGACATAAAACTCAGAAAATACTATGGTAACCTGACATATGTATTCAGAAAATTTCCATTTAGGGTTGGAGCATTTTATGACATGAAGCAAACCTCTCAACTAGCTGATTAGCTAAAGCATGTCTCAGCTAAAGAAAATAGTGTGACACATTTTTTAATTCATGCAGCAAAATTCTGCAACTTTCTCTCACATTTTGTATGAGTTATTTCCATTGTGATTATCTCTACTTCTTCATTCTATCCATACTTCTCTCTCAAACATGGTGTTCTGAAAGTTATATCAAGTGATAGCATACAAGAAGAAGCTATTACATTCACACAAATATTCCATGTAAATCATCTGTCTCTATAGGTTAATTTGTATTTTAATGACTTAGGTGATAGGGAATTCCTTATATCAAGGTATTAACATTCAATAGTAGATCTTTTTGATGTTTTTTGCCAAAATTTTTAATTCTCAAAACAATTTCACCCAGCTCTGCTCAATAATGAGATATGTTTTGCAGAATATGCCTACTCTCCATAATTAAGATTGTGATTTTATCCTGCTATAATACCCTCAAGAAGGACAATTTCCACATCATATTTTGCATCTGAACAGACAGAAAATGTTGCACAAATGTGAGATAATTTAGACAAGCCACATTCGAGATATTGGGTAAATCATGTTTTGAAAATTCTTCTGACATTGTTTTGCAATGTAGTGTTGCAAAAATTGCTTGTTCTAGGAACTTTAATCTGTATTTGAGAGATCATGGCTATATTTAGTACTCAGGGCCAATTCTGAGGTGGGAAAATCATATCTGGTTCAAGTTTAAGATATCTGCAACAATGGACCAATGGAAATACTCACAAAAGTAAAATTGGAAGTGTTTGCAGAATCAAGGCTTAAATGAGGAATATCTTACATATTAATCTGTCACAAATGTGAAAACAATACAAATGGGTAAACATAATCCTTTAATTGGCTTATAGAGACAAAATTCTCTATGCTCTGTCACGAATTTGTCTGATAAACTGAATTCAGGCATAAATGAAATGCCTGTGGAAAGCAATGTGAGCTGTGTCCATTTAGGCCAGTGATGAATTATATCTGTACATTTTAGCTTTTCCATTAGAATGTGAGTTAGGGGAAATATGTGTAAAAAAAAATAACATAAATCAGTTGTTTATCAAATGTGGCTTTCAGCACTGGTGCATTAATCAGGTATCACTTACTATTTGAAAGACTGCAGTGTCATGGCAGAGCTATAGTCCTATGCAGAGGCTGTTGCTGGCCCTTTAAATAGACTACTTCAGTTTTTGATGCTAAGAATGTGCAGATCTAAGATCAGAATCACTTGGATAAGGGAGAGACAGAGAGAGATTAAGCAAGAGATATTACTGCCAAAGCTTGAACAATAAAAACAATGGCCGTAAAATCACAGTGACAACACAATCATTTATGTGATTCCAATTTGAAAGAACATCAGTTTAAAATTTGTAATCATATCAATTTATTGTAAGAATTAAAAAATGAAAACTATGAGAGCAGACATAAATATAGCTTGTGCCATATTTTAAACTGGTAGCATCACTCTGCCCAATTAAGTCCAGTTTATCGGATGTAACCAGTTGGATATCTTAAACTTACTTAATTTTAAAAGAAAAGATATTGCCAATATCTAATTATATACATATATGTTTGCAAGGTAAATTGTTCAAGCCATTATCCTGAACATGCTCTTATACAACAGTGTCATCTAGTGGACACTGCTCAAACTAGTTGCTTAACAGGAAGATGGAGACTGGGGGAAAACGTCCTTTTACATTAAAAAAAAAGAAATGTGCTTTACTGAATTTCATAAACTAAAACAATTTAAAGTAATAACTTCTAATGTTATACATCATTGTAACATCAGATCTTTTGACATAGTAGCAGAAAAAATAAAATAGATAATAGTGACACCAATATGACACTTAACCAAGTATGGACTTTGGGAGACATAAAGTAAAGCTGTAGTCATATATAACAGTTATTAAGCCCTCAGTCCTTGAACCCTTCTCCTCTCATGGGTATGCATCAGGAACTAGCCAGCATCTGTGTGTGTTAGTTTTGAAGTCTCTAGGAATGTAAAGTTAGAAATTAACAGTTACTAGGTTTTCTTATCATAGTCACATAAAGTCCTGGTCTTTGCTATGTATCTCAGGGATTTCATTAGTCTACATTCACAAGTATTCCAAAGAGCTGTAAACACTTCCAGCATGAGAAACTTCATCAGAGGCCATTATAAAATATATCTCAACCTTTGCTTACATTTCTCAACACTTAGATGACTGCTACTGGTAAGTATTTTCTTCTTATTACTTTATAGTGGCAGAAAGTGTTCGAGGTGCTCTACGGAACAAATGAAAATACATTGTCAGTGAGCATTTCTTTTCTAAGTGATTCTGAAGCAGTCAGTTTCTCTACTTTAGAAAAACATTGAGCTCATTGCTGATTTTTTCCTTAAATGGCCAATATGGTCTCAGTTTAGATTCTAGGGGCTGCAGGTATGTATATCTACTGATCAAGATATATAGATATTCATTTAAAATATAAGAACTTTGTTTTCTAGCACCAACTGAAACTTCTGGGTGGTAATATTAGTGGTACATGGCCTGAACAGATTTGAGATCAGGACTTAGCCACAACATTTGGTAAACTTCATCATATTGTGATGCCTGTCCAACGATGGATATGACCCTGGGACAAAGTAATAACAAAAGGAAAGAGTAAAATATCTATGAAAGCAGCCAACAGTGAACTGCTTTGAGATGTTGATCCCAAGACTTGGTCATTCACAAGACTGCCAAGATTTGAATGCATGAGATTCAAAATCAGTTCAGATGTTAAATTCCTGTGACATCAGTAGGTTTGTAAAACCTTTTGCCAATGTGATCACCTAGTCCTAGCCCTAAACCACCTTTTGTTAACTCTTAGCCCTCATCATCTTCTTGACCGATCCAGTGTAGCTATACCTATGGTTTCTTATTAAAAGCACTATCTAGTATGACCCTTAGTCTAAGATATTTCAAGAGAAAGTGTAAATTCTTGTCGACACCATTAGAAATATTTAATCAGACTCCATTGGTTTCTATTGGTCTCTGTCATTTTCTGCTGGAGGAACGGTGGCCGTAGGAAACCAATAGGCCAGTTATTGAGTCCTGAAATGCAGGCCCTCAGTTATTATCGTTTATCTAATACCCAATAATTTGCTATGCACTTTATAGAGCAAAGATACAAGGTCTCTGCCCAGAAGAGTTTGTAATCTAATTTTGGGTGTGATGTAACAAGTAAGAATAACAAGCAATAGCAGGAGTTTGTGTTAAAGAAGAATAAAGGTTACAATTATTATAAGATTATATGGTCACCCTATTTTGGGATGTGCACATCTTGATAAGATTTGCTCTTTTAATGTTATACACTAAATCTTGTTGGTCACATAGAAATATCAGATCCCACATCCAATAAGGAAGCAGAAACAGCAGTGAAGAGACCAGTTGAACAGCATAAAAAGGACTATGAATAACAAATATTCTAAGCATTAGCCACAGCAGGTAGTTCTCTAGGAAATTATAGTGAATTATGCCAGCAAATTGAAGCCTGTCTCCCTTGGTTGTATATGGCCCATATTCATTGACCTTCAGAGCACATTGCAAAGCTTATCTCCCAAGCTATTGAGAAGGAAAAGCATAAACTGAGGGCTGAGATTTATGCATCAAGTACTGATGTCTGATTAGAGAGAGGCTTTTTTCACCCCTTTCTTGAATTTGTGAAGGCTGCTGTATTTTACCAGGTTTTGGAGAATCCAGCGTTTCCAGGAAGGGCCTCACTGAGTCAGCAACTTTCTGCAGTGGCCAATAAAGAAACAATGTGGATTTATTTATAGAGTAGCACTGCAAGAGTTAGTCCTATGCTGGAAATGATCCACAATCCCTGTGTGAAAGAATGCACATGAACAGTCTGGTGGGCAAAACAGTAGTACACTAGCTGTCTGGCTTTGGTCTTCCCCCAAAGGAGAAGTACTTGTGCTCAGTGTGAATGCTCAGTGATTAATTGCTCATGTGAAAACAGGACCTTGCTTACTTCCCTGGGTGTTTATCAGGTTGCCAACCTGGCTTCCATTCCAGATTCTTCCACTGTGTTGCTCTGTGACTTTGGGCTGGATTGATGTTATTTTCCCTGTCCTGGTTTTATGGAGGCTTCTACATGTATTCCTAATTTTTTTGTTTCTATTAGTTTGGTTGTAGTTTTGCTACACCTAGATCCCTGGTGTCGTGTATGCTGTATATAAATCTCAGTACCTAAATAAAGAATGAACTATTGAATAAATTCAAATAATGAAAAAATCCATAGAAATTGTAGGCTGTTCTTGGACAGTTTGTAAACAGAAAAAAGTAAAGTCATGAAGTACATTTTTTTCAATATTAATCATTTACTCTGCTCTAATCATATTGTTGGCAAACTGAACCACCCATCCCCCCAGTTCCATTTGTGAAGGGGTGCAGTGAGTCTTAAACCTCCAGCAATACATCCCACTCCCGCCTCTCCCACAGCAGGGACATCAACCTACACTTCATGACCACTCACCAGTAAACTACAGAGCCCCCACAGTTTTCTTTAAGGGAGTATAATAGGCCTTTCCCCTTGCTAATATTGCCTGAACCTAGTGGCAGCCTTCTGGTGTCTTTGTTAACGGTCCTAGGGATGGAGCCTCATAAAGTAAAATGATGGCTTTAATGAATATCTACACTATGCAAAAGTCCTTCCACAAAGTCTATAACTCAAATTCAGTGGGTTCAAGGTTTGCTGTGAATATTTCACACAGCTTTTTATGTGCACTACCACACAGTACTGCATGTCAGATGTACTCTAATGTTTATCAGCTTGTAATTATCTTATCTTTTAATAACTGGCCTGGCTAACGAAGATTTTCTTTTAGATCAAATTTGACAGGTCTATAGTTTTCTGACCATAGGAGGCAACATTTTCCTGGTTAGGGCACCAGACTGGAACTAAGAGAACCTGGTTTCCATTCCAGATTCTTCCACTGTGCTGCTCTTTGACTTTGGGCAAGTCACATAACTGATCTGTGCCTCAGGTTTCCCATCTTTAAAATATGAATAATAATTCTTCCCTACCACTGTCAAGCACCTAGAGGTCCTTGGATGAAAAGTGCTATGTAAGTGAATGATTGTGGTTGTTGTTAATAATTTTGAAGAAGATTGTGATTTCTCTTCGCCATGATGCATGTGTGTGTGATTTTTCAGCTGATGACCAATGTGCCTGTCCTTAAGTCCTAAACACTAAAATTCTTCATCATTCACCCCATCTGATTCACAATACTACACAAATCTTAGCTCTACCCTTTCAATTTTTTCTTTGTTGGACATATAAAGTCCACATTTTATGTAGTATTTATTGTGTATTAAAGATTTAGTAAGGTTTAGTAAGGAATATCTCAGATCTCTTTAAATTTTCTGCTAGTGTGATGTGTTGGTAGAATAGAAAGACAACTATAACTAGAAATGGAATGATTGTTCCACTTAGTGTTATGAAATATGTTGACTGTATGGTGGATTATATGGTATATGTAAATAAATATAATGCTGGCAAATTTGTATTTTAACTATAATGTATTGCCCCTCACATATGTAATTTTACTGAAGGAAGTAATATTGATGTCCATGTTAGCATTATAGTACAGTATATTGGAAATGAATCCCTTTAATAGGAAATGGGATTTTATCATCTGAGCTGTTTATTATTTTTTGTTATTTTGACATGCTGAAAAATAAAAAAGTGCATGAAGGCAACAAAGAACAGGAGCACACAGGAACCTGTTCACACATGCAGCATTTCATAAAAATCAGATTTAATGTAAAGTGTGACTTGCTTCTTCCTCTTTTGGATTGTGTATTTCTTCATAACCATGACTTCACAATGTAATGTCAGAATGAAACACAAAAGGGAAATTTTTCCAACAATTGGAATTGCCATGGTAACACCCTAGATTTCAGATAAAATTTGGTCCTGTATAGATAGTCACATTAGCACTTGTTTTTCAGCTGGGTGCAGTACTGCATGTGAAACGCAGTCTATCCAGTTAAATATAGAAGGCATAATTCAGATTATTTCACAAACATCTAGGATTTCAACAACTCCACGAAAGGATTTAACCTTTAAAACCATGGTATTTTCCAGACTGCCATGAATCATCAGAGGAGATAGGTATAGGTATCAATATTAATGCAGTTGTTTGTGTCACTAGTGTGGGCAAAGTGAATAACATTCTACAATCCCTTTCTCAGTTGCTCATACATTTCTCAAGCAAATTCCTTTAGAGTGAGTTGTCCATACTTTGTTTCAAGTGCAAAAGATTTTATTTTTGGGGAAGTTAGAATGAAATTAATTGATGCATTTAAATTACTGGAGAGTGAAAACAATATACTTTTTCTATGTGTTCTGGTCAGGATTTTTTCTTTCAAATAACTCAAAAGAATGGTTGAAGCAAGTAGATTCTAACTTGTCGATTTCATGAATTTCACTGAGAATTATTAATCCAGCCAAGTTTTAGGAAAACTAATTAGGTTCTTTTGAAGGATGGATTTTCTACATATATATGTTAGAACTATTAGACTGCAAGAGTATTTAGGGCCTGATCTTGTAGTTCTTACCCAGGAAAAACTCTCTGTAAACTGGTGGAATGACTTAGCAGAAACAAAATGCAAGTTAAGTGCCCTTTCTGAATTTGTGATTATTTCTACGTGATACTTGACTCTCATCCAATCAGGGTACGAAACATGGCATTTGATGTGTGTTTAAGCAAAGCAGTATACATTTCAAAATTCAAATACTCCGGTGAGCTGCTCTCAAACTAGCTACTGACCAAGACCTAGTTACAAAAAAAGTCAGCAAATAATTTTGAGATAATCATGATTATTTCTGAAGCAATTCAACAACAAATAAATAAGGAATGTAAAATTATTCATTATGAATTATTTGTTCAGCTCTGTAAGTAGTATAGACAAGGCTGAATTATTAGGAAAAACCATAAACTGGGAATGTCTTGATTTTTGAGTATTTGAAAATTGCAATGAAATCTAGCAATAAAACAAATTTGAAGGCAGGTACTTGATCTGCATGAGGATGTATCACATTTTCAATGATAAGAAAAAGGAGAAACATAATGGGAATACTTGGCAGATGGAGTGAGATGCATCAAGCATCAGCCAGCTGCAAAAGGTCCATTTTATAGCTGCAAATGTTTGTCTGCCAGAATGTAAAGGGCCAGCTATCACAAAAACACAGAGAGAAAAATTCCTGTAGAAGGTCTATTGTACATTAGGGAGTTTCACTGGTGATGGGGCAGTGTTAAAGAAAGGTGCTTATTGGGAAAGGCCTGAATGCTCATCTTTTTGAGGGCATAGAATCTGCTTGAAAGATATCTCCAGAATCCTGGTGTTTAAAATAGCTATGTCTTTTTGTTGACATTAGGGGCAAAACTCCCATTGACTTCAATGGAACCAGGATTTCAACCTAAGTTTCTAAAATAAAAATTGAAATGCAAGTTTGACATCAAATGCTTCCTGTATTTAAAGATATCTGACAATCTACACCCCCCCAAAAATATCCCTGCAATCCCGACCCCATAAAAAAAAATCAGATTCTGCTAATTATGTGTCCTCAACCCCTGTTGAAGTTAATTTGATTGAGGGCTCTAAGCACTTAGCGGAAGCTGTTTAGCAAGTTACAGATCAGGCCCTGAGTAGCCAAGGTATGTTTGATTAGGATGTGCTACCTACCTTTGGTTAATTCTGTCAGTGTTAATGCAGTTGTGCATACTGGAATAGAAATGGGGAATTTCCGCCAGATTTCTATACTGCAGTTGCTTTAGCTGTTTCCTTTATCATATTGATTTTAATTATATAATGAAATTCCTTTGGCTTTATTATAAAATAGTCAATTTTTTGTAAAAGACCTTTCTTTTATTATTTAATTACTGTTTAATGGATACATTTTTTAAAAAAAGATGAATGGACTCTTAGAGCATAGTTTCTTGCCCCGCTCCACCCCCTGCCATATTTTATCAAGAAAAAAAGGTGTCCTTGAAGACCCAAATTGATTTTGGAACATACTTTCCCTGATGTCCAGACAGCAGATTTCTTGATAACATATGTTGCCTCTGCCAGGAATGACCATCCTATGTGATATGAAACAACATATTGTGTTGAATTGTGGAAGCTTAGTGCTGAGAAATAGTGGCCCAAAATAGATAAATGGAAGGCGTGAAGGGCAGGGAGGAGACAAAGGATAGGTCGAACCACTGTGCCTCTTTTTTGCCCCTTTTCTTTGCTGCACTGAGATTTTTTCTGTATTGTAGCAGCATCCCCTTGAAGGGAATAGCAGTTTAGGATCCTGTGTCTTCAGGAGCTATTTCTGCATGGTCCAATTGTGATTTTATTATGCAGTGTTGTGTTTTAATAGTCATTTGAAATTATTCTTAAAATATTTCCTTGCACATTACAATGATTCTTGTACCAGTAACTAAAGATGTGGTCTCCAGGAAGCGCCATTTACTTCAGGGGAGCACAGCTGCAACAGAGCAAAATGCCTGGGGCAGAAACAGCCATAGGGAAGCAGAGGGAACTAGCATCTCCCGTTTATTTGAAGAAGGAAAAAAATCATTCTTTTAAAGGGTGTGCTTGCAAACACCTCACACAGCTATAGCCATAGTTAAAACTGCGTCTGGGTCCCTCTTGTTTTATTTTTAAATTGTCTAGGGTTTTTTCCTATTCTGTGTTATTTTAATTTTTTTATTTATTTTTTGCTCCTAAGCACTTGTTTCACCAGCAAAATAAGTCATGTGACAGGCTCCATTTTTAGAATTATTAGCTATTTGATGATGTCTCCCTAGGTAGCTCAGTGAAAAAGCGACAAGAAAAGAGACAGAATGTATTTGGGAGTAAAGAACCTGTGTGGGTGTTGATAAAAGAATGTGGAAAAATAGCAAGAACTATGGATAATGGAAGATTGCTAGTGCAGGTAGTGGGCTTATCTATATGACAAATTGATGAAGAGTGACTAGGAAAACAATGTTGATTTAATGCTGGCAATTTGAAACATAGACTGCACAGCTGTTTCAGGCAGAAATACTAAGACAAATTCAGAAGCAACCTCTGCTCTGACAGATTAAAAAAATACCAGAAATTCTTTGAGCTTCTTAGAGGAAGAGGTCACTAAAGAACTCTTGGAATACGAGATGCTATACATAAAGGAAAAAGCTCACAGCTACCTGTTATCGAGTAAATTCTTTAAAAAGATAGCTTAACTTTTTTAGCAGACAAGACAAAGTAAGTATTAGAAGAAACAGTAAAGAGTCAAATATCTCCTGTTGACACAAAACAAAAAGCATTAGAAAATCTGCCAGTGGTAGAAAATATGTGATACCTTCAAAATGGCCAAATTAAAAAAGAATGAGCTAAAATAAGAAAAATACAAGTTGGTCTAATGCTGAAATTTAGAATTCATAAACTCATTAGAGTTTACAGGGATGTTAGCCAGTTACATGGAAAATTCAGATTTTTCACACTGGAAGACCTGCAGAAGTTAGACAGGTAGGGAAAACTTGAAATCAGCCAGACTGATTGGGTGTCACCATGTTGGTCATCAATTTAAATGTCCCCTCTTTAGTGTATGACTGAATAACTAGATCCAAGTTCTCTAGAATAAGGAAGTCCATAGATCAGGATGGCCAAAGCATGGCTCGTGAGCCACATGAGGCTCTTTAACGGTTAAAGTGTAGCTTGCGGAGACCCCTACACCCCCTATCCATTCTCCACCTACCAGACTGGAGGAAGAGGGGAAGAGCTCAGGACCTCTGCCTTGCAGCGGGGTGGTGGAGTAGGAGCTTCTTCCCAATGGGGGCGGGCTCGGGGCTTCAGCCCCATTTCAGGTTTCAGCAGGAGCACGGCTGAAGCCCCAAGCCTTGGCAGGCACCTCCCATGAGGCTGAAGCCCCGAGCTCCAGCAGGTGTTCCCCAGCTCTCAAACTTCTGAAGATTGTTGTATGTGGCTTGGAGGGTCAGTAAGTTTGACCACCCCTGCCATAGTCCTAACAGTGTTTTATCTACATCTGCCAGCTGTGTATCATGCAGTCCCTGTGGTCACTGGTAATAAAACAATGAGTCTACCATATGATTAACAGATATTTTTGCACATTTTACAAATCGGAAAAATTCTGCATCTTAGCTGGGTTTCTGAGAATGAGTCCATTTTCCAGACATTGCTGCAACTCGAGACAGTCCAGAGTTCTCAGAAGGGCCTCAATAAGTCAGCATCTTTCCATTGCACCAGAACCCAGTAAAAATAATGAGGATTAATTTATAGACCACCGATGCAGGAGTTAGCTCTTTGCTGAAAGTCCCTCCCTGTGCACTCCCTAAATGGAAGAATGCTCAAAGGGATAAACAAGACAATAGTAGAATTGACTTCAGGGATTTGATTTCCCCCCACCCGCCCCAAAAGGGATGTACCCTTAGTCAATGTGAAGTCCCAGTGATTAATTATTCATGCCAAGGCAGGTCTTGTTTACTTTCCCAGGGGTTATAGCAATGTCAAGTGAAAACACGTCAGCCTGCCAAGAGACGCCAATGATGTGGAATAATTCTTCTGGAGATGATACATTCACCCCCTCAGTTGATAACGCTGATGAAACCACTTCTTTGAGGAGTATATTTGAAACTCTTACAACATTTCTTTACAGACAATCATAAAAACTGCATGTTTAATTTCAGGAAAACTGAAAAATTAAACCAGCTTTAATGAACAAATTCTAAATCAGTGTTTTATTTTTAATTTATTAAAATGATGTTATATACTATATAAAAACTTGTCACCAATTGCAAAGATTAAGAGATTATTCTAGAGTCCATTTATGAGCACTGTTTCAACAGTATAAGGATTTCTGATGTAAAACTACTTACTGTATCAAAAAGGTAAGCTGTGTGCATGTGCTAAAGGGTTGGAACATACTGCTGCAAACATGTGTTCACTTCCTCAAACAGCCTGGAGTCTATTTTGTTGATGCTGGCATAATTAAAAAGGAGTATCACCAATTTGCAGAAGACATGTAGCTGTATTTCTCTTGCACCATAGCTCCTGCAGTTTCAGTCTTCTCTGGCACAGTGCTTGCATTCTCAACCCTAGGGACACAGAAGGCTGGATGATGGGTAAAGGTAGTCCATATAAGTATAGTCCTTCTACCAGGTGGCATTAGAAGTAGTAAAGGGCCAATGGGAAAGTAGTAAAGTGAAGTCCCGGACGACTGGAAAAAGGCTAATGTAGTGCCCATCTTTAAAAAAAGGAAGAAGGAGGATCCTGGGAACTACTGGCCAGTCAGCCTCACCTCAGTCCCTGGAAAAAATCATGGAGCAAGTCCTCAAGGAATCAATTCTGATGCACTTAGAGGAGAGGAAAGTGATCAGGAACAGTCAGCATGGATTCATAAAGGGCAAGTCATGCCTAACCAATCTAATTGCCTTCTATGATGAGATAACTGACTCTGTGGATGAGGGGAAAGCAGTGGACATGTTGTTCCTTGACTTTAGCAAAGCTTTTGACATGGTCTCCCACAGTATTCTTGCCAGCAAGTTAAAGAAGTATAAGGTGGATAGGAAGTTGGCTAGATTGTCGGGCTCAACGGGTAGTCATCAATGGCTCCATGTCTAGCTGGCAGCCAGTATAAATGGAGTGCCCCAAGGGTCAGTCCTGGGGCAGGTTTTGGTCAATATCTTCATAAATGATCTGGAGGATGGTGTGGATTGCACCCTCAGCAAATTTGCAGATGACACTAAACTGGAAGGAGAGGTAGATATGCTGTAGGGTAAGGATAGGATACAGAGGGACCTAGACAAATTAGAGGATTGGGCCAAAAAAAATCTGATGAGGTTCAACAAGGACAAGTGCAGAGTCCCTGCACTTAGGATGGAAGAATCCCATGCACCGCTACAGACTAGGGACCGAATGGCTCGGCAGCAGTTCTGCAGAAAACGACTTAGGGGTTACAGTGGACGAGAAGCTGGATATGAGTCAACAGTGGGCCCTTGTTACCAAGAAAGCCAGTGGCATTTTGGGCTGTATAAGTAGGAGCATTGCTAGCAGATCGAGGGACGTGATCATTCCCCTCTATTTGACATTGGTGAGGCCTCATCTGGAGTACTGTGTCCAGTTTTGGGCCCCACACTACAAGAAGGATGTGGAAAAATTGGAAATTGTCCAGCTGAAGGCAACAAAAATGATTAGGGGATTGGAACATGACTTATGAGGAGAGGCTGAGGGAACTGGGATTGTTTAGTCTGTGGAAGAGAAGAATGAGGGGGGATTTGATAGCAGCTTTCAACTACCTGAAAGGGGGTTCCAAAGAGGATGGATCTAGTCTGTTCTCAGTGGTAGCAGATGACAGAACAAGGAGTAATGGTCTCAAGTTGCAGTGGGGGAGGTTTAGGTTGGATATTAGGAAAAACTTTTCACTAGGAGGGTGGTGAAACACTGGAATGCGTTACCTAGGGAGGTGGTGGAATCTCCTTCCTTAGAAGTTTTTAAGGTCAGGCTTGACAAAGCCCTGGCTGGGATGATTTAGTTGGGGATTGGTCCTGCTTTGAGCAGGGGGTTAGACTAGATGACCTCCTGAGGTCCCTTCCAACCCTGATATCTATGATTCTATGATTCTAATGCTATCTAAGGATCTCTTCTAAATAAATAAAATGATTGACTCAAGCCTCACCCATATACTCATCCACTCCCAGATTTTAGGAACTTAAAATTTACCCTTCCTTCCCCCCCACCGTGCAAAAAAACCCAACGGAAGAACCACGATATTTACCAGTGTTTCTTCCTCACTCTTAAGTACTTAGTTGTCTTTGGGAACACGAAACCATATTTACCTCTTATTTGGAAAAAAAAATACAATAACCATATATTTACATAAAATAAAATTAGCAAACCCAAACTGTGTGAGGAGTCTGACAACCCCACAGTCCCAGTAAGTAATTGCCAGTTTGCTGAGGCCCAGAGAAATTTGATTTACAAAACAAGATGCACTCCTGAATCCCATTAGGCTCAGTGATGACCAAGTAGATGTCAAGATGCATTTCTCTTCAGCTCTGCTACTGCTTGGTTCAGTCCCACAAAATCAGCTCTGTTGTTGCCCAGTCCTGCCCCACAAAGTTAGCTCTGTGTAGGGCTGTCTGAGAGTCTGTAGGCAGGAAACCCAGAGGAAAGGAAAACCCCTGGATAGATTCCCAATCTTTCCAACAGAGTCCTGACCCCCTCAGACAGCACCCATCCACTTCCCTTGTTGAATCTGGGCTGCCTCGCTAATCAGAGTTCACTATCCGTCACCTCAGGTGACCTACTTATCTCAGGCTATGCCTTTCACAATTTCACCTCTTATATAAGTACATTTATGTGCAGGAGATCATCATTTTGAAAACATAACACAAACAAGCTCCAACTAATACTTAAAGAAGATCGCATAGAAATGCACAGGGGCAAAAGTATAATTATGTAAGTTAAGCCTATTAGGGTATGTCTACAGGGCAATTAAAAACCTATGGCTGACCCGAGTCAGTTGACTCAAGATCACAGGGCTCAGGCTAAGGAGCTGTTTAACTGTAATGCAGCTGTTCAGGCTTGGGCTGAAGCTTAAGCTCTGGGACCCTCCCCACTCACAGGGTCCCAGAGTCCAGGCTCCAGCCCAAGCTCGAGCATTTACACCACAATTAAAACAGCCCTTTAGCCAGAGCACCGAGAGCCTTCGTCAGCTGACACGGGCCAGCTAGGAGTGTTTAATTGCAGTTCAGACATAGTCCCAGGGTTATTATTCATAATAATAATGAGGGAGCAGAGAGCTTTAATCCTTCTAGCTCTGAGGATTACATTAGGAATATAAGAACTGCCCTACTGAGACAGCCCACAGGTCGGTCTAGTCCAGTACCCCTCTTTGTTAATTTACTTGGAGGTAATGGATCAGATTAAGAATCTCACTGTCACATTAAGCAAGGGGTGGCCAACCTGTGGCTCTGGAGCTGCATGCGGCTCTTCAGAGGTTAATATGCAGCTCCTTGCCTAGGCACTGACTCCAAGGCTGGAGCTACAGATGCTAACTTTCCAGTGTGCTGTGGGGTGCTCACTGCTCAACCCCCTGCTCTGCCCCAGGTCCTGCCACCACTCCACTCTTTCTTCCAAGGTCCCTGCCCCTTCTCCTGAGCCTGCCAGGCCCTTGCTCCTTCCCCCACGCCACCAGAGTCTCCTGCGCACTGCAAAACAGCTGATTGCGGTGGGCGGAAGGGGGGAGAAGCATTGATTGGCGGGGCTGCCAGTGGGCAGGAGGAGCTGGGGACTGAAAGGGGGTAGCGGATGGGAGGCTGCTGACCTTTTACTGTGGCTCTTTGGCAATGTTCATTGGTAAACTCTGGCTCCTTCTCAGGCTCAGGCCCTGCATTAAGCCTGTTCAAGACAAGCTCCTACATGCTGAATATGGTATGAAAGTCTTTTTTCCAGTTGTATAATTTGCTCTTACCTTCTGACAATGTGGGAAAGTCACTTTATGACCACAAAGCTTCGTTATTATAATTCTGTCTTCACAGAGTTCTCAGTTCCTTATTTTCAGGTTGTTCAGGATTCAACCACACATTTTCTTAGTCACTGATTTGATCAATTGTGAGTATAAAGTGCCCACATTCCACCCTTTACATTGCTTGCCTATAAAGTGACAGATTGGTTGCCTATAAAGCTTGATTGTAAGCTGGCATAGTTGGTTTTAAGAGTGCAGGTCCTGCCCATATTTCAGACCTATTCCTTCAGCATCTTCTTTGAAATCATAAATATATTATCTGCTTTTTGTACTATAAAAATAATAAAGAGAAAATCTTTTCTATTAGCTACAAAGTCTGTTTCTTTTTCAATACACTAAATAATAGTCATTTTTCTCACAAAGCATTTTGGTTCATGGCTGACATGTTTGCTTTTCTTGTCTGTTGTTTTGCATTCAACCCCAGTAAGTAGAACAATGTTTGATATTATCAGACTTGCAGGTTTAAGGGACAGCCATAGCAGTGGTACACTCCTGTGAAAACAATAGATCCAGTTCATTGCTGCCCCATTCTCTAAAGTATCTGACCACCTCACAATTTGTAATGTATTTATACTCACATGGTCCCTGTGAAGTAGGGTACAGTTTACAGATGGGAAACGGAAGCCGGGTGATTTGTCCACATTTACACCAGATGTTCATGCTAAGGGGAGTTGTATTTGGGTCTCACAGAGCTCAAACTAGCATTCTAACCACAGGACAATCCTTGCTGGCTGCTAGACAGGCTCCTTGGGGCACAGACAACTGGGCACAAAGTAAGGCATTGCTGAGGCTGTTCTAACATGTATCACAGGCTGAAGTGACTCCCAGCTGACTGCAAGATAGGGGAGGGTACAAAGGTGGTATTATAGCTACCTTTGCTCCATCTCCTTGGGCACTGCATCCAGCAGAGTTGGCCTACCACCAAAATTCAGGCCCCCTAAACCTAAGAAACTTTAGGAAATATAAATCAGACTGTTTTATTAGGCAAACCAGAAGTTGTTCTCAAAGATGTTGAATTTGAAAATGAACACTTTACACCAGCTGCTCTCTGTTCATTGTTGTGTTTAATAAATGGCTGTTTTCCTCAGATACCTTATACAGAACATTGATCTAACATTCTCATCTATTTCTTCAGTTTAATATAAAACTTAAAAAAATGTGAATAATTCTCCAGTATAGATTGTTAAATCCACTTAAGGAGGATTCCTTCCCAACTTAAAATCAACTACTCTAGCAAAGATGGCCACAGGCTGAAGAAAATGCAACATGGTAGATAGTCATTTGTTGTCTGAAGTGATATGACATGGAAGAAATGTACTGCTAGGTTTCAGAAGATCAGTCAAGCAGAAAAGTGTGTGGCTCTTCTTTACAGATAAGGAAAGCAGAATTATAAGTTAAAAATGGAAGGAACTGACCTGACTGCTTCCCAAACCATTTCAGTGTGGAACATTATACATTCTAGTATAGTTTCTGCTTTTTCGGACCATTCAGGTTCCCTCGGATCCCTTTCCACATTCACAATGGTGTAACATCCCTGTGGCCACCGTAGCAATTGCTTACTAGAAAAAGTAATAAAGGGAAAGAAAGCATATATGTATTTTTATCTATCTGTTTTGTCCTTTTGGGAAAAATACTTTTTACACTAGCCATCTTTGATTTTCATTTCATTCTCCCTCCCAGCTGCAAAGAAGGAGAGACAGTACTATGGGACTGTACATCACAAGAAAGTGCTTCAGAGACCAAGACTGGTCTATGGACTTCTCATTCAGAGTCAATTCTCCAGCAATCACATTGCGTGAAAGGCCTCTTAGGTGCTTCTCTACTACATCACCCCTCAGAGACATGGATGGCATCCTCAGAGGGGTAGAGCCTACAAAAATCTCATAGGGTGGAGATTCAAGAAAAAAAACTGGGCCTAGTTACATGGGCTCCCAGTCAGCTGGGTCTCTGTGGTCTTTCCAGTTTCCACTTACCCCTGGCAGCAGAACTGCTGGTACTTGTTCTGGGGTTGGGTGCCAGTGCTTCCACCTTTAAAATAAATTAGACCCACCTCTTGGAATACACCGTTTCCAATCTGACCTAGAGCTCTTCCAGCTGCCGACTCATAGGCCTGTCCCAACCTGCACTGTGGCTTCAGTTCTGTCTTAGTATAAAGCCCTTAAATATAATAAGTTTTGGCAACTTTTCTTTCCTGGGATTTGGTAATACTTGTTCCTGATGTTAGACTGAAAACATCCCAAATTTTTAAAAGCTGATGCATTAAGAGTAAAAACTTGTTAATGCAAGATGTTTAGTGGGAATTTTGCCTACAGACTGCAGGATCAGACCCTTAGAGATACAATGTGGTTAGTTTCTCAACATATTGATTACTTACTGTACTTACTATGCAGTTTGAATCTTGTATATGTTACACTGCTTCTTAGTGCAGGTTTTGAGAATGGACTTAAAATCACCAAACTAACTTAACTATAGTAAGAGGAACAACAAATGTTCCATTTTTAATCTACTCAGATGAAATATTTTGTATTTAGAAATATCTGCGCCTGATGACTTGTGTCTGTTTAGTGGGTGGGTGAGATTCTGTGGCCTGCGCTGTGCAGGAGGTCGGACTAGATGATCAGAATGGTCCCTTCTGACCTTAGTATCTATGAATCTATGTTTAGACAATCTCGGGAGAATTCTTACCAAAATGTCAGCTGGTTTACTAACGTACTGATCTCTTGCATTTCAGAAATGAAATATTTCAGGTTTCAGAGTAGCAGCCGTGTTAGTCTGTATTCGCAAAAAGAAAAGGAGTACTTGTGGCACCTTAGAGACTAACAAATTTATTTGAGCATAAGCTTTCATGAGCTACAGCTCACTTCATCGGATGCATTTGGTGGAAAATACAATGGGGAGATTTATATACACACACAAGAGAACACGAAACAATGGTTTTTATCATACACACTGTAAGGAGAATGATCACTTAAGATGAGCCATCACCAGCAGCGGGGGGGAAAGGAGGAAAACCTTTCATGGTGACAAGCAAGGTAGGCTATTTCCAGCAGTTAACAAGAACATCTGAGGAACAGTGGGGTGTGGGGTGGGGGGAGAAATAACATGGGGAAATAGTTTTACTTTGTGTAATGACTCATCCATTCCCAGTCTCTATTCAAGCCTAAATTAATTGTATCCAGTTTGCAAATTAATTCCAATTCAGCAGTCTCTCGTTGGAGTCTGTTTTTGAAGTTTTTTTGTTGAAGGATAGCCATCCTCAGGTCTGTAATCGAATGACCGGAGAGACTGAAGTGTTCTCCGACTGGTTTTTGAATGTTATAATTCTTGACGTCTGATTTGTGTCCATTTATTCTTTTATGTAGAGACTGTCCAGTTTGACCAATGTACATGGCAGAGGGGCATTGCTGGCACATGATGGCATATATCACATTGGTAGATGCGCAGGTGAATGAGCCTCTGATAGTGTGGCTGATGTGATTAGGCCCTATGATGGTGTCCCCTGAATAGATATGTGGACAGAGTTGGTAACGGGCTTTGTTGCAAGGATAGGTTCCTGGGTTAGTGGTTCTGTTGTGTGGTGTGTGGTTGCTGGTGAGTATTTGCTTCAGGTTGGGGGGCTGTCTGTAAGCAAGGACTGGATTGTCTCCCAAGATCTGTGAGAGTGATGGGTCGTCCTTCAGGATAGGTTGTAGATCCTTGATGATGCGTTGGAGAGGTTTTAGTTGGGGGCTGAAGGTGATGGCTAGTGGCGTTCTGTTCTTTTCTTTGTTGGGCCTGTCCTGTAGTAGGTGACTTCTGGGTACTCTTCTGGCTCTGTCAGTTTGTTTCTTCACTTCAGCAGGTGGGTATTGTAGTTGTAGGAATGCATGATAGAGATCTTGTAGGTGTTTGTCTCTGTCTGAGGTATTGGAGCAAATGCGGTTATATCGTAGAGCTTGGCTGTAGACAATGGATCGAGTGGTATGATCTGGATGAAAGCTAGAGGCATGTAGGTAGGAATAGCGGTCAGTAGGTTTCCGATATAGGGTGGTGTTTATGTGACCATCGCTTATTAGCACCGTAGTGTCCAGGAAGTGGATCTCTTGTGTGGACTGGTCCAGGCTGAGGTTGATGGTGGGATGGAAATTGTTGAAATCATGGTAGAATTCCTCAAGGGCTTCTTTTCCATGGGTCCAGATGACGAAGATCAATGTAGCGCAAGTAGAGTAGGGGCATTAGGGGACGAGAGCTGAGAAAGCGTTGTTCTAAGTCAGCATAAAAATGTTGGCATACTGTGGGGCCATGCGGGTACCCATCGCAGTGCCGCTGATTTGAAGGTATACATTGTCCCCAAATGTGAAATAGTTATGGGTGAGGACAAAGTCACAAAGTTCAGCCACCAGGTTAGCCGTGACAAAGTAAAACTATTTCCCCATGTTATTTCCCCCCCCCCACCCCCCCGTTCCTCAGATGTTCTTGTTAACTGCTGGAAATAGCCTATCTTGCTTGTCACCATGAAAGGTTTTCCTCCTTTTCCCCCACTGCTGCTGGTGATGGCTCATCTTAAGTGATCACTCTCCTTACAGTGTGTATGATAAAATCCATTGTTTCATGTTCTCTGTGTGTGTATATAAATCTCCCCGCTGTATTTTCCACCAAATGCATCCGATGAAGTGAGCTGTAGCTCACGAAAGCTTATGCTCAAATAAATTTGTTAGTCTCTAAGGTGCCACAAGTACTCCTTTTCTTTTTGAGAAATGAAATAGAGAGGAATGCCATAAGACCACACTGTATCTTGCTATTACCTGACTACATAGCAAATAGAATAAAATAAGAATTATTTGTGTCCACATAATCCATATAACGATGGTCACTGAAATCTGATCGTCAATATTAATAGTCAGAGAAATGTAGTCCAAAGAAATTGCATTCAGCATGTCCCACAAGAAACAGGAAACAGTTTGGTTCTGCATTAGACACATATACATTTCATTTGTTCAAAAAATCTGGAAAGCATTATTGGCTGGAATGCACTCCATTGCTAGCGGAGAGGAGAAAAATGCAGTCAGGATCAACTGCCATTTTTATAGTATGAAGCTGTTTTTCTGGGTTAGAACAGGATAAGAGCTGGAAAACTAGCTGCGCACAAACACTTTCTGTTTTACACATATATTGATCCACAGAGAGGAGAACTGGAAGCAGTTGGAAGCTTCATGATACTTTTGCCCAAGTAAGGAATGTAAGATCAAGCCTAAAGCTAATAAGCTTCCCATTAGCATATCAATATGACAGCATTTCTTTAAATCGTATTGGTAATATTTTATACAATTTTAGCAAATCTCATACTAAAACAGCAGAATTCAATCACATTTTAGAAATTTGATTTAAACACAGTTAATTTACTAAAAAAAATGCCTTTCTGCAAAATGTGGACCATGTGAAATCCAGAAATATTTTTAGACAAAACTATAATTTCAAAAATACCTTCAATGTTTTAGTTTAGTTTAGATCATGTAACATTCTGTTTTGCTGAAGTGGTATTTTTATAGTGTAGGAGTTTGTAATTTTCTCATGTAATTCACTCCATGAGAAACATTTTTAATACTTTATATATTAATTAAGGTACTACTTACTGAAACATTGCGGACACCACTGATTTGCCTTTACAGTTAGGGTTACCTGTGGTATGTTGTGTATTTGGTAATATAAGCAGCTCCTTTTGGTCACTTCTGAACCTCATCGCTTTTCACTTCATGTGAACATTGTTCCATAGCTTCCAGGGTTTCCAAAATGCTCAGCTTGTTTGGAAGGACTGGATATTGTCTCAGCATAAACTTACACAAGACATTGCCTGGAAGATGTGAAAATGAGAGTTATTTGTTGCAAATGGCCTCAGAGGCGTTCATGAGGTATATTCAAAATTTATATATCAAAAAATTTTACTTCTGTAAGACTATGTGCATCTTGTTCTAACTGTGGGAGATGACAATTGTTTACTTAAACTGGGTATTGATTATAGCTCAACTGCTGACCCACTTCCTTCAACTGCAATTTTCATTTTGGCAGTTTCATTTGTACTACATTGAAATTCCATTCATCAGTTGAAGAGCTCACATTCTAGTCTCTAGTTCACAACATATTATCTAGAACTGACTTAAAAAAATCTGGTCTTATAGAAAAAAAGGTTAAATTTTTAGCAAGCGTGACCTCTAACTACTTTCATTTACAATTGATACTGTTTATGTTTGGGTGGGAAGAGGAAATTTTACTGAGGCTGGGGCTAAGAATGAGAGATTTCAGGGCAGTGTAGTCTTGTGAGATATGCTCTTTACACATTTTATAAGAGATAAAGCATCTATTATTTGATACCAATATCTCCACTCATATTTTTCCATTATTATAAGTGATGCTTCAAACATTAATTAGGTCATTCATAGTACCCCAATTTTATGTTGACTGTTAAAGTACAAAGTTGGAATTTGAGTGCAAAAAAGTTATTTCATGGATTCTAGAGAGCTAACCTCCAGGAATCTAGAGCCTGAAGAGGGGCATATGGTGATTTTGTCTGAAAAACTATTTTTTAAAAAATTATAACTTCTGGGGTTTTAATTGGACCATTATTGTGGCTTTCAGATTGGTTTACAAAACTTATCGACCAACACCTACACCTCTTTGGTAAAATCTGTTAGGACAATTAAATATGGGTGTGGACAGTAATATAGCAAACTGTTAAATCTTTGTAAGAGAATTTTGTAAAGACAGCTTGCCAGTGACCCTAAAACAACCAGTGGTAACCTCTGTTCTAATGATCACTCAGTGCAGATTATCACTCAGTCAGTCCCTAACCAACCATAATAAGGTAGTGTTGGAATAGCTGGTTACATCTTGATCTCATGGGTGTCCTTGAATCCTATCACTCTGTTTTCAGCCATAAATGTAGCATGTAGATCAGTTTTCAGAGTAGCAGCCGTGTTAGTCTGTATTCGCAAAAAGAAAAGGAGTACTTGTGGCACCTTAGAGTACTCCTTTTCTTTTCATGTAAATCAGTGGTTCTCAAACTAGGGGCGCCGCTTGTTCAGGGAAAGCCCCTGGTGGGCTGAGCCGATTTGTTTACCTGCCGCGTCCGCAGGTTCGGCCGATCGCGGCTCCCACTGTCTGCGGATCACCGCTCCAGGCCAATGGGGGCTGCGGAAAGTGGCGCAGGCTGAGGGATGTGCTGGCTGCCCTTCCCGCAGCCCCCATTGGCCTGGAGCGGGCAGAGGGAGCTGCGATTGGCCGAACCTGCTGGCGCAGCACTTAAACAAATGGGCCTGGCCCGCCAGGGGCTTTCCCTGAACAAGTTTGAGAACCACTGACATAATGCCTTTTTTATGTATTTCTGGAAGAAGCTGTGACCATTTCCATCTACTACGGACCTTACCATAGTGATTCAGACCTTTGTAACTTCAAAGTTACTTTACTGCAATACTGCAATCAGAACTGGATGAATAATGTAAAATCATGTCTGTCAATAGTTCATGAGAGAAACTAGATTTCAATTCAGCCTATTCTTCCTTTTTTATTTGTTGTTTGTGAGTGGTCTTGTATGACTAACATTTTATTTGTATAAATATTCCTACAGCATATTTTGGGTCAGTAGGCAATATTATTTTAACCAAGAGAAATTTGTTCTGAGTAAATGAAATTCAGTTTCTGGGTAAAAGTAGGTTAGGTCATCCAGTCAAAGATGGTCAGTCAAAGAGTTTGCGTAAGGATTTTTGAGCACTGAATTAGCAACTGACATACAGGCCTAACCAGTAGCTCAAATATATTCATTAAAACTATACATTGACCAACTTCAAATAAACAAATTTGCATAAACCATAAGATTCCAAAAACCTTACAAACAGAAGAAGAACTAAATTCTAGTATAAAAGACGGTATTGGGGGTTTTTTTTGGTTCAGCTTATGTAGAGTGGGAAAGGGATTTAAACTAAATTGAAAAAATGCCACTCATACTGGAATAAGAGTGTCCACAAAGGAGTTATACAGGTATAATTAAATCATTTAAACTGGTAAAACTTTCTTGTGTAGCCAAGCCCTAAGTGATTTGTGCAAGGTCATACAGAGAATCTGTAGCAGAGATAGGAACTGAATGCAGCCCCACTCCAGTGCCTTACCCACAGGCCATCCATTCTCTCTAGTGTTCCAAACAAGCTATATCTGCAATGCATGTCTCCTTTTGAAAAATTCCTGAAGGCTTCAGCTAGTAGAATACAGCAGCCTCACTTTTGAGTGAGGGGTGAGACATTGTAAGCACATAACACCTGTTCTCCACTCTCAAACTCTGCCTACATTTTCATTTCAGAGTGCAATTCAAGGTGGTGGTTATGCTCTGAAAAGCACTAAATGGCCTGGAAACTGGTTATTTCAGAAACTGCCTATTTTCTTATTGTAGGAACAGCAGGTTGCTCTCACTGTCAGTATCTCTTGTCAAACTCTCCTTAGCTGATGGCAGAGCATTCTTGGTGCAGGGCCTACATCTCCAGAACCTGTTTTCTCCAGTGTTTCCCTGGAACTAAGGGCCCAGTATAAGACTTAATTTGTAATCTGTTCACAGTTTTTAGTTTGACTGGAGGATTTTGTTATGGAATGAGTGTGGCTGCAGGGTGTGGAGTGCTTTACTGGAACTGAGGTACAAAGTCTTGTATTTTGCTGTTCCATAATTTCATTACAGATGCAAGGCACTCACATTCTTGGTGATTAATATCAATAAACATGTCTAAATAAATAATATTAATCTCTTTTTGGGTCTTCTTTTTCATGCTGTAGCAAACTGGACTAACTAGAGCCTAGTTAGATGTGTTAAATTGAGCTACAGTATTCAAAGCTCTTTTATTTTACTTAAATGATTGAGCTACATTGTGTGCAGACTAAAAATGCCCTGACACCTACTACAGTTGTACTGCAAGAACATAATGCTTAAGCTCATGAATAAGGTGTTGGAAATTACTCAAATATTAGATTGTAGGATGCTATCACCGGACATATCTACATCCAACTACAACAGTTTATAACATAAACATGTAAACATGTCTCTAACAGGTAAAAAAGCAGGAAGGAACTGTTTCATGTGTGTCTGTATACATATTGTAATCTGAATCAAGTAAATTGTATAAACCATTTAAAACACATTAAGTATTAATATTGTTATCCGATATCTTTGTACCTTCTGGACTGGAGGACAACATTATATTTCATGATCGAATGTATAGTAAACGTAGTATTCATCAAAAAATTAGGAGAATTGCAATTACGTGGACACAATTACGTGGACGGCAGCAGAGCAGATGTTGGATTTAAATGGATGGACTCCATTTGACAAAAGTGTCAACCCTTACAAAAATCAATGTTTTCAGTTCCAATGAGCTTGGAAACTGTTTTTAGATCTTGTTAAAATTATAGAACCCAATAACGTTTTATCTGGAATACTTTCATGTCTAAAATTTGGCAGCGTCACATAACTTAAAAGGATGGTAAGCTTCGAGATATTGATTCAACAAAGGCTTTAAACATCTACAATGTCATAAAAATGATCTGCAGCTATAAAACAGATAACATGATTATGCTACAATGCATTAAAATGTCCCTCAGGCAGTAAGAAAAATGCAGGCTGTCTGTTAATGTTTTTTCTTGTATAAATTGAAAAATAAAATATGAAAAACAAACAAACCTTGAAGTTACCCATTGCCTGACAGGTTAACTTTTTATAGTGTCCCAGTTAAAGAACCTTCCAATCTTAAACCAATTTTAATACTACTACTACTACTAATAATAAAGGGTTGAATGGTTATCCTTCTACTCAAACATAATTGGTAGTTCAAAATCTGAACATGCTGACAACTTGCTAGAGAGCTTCAACTATCCCATTCCAGTTTTAGTTTGAGGGCTGAGCCCAAATAACTAGCTTTGTTTTGAAACCTCAGATGGAATTGGCCATAATAAATGTCACAATATAAAGGTCAGGTCTTAATCCACTGCAATAGGTGTTGATGAAAACATAATGACTTCTGTTTGAACTGTATAGATCCCTGACAAGAACTCCACTTCTAAATGTATTTCAAATCTAGGGACATTTTCTCATCTGAAAGGTGCTGAATGTCAACAGATTTAAGAATATGCTTATTATTTGTACTTCAACAATGGAAGAGAGTGAAACAATTTGATCCCGCTATAGCTCCCTATTCCTGGTTCGAAAGCAGATAAAATAAAACAAGATTTAACTCTGCCCATATACCTGAACAGTCAGTGAAACCTGATAAGTCAACATTAAGTATTCAAAGTGGCATTGTGGCCTAAAGGGATCACATGCAGCATGCACATGAGAAAGAAGGAATAGTTTGGTTCTGCTTGGATGTTTGTGAATTTAATTTGTTCAAAAACTCTGGAAGGGATTACTAGCTGGCATGAACTCCATTTCAGCTGAGAGGGAAAATGGAAGTAGGAGTGATATTGACAATATTGCTATACAAAATAGTTTTGCTGGTGAACAAATAAAAGGGGTAGGCACTGCTGGTTCAGTAATCACATAAAGAAAAGGAGTACTTGTGGCACCTTAGAGACTAACAAATTTATTAGAGCATAAGCTTTCGTGAGCTACAGCTCACTTTGTAGCTCACGAAAGCTTATGCTCTAATAAATTTGTTAGTCTCTAAGGTGCCACAAGTACTCCTTTTCTTTTTGTGAATACAGACTAACACGGCTGCTACTCTGAAACCAGTAATCACATAGGCATTCTACTCTGTGTTCAGGGATAGGAGGACCTAAAGATATTGGACATTTCACAGTGCCATTACAGCAATTAAGAAACCGATATATATTACAAAATATTAACATTGATTTTAAAAATACTGTTGAGTATCTTTTCTCAATGCATAAATATATATTTCTAAATACACAGAGAAATAATACTATTCATGACATGAAAATGTCTGATTTATTGTCCTTTTGTTGGATGAACATATTTTAGGTCTTCTATCAATATTCTTTGGCCATTCCCCTCTACATAGCCACCTCTTATTGCTTCCTAAGACTCCATCTCTTTTTCACTATCTCTAGGCTGAAGAAGGGGGCTGTAATTCCCTCCCCCTGCAAAGGGAGAACATTTTTTAATTTTCAAGCAATTGAAGGGAAATGTTCGATGCATTTATTAATCACCTGAGGTAGAATGCATACTTAATAGGAGAAAAACAAGACTCCAGGTTGACAAAGAAAACCTATACAGAAACTACACAGATATAGATTTAGACAATTGAATATAGAATCAATGATGTTATGAATTATGGTTTACTATTTATATAAGATTGGCCCTTTCAGCAGCATATCTAAAATCACTTTGGTGATATAAGGGAAAATGCATTTAACTTGCAAAATGCTGCAGATACAAAATTTGCATTGAACAAAGTACATATTTAACACAAATTATTCAGAACTTGAATTTAAAATACAAGCATGATGGGTTGGACCCCCATTTCGGGGTGCCACCTAATGTATTGGAGTCCCACTGAGCCTGCCTGTTCCACTAGCCTGGGCTCCCTCACCCTGTCCTGCTGCCACACACACACACACACCCTGTAGAATCACACACAGTCTGCAATCAACTCTGGGTGTGAAGACGCAGCTTGTGGAATTGCCCAGCACTCTGGTGTACACACCATCTGGAGTGTAAACCCAAAATTATATTGTCTTGTGCTATATAGAGATCTATATAATGTAAGCTCATGAAATTCACTCCCTCCCTCAATGTGGAGGAAGATATGAACAGCTTCCCCCTTTGCAGTTATGATTTCCACAAACTGTGTTTTAGAATAAACAAAAAACAAGTTTATTAACTACAAAAGGTAAATTTTAAGTGATTAGACGGGATAGCAAACAGAGCAAAGCAGATCACTGAGTAAATAAAACAAAACACGCAAACTAAGCTTAATAAACTACAGAATATTGGCTACAAATAATAATTTCTCACCCTAAATGTTGTTTTAAGCAGGTTGCAGAATTTCTTTATGGACAGGCAGTTCTTGCTCGCAGCTTAAAACTCCAGGTACATCCTTCACGGGCCAGACACCATTTCCAGCCCGGGCTCAGCCCTGCCCTACCCCAGCTTAGTTCCTTTATTTCTTCAGGTGTTTTCCGCAGTCTTCCTTCTTGGGAGGAGAGGCAGTGGAGAAGAATCAAGATTAACTCACTCCCCAGCCTTAAATAGGATTTACATATGGTAGGAATTCTTTGTTTCCTAGTTTGAGCCCCACCCTCTTCCAATGGAAAAATACCAGCAATTCAAAATGGTATCCGGTACCATGCGACATGATAACATGACCCTGCAATGTCAAAGCAGCATCCCAGAAAACTTCTCAGGAAGGAGGGAGTTTAATATCTTCAAAGTCCTATTGTCCTTCCTAATGGCCTATCCAGGCTGTTTGCATAGTGTCTGGTGGGCATTGCCCAAGTGAAAACACAGTTGTAATTATTACACAGTCACTATTTCTAACTTCAGATACAGAAATGATACATGCATACAAATTGGATAATTACATTCAGAAAATCATAACCTTTCCAATAAAACCTCCCATGACCTACCTTGCATAAAACATATCTTAATTATGCCATATTAATATCATAAGCACATCTCTATGAAGAATATGGGGCATAATTCAGGCATTCTGAATTCTTCCTGGCAGCTATGTTACCATCTTGCTGAAAATGTTTCCAGAACTGATTCCATGATGTTCACAGCAGGAATTTGTGATTTTAAATTAATCACGAAGGTCCCAGGTACTTGAGGAACACAAGGAACCTACTGAAAGTGGGTCTGTGCAAACAAACTGAATAGTTTGGATTGATGAAGAGTGAAGATCCACAGTTATGTGTTTTTTGAATAACAATGCATCAGAAACTCTTAAATCCTTTCTGCTGAATGCAGTTCTCTGTTTATGCTATCTACAGTATATCTGAATAATACAATCACTCAGCCATACAAAGTTAGAAGTTTGTCATCCTGGTACAGAAGGATAGCAAACTTGCAGCATACTCCTCCCTCCTCTGGAGTCAGTAGAAGCTCCTTCCCACAAACCCTGGCTGGGCCTGCATGGGTTGGGATGGAGCCAGGGAACTGCTGCTCTGTGTAACAGGCTCCCATCTGACTCCAGAGGAAATACCAGTGGTAACATCTGTGAAGTTGATATGGCTCTAAATTCACATTTACTCCTTATTCTGTGACCCCCTTTTTGAGAGATCACAGCAGGCATGGAGCCAGCAATGGTAGCATGGCTTCTGGATTTTTATCAGTGATTAAAATGATTATTAAAATTCAAACAACTGTTTTAAGTACAGGGAAAGTACAATTTCCTCAAGTGAAGTACAATGAATACCTTTTCCTCCCAGAATGTACTTCAAATATAGATAAAATCTAGAAAGATACACACTACCAGTCAGGAATTTTAAAATATAATGTCTTGCTAAACTTGATTAATGAGATAATAAAAAAAGCTATAATACAAAAAATCCAATTAAAATATCTTGTGAAATTTCTGTCAAACAGAAATAAAGAACCAAAGAGACCGGTAAAACTTTGAAAAATTGGAATGATACACATGATAGCTTTAGTATTTGAGACTACTTTATATCAGTTTTATACTCTCACTGATTGACTGTCCCCTAGTTTATTAGGCTTCTCAATTGCTGATGTGTTATGCCTGGAATTCTTTATTTTTATTATTTTTTTATATTGTCTCACAACATAATCTCTGAATATAAACAAATTAGTAATTGTAGCATTACACAGCATGTAGGTACTTTCTCTGAACAGAAGACATACAGGAATGTGGCAAAGTGTAATGTATTCTACACCAATGAAAAGAAAACTGAAGAAGAAAACTCACCTATCACTCATATTAAAGAGAAATGAACAGATGATAGACTAGCTATAACTTGTTTTATCATTGATGCAGGAAGGATAAGGTTGAGAAGAATAAGACGGAATATTCCAACATCTTGCTCGCATTAGCCAGATTTAATCAGTAGCTGGGTTGGGGGATGTTGGCTAATAACATAAGGGAAGGAGCTCTTGGGGTCTGGGCAGGAGCAGAGGGGCAAGAGCCACAGGATGAGTAGCAGACTAGAAGGGAAGCAGACCTGGGGCAGCTATACTCCCCTCCAGAACCTGGAACTGAACCCAGGAGTCCTGAGACTCTCTACATTTCTCTGCTGTCAGCAAACAGTTGTGAAACCCCCGGAAAAAAATGTGTCTCATCCCCTTCTAGTGGTTGTTCCATAGAGGACAACCACCTACTACTACTACCAATTATTCCTCTGTCTAGCTCAAAGGGTCTATACTGTGGGTATAAAAGTTTGAACTTTGTTCATGACCCAAGTTGAGGGTCAATATGTTTCCACATGGTAGAATTTCTGTGGGTTTTTTGTCCATTTGTGTCTTTATTTTAAATAGGAAATTACATTAAAAACTACATTAAAATGACACGGTTAAGACTGTAATGTCAAGCAATCAAAAAGCAGGAAATGCCAGAATTAAGGGTGAGTCTGCATTATGATACAGTCTCCAACTACATGATGTCATACTATTTTTTCCACAGACTCCTACCTCACTGAGTGAATGAGTATTATTCAATGTTTATTTTTATTTTTTTCATTCACTATGTCGATCAAGATAATATTTAATACACAGTACTGAATACAGAATTATTAATTTCCTCACGTCTTTCCTATGGTACTCTCCCGGTAATATCTGAGTGCATCACATATGAATAAATTATCTTTACAACACCCATCAGATCAGGTGCTATTATTATTCCCATTTTATAGCTGAGGCACAAGAGTGTTAATGCAAAAACGGTGAAAAGTGTTTATTAATTTTGGGTGCACAACTTGCAATATCTAGGGCCCAATTATTTAGAGTACTTCATCTATTTCTAGCACTTCATGTGTTCAAAACACAGCTCCAATCCACTCCACTTTTCAGTTGCAGTTGTTAGTGCTCAGGACTTCTACAAATCTGGCCCAAGTGTCTGGGCATCCAGAAAATGAGTTATATGCAATTAGTGGCCTGTGGCCAGCAGTGAAATTTGGTTTAAGTGCTTTTCCTTATAGCATCATATAGGAATCCTGTGGCAAAGAGAGAGAGAATCCAATTCTACAGGGCAGCATTTAACTTCATTAACCTTGAGACCATCCTTTCGTTTCCTGTGGTCCTCTGTCTTATACATTTCAGACCCTCTAACACCAGCAACATATGAGGCAGGAGTTCTATAGGCAACAGCCTCCTCCTCAATACAATCCTGATTCATTCCCAAAGCACCATCCAACCTGTGCATTGAATGAGACAGGGGACCTGTGGAAAAGCAGCATATAATTAAAGACTACATCACAATGGATGCACAAAAGGTGCCAGAATTAAGGTTGCATGAGTAACCTTAATACTAGCATTTTCTAATTTTGGAGAGCTGGACTTTGAAACCTTCATGTTAACATCCTTCTTTGGGTGTAATACATTATTATACTGAAAGGTGGTGATGACTGGCTGCTATCAAGTGAGTCTTTGATCCAAAGAACTCCTGACCTCCTGAAGTCAGTGATTGTGCCAAGTACTCTCTTTCTGGGCTCACAGGGAAGCCCTTCACACAATGGAGACAGCTTCAAACAGTAGAGGGATTGCCCAAAGCAAATGGCAGGTCAGAGCTCAACTATGTGGGACAAGGGTATTTTTTAAAATTGCAAACACAGGGACAAGAATATTGGCAATGGTTTTCCAACCTGTTTGCCTTCGTGGCAGAACACCAGAGAAACGTGACTGCGACGCTGAGATAAAAAAGAAATAGGGCTTCGGGAAGCCCACTTGGGGATTTCCGAGCAAAGAAGATGCCTCCTAATGTTTGTTTCTACTGGTGATTTGGTAAACATGACTTTGTGTTCACATTTTTTGTAAATAAAATTACCCCAAAATCTCCCTTCCCCCCTCACTTGCATCAATTTTTCCTCCTAACTGAAACAGCCCTAACAAGACCGCAAGTATTAGCTAACTGCTTGGACCAAACATGCAACACTGGCTGCATTTATCAATACGCTACAGAACGGCCGTTGTGTTTTCAGCCTGTTCGGTCATTAAAAAGAAAAGGAGTACTTGTGGCACCTTAGAGACTAACAAATTTATTAGAGCATAAGCTTTCGTGAGCTACAGCTCACTTCATCGGATGCATTTGGTGGAAAAAACAGAGGAGAGATTTATATACACACACACACACACAGAACAGGAAACATGAATGAGTGAACATGAAACATGTTCTCTGTGTGTGTGTATATAAATCTCTCCTCTGTTTTTTCCACCAAATGCATCCGATGAAGTGAGCTGTAGCTCACGAAAGCTTATGCTCTAATAAATTTGTTAGTCTCTAAGGTGCCCCAAGTCCTCTTTTTCTTTTTGCGAATACAGACTAACACGGCTGCTGCTCTGAAACCCTTCGCTCATTAAGTAAACTTTTGCACAGCAGAGCACGTGAGAAAGGGCTGGCGCTAGTGAAGGAGGCAGGTCTGCCCGCAAGGCTTTATTAGCGAAACAAGGTGGAAGGAAGTAACGTCTTCAGCGGCCCAACTACCGGCGATGAGAGACGAGCTTTCACGTTTGCGCTGCGCTTTTCTTCGGTAAGGCTGTAGAGCAGCTTTCGCGCTGCCCCTTCGCCGGCTGGCTTGGGGCATTCACCCCGCCAGCCCTTGCAGAGGAGACGCTTCAGGCTCGGGACTGCTGGAGCGCCCGGACGCCGGGAGTAGCGCTTAGCCCGCGGCTAGGGCGGCGCTCTGCTCCCCAGCCGCCCCTCGGGGAGCCCTACCGCCTGCGGGCTCCCGGGCGCGGGGAGCGACTTCCCGCCGCCTCCGCCAGCAGCGTGCGGAGCCGCCAGAGTGGATCGCGCACACGCCGCCGCTTCGCCAGTCGACGGGGCTAGGCGGGGCGGGTCCTCTCCTCCCGTCCCCGGCTCCCTCCCTGCCTGCCCGCCCGCTCCCAGGCCCCGGCTGCAGCCGCTTCCGGTCCTGCGCACTGTGCGTGCGTGCGGCCGGCGGGGCGGGGCGGGGCGGGCTCCGGCAGCCAATCGCGGAGGTCGCCGGCCGGGCTGCCGCGGAGGGATGGAGGCTGAGAGTAGGGTACCGGGGCTCCCGCCGCCGCTCTCCGGCTCCCCCACTGGCAGCGAGGGTGGAGCTCCCGCTGCTGCGCCCCGGCCGAGCCCCCCCGGCGCAGCGCGGGCCCCGCCGCCCCCCGCCGCCCCCCCGGAGGAGCTGGCCTTTGACGACGACGAGGAAGACCTGGAGGTGTTCAGCAAGGTACGGCCCGGGGCCCCGCTCCCCGCCGAGCAGCCCCGAGCCCCCTGCCCGCCGCGCCCGGGCTCCGAAGGGCTGGAGCAGTGGGGGAGGGGCCCGCCCCGCCCTTCCCCCGCCCTCTGTACTTTGCCTCGGGCTCTGCCCGTCGGGGCTGCCGCTGCCGGGGCTTGTCTGCAGAGCGGCGGGGATGCGACGGGCAAGCGGGGCTCCCCCGCCCGGTGCCCTGGAGCTGCCCCCGGCGCGTCTCATCGCCCCCTGCGCTTCGGGATGGGCGAAGCGGTCAGGGCAGCCTGCACAGGGCAGACACCCTGGGGCGGGGCGGCCCGGCCCTGCCCTGCCGTGATTTCCCCCCATAACCCTGCTGCGCGGCGGGGAGTCAGTGGCCCGGGAGAGGGGGAGCGTTGCACTTACCTGCGGGTTCCTGTGGACGGGTAGTCGGAGCAACAATCCCGGCGCGAAGAAAAGGAGGACTTGTGGCACCTTAGAGACTAACAAATTTATTTGAGCATAAGCTTTCGTGAGCTACAGCTCACTTCATCAGTTTGTGCCAGTAATGGGGGTTACATTTTTTTGTAATAGGGGAACTATTATTGTAATTTTGGGTATTGGAAATCTGTGTTCTGACTCAGCAGTTTTTCTTCAGTAACCAATGATTGGCATTTGTTGTCATTATTAAGCAACTAGGTAAAAATGTTAGGTAAATTTGTCTGTGGGTGCAAACACCAATCTATTATTGTACAGGCAACTGACCTAGAACCCCAGTCTTGCAGTCTGATGTGCATGGGTCAGTGCAAGTTCCCATGCACAGCCCTAAAGTGGGGGCAGAGGCCTATCTGTATAGATCTTATTGCATTATCAAAGTGCTAGTTATTATCTTTAAGCACAGCCCTTAAAATTTACGGTAATAAGTCATGTACTAACAAAATGCAGAACAAATATAATATCTAAATATTTAATCTATAGGCATGGTTTATATACAGTATATATTGAAAAATACTCACCAGTACACAAGTTTCAATCTTGAGTTTATTCAAAACAGTTTGAATGTGTACCATTGTTGTGTATGAAAATCAAATGGAGAATAGGTATCACTTAAATTTTACAGGTTTCAGAGTAGCAGCTGTGTTAGTCTGTATCTGCAAAAAGAAAAGGAGTACTTGTGGCACCTTAGAGACTAATAAATTTATTTGAGCATAAGCTTTCGTGAGCTACAGCTCACTTCATCAGATGCATGCAGTACTATGGTGCCACAAGTACTACTTTTATTTAAATTTACATGTATTTTGATAGAAGAGGGGATAAAATGATTAGTATCTGCAACTTGGTATAGGACCCAGATTGGGCAAACATTCACATATGATTAACTACATGCATGGAAGTAGTCTCTGAACTACCATGAATCTTGTGATTTGGTTTTTCTTAACACCACAGCTCCTGAAGTCAAACAGGGAGATTCTCACAGGCATTTATTTAAAACAAGTTTCTAGCCCTCATGGTTGTGGGGAAAAAAATGTGGAAACATGACTTGAGTCATGACTTGACAAAGCCCTGGCTAGGATGATTTAGTTGGGATTGGCCCTGCTTTGAGCAGGGGGTTGGACTAGATCAGTGGTTTTCAAACTGCTGGTCGTGACTCAGTACTGGGTCGTGGAATGGAAGGCACTGGGTCATGGTGGCTCTGGTCAGCACTGCTGACCGAACCATTAAAAGTCCCATCGGTGGTGCTAGTTGTTCTGACACCGTGCTGTGCCCCGGAAGCGGCCAGAAGCCAGACCTGCTGCTGGCCGCTGCGCACCAGAAGGCTAGTAGCTGGACCTTCTGCTGGCCACTTCTGGGGCGCACATGGTCTGCAGTGCCAGGACAGGCAGGAAACCTGCCTTAGCACCCCTGCTGTGCTACTGATCAGGAGCTGCCTGAGGTAAGCGTGCACCCCTATCCCCTGTCCCAGCTCTGAGCCCTCAAACCTGGAGCCCCATTGTGCACCCCAACCCCCTCATCCCTGGCCCCAGCCCAGAGCCTTGACCCCCTCCCACACCCCAAGCCTCTGCCTGAGCCCCCCCCAACCCAGAGCCTCCTCCAGTACTCCAGCCCCACCCAGAGCCTGCACCCCCAGCCCAGAGCCCTGACCCCCTCCTGCACCCCCAGCCCAGAGCCCCCTCCCACACCCCAAACCCCTCATCCCCAGCTTCATTGGGTAACGGGCCTCAGCAGTTTTCTTCAGCTGGGTTGCCAGAAAAAAAGTTTGAAAACCACTGGACTAGATGACCTCTTGAGGTCAACCCTCCAACCCTAATCTTCCAACCCTAATCTTCTATGATTCTATGGTGGAAGCTTAGAAGCCAGAAAATAAAATGAACTCTGTTAAAAAACAAAAACTTTTAAGCCATTTTTGAGGTCTGACTCTCATAATTTTTGAACTCTTGATGTTGGCAATAGTGATAGTTAAGCATGCATTTAAGTGTTTGTGGGCTCAGGGCCTAATTCCTTGGCTTTTGGGCCCTGATCTTGAATTTGGATTCGGATTCATATGAGTTATACTCATAGACTAAGACCAGAGGGGACTATCATGATCATCTAGTCTCACCTACTCCTATAATAGACCAAAACATAATTTCAAAACTTAGTTCCAGAGAATCCACCATTTACACGAGTTTAAATTCACAAGTGACCCATGCCCTGTACTGAAGAGGAAGGCAAGTCTACCCCTGCCCCTTCCTGGCCTCTGCTAATATCTGAGGGGAAATTCCTTTCTGACTCCAAATATGGCAATCAGTTAGTTGACCTCTGTATCCTCTTGGTGCCCACTCACATGGCTCCAGTTGTAAGACTAGGGCTTTGTAAAAATCTTTGATGCCTTACATTGGGTAGTAACTTTTTTTCTTTTAAAAACAGATGACTAAAATATCACCAAGGTGGATTTAAAAAGCAATGATTGTGTTTTTTAAAAAAATTTGGATTGTTTTTATTTAGACTTTTTTGATTAAATTATATTTTTCGTTTTTAAAATAAACCCGTTTAAAATAAAATATGAATTTAATACAAAATATGTTAAGGCCTAAATTTCTCGTAAAATATTTACGTAAAAAATAAATATACTGAATCCATGAGCCTCCATCAAAAACTTGGATGTTTACCCCTGCTTCTAACTTTTGAGGACAAGCTTTATAAATATGGCACAATAAATCAGCCTGAGTAATTTAGGAGATTACAATTTTCAAGATTTAGGCAAAACCAGGAACTTAAGCTCTTGTCACTTCACATGTTTGAAAACTTTCCCAGACTGACCTGAACTAATCAGCTTACTTCACTGACTCCCTCTGTTTATAAATCGTTTAATTGTAAGTGAAACATGTTTTGATACATAATCTTCTCTTAATAACATGTTTAAGGTTGTTTTGTTTAATACAAATACATTTTATATACTGTTTTTTGTGTGTTTCCTTAAATTCCAGTTACCATCTTTATGCAGCTTGATCCAAAGCAAGGTCTATTGTTGTTGTTTTTCCTTTTCAAGCAAACCCTCAAACTTGGTGAAGAATATAGCATGCACTGAGCCAGTCTTGATAAGGCAAACAGGTTCCAAAAAACAGCATGTGAGGTGAAAACCACCTACCCTCTGAGGCTTCTTAAGTAAACCTAATAGATTGCTAACTCTCTGAAACAAAACAATGGAATGTCTAAGAGCACAGTGGTAGGAGCAGCAAATATTTCGTTCTGAAGAAGAGCTCGGTGTGGCTCAAAAGCTTCTCTCTTTCAGAAGCTGGTCCAATAAAAGAAATTACTTAACCCACCTTGTCTCTCTAATTAAGTGCAAACTCATTTGGCATTGATGTTGCATGTACTTCTATAGCACTTGGATTGTAATTCAACATTTATTTACTTGAGCACACATTTCCAGTGTTTCTGTAATCGGGCACTGGGCACAGAGGACTGGGAAGAAATTAATATATTAGAAAGGTAACTATAGAGCAGTGATTTCCAAACTTGCTCCGCCACTTGTGCAGAGAGAGCCCCTGGCGGGCCGGGCCGGGATGCTTACCTACTGCGTCCGCAGGTTCGGGCAGTTGTGGCTCCCAGTGGCCGTGGTTCGCTGCTCCAGGCCAATGGGAGCTGCTGGAAGTGGCGTGGGCCAAGGGACGTACTGGTCGCCACTTCCAGCAGCTCCCATTGGCCTGGAGCAGTGAACCGCGGCTGCTGAGAGCCGCGATCAGCCGAACCTGTGTACGCAGTAGGTGAACAAATCGGCCCGGCCCACCAGGAGCTTTCTCCGCACAAGCAGCGGAACAAGTTTGGGAACCACTGCTGTACAGACTTTACATTTACTATGAAACAATTATGTGTTTGATAGTACTGAAGCAAAATCTTGATATTGATAAAGTAAGGCCAGAAGGGACCATTAAACCATCTAGTCTGACCTCCTGTATGCCACACTATACTGTTTACCTCTGTAGTGAGCCCAATAGTTATACTACCACGTATCTTCCAGAAAGATGTCCAATCGTGATTTGAGGACATCAAGAAGTGGAGAACCTAGTTGAACAATTTAGTGCAAAAGAGTGCAAAAACTTAGTTATTTGATTTTTATTTGTGTGATCGTGGCTTTTGGCTTTACTGGTCTAAGCTAGAAAATGTTTTCAGGAAGTAATATTCATTTGCTTCTGAGTATGTCTACTCAGGGATAAAAAAAAAACCCATGTCTGACTCAGGCTCGTGGCGTTCGGGCTCTGGAGCTGAAAAATTGCTGTGTAGATGTCCGATCTCTAAGACCCTGCAAGGGTGGAGAGTCCCAGAGCTCGGGCTCCAGCCCAAGCCCAAAAGTTGCAATTATTAGCCCTGCAGCTTGAGCTCTGCGAGCCTGAGTCAGCTGGCCCTGGCTAGCCACAGTCATGCCGTAGAGCTTTTATCACTGGGTAGATATACCCTATACCTGCTGGTCCATTGTAATTAGTTCAGTTATACTGCTGCTTGCTTATCAAAGAGATAAGGTACCTTATATCAAAAACTTGATATAAAACATGGATAGTTATCCTTAAATATAGATTGCAATAAAAACTTTATAATTAAGAATCCAAGTGGCAGAAATGTATTCCCTAATTATATCAAAGAGAAAACACAACAGCTGTTAAAAGGTATACAAAGTGGTAACTCATTTCTATAAACAAAACAAACATTTCATGCTATGTTTGGAAGCATGGCATCCCTTTTCAGTCTTAAACATTTACACTTACTGCTTTTGTTTATAGGTGAGGAAGACTGTTTACTTAAGATGCAGATTTGGGATCTGATTTTCTATGGTAGTGAAAGTCTCCTGCAAGGTTTTTAATACTCTCAACTTCTACTGTAGCCAATGGGTGTTGTACACACACAGATCTTTGCAGGATCAGGCCCTTTTACTTGATTCCCAAATCAACTTGCTTTCTTGTTTCCAGTCTCTCAGACTACCTAAGTTGTTAACTGGCTGGTCCTGAATTATACCTTGTACTTTTTCTATACCTACTGTTAAAGGGGTAGGTATGAGGCAGATTTAATTTATGGAAAACTTACTGTTCCAAAATGTTCCAATAAAAATAACTAGCTGCAAAGTAGCTGTGATTTATTCCCTTTACATATAGTCTTCTGTGGAGTTTGTAGCCTAAAAAACGTTGTTTTGTGCTGTAACATGAGTATCTAAAGGTGAAATTGACTTCATTTTTTATTTAATTCAGTTTAGGCAATGAAAATAGGCCAAATAGCTAAATGGTGAAAAAATTCTTGTCAACTTTAATCTAAAGATATTATTCAGAATATAAACACAAAGCATTTATTTTGTAAAAAAACACATGGATGTTTAGCCTGACGGTGTCCATGTCGCAGGAAGTCTCTGTTGCTACCCAGTGTTTGACTGCATGACCAATTTATGTGGTTTCTCACAGACACCAGGGTTGTTACCTTTTCACCACTTGTGTATTAATTTTGCAGGGAAAGAATAATCACAGTATAATGTAGGCTTATAGCAAGATGAGGCTTCCTCAGCCCAGGCTCCCCCTCTGAGCTTTCCTTCTGCGCTTCCCCTTGCTTCCACTTACATCCTTTCAATTATATCATTAGCCCAGTAACTACTACCCTGGTGCTCATTATTCCCAACAGAAAGTGTTTAATTGCTCATAGCTGAGCCTGTGGCCTTCTTCATGCTGGAGAGCATTAGCGAACAAGGTGCTACTAATCATGCCATGTCTCAGTCCCTTTAATATAGAAAGTTGGACCAGTATTTGAAGAGAGAATATTGAAGGCCAGCACCCAGTGTTGTCAGCCTGATTGGGCATTGTGTAATATTCAAGGTGCAGGACCTGTTCTTTTTTACATTAATCTCTGTTACAATGATTAAAAAAAGTGCTGAAACTTGTTCCAGAGAGGGCAACTTGTCAGGTAAAGTCAAATCAAAGTGTTGTCTTCAGTTTCCTTTCATCCTCTGCTTTCTTGAATTTCATGATACACGTGATACTCCATACTGTCAGTTGTGTTCCACGTTATAATGGGATGACATAGTTTTCACCAGAGCTGCCAGGACTTTGGTTATTGACCAATTCGGATTCTTGACCATGTTCTCCTCTCAAAACTTCACTAAGCCTGGCCAGGTCTACACCATTGGAGAAATCTTCTCTGTCAGACAGATTTTCTGAGAGCTTGGAAAATCTGTTTGTTTTGACGGTCTGTTCGGGGGAGTGATCTGTTTTATCAAATAGTCTGAAATTTACATTAAGACAGGAAATACTGTTATGTATTGAAACTTGCACTACACTTCGCCAGTTGTTGGAACAGTCATCTATAAACTGAACCCAACCAGTTAATTTTCCACCTGAGTTCTTAGCAGATCCTCAACTGGCATAAACTGCCATAAATTTGCTGAAGTAAATCAAGTATCTGTGACAATTTAAAGCTGCTGAAGATCTACCCCTACGTATATATTCAAGATTTTTCTGTAGGAGTTTGATACTCTTCATGTCAATACACAATGTGGAACTGAATAAACTTGTCTATTTGAGGTGATTTTGTGAAAGGTATATGATGGAAATGCAAAGAAATTAAGGATTCTTATTTAGAATTCAGAAAAACATCTACCTCTGAAAATTTTTGCAAAACTTTTATCAGTGACAACTATCAAGTTTCATGGCTGTAGTAAGAAGCAGCAGTGAGCCTTTATAATTGGATGTCTTGGTAAAAATTATTTACAAAAAATATAGCTTTTTCAAATGTCACACACTGTAATCTAAGGAAATAATAAAGCAAGACATCTCTGAGCAGCTAATTAGCATAGACATTGCATTTATCAATAGGCATATGTTTGGCTGTGATGTTAATCAGTTTTATGAATGCATAATATTTCTCCTTGCTGACATTCAGTTCTTTCTTAACATAAATTGTTTGTTAATTTGGTGGCTTTTTAAAGGGACCAACTTGAAACAGTATTCTTCTAAGTGTCCCGTCCTGCAGAAAGCTGTGAACAAATAAAATCTTGATGGATTGCCACATAGAGACCACCATCTCTATAACCTATAAACATTTAAATTCTTGAAAAAATACCAATAGTCATTGTGCTACTTTAACACTCTGAATAGTGAGATAAGCCTTGAGAAAATATGTCAAAGAAATGACAGGGCCTTTAGCGAGAAAATGCATCTTTAAGTTAGATATAGGTTAACTTTACAAATAATAAGACTATCAAGCCTCACATCATCAGTTAACCTGAATAATCAGTGAAACTAACAAGACATGGTGGGACCAGTATTTTAGATAGCATTTAGGCCCCGCTCGTACAAGTGGGTGCACCTATTTATTAGGACATCTGTGTCAGATCAGGACTTTAATCAGTATTCTTTTGTTTGTACAGTAACAAAGAAGAAAACATTAAAAAGAGAAAGTATTGCAAAGTCACAAATTGGCAACGTTCAGCTCAGTTTCTGAAGTTGACTAAGCTTCAAACTGATATACAAAGTAAATTCATTTTCTGTTTATGCAACTTGCTTCTCCAGTTTGTCCTTGATTACTTGGGGTGGATCAAAGGCTAAATGTGGCATAATCACTAATTCACATGCGTCTTGAAAAACCTGTTTGCACTTTCTTACTCCTCTACAAAGAACAGTATTTCATTTATAGCTGTATCTTCATCGATGTGGGTATTAAAATGCTGTTTTTTCTCACGCTCTATTTTTATATATTTAGTGCACAGGAAATGATTTTTTCCCCCCTCCCTTTCATGATCAGAACCTGCTTCTTTTTTCATCCCTAAAGGCCAGAAGCACCAGCCCCTTACCCATACATCATGAAAAAACATAGTGTTCTGTGCTTCTTCCCAAAAATAATGGCTTCCGTAATTGTCCTTTGTAACCGTGCTTCAGTGGGTCACAACTGAGGATGTCAAATTCAAGATAAACGGCTAAGTAGAGCAGATACACCCCAAGACTGGTGGCTAATCCCTCATAGGATATACCAAACCAGCAACAAAAGTAAACTTCTGTTTCACCACACTGGCTAACAAAAAGTCATAAAGGCAGTTTCCTTTCATTCCAGTCCTTGTATTACCACCAAAAACACTAGACTTAGAGATGAATGGTTCTTTAAAACCAGTCTCTTCAAATAAAAGGTTCTTCTGATCCCAAAGGACCAGCCACATATCCAAGTCAACATATAACTTAGATCTTACCCCAAAATCACACTGATCCCAGTCTGTTAGTATCTAAAATCTAAAGGTTTATTTATAAAAAGAAAGGCGAGAGTTAAAATTTGTTAAAGGAATCAAATACATACAAAAATTGCAAAGTTCTTGGTTCAGGCTTGTAGCAGTGATGGAATAAACTGCTGGCTTAAGTCAAGTCTCTGGCTGCTTCCAAATCGTTGGAAAGTCCTCAATTCCTTGGTTAGGATGCTTCCATTAATATAAGTTCATAGTCCAGAGGCTGGAGCACAAAAGAGGCAAAATGGAGAGGTTTCCAGGAACTTTTATATCTTCTGCCATGTGGAGGGAAACCCATTGTTTCGAACAAAGCCCTCAGCACAGCTAGTGGAAAATTACAGATGACAAGATGGGAATTTGGAGTCACATGGGGGAGTCACCTGTGCATGCCTGATTTTGCTTAGTCATTGCAGGAAGCCATTACCTATATTTCAGATGCAATGTCTACTCCGTGTAGATGGGTGTCTCCCATGGTCCATTGTGAGTTGTGTCCTTTTGATGGGCCACTCAATTTGAATAGTCCCTCCAAGATGTGCTGGCTAACTGCGTTCTGAGTGTTACCCCAGGAGCAAACAGTTGAAATATAGGTACAGAGCCAATACCCATAACTTCAAATGCAAAAATAATACATGTATACAAATAGTATAATTATATTCAGCAAATCATAACCTTTCCATAGACATCTTACATTCCACATTTTGTACAAGATTTGTTGCAAATATAGAATAGTGGTTGCAATAATGATCTATATGGTCATATTTTAATCGGATAACATCACACCCATAAAACCATAAAGGCCCAGGCCAATGTTTACTTTTCCTTGTGAATCCTGCTCCCAACCTCCTCAGTACTGGTTTACCTACATTTTCCTCCATATTGCCAATATCTTACTGAACTTGTTTCCCATAGGCTCTATACAAATCCTATACCAGGCTACTGAAATCTTCTAAATCTCTAAAACATCTGATATGGACAAAGCCAGGTATTTAAGTAGCCTGTCACCAGCACTCCTTTTTAGTAGAACAGTTGATCAGACCACTGACGATGGTTTGTTTCTTGCTGCTCTAGTCCCAAACATTAAATCTGCAGAGGTCTCTAATGGCAGCTTCTTTTCCCTCCACATCCACAGGCATGTAGTGTGAGGCTGACTGCAAGCTCCAGATGTTTCGCTCTGATTGCACTCCTGTTGTAAGCACATCTGCTGTGTGTCCAATATGTTGTAATATTTGGGTGATCGTACTACCTGACTTTAGGGAGTCAACTGAAATAAAAAAAATTAGGAGGATGAAATAAGAAAACTACAGATTTTGAAGGAGGATATTTTTTCCTACCAAAATTGACTATGCCTTTAACATTAAAACTACACTACAATAATAACTCTTAAGTTGCTGTTTGTTTCATAATCATGGATAATTTTGTCTTCCCTTTACCCTTACTATTTTCCTGTGAGTCAACAGAGTTTTCACATGTGTAATATTCCTTCTGTATTCCTATAGCAGAATTGTTGCATACTTGAATAGTCTGCCTGTGTTCTTTTATAAGTAGGCTGAGTGATGACAACATAACTTGCCAACCAAAACACAGCTGGCTGGTCTAATTTTAGGTCCACAAACTGAACATCCCTTTCAACTATATGGTTACTCAAATCCTTTCTGTGGTGATGTGCTCTTCTCCCCTCCCCAGAAGGTTTGAATTGTGTCAGCACATGGCCATTTTGTGCTAGTGTTCTGATTTAGCATATTTTGAAATGGCTTTTGTTCTAAATGTAAGTTACCATACATAGCCAAATGGAGTTACGTAACTATAAAAATGCAGCTCTTATTTCTTCCCCCACACTTCCAACCAATGCTGATTAGGTGCCAGAGTAAATAGAATGCTTCTGAAGGCAGTATACGCTTCAGTGAAGTAAAATTGTCTGGAAAGAGACTAGGTAAAGTCAGTAAAATCAATCTACTAGACACACAGTTAAACTCAGGTTTCAGAGTATCAGCCGTGTTAGTCTGTATCCGCAAAAAGAAAAGGAGTACTTGTGGCACCTTAGAGACTAACAAATTTATTTGAGCATAAGCTTTCGTGAGCTACAGCTCACTTCATCGGATGCATGCAGTGGAAAATATAGTGGGGAGATTTTATATACACTGAGAACATGAAACAATGGGTGTTCTGTACAACTGTAACGAGAGTGATCAGATAAGGTGAGCTATTACCAGCAGGAGAGAAGGAAAAACAACAACAACAAACTTTTGTAGTGATAATCAAAGTGGGCCATTTCCAGCAGTTGACAAGAACATGTGAGAAACAGTGGGGGGGGGGGGGAATAAACACGGGGAAATAGTTTTACTTTGTGTAATGACACATATGCTCCCAGTCTTTATTCAAGCCTAAGTTAATGGTGTCCAGTTTGCAAATTAATTCCAATTCAGCAGTCTCTCGTTGGAGTCTGTTTTTGAAGATTTTGTTGAAGAATTGCCACTTTTAGGTCTGTAATCGAGTGACCAGAGAGATTGAAGTGTTCTCCGACTGGTTTTTGAATGTTATAATTCCTGATGTCTGATTTGTATCCATTTATTCTTTTACATAGAGACTGTCTGGTTTGGCCAATGTACTTGGCAGAGGGGCATTGCTGGCACATGATGGCATAGATCACATTGGTAAATGTGCAGGTGAACGAGCCTCTGATAGTGTAGCTTATGTGATTAGGCCCTATGATGGTGTCCTCTGAATAGATATGTAGATACAGTTGGCAATGGGCTTTGTTGCAAGGATAGGTTTCTGGGTTAGTGTTTTTGTTGTGTGGTGGTGAGTATTTGCTTCAGGTTGGGATTGGCCTGTCTCCAAGATCTGAGAGAGTGACCTGCTGAAGTGAAGAAACAGATTGACAGAGCCAGAAGTTACCTACTACAGGACGGGCCCAACAAAAAAAATAACAGAACGCCACTAGCCATCACTTTCAGCCCCCAACTAAAACCTCTCCAACACATCATCAAGGATCTACAACCTATCCTGAAGGATGACCCATCATTCTCACAGATCTTGGGAGACAGGTCAGTCCTTGTTTACAGACAGCCCCCCAACCTGAAGCAAATACTCACCGGCAACCACACAACAAAAACACTAACCCAGGAACCTAACTGTTGGATAGCCAGAATGACTTGCTGCAGCAGGAGGATGGGGTCCACCTGTCAAACTTGGGAGCTGACACATTTTTGGCTGATATCAAAGAGGGTATTATTGTTGCATGGGGGGAGGCAGCCAAGCTAATTGCTGGTGCCGCCTTGTGGTGGATGTCCAGTGCAGGTTTTCCATAGAGAAGGGATAAAGTGATCAGGTAGAATGAATTGGGAAAGGATTTAAGGGAGGCATTCTTTAAAAGAATGGAAACGGGGGTTCAGGACTCCTATGACTGGTACAGCAGGGAACTAATCCCCCTCTTTAAGCCCCCCTTACCCCTCATTTGAGGGGTGGGAATGGCGAGGTCCCAGTAGTGGGTGGGCTGGGGATTAGGATGAGTAAAGGAGGAGGGCTGGCAGCGCATCCCCCACCCCCCGGTATAGATAGATGATTTTAGAATACCTGCACTGTGTGCTTTTATCTGCTGGTTACTCCTTAGCATTTAGGAATAAAGTTGTGGCCCAATTAAACCACATCTTGTTGTCTCCTGTTTGTCTTCCTGCATAACCGGACAATGGAAGTGGTATAAAAATCACATTTACCCTTCTCGCTTTCTGAAGAAAGGTGCTCAGTGTACATCTAACTTCAGAAATATGGACTAGATGCTTTCCTTTTGCTATAAGAACCTCATAAACCTTGATGGTTTGATTGAGCATTGAATCAAATGAGTGAGGTTTGTTGAATCAGTCTTGTCTGATCGCTTAACATAAGCATGGTCTCATGTGGCTCGTATTTCGATGGAAGGGATATTTAGTAAGTGTGCTCCTTTCTCTGAATTGTTATTAAACTGATACCCTAGTATTGTATTGGAGGTCATTTTGTGACTGGAGGTGCTGTCTTTCAGATGAGGCTTAAAACTAAGGTCCCAGCGGACAACCTGTGACCTTGTAAACACGCATGGCACTTTTTTTTTTCTTTTGGCAAGGGTAAGAAAAAGCGGTCCTGACTTTGTGCCTTAAATATTTCTGAATAATAAAACTTTTTCTAACTAAAATTGGAAAGATTTTTTTTTAATTAGGGCATAGTGTCCTTCCATCTTTGTCCTAAACGATTATCTACCATAGCATAGCTACATGCTGGTTTTTAATAGCTACTATCGTCATTCCAGAGAGAGCTGTTTTTTCTATCCTGGTGGTGTGTATATACAATTGTAATTCATAAACCTTACTACCACTGGATTAAAAAAAAACACACCTAGTTCTTATACTGCTGATTCTTCATTGTCAAGATTCTTCAGTTATAAACTGTACTGAAGGTCTTTAATAATAAACATCTTCTTTAAATAAATTACAAGGGAATCTAATCATTTCATAAAACATCTGAAAGGAAAAGAGGGTAGCTATCTTGGTCAGGTTGCTAGAGAGAATTTAGATTTCAAGTCCTGAGTAACTGGCCTCTGACAACTTTAATTAGGTTGGTAAGTGTCCTGTACAGTACAGTGGGTGCTTGGTTTAACTAGTTTGGGCATTTGTAGGTGACTTCTGCTTTCAGCCATCCATGATGTTGTCCTCAAGTGTAGTGTTCTGCTTTTCTCTCATCGGTCTTGTTCTTTTTTCTTTTTTTAACCACTCATTGAGTTGAGCACTGAAAAGGAGAAGAGGATGACAAGGGTATTTGTGGTATATTTTTGCCCTGATGGGCTGTGTGCGGGCTGCCGGGTGCCCACCACTACTTCAGAGCTATTGTTTTTGATGTCTGAAACCTGCACCCTTATATGTTGATAAGAATTTCTTCAAATGTCTTATTTATCTCTAGGATACATCACTGACTGAAGCAAATTCATTCAGTCCTTTGATACCAACATCCCCCTCTTCTATGATAAACCAGTACAAGTTTGAAGATGAGCCAGAATTAAGGGATCTCTTCATTACTGTTGATGATCCTGAAAGTCACATTACTGCCGTTGAGACTTTCATTACCTATAGAGTTGTTACAAAGGTAAGTGTTTGTTAATAGTCTTGATAGTTTAAGTGTAAAGTAAAACTTTACAAGTGTTAGTGTTTTAAAGGATTTCAAATAATAATCTTTCTAACATTTCAAAATTATATCCTGATTTTGCAGTGAGTTAACAGGTTAGTCAAATTATTTCCAACTAAGGGTTAGATTCTAAAAAATGCTTTTAAGGTGAGTAAGGTTACTCGTGTATATTTGCATGATTGAGTGCTGTAGAGCTCATTTAAGGAATAGCTGAAGTTATTTTAGTGATTCCAAAAGCAGTCTTTTGTGTGAAATTGGCATTTGCTATTGTGTCTCTTGACAAGAACATGAAACGAGGAAGGCTGATGCAGTTGGAAAGTACTATAATGGCATAAGTATTTGTTGAGCACGGGTAGGCCATAGAGAAGTGGGGTTATGCTTGGCTGTTAATATGTGGTACCTTGTTCACCACACCCCCTTTCAGTTCTGCTTTCCTGTAATTGGATTGTTTGCTAGTATAAAGAAAAGTTCTCCTTCCATTCACAGTTAATAACATTTTTGTTACGGCTACAGTAATTTCTTAAATGAAAGGTAATATTAGGAAAGTATTTAATGTGTTTTCAGCTATCTTTGAATTCAGTTTCTCAGCTGGAGAGGAGGAAAGCCAGTATTATGAGACCAGCCAGTTCCCTGGGGATTATCAGCAAGTACTGCACATAGGGTTGCCGACTTTCCGATTGCAGAAAGCTGAACGCCCTTGCCCCACTCCCTGCCCTGCCCTTTCCTGAGGCCCTGCCTCATCTCAGAGGCCCTGCCCCCACTCACTCAATCCCTCTCCCTCCATCACTTGCTCTCCCCCAGCCTCACTCATTTTCACTGGGCTGGGCAGACAGTTGGGGTGCAGGAGGGCTGTGGCTGGGGGTATGGGCTCTGGGGGGGACCAGAAATGAGGGTTTCGGTGTGTGGGAGGGGGCTCTGGGCTGGGGGAGAGGATATTTTATCTGGGTGGTGTGTGCGGGCTTCTGCATGGGGCCAGAAATGAGGGTTCAGGGTGCAGGGGGGCCTCTGGGTTGGGCAATGGGGTTGGAGTGTGTGTGTGGGGGGGTGAGGGCTCCAGCTGAGGGTGTGGGCTCTGGTGTGGGGCTGGGGATGAAGGGTTCGTAGTACAGGTGGGGTGCGGGCTCTGAGAGGGAGTTTGGGTGTGGGAGGGAGCTCGGGGTGCAGGCTCCGGGTGGCACTTGCCTCAGGTGGTTCCCGGAAGTGGCCGTCATTTCTCTCTGACTCCTAGGTAGAAACGCGGCCAGTGGGACATGTGGAGCCGGCAGTTGGGGCAGGGGCAACGTGCAGAGCCTCTGTGGCCAAACCTCTGCCTGGGAGCTGGAGGGAAATGCCGGCCACTTCTGGGAGTTGTGCGGAGCCAGGGCAGACAGGGAGCCTGCCTTAGCCCTGCTGCACTGCTGACCAGACTTCAAACAGCCAGGTCAGTGGTGCTGACGGAGCTGCCAGGATCCCTTTCTGACGGGGCGTTCTGGTCGAAAACCAGACCGCTGGCAACCTTAACTTCACAGCCTACATTTTGAGATCTGCTATATTCGTTTATTTTACTCTGACTTTTTTTTGCTGAAGGTTCACTTACAACAAATTTTCAAATGCAAATGTTCCCTTTGTTTATGCAGGAGGGATAGGGTTTTTGTAGGAAGAGGGGAGAATGGTGGAGAAGGGGAGGGATGTTTTCTGCCTTCTCTCCTATCCATGATTAATTTGAAGTATAAATTCATGATGATACAACAGCTCTGTCAACCCTAAGCATTCAGAAATCATGAATCAGGTCTAGTTAATCAGAGGTTTGCTCAAAAATTGCAAGATTAAGTAAAATTGGGTGGGGAGGTTCTTTTTATTTGCATTCTAGTTTCTGAGCCTTTAAAATTCACTTGAATCATGTTCTAAAGGTTTTCTTTGCAACCACAATGACTAGGAACTTTTTTTTAATGAGAACTCATATACGCTTGTAATTACTTGGCTCCAGGAGCTGGGGCTTGTTTTAGTCTCCTCTCACTAAAAACCCAAACAAACAAAAACCACACCAATATCATGAGACTTGATAAAATCATTAGAGTTGGCAGCACTGTAGTAAGCATGCAGTTTTGCTAAAGTTTAATGTTCTACTGGTGGGTACAAAACTAAAGTTGGTGACTGGTAAGTGTAAACCATTAAACCCTGATGTATATGTAGTTTCAGTGGTGCCCAAACTTATTACACAGGAGGGCCACATAAATCTAAGAACAACCTTGTATGGACCAAACAGATTCTACATATTTTAATAAGATATAAAGTCGCCTGTATTGATTTATATTTTAAGTTCAGCTTGTTTCGTATGTACAGTATTGTCTGTTTACACACCTGTGTAAACTCAAATGGTGTAAACATGATGATAAAACACTAATGAATCAGCCGTTAGTATATTGTGGTATATATGAAATGCTCTGGTGGGCTGCTTACGGACTGCGGGCCGTAGTCTATATGAAATGGTAGGGCACCCATGGTCTATATGAAATGGCAGAGTTTTCATGGATGAAACATATGGCTAGGTGATTGATAGCAGCTGATATCAGGGACATGCTTCAATTATTTTCAGTTTATTCAAATACTACAATATGGGCATTCCTTAAACTCAGATTTGTCATCACTTTTAAAGAGACCAACCTAAATTTAGAACACATCCATCTTAACTGGAAGGAAAATCTCACATTAAAGTAATGATTGGAACCCTTTGGAAAAAATTGTACTAGATCGATTCCTATAAGACACTTGTTATGCACAGTTGGGCACTTGCTTTTTTCTCACAGTAGAAGTTCACTTTGTTTCATCTCTTACTAGGTTAGATCACTTTACTAAAAAAAAAAAAAAAATTGTAATTGGTAAGTGCTGAATGACATTAATTTTTTCCCTCAGAGATCTCATTTTTATTCCAAAATGGTCAGTCTACACTATTATATTTTTAGTACTCCTCTTAGGGTATATGTCTATTGCAGCTGGGAGGTAGACAGTCATGCATAGTGCTGTTTGAGCAAGTGTGCTAAAAATAGCCAGTTAGCTGGGGTAGCACAAGCAGTGGCTCAAGCTAGCTCCCAAAGTATGTATCTAGGGAGCCTGGAGGGGATAGTACTCAGGCTAGCTCCAGCTCCTGTGCTATCCCCACTACACTGCTGTTTTGGGCATGCTAGCTCGAGCAGAGTTAGTGTATATCTGTCTACCTAAGCTGGGAATCTCACCTTCCACCTGCAGTGCAGACATACTTTTAGATTTTTCCATCTTAATTTTGTGGTTATGATTTTCAGACATCTCGTGGTGAGTTTGACTCCAGTGAATATGAAGTTCGAAGACGATATCAAGATTTCCTTTGGCTGAAGAGCAGACTTGAAGAAGCACATCCAACACTGATTGTACCTGTAGGCTTGCTAGATTTTTGTGTTGCGTTTTGTTTTTTATTTTAAATTTATTTGTAGTGAGCTTTGGAGAAGTCTCTTTCAGGGTTCTGGGGTCTACCAACCATTAAGAAGCTAATGTAGTTTGATTAATCTTTTATGTGTATGTGCAAAATTCAGAGAAAAATAAGGGCATTTCGCTTTTCCTTAAGCTACTATCCGTTCATTTCCTTTCTCTTGATTTTATATCTATTCTGATGCATTATCTATTGCTAGAATCAGATTGAAACACTGTGTTAATTTTATAGTTTTTCTGTGTAGTGAATTGTACAAGATTGTGTCTTCCGTCTCCTGGGTAGTAGAACTTTTGTAATATACGTAATATGCAAAGTTATACAATGTTTTATTTATTTATTTTTCCCCCTCAGCCATTGCCTGAAAAATTTATAATGAAAGGAATGGTGGAACGATTTAGTGATGAATTCATTGAGACTCGAAGGAAAGCATTGCATAAATTTTTGAACCGAATTGCTGAGCATCCAACTTTGACTTTTAATGAAGACTTCAAAATATTTCTTACTGCACAAGCCTGGGTAAAAAAAAAAAAAAAAATCTGATTTATAGTTATAAGAAATTATGAACTGCCTTACTAGGGGCCTGAATAGTTCAATATCTTCTTAACAACCATGGCTAGTTATAGAAGCATCATCATAGGAAGGTGCAAGGAATCCTGCAGTAGGCAGCTATTGAATAACTTGCCCATAGGAAAAATTTCTTTCTGATACCCATCAGAGTTTGTCTTACGCTCTGAAGCGTGAGGGTTAGTATCCCTTCCAAAACTCTTATTCTCACTCTTCTAATCCATGTAAATGCCCAAGATTATATAATGCATGTGATTTTAAATTATTTTTTGTTTTGATATTTCTCTCTTTTTGCCCTTATTCTTTAAAAAATAATAGTAATAATCTGTTCATTGACAATGCAGCCAATAAGCCACCATTTAATTTCTCACTGTAGCTGTGCAGAATGTATCCACTGGAAAAGAAAGAAAGAATTTTTGTCCTCCAAAGAGCATAGTTCTGAACTTAACCAAATGTTTCACTAGCAGTTTATAGAAGTGGAGGGAAATGAAATGGGGTTGAGGGGGAGAGAGGCTGCTTTCCACAGTAAGAACATAATTTTCCCCAATGGATGACCTCTCTGCACATGCTTCCCTCTGTTTTCTTTCCCAAAAGTCTGCATACTGGCTGACTCTGCTTTAAGACTGAAAGGGGAAGAGGTTTGTACTGTCTTAATCCTTCCCTTCCTAATCCCCCTGCATGCTCCCTGTTTCAGTAGAGCATGGCTAGCCTATGACACAGAATAGTTATTCTTGACTATATAGTCTTCAATCAAAATATAAAAAGGAAAATTAGTAAAGGGATGGTGGGGGAAAGAGAGTCTTTCTCAGTAAATGGCTCTAATTGCTACATATTTAATAACTTTACAATAAGATCTAGACAGCAAATGAAAACCTAAAGTAGTTTGTTTTATAAATGCCTGTGTAGTTTTATTGTTTATTTGTTTTGCTTTAATTGTAAACCATGGGTAAAAAACATTTAAAATATTTACAACAGTATGTTCTTCTTGCAGGAACTTTCATCTCACAAAAAGCAGGGCCCTGGCTTGTTTAGCAGAATGGGACAAACTGTAAGAGCTGTAGCATCCTCAGTAAGAGGAGGAGTTAAAAATCGTCCTCATATGTTTACAGATATAAATGACTATATGGAAACATTTAATCAAAAAATAAACTTGATAGACAAAATATCCCAAAGAATTTACAAGGAAGAAAGGGGTAAGTAGAAATAATGAACACAAGCTTGTTTTTATTGACTTCAGAAAGTAATATATTGAACAAGCGAATTACTGTGAAAAGTTGGTTTGCTTTCACTGTTCTGCACAAAATGCTGCTTTCTAGCAAGAGAAGTGGAGAACAAGAAACTGTTTTACTTTTTTTCCTTCAATGGCTAATCCTCGGCCTATTGGCAGGTCAGTGTGCAACTATGTGGGGATTGGGGATCCACATCTGGCAGCCTCCTTCATTGGTTTGAAGTTGTTAGGATGACTGCAGAGGTAGCACGCTTATCTCTCAAGAGAGAAGGAAAATAACTTGCTGATAACCTCACCTTTCTCTTGCTTGTTACTGAGTCATACGTGGAACTTCCTCGGACAGAATCAGCATAAATAATGTATTAATAGGGAGGGTAGTTTAACTATGCTGACAAGAAACTGAAAACTAAGAAAACCTAGAAGTTTGGCTGGTTTTTCACCATATTAATTGGAAGAACAGTATGAATGCTTTTTGTTGTGTACACATGACTGCTACTTAAAGTGAAATATAAACACATATTTCCTAATGACAATCACATTATGAATTCCAGTTGTTTGTAGATATTCAAACCCCTACAAATTCTTATATCTGTTAACCAGAATCCCTTTCGTATATAAAGTTTTTTGTATCTACAAATATAGTGTTCTGTACCTGTCAAACTGAGAAGATCTTTGTACTTATTTTGAACCTTAGTCTGTGTGTGTGTAGCCAAATACTGGAGTGTATAGAACAGGGGTTGGCAACCTATGGCACCCGTACCAAAGACGGCACGTGAGCCAATTTTTAATGGCATGCTGCTGCCTGCCAGATCCCAGGCGCTGGCCCCACTCAGCCTGCTGCCAAACCCAGGCTGGCAGCGGGCTGAGTGGGGCCGGTGGCTGGGACCCCAGCAGGCAGCAGCATGCCATTAAAAATCCTACCCGTCCCAGGCTGCTCTTCTCCGCCCTGTCCCCCGCGGGGGCAGGGTGAAGAAGTTTTTGTCCTGCCGGCTACTGCTGCAGGGCAGGCAAGCTCCCCCCTCCCCTGCCTCTTCCCCCAGCGTGCTGGGTTCCTGCCCCTCCTCCTTTCCCTCCCTGCCGCCGATCAGCTGATGGCCCTTACGAGGGATGGGGAGAAGCCGAGCGCACTGCTGCTCCGGGGAGGACGCGGAGAAGAGGTGGGGACAGGGCCTTGGGGACGGAGGTGGGATCAGGGCATATCCCCTACAGAACCCTGCTGTGAGCCGCTCTGGGCAAGGGGCTGGGAGCACCTCCAGCCCTCTGCTTGGACCCCTGCACCCCATATACACTCCAGCCTCCTGCACAGACCCCTGTCCCCCCCACAACCCCTGCCCTGACTCTTGCACCCCCCACATTCCCACCTCCCCCCGAGCATCAAACAGAAACTCCTGCATCCTCCCCGCCCCCCCACACACACATTCCCTCCTGCACCCCTTGCACCAAATGGGAGGTGACCCAGGTAAGCACTCCACACCTAAACCTCTTGTCCCAACCCTGAGCCCACTCCCTCATTCTAGCTCCTGGCCAGACCCTACACCCCAACCCCTAGCCTGTTCCTTCACCCCCACCCTCAGCTCAGTGCACTCCCATCCTCAGCGCAGTGCAGAGAGAGAGGAAGAGAATGGGCTAGAACCAGGGAGAAGGTAGGTACCCACTCTATGTGTGCAGGGCTGGGATCCCAGGCCGACGGCCAGGACCCTGGCTGGCAGGAGCCGGCGGATGGAATCCCAGACTGGCGGCGGGCTGAGCGGCAGCGGGCTGAACCGCTCAGCCCACTGCTGGTCTGGGGTCCTAGCCGCTGGCCCTGCTCAGCCCACTGCCGATCTGAGGTTCTGGCCGCCAGCCCCTTCCTACCTGGGATCCCGGATGCAGGCCCCGCTCAGCCTGCTGCTGGCCTAGGTGAACGGAACCCCAGGCTGGCAGTGAGCTGAGCGGGCTGGTGGTGTAAGATCAGCATTTTAATTTAATTTTAAATGAAGCTTCTTAAACATTTTGAAAACCTTGTTTACTTTACATATAACAATAGTTTAGTTACATAATATATAGACTTATAGAGAGAGACCTTCTAAAAAACGTTAAAATGTATTACTGACACGCGAAACCTTAAATTAAAGTGAATAAATGAAGACTTGGCACACCACTTCTGAAAGGTTGCCGACCCCTGGTATAGAATCAACAAAGAAATGTTGAGAAGTTAAGGAAGGGATCCCTGATGACTATCAAAGGATGTTTGTTACTGTAGATATGTGTTGTGATTAAGAATATGGTGTAATTGATGAAGGGTGCTTACAATCTAAATATGTTCTGCGATTAATAAGGAATATTTGCTGCAGATTTTTGTGATTTATGAATGATCCATTGAAATATAATTGTAACTCATTAGGAATTGCTTATTGTCACCAGATGTTAGTAATATGACTGGGTTAGAAATTCCTTTAGCTTATCAGTCATGTAACATGACATAGTAAATAATTAGGCAAATAAAAATATCAAAAACTGAACACAATGGAATAAGTTATGGGAAAGTTGCTTTTCCTTCCAACCACAAAGGAATTTTGTTTGCCCTAAATCAGTATGTAAGTAATGAATATTGGGAAGTTAATTGGAAGTGAACAAGCTCCCAACTCTTCACCAGTTAGGTTTGGTAAAGTATACTTTTCTTTCTGTATTCTGTAAAGTGTTGTTATAAGTACTGATTGATTGATTGTCTTACTTAGCCAACCCAGTTGAAGTTTTATTTATTTGACATGCCTTCTTAAATCTGAACATGTAACACTATCACATCCATTCTTTTGGTTGATTCTACATCTTTATTTGGTGTCACGTGAAATTTATTTTAAAAAATTTTAAAGAATTAAAGAATTTTAAAAAAAATTACCTTTCTTGTTGGTCATAACATCTGTCAGATGGGTTTGTTTGAACTTCATGCTCTTGTTCAAATTTTCCTTGATTTTCAAGAAAAAAGCTTCTTCTGAATGAAACAACATACATTCTTGAATTGTTAAATTATATACTTTCTGAGCTTGAATCTGATCTCATGCTGATCCTGTGTTTTAAAAAACCCACTGGTCAATACTTTAGGGTTTTCTCTTGTATGTAAAAATACTTTGAAATGCTGCACTGTGTTCCATAATAACCAAGGCTTTGTTTCCTTTAGCTTACTCTGTCAGTCCAGATCTCTGCATGTCCTGACTAAATTGGGTGTTCCTTGCATAAAGGAAATACATATTGATCAAAGGGATTTTTTTTTGTCTTAGCAGTTTATTCCACTAGGAGTAGTTGGTATATAGTGAGGAGAAGTTCCTGGGTATACATTTAAAGCACCAGCACCAAAATACTGGTGGTAAAGCCTCAGAGTTTTATTCGCTTTCAAGTGCTGCCAGATGTTGCTTATGTCTAGCCTTTCCCAACAGTAATCTGCAGAACGCTTGTCATATGCAAAGCTGATTTTGTCTCAGCAGTGAACCATTTGTCAATCAGTGATGCTTCCTGCTAGTTGTAACCCAATCTGGGATTTTCCATTAAGTTTCCAGAGGCTTTTTAGACCAACTAAACTCAAAACAAGCATCCCTCTCTGTATACGCTACTTCATGTGTCTTTTTGTTGGATGTTTCTTCAGTATAAAGTCAGCTGTGACCAAGTTGTAGAGGGCAGAAAAAGTGGAGGGACTGTGAAAACCTCAACAGTCAGAATTAAATTAGAAAGACACATTAGAGCAGTGTGGACTTGATCCAACATCATAGCCTCTTCAATTTACCTTGGCCCATAACACATGAACATTGCTAATGTGAACACACAGTATAGGGCCATATTCTGCCTTGCTCATCTTTAGTGCCTTATTGAAATTAATGAGACTACTCCAGAGTAAAGGTCTATAAAAGTGGCAGAATCTGGACCTTACTTTTTCTGAGAGAATACTGTGGCCACACTTACAAAGTTTTATTGAGCTACAGAGCTAATGATTTGTTTTCTGAAGAGATTTCCTGTACTTAAAAAGAGAAATACTTCTAGAGTGGTAGTAATAAAGCAGTAGTCCAGAACTGGAATGAACTTCAGCGCACACACTGAACCTATTGTGCATATACAGCTATTTCAAAAATCATTTTTCACTGATTGATCGATTTTTAGCAATATTTTGGTAATAGCTTAATGAGTAAAAGTTTGAGATGTTTCCATTGACCAAAAATAACAACAACAACAAAAAAGAAGAAAGCTTTTTTCCTGTAACAACTTCTTTTTGAGGATCATTTGGCCAGATTTTGAAACTAGCCTCAGGTTCTGTGCTTTGCATCTATCATTGACTTGAGTACTAATATGCACTAATCTTCTTATTAAGGGTATTATTGTGAAATGAAGGAATATGGTCCAATCCATACTCTTTGGTGTGCATCAGAAGACGATATAGTAGATTCGTTAAAAGGTGTTGCCAGCTGCATTGACAAGTGCTGCAAAGCTACTGAGAATAGGATGGCAGGACTATCAGAAAATTTGCTGCCTGTTCTACATGAATATGTTCTCTACAGTGAAATATTAACGGTAAGACCATAAGGGTTGCTTACACCAGTGTATCGAGTGACCTTTGAAGAGAGAATCTGCTTTATATGTAATTGATTTTGCAGTCACCGCATCAACTCTTTGAGGGCTACAGTTTATCTTTCTGCTGCTAATTGAGAACATAACAAATGAGTTACAGAGTGAAAAAAGCTTTTTTTTTTTTTTTTTTAAACAAGAATAATTTTCTGTAGGATGGCTGCCCTCTTGCACCAAATCTTTTTTTTTTTTTTCCCCTCCTCTTGGCTCCCCTATTAATCAGGTAAGATGTGTCCAGTCTCGAAGAGATGATTTCTTTCACTGTGGCCACTCCTCTCCAGTTTCCTCCTGCAGCTAGCTCCACATGACAGCAACACTAATGGTTGAGGGGGTTGTGTGTCCTTTCCCTGGAAATTGTCGCACCTTAGGAAAGGCTTACATGCTAGTGGAGAAAATAGTTGTCCTTTACCGTAGAAGGGTTCAAGGAACTACAACTCATGATGAAGATGAATGCAGAAGAACTGTCTTCACTCTGTCAAAATATTGACTCATCTAGGAATGGAGACTGATATACAAAGTAAGGCAAGGTTTTTCCCTCCTTTGAGATCTTTCTAAACCTTAAGATCCTGACTTTCCTTTTCCAGAATAGCAATGAACTTCTTTAATAGATATGCATCTGCCATATGGACATGCTGATGTTATGCCAGGGCCTAGTACTGTGCATTCTGTTCCATTCAAGGCCCTTCTAACAGTTTCTCTTACAGATTCTCATTGGTGAGAGACAACTAGGAAAACCTTTACTTTGTCGTGGCGAATAAGAACTCATAATACACATATTAGTACTGAAATTATTAGTTTTACCTTGGAATTAGAGTAGATATTTGTTATAATGGCCGACAAACAGAGAATTTCTAATAGTTTCTCCTGTAGTTTTGTATAGGATAAAAGAGGAAGTAAAAGGGAAAAAAATACACAAAAGAATATTAACCCATTTCTTGTTTCAGTTTTACTCTTATAACCTTATTTTATATTTATAGTCAGACAGGCGATACTTTAAGGTACTGAATGGTAAGTTTTAAGTATGTACTATAGTTGTATTACTTATAATTGACCAAAAACTGTTGCTAAAAATTCTGTTTAATGTCTGTTTGAAAAGATAATCTTTAAAAAGATATCTTATTGAAAATGATTTATCAATGTGTACTAGTCAGAGTGGCAGTGTATTTCCTCTTCAACATTACCGTTTTGGCAACTAGCATAATGTAAAATAAACTTCTAACTAGGACTGGTTATGCCCTATACTGTTCAACATGAACTGTACTAGATATGTTTCAGAGTAGCAGCCGTGTTAGTCTGTATTCGCAAAAAGAAAAGGAGTACTTGTGGCACCTTAGAGACTAACAAATTTATTAGAGCATAAGCTTTCGTGAGCTACAGCTCACTTCATCGGATGCATTTGGTGGAAAAAACAGAGGAGAGATTTATATACACACACACGAAACCCATTGTTTCATGTTCTCTGTGTGTGTGTATATAAATCTCTCCTCTGTTTTTTCCACCAAATGCATCCGATGAAGTGAGCTGTAGCTCACGAAAGCTTATGCTCTAATAAATTTGTTAGTCTCTAAGGTGCCACAAGTACTCCTTTTCTTTGTACTAGATATGAATACTGTAAATCTCTAGGCATACCTAAATTAAAGAGTAGTTGGGACAAAGTAAAATACAAGATTATCAAAGAGTTTTTGAATTTATATTTACATACTATCTTTCTTCTGAGTCCTCTTAAAAAGACATAAGCTTCACAATAGTTCTGAGAGAGAGCAGTTTAATTTCAGTTTTACAGATGGGAAACTGAGACACAGACTGTTTCACTGATTGACTTGATGTCACAGAGCAAATCCACAGCAGTTTGGAATATAACTTGTTATAATTACTGGTCCTGTAGTCTGACAATATTCCCTGCCTTTTTATGTTAGTTTTTTGCCATTCTACTAAGAACCAAATCTACTGAATTAGCCTTAACTTTAAATAAAAGTGGGCTTGCTAACATTGATAGATTTAGTTGATTATTTTCAGATAAAGAATTTTGATAATCTTCCTCTTCCTTTGCCACCAAACTGTGGTACATACATACATAAATAGCAGACTTGCATTGATATTTCCTACAGTATCTGTTATATAATTTTGGTTGAGTCCTATCTCTCATGCTATTGCTTTTATTCAAATAAAGTACTTCCAGTATTGGGACTTCTCTAAATCATGTTTCTTGTAAAGGATTAAAATAATATGACTATTTCATAGACTGATTTACTGTATAATTCTTTATAATTTATAGCTACATATCCTGACAGACTATCGTAACATTGGGTTTGGTAGGATTGCTAACAGTTTTTCAGTTTTTTTTTTTAAATGGAGGTAATAAAAACAAATCTACAATAGATGCTTTAAAGTTATCTAAGTAAAACCTTTTAAATCTGAGAATTCTATTGAAGGCATAATCTCTAAAGTGTTAAGTACTCTTGATTGCAAGATGTCGTTAAACAGATTATTACAATTAAATACAATCTATTTCATACTAATGTTTTAAAGGGTGTCTTGAAAAGAAGAGACCAAATTCAGGCAGAGCTTGATTCCAAAGTTGATGCTTTATCCAATAAAAAGGCAGAAAAGGATCTGGTAAGTATGTAAATCTTCCTGAATGTTAAATTGTATCACTAAGGACCCTGTTCTGACTAAAAATTAGGAGTTCCCCTGACAAAAATAAGCCCTGAAAAGCCATGGTTTGGGGCTGCACGTTTCCTGACCGATTCTAAAAAAAAAGTTTGTTCATGCAGTGCACAGAAATAAGAATTGATACAGCTGCGGAAGTGCCCTAGAAGAGGTAGTTAGGATGGTCAAACCTGTTCCTTGTTTATGCATTTTTTTTTTTTTAAATGTGCATTGTTTGTTTTTGTTTTGGAGGGATCATGCCCTTCTGGTGAAGCTAATTGAGCTCTTGTCACCAGAACTGGTGGGGCATCTCCATGCTTGTTGCTTCTCCCTAACAAGGAGCCAGAGTTTGACATTTGGCAATAAAGCTGTAAGTTAGCGACTTTATCATTGTAAGATTGCCATTTATTCCTTTAGACTTCCACATTTTAGTGCCCATCTGTTTACCTTGTGAGCCTGGCCAAGTGTCACCCAGCAGCTTCTAGTTACCTTTGTCTGCAGCAGCATCAGTGTTACAATAGTTCGTGTTTATCACTTTTAAGGAATGACCTTAAAAATGTACTTTTGGTCTTATTTCCTTGATAGGTTTTCATTTTGTTTTAAACAATATTTGTAGGCATTTCAAAAGCACTTGACATCAACCTAACTGCTCCCATTGAAATAATTGGTAAGAGTCCTTGTTGACTTCAGTGGAATCAGAGTTAGGTCAATACTGAGTGCTTTTGAAAAGCCCATCCTATGGCTTTAATGGGAAAATGTCTGTCTTAAATAGTTTCTAAAAAAATGACTCCTCCTTTGACACTTGATAAGATTGTGAAAGCTTGATCAGCTTTCTTATGTTTGTAGTTGGTAATAAATTTGAGGGTGCAATTGATTTAAGTACCTGATTTGGTGAGACAGTCAAATACCTAGGTGTGTAAATAACAGCTTGTGCAAAACTGTAGGTGCAAACCAGAGGCCTGTTTAAGGCCAGACTGAAAACCAGGCCCGCTGTGTCATATACTAAACTGATGCAGTGCCATTTTGCATATTGCAAACAAGAACAATCCTATTATGTAAAAATCAGCTGATAGATTTATGCTTTGAGAGAGAATTGTGATTGAAAACTTAATTACTTTCAATTCAAGAATCATTTACCAACCCAGATAGCTATTTAATTGTAGTGCAAAGTTAGTCTAGAAATTTTATTTTCAAGCCACTCTTGTATTCTACATAAAAAAAAGCATAAAATCCTAATCCTTGGTTTCAAAACAGTCAGTCAGATGACATGAGCATTTCTTCTATGAGTATCAAGACTGAACGATTGGGTTGCTCCTCCTGCAGGGTAGTGACAATGGGTAGTAGATAGCTGTCAAACAAGGGGGAAAACAGTGTCCAAGCTCCTGCTACTGTTTGCCACTTTAATATAAATAACTTAATTTTGGTTCCAGCAATGAACCTCAGGTTTTATATTTTTAATCTAATTTCTGGTATACTTTGAGATTTTGCTCCTTTTGCTGCACTGCCTCAGAATACATGAGCAGCTGCATTGCAGGGCAGACAAGATGGCTGACCCAGATTTAGCTTATTTCTTCACTGAGGACACGTCTAGCAATCTGTCTCCATGGGTTTTCTAGATGGCTCTTGTTATGGCTCTGTTTATTTTGGTAGTTGCTTTTCTAGTAGACTCTGCAGCTATGGAGACCTTGCTTAGGCTATGTGCAGTCAAGAAGATGGGGGAGTAAGTGTTAAATTGCTTATTGACTTGCAGCTCTGTGCCGCCTTCCTCTACATAATCCAGGTTTTTAGAATTGCCAGGAAATTAGCAGGCAAGCCAAACTATTTTTAATGTCCAAATGATCAACCAGTGATCCTGATAGAAATTACTATTGTGTAAAGGATATGAGTATTGCTAATTTATATGAGCAAACAGTAGGTAGAAAAGGTAGAAGGATTGCAATAAAAGGGTAATACAGTTTGTTCTTTGCAGTGAAGGGTGACTAGCAAGAACAAGCTAGTGCAGAAGGGGGATGTACTGGAGCTTATTATGTCTTACTGAAAGGAAAAATGATGTGATAAACAGAAGCCTATCTGAAGTACTTGTATGGTGCCCTTTCCAATTTGACATATGGGGAACCAAGGCACAGTGAGACTAAGTGACTCACTGGAGCCCGGGACTAAGGCTGAAGCCCGAGCCCCACTGCCCAAGGCTGAAGCCAAAGCCCAAGCAACATAGCTTTACGGGGCCTCCTGTGGTGTGGGGCCTGGGCAATTACCCTGCTAGCCAGCTCTGCCTGGGTCCCCATCAGGAGCCCCAACCCCTGAGCAATCTCACTGTTCCCAGCAGGAGTTCAGTTAACTCACAGGATCACTTTTGAGTTCAATTCCCTCTAGTGTAGTCCCTGGTGGTGCTCCCTAGGTCTGAGCTGGGATCAGCCTTATGTGTCCCCTTGCCTATATGAAGCTTTCAATGTCTATTTGCCACCCTCCCCTCCCCAAACATGACAGAAGGAAAAGGGGAAGCTAACTACAATCCCAGGCAGGGCTCCCCTTGCTACTGGATCACATTAGCAGTCCCTAGCAGCCTCTCCGGCACCTGGGCAAACTTCCTCTTCCATCTTTTTAAGCTCCCCTTCTCCAAGTGGAGCTTGTTCTGCAAGTGCACCTAAGTGGAGCATCAGCAGACACGGCACTGGGAAGACTTGCGAGCTGCCAGAGCACCTGAAGTGGGTGGAGGAAGAGAGCTGATCTGGGTTCCTTACCTAGGACCCATATCAGACTGCTACTAGTTGGGCTACATGGCTAAGTGCAGTAGCTGGCAGCAGGACAAGGCTGTTATTCCAAATTGGAGGGCTGGGTGCTGGATGTGTGGGATGGTTGCTGGAAAAGAAAAAGCCTATCTCCGGTACTGTCTGTCTCACCCACCCCCCACATCAGAGTTGAGGGATCTGCAGCCCCATGTGATGCAATGCAGGGGAGTTGGGCTTCTGGGGGCAGAAGCTTTGTTGGGGGGGGCCAGCCCCTACCCCTTGTGGTTCCCCGAGAGGGGACATGTGAAAGCAATTGAAAGTGAGGAGATGCCAGATTTATAGTTGCCAATGCTTCTTTAATTCTACCCCACTGTATGGCTGCATTATGATACTGTTTGCTTACATGATTTTTCCTACAGGACCCATGCCTCAGTCAGTGCACAGGATGGACATGCAAGGGGGCAAAATTAAGGTTGCGCTGGAAACTGTAATTCTGTCATTTCCTAACCTTTTGAGTGCTTGACTTTGCAACCTAAATAATGTTTTCATGTAATTTCTTTGCATGAAATACTGTACAGTATAAACAGTATATAAAAAATAATACTAAAAAGTTACAATATTTATGTCTACACAGCAAAGATTTGACACAAGTGGTTTCTGTTAGAGGTCTTATCATATGTTTAATGTAATGATGAACTGGGAGAAGTCTCATGTTCAAACTATTCTGACATTTGAAATGTGTATTTTTTGTATTCCCCATTTGATTTCTTGACAGTGAACTAAACATAATGAAATATTACTATCTGGTGTCGTTTGATACCTATGATATCATATTCTGGAATGAGGTACATATGTTTTTTATTATGTAGTTTGTAACTGAACTCTAGCCTCTCTGGAGGCTTTTGAGACAACACATATATTTGGTTTTCATGAAGTAAGAATTTATTTTACTTGTATCTTTTACTGTCCTCATTTTGCTGCCACTGTGTCTATTCATCTGTCTTTGATCTGCTCTGTACTTCCTTTCTCTTGTCTTCCCTCCTTAGTATACATAGCAAATGTATATGCCATTAAAAATATAGAGGAATGTAAAAAAAAAAAAGAAGATCCTAGCATGCTCAGTGACTGGAGTAGTTGCATGAACTTCTGCTTAGTGCAATTGCTTGGATACAGCAAAGTCTACAATTACTAGACTGTTACGTGATCCCTACTATATTTGAATGAACAAGCCTGGATGAAAACTATTTCGAAACTAGAGGCGCTGCTGATTAAGAACCTAGTCCAAGATCATTAAAGTAAACTGAAAGACTTGCTGGTTTAGTGAACTTTGGATCAGGCCTTAAGGCCTAAGTTTAGGAAGCTGTTTATTAGAGCTGTATGGCGAAAGCTAAGTTCATTTTGTGGAAGACTTCACTATTTTGAAATTTTGGTTTCATTCTGATTTGCAGCAAACCCCCCACCTTTGTGAAAATGAATGGTGGGAAGCCCTGGGTGTCCAGACTCTGAGCAGTCCACCTAGCAGGCTTTTTTTTCCAAAAGCCAAGGATTTTGGAAGCCCTGTGGTCAAAAATTTTGCTGACAATGAGTGGCATGAACTCTAATCCAATTAGAAAAACATTTCTGCCATACATGTCGAATCACAAATTGCCGTTAGTGCTGGTAAAAGGTTTGTGCAAAATCTTTATATGAGTTGTTAAATTGTTCTTTGTCACTGAATGGTTTAAAAAATAAGAGGTTATAAAGGGTACAAAATATTTTGAGGTCAATACAGCTGTTACTGCTGAGGCTTTCTGATTTCATTCAAATAGAGTTGAGTCACAAAGTGAACTTCATGACATTAAGGTTTTCTGTTTGAGTAAATCAAGAACACAGACTCATTGTATTTAACCCTGTCTTTCTGCATAACAATATGGGATTTGACATATAGCTAAAAAAAGCCAATAGTGTAGAATATTGCTGCCCCGGCTGTGTTTTCATACAAGAGAGAACTGAATTCATCTTAAGTGAGGGATTTAACACAAGGTTTATTGTGAGAACTGTTTAAAAAAATCTGGAAAATAAATCTAAAATGCTGAAATTGCGGTTATAAATCTTGTTGGAACAAATGAATTAGCTTTTGCTGCAACTGTTCTGTGGTTTATATCCCACTGATGGACTGATGCCAAAAAGACATGGCCTGAAATCTAAAGAGGCTAGAAAGAGTCAGGTCAGATGATAGACCTCTCAGTGATGTTATGAAGCCAGCTGAGGAAGTGCATCAGATGTTTTTGACAGTTCCACTGAAATAATCATAATTTCTTAATTTTATCACTTATGTTATGGAGTCTTACGCTATTTGATTTTAGTGTGTTATGTAAATATGCTTATTAAAAGTACTGCAGGTAAAGTATTGTATTTATTATATTTTTTTAATTAGCCAGTAAACGGTCTAGATTTCTAAAGCCTAATTTTCAAGCATCTATATTTTGTTCAATACACAGAATAAAGATTTCTTTATCTGTAATCTTTGCTAAACATATTAAACTTCTTTAAATGAATACATTTTAAAGCTAAGAAAGCATGTAACCCTTAAGGTAACTCATTTAAAAGACAATTGTTTTAAAGCAGAAATATTCTGGTGGCTACTTCTGTTAACTTTCTGTGTTTCTTAGCTGAGAATTCAGAGTTACAGTAGAATATTTTGTTTCCCATTAGTATATTACCATTAGTATATTACTGTTAAAGGTAGCTGGGCCCTAGAGGGTTTCTAGACTCAACTTTTTATATCTTTCAACAGTAGCTATTTGGATTTTATTGTCCATTTCTTTTCCTCTGTAATGTGTGAGATTCAGATTTTTGCACTCCCCTTTTATTTGTTCATTGGATGATTGGTTCTGTGGTATCTTCATGATAGACTGTAGTTTTAGACCAGCTTTGTCTTGTCCTCATTCCTTTTGCTTAGCAACTGATTCAGCACCTTCAAAATACTGTATTTTTTAAACCAGAAACATTGCATTATTTATTTATTTTTGCAATGCTTTTGTCAAATGGATTATTCCTCCTTCACAAACTAGATTTTTAGTGTCACACGTTACCAAACATGATACAATTTACTGAAATCAAAGTTTCATAAGGTAGAAAAACGGTATTGCTCTGGTATACTTCCTTATATGTCAGTTCATAATTAGTGAATTGTACGTTGTAGGGAACATAGCAATACATCACCTATCTCAAGTTTGTTATTTAGTAGTTAACTCTGCATGCTTAGTTTTGAGGTGGGAAATAAGGGGGAAATCAGATATCCTTCAGTATTATGCCTCTTCTAGCTTTTGCTATATTTTACAATATTTTGCAGATTCTAAGCTTTCACTTTAAAATGAATTAATTTTCTGCCATTCTGCTACAGAGATTCAGGTATCACAACGTGATCCTGTGTTGCTGTTTTCCAAACATAGTTTTACAAAAAAATTGTCTTCAGCCAAATAGCAGTAGCAAAGCTATGAACATACCTCCACCCTGTTCAGTTCCGCTGAGGTAATTAATTTGGACCATTTAAATGCTAATGTTAACCACAGGCAATATTGTAGGGGTTTTCCTTTTTTAAAAAAAAAGGGGGGGGGGAATTGAAAGCAAAACTATGAATGCAACATTTAAGGATGCACAGTTCAAATTAAGTCATGGGTCCAGGATGTCACTCATGACATGTGAAAGCTAAGGTTCCTACAATGTTCCCCAAATTGCACGATATGTCTGTCTTATTTGGTAGCCATATAGTTAAATATACAAACAATAATATAATAAATCATGTGCTTACAAAAATGGGGAGAAAATTGTTTCATATGTGCAGTGTGCCTGTGAACCTTGCTGTAGCAACGCTAATTTTAGCACTTTTAGCACAGAGTATTTTGGTTTGTTTTTTGTAAATCTAATTGTGCTGTCTTTCTATTCGCATTAATGTAGGTTTTGTTTTTAATTTGATAAATTATGAGTAGAGTTTCAGTTTATACTCTCACATCTTTCTAATATTGCAATATGACAAATGCTATAATACTCTCCTCTCTCACCCTCCACCCCTCCCCAGAAATCTCTTGCAGTAGTCACTGAGGAAAAAAAAAAGAGTGCTATAGCTATACATTATGTCTGTTGTTTAAAGCCCTGATTCTTATGGATGTATTTAAGCAATCTCATTCTGAGTCTCATTGATTGCTCATGTGTGTAAGTGTTTACAGGATCAGGTCCTTGAGTACGTGAGTACTGCTGTTAAGTCTTGTCATAACCATACAGCTAAGTGTAGCCCAAAGTTCCTCCTTACCTATAAGGGGTTAAGAAACTCAAATAACCTGGTTGGCACCTGACCAAAAGGACTAATGGGGTAAAAAGATACTTTCAAATCTTGCGAGGGGGAGGCTTCATTTTGGTGTGTTCTCTTGGGAAGCAGAGAAGCATCAGGTCAGAAAACTCCTTCTATAAACCATCCTAAAAGTCTCTCATATTACAAAAAATGTAAGTAAAGCCAGGCAAGGCGTGTTAGATTATCTTTTGTTTTGCTTGTGAATTTTCCTTTGCTGGAGGGAGGTTTATTCCTGTTTTTTGTAACTTTGAAACTAAGTCTAGAGGAAGTTCTGCTGTGTTTTTGAATCTTTTGTTACCCTGTAAAGTTATTTTCCATCCTGATTTTACAGAGGTGATTTTTACCTTTTTAAAAAAATAAAGTCCATCTTTTAAGAACCTGACTGATTGATTCTCTATTGTCCTAAGACCCAAGGGTTTGGATCTGTGATCACTTTGTAACCAACTGGTTAGGATGATATTCTCAAGCCTCCCCAGGAAAGGGGGTGTATGGACTTGGGGGGATATTTTGGGGGAATAGGAACTTCAGGTGGTCCTTTCCCTGATTCTTTGTTAAATCACTTGGTGGTTGCAGTGCACCCTCCAAGGGCAAAGAATTTGTGCCTTGGAGAAGTTTTAACCTAAGCTGGTAGAAATAAGCTTAGGGGATCTTTCATGTGGGTCCCCACATCTGTACCCTAGAGTTCAGAATGGGGAGGGAACCCTGACAGGTCTACTACTTCAGTGCCTAAATATTGGGAGTTTTATATTTGTTTAGAGAACTCCTGACATGTCTGATCTTTTCTTTTCTTTTTTTGTGGATGTAATTTTTACATTTTTAATTCAACTTTACAGAGAACCATTTTTAGGAAGAACATAAGTCTTTTATAATTAAATTTAATTGTGATAGGTGAATTGTTTTAAGTGTTCCATCATTCTCTCACTTCACTTTTTCACTTTGTTGTATAATGTCTGTATTTGTTTGTTTACTACTGTGGTATTTGATTCAGCTATACATAAGAACGTAAGAATGGTCATACTGGGTCAGACCAAAGGTCCATCCAGCCCAGAATCCTGTCTACCGACAGTGGCCAATGCCAGGTGCCCCAGAGGTAGTGGGCACCTAACAGGTAATGATCAAGTGATCTCTCTCCAGCCATCCATCTCCACTCTCTGACAAACAGAGGCTAGGGACACAATTCCTTGTCCATCCTGGCTAATAGCCATTAATGGACTTAACATCAATGAATTTATCTAGTTCTCTTTTTAAACCCTGTTATATTCCTAGCCTTCACAAGGACTCAGGCAAGGAGTTCTACAGGTTGACTGTGAGCTGAGTGAAGAAGAACTTCCTTTTATTAGTTTTAAACCTGCTACCCATTAATTTCATTTGGTGGCCCCTAGTTCTTAATATTATGGGAACAAGTAAATAACTTTTCCTTACTCACTTTCTCCATACCATTCATGATTTTATATACCTCTATCATATCCCCCCTTAGTTTCCTCTTTTCCAAGCTGAAAGTCCGAGCCTCTTCTATCTCTCCTCATATGGGACCCGTTCCAAACCGCTAATCATTTTAGATGCCCTTTTCTGAATCTTTTCTAATGCCAGTATATTTTTTTGAGATGAGGGGACCACATCTGTACGCAGTATTGAAGATGTGGGCGTACCGTGAATTTATATAAGGGCAATAAGATATTCTCCGTCTTATTCTCTATCCCTTTTTTAATGATTCCTAACATCCCGTTTGCTTTTTTGACTGCCACTGCACGCTGCGTAGACGTCTTCAGAGAACTATCCATGAAGACTCCAAGATCTTTCTCCTGATTAGTCGTAGCTAAATTAGCCCCCATCATATTGTATGTATAGTTGGGGTTATTTTTTCTAATGTGCATTACTTTACATTTATCCACATTAAATTTCATTTGCCATTTTGTTGCCCGGTCACTTAGTTTTATAAGATCTTTTTGAAGTTCTTCACAGTCTGCTTTGGTCTTAACTATCTTGAGCAGTTTAGTATCATCTGCAAACTTTGCCACTTCACTGTTTATCCCTTTCTCCAGATCATTTATGAATAAGGTGAATAGGATTGATACTAGGACTGACCCTTGGGGAACACCCCTCTTCATTCTGAAAATTTACCATTTATTCCTACCCTTTGTTCCCTGTCTTTTAACCAGTTCTCAATCCATGAAAGGATCTTCCCTCTTATCCCATGACCACTTAATTTACATAAGAGCCTTCGGTGAGGGACCTTGTCAAAGGCTTTCTGGAAATCTAAGTACACTATGTCCACTGGATCCCCCTTGTCCACATGTTTGTTGACCCCCTCAAAGAACTCTAATAGATTAGTAAGACATGATCTCCCTTTACAGAAACCATGTTGACTTTTGCGCAACAATTTATGTTCTTCTATGTGTCTGACAATTTTATTCTTTATTATTGTTTCATCTAATTTGCCTGGTACTGACGTTAGACTTACCGGTCTATAATTGCCAGGATCACCTCTAGAGCTATTCTTAAATATTGGCGTTACATTAGCTATTTTCCAGTCACTGGGTACAGTAGCTGATTTTAAAGGACAAGTTACAAACCATAGTTAATAGTTCTGCAATTTCACATTTGAGTTCTTTCAGAACTCTTGGGTGAATATCATCTGGTCCTGGTGACTTGTTACTTTTAAGTTTCTCAATTAATTCCAAAACCTCCTCTAGTGACGCTTCAATCTGTGACAATTCCTCAGATTTGTCACCTACAAAAGATGGCTCAGGTTTGGGAATCTCCCTAACATCCTTAGCTGTGAAGACTGAAGCAAAGAATTCATTTAGTTTCTTTGCAATGACTTTATAGTCTTTAAGTGCTCCTTTTGTATCTCGATCGTCCAGGGGCCCCACTGGTTGTTTAGCAGGCTTCCTGCTTCTGATATACTTTAAAAACATTTTGTTATTACCTTTTGAGTTTTTCGCTAGCTGTTCTTCAAACTTCTTTTTGGCTTTTCCTATTACATTTTTACATTTAATTTGGCAGTGTTTATGCTTCTTTCTATTTACCTCACTAGGATTTGACTTCCACTTTTTAAAAGATGTCTTTTTAATCTTTCACTGCTTCTTTTACATGGTTGTTAAGCCACGGTGACTCTTTTTTAGTTCTTTTACTGTGTTTTTTTAATTTGGGGTATATATTTAAGTTGAGTCTTTATTATAGTGTCTTTGAAAAGTGTCCATGCTGTTTGCAGGGATTTCACTCTAGTCTCTGTACCTTTTAATTTCTGTTTAACCGCCTCATTTTTGCATAGTTCCCCTTTCTGAAATTAAATGCCACAGAGTTGGGCTGTTGAGGTGTTCTTCCCACCACAGGAATATTAAATGTTGTTATATTATGGTCACTATTTCCAAGTGGTCCTGTTATAGTTACCTCTTGGACCAGATCCTGCGCTCCACTCAGGACTAGATCGAGAGTTGCCTCTCCCCCTGTGGGTTCCTGTATCAGCTGCTCCAAGAAGCAGTCATTTAAAGTATCAAGAAATTTTGTGTCTGCATTTCGTCCTGAGGTGACATGTACCCAGTCAGTATGGGGATAATTGAAATCCCCCACTATTAATGAGTTTTTTATTTTGATAGCCTTTCTAATCTCCCTTAACATTTCATCGTCACTATCACTGTCCTGGTCATGTGGTTGATAATAGAACCCTACTGTTATATTCTTATTAGAGCATGGAATTACTATCCACAGAGATTCTATGGAGCATGTGGATTCATTTGATTTTTATTTCATTTGATTCTACATTTTCTTTCACTTATAGTGCCACTCCCCCCTGCCTGGCACAACCTGTTCTGTCCTTCCGATATATTTTGTACCCCGGAATGATTGTGTCCCATTGATTGTCCCCACTCCACCAGGTTTCTGTGATGCCTATTATATCAATATCCTCCTTTAACACAAGGCACTCTAGTTCACCCATCTTATTATTTAGACTTCTAGCATTTGTGTACAAGCACTTTAAAAACTTGTCACTGTTTATTTGTCTGCCCTTTTCCGATGTGTCAGATTCTTTATATGAATGTTTCTAGTCTGATCTGGCCCATACTTTATCCTCTTCCATCCGCTGCTCCTCACTAAAACCTAGAGAATCTCCATCAATAGACTCTCCTCTAAGAGAAGTCTCTGTCCGATCTACGTGCGCATAGCATAATATGACTGGATCCCATCCTGTGCTCAGTTGCACTACATGTACCTTTGTTGGTGTTTTGAATTTTTTCATTGCATGAAAAAACACATTGATGCAACATTGCATTGCAACAAAATATAGGATTCAGGGGGGTACTGTTCTGATAGGAGAACAGAGCTTTAGGAACAGTCTGAAAAATATGTTAAGATTTTAGGCCCTGAAAGACTTGCATTATTTTAAAAAACCTCTAATTCACAAGAGAGGGCATGTAACCCCCACTGTTGGTTGGGAACTTGGTGTCCTCCAGAATCCTAGTTTATTTGTAGAATTTACAGATGTTGGCAGTTGTCCCTGTCATGCCCTCTAACGTAACTCAGCCTTGTTCTGGAGAGATGACCTCAGTCTTCATACCTATGTAAGTCCTGGCCTCTTTCCTGGAATTGCCAACAAATGTGCTAATTAGTATACCTCGTTACTTCGTGAGGAGTTAGTTTGGCCTGAACTGACACCAGAAATTTACTTAACCTAGACCATCAAATAACCATTAAATGATAGCTTTGTGGTTCTACTGTTCAGGTCTGGATTTGAACTAGTAACACAGAAGTGAGGCTTTATAGCTCCCCGACATTCCTTTTTTTGTATTTGGGCTGTATGTTTTACTTTAATTCCAGGCTAGAAGGGTTTAATATTAGTATGCAATATAAACCATTTTCTCTAGTTTACATGCTACCCTTAAAGCTAAATAGAAATTCATGCAACTCTTGAATGAAATAAATGAATTTTATTGAGAAATGCTGGGTAGAAGAAAGCTATATTGTGTGTTTATAATTGGGTTAGCTGAGTGTGCATAATGTATTCTTCAGTGTGTTGAGTGGTTTTGCTGTGGAAACTTGTAGTTCAAATAAAGACACTTTGTTGTTGTTGGGAGTAACCATTGCTTTCTCCCCTGGCCATAGTCTGGAATATGAGTTCTTGGTGAATAATGCAACGTCTGTTTAACTCTATTTTTCTGCTGGGATCACTCTGCAAGAGACTTATGCTATCAAACTACTTGCTTCAGTAAGGCTGGCAAAACAAAATATGTTCATAGGCAAGTTTTATTGTGGGGATAAATTGTAACAGGAAGAAAGTATCCTGTAGATTAGCACCATACTATGTGCATGTTACTGTTTAGAGACCAGGCCTTTATTCCCTGATTTCTACTGTCATGGCTGGCTTGTTTGGCTTCAGAATTTGTCTGCTAAAGTGAGTGGTGGTTCTTGGTTTTACTTTTTGGTATGTTTCAAATAGATTCTAAGCTTCGTAGCCAAAATGATAAAATGGAACATACAGGCTTAAAGTCTAAATTCTTGCCTAGACACACTTGCAGCTCCGACTCCTCCATGGACGTCACTTGAAGATGGGTATGCTGCATATCTGGAGGCGGAATATAGGTCTACGGGTATGTCCTCGCTGCAAAAAAAGGGTGTGTTCTTAACCAGTGTTCAGCTGGCTCAGCTTAAAGTGAAGATATGGCAACTCTGCTTTTAACTCAGGTTAGCAGCTCAGGTTAAAGCCTAGTGGACGCCTGGGGTTGAACTTGAGGTACTAACCCTGAGTTAAAAGCTGAATTTCTGTGTTTTCACTGCTGATATAACCCAAGTTAGCTAATGCAAGTTAGCAAACCTGATTTAAGAACACGCCTTTTATTTGCAGTGAAGACTGCGAGAATGTATTACTGCAAGAATATTCTACATGCTTTCCTAGAAAGTGCCACACAAGTGAAGGTATATCATCAGCCACAGATAGCCAGGACAGCCTAAGCTGCTGCACCTAAAACGTAGTTTTGGAAGGATTCTGTTTAAATTGTTAGTTGTCAGTAAACCATGTTTTTCAACTGACACACAAGTTGAAGAAAAAAATACTCATTAATAGAGTTGGCGAGTGCAGTTCCCCCATCACCTAGTGCCTGCATGGAAATGGTATCCTGGGGCCTAGGCTAGGCGGGAAGCCCCCTGCAATGATACTGTCACGGCCCCCCTCACTCACGTACCAGCTGGGAGTTGTAGGGGCCATCCACCACCCCTGGGCTGGAACCATTCAGCAGTGGATTGGCCTCCCTGTGGCTAGGGGTCTCTACTCTACCCAGCCAGGACTACAGCCTCCCACAGGGATGTGGTACCTCAGGCCCCTTGGCCACACAAGGAGTCTCCTGCTGCATTGTGGTCACAGCCCCACTCATTCACTGGCTTGGGACTGCAGAGGGCCATCTGCCATCCCTGGGCCAGAGTCACTCAGTAGTGGGGTGGCCTCTCAGCACCCTATTTTGTATCCTAGAGTAACATCCCCCAGCACACTCCTATTACCAACCCTGATTGTAAAGACTAAAGATTTGCTGATTCATGCTACCAATTCCAGTGCAGCCTAGGTGAAACCAGGATGTCTTGGAACAATGTGTGATAAACAGTGTCTATCTTGCAGCAGTTAGTTGCTCCTTCCATCAACAAAACTCCAGCTGATGTCTGTGGGACAATGAGTTTGGACCAGTCTGTTCTGTGTTGCCTAGGACAGGAGATGAAGCCGCAGTTCTGCATTCCCTGCTTTGTGGCTTACGTTTTGAGATCACTACATACAGCTTCTGCTGTAATTAAACAATTACTATCTGACACCTCCTCTTTCAACTGTGAAAATTCAGACTGATAAAAATAAAAACATGCCTAAAACCCATAATTTCATACAACTGAGAAAATTTAAATGATAAAAATAAAAAAGCTTAAAAATAAATATTAACTCTTGAAATTACAAACAAATAAAATTAACTGAATTCTGCCCAGCCTACTTATGAGATAGAAAATTCATTTTGCAGGTATGTTGCCCAGTTCATTAAACTGTCTTCCTGCAACGCGTTAAAATTAAAATTAAATTATTAAATTAATTAATTAAAAATGCGTGGTATTTTGAAGGAAAAAAAACTCAACCTATATTTTAATTTCTAAGGCAGTCTGCTTTAGTGTTTTTTAAAAACACAATTAGATCATACAGGATATGGCCAAAAGAGTAATTTTGGTTCCTTGAGCTTCACCACATATTGAAGTTTTGGAAACTAGGCTATTAACTGACTGTGGTCTTGTTTTGCTTCATGCTGCTGAATACAAGGCTGGTGGTCTATAGAATTACTGCTGTTCATTATTACTGCTGATCATTATTTGAACAGGATGGATGTTCAGTCCTGTAAAACTATTAGTTATGTACTTGTTGTTGGCTGGGTATTTAGTGAGTCATGAACCAAGAGGAGCCTGGGGAGAAGGATCCAATCTCCAGCATAGGAAACTGGATATAATTAAGTACATTCATCCCAGGTATAAATCTTGGAATGGGGAAAGGATAGGCTTAAAGGTGATAAGCAAGGGGAAATGGCTGGTAAGGCTTATTGATGTCAATATCCTCTCAGAAGATGTTCCTTCCAGGTGTTTATGGCTGCTATGAGAGGCAATATGGTTCTACTCCTATAGTTTGCCCCACTGTGGATCTACTTTTGAGTTGAAATTGGAGGTCAGAAAGGTGAGGATTATTCTTTAATACACACATCAACCTTTATGTTCTACAGTTTGGTCCTGGGCGGCTCTTATCCATCAGGAAGAAGGACCTGTTTTGATTGTCTGGTCTCCCGAGACAGAACTTGATAGATTCTAGATAATGTTAGGGAATGCTCTGTCTTCCCAGCAAAATGATGGATTGATTGGCTTTAGAATCATGTCCAGGACTATTGATACAATAGCTCTAAATGTCCTCTTTATGGCATTGCCTCATAGATCATCTTGGTTTTACTGATTATTTGAGATGGTTGAAGTAAGAGGCGAAAAATCATGAGAGCATTGATGGTAGCAGTCTCATAATGTGCCCAACCATTTGTATCATAAAGGATTGGTGAAGTGCATGCTGAAAATACATGGGAAGCAAAGAGAAATTTCCACATAGTCTTTTGTAATGGAAATGTTCCAGGTAGTGGGCTGCTTGACTAATTCAGGTTGTCTCCGCTTGGTTACAGAGGCAGTATTTTTCTTACAGCAAGGGATTTTCATGTGCTACTTTCACCAATGGACACAGCACAGAGTCTTAGGATGGCAGATGAAGTCTCTTGGTCTGTGAGGGTTTTAAAAAGGGACACTTTCTGAGGTTCTAAAGAAGTATGTTGTGCCACAGGCACTACTTATATCGGAACAATGTCCTTCGTGGCTTGTTTAGAGCAGTGGGTGCACACCTCAAGCTCTCCATACTCTGTGGTGTGGTCTGAATTTTGAATCATACGCATTCTGTGCATGTTAAAATACAGTTGAACCGTAATTATCTAAAGGCCTCACTGATTATTGCAAACTTTTGGAGCTTATGCCCTTTGAGCTGCTTAGCTTCAGGGGAATTATTCAACTTCACACCAATGGCGCTCTTGACCTGAGAACAGAGCAGAGTGTTTGAGACACAGGATGCCTGATAAATGGCGTCTGGGCCCTTGTAAAGGGAACAGAAGAGGGTGGCTGAAACTACCAGTTGCATTATTGGCAATATTTCTGCCTGAGTTTCCCAGGTCCATAGGGCACAGCTGAGTCTTGCAGAATTGCAGCTAAGCCACTATAGAGCTGCTCTTCATCTGTGCTCCCGCTAAATATAGAACATTGGCTCATTTGGGTCTACTGGGGTAACTTGTATATTTGTTTTCCTTCAGTAAGTTCCAGTTACTGTGTTCAATTTTCTCATTCTTGGCACTTCGCTCATTGAAGAATTGGCAGAAAAAAATTCTATCAAGATAAGAACTTGCACCTAATCTCTTAAACAAAAACAAACCAACAACAACAAATCCTTTCTTCAGAAAAGAGTATATATTACCAATGGGCATTGTGCAATCCCAGAACAGTAATTTGCTCCATGACTAGAATATTTATCAGTTTCCATATTTGCTGCCAGCCAGATTTATCATGCTTGATTCAGAAACTGCAATGGGCACAAAGGTAAGAGCAGTTATTGGAAGGGCTAGATAGCTCATTAGGTAGAGGACCTTACCCCATTATATGTCTCATATTTCACCAGGCTCAACACTCAGTTTTGGCATCTATAGTAATTAGAAGAAACTATCGGCTCACCAGCCTGAAGGCTGCAGATCCAGGCTCCCTGAGAAGGCTTCTGCAGAAATGAAAATTAGCCTGCAGCAAAGACCCTTGTTTTAATTTTTTTTTCTCCCACACTGATTAGTTCCTCAGTCAGACTGTAAGGTGCAATACAGGAAAGTGGAAAGTTCCTGCATAAAAGTTCCATTGCCTTCCCTCTCTGAATGGTCTTTCAGAACATATAGATCATTAAAGACCCCAGCACAATTTTCTCAGATGGCCTGGCCAAAACTCCAGTTTGGATAATTGCATTCTGCATCCCACAGAGGTGTGGTGGTGGGTGTGGTTTTGTGGTTTTTATTTTTTGGCAGAGAGGAAAAGCATTTCTGTTAAGTGCAAATAATGTGGTACCAAAGACAAACTTTACCATTGACAAGGTTATTTTTGGTAACGTTTAATTCTTTTCTGGATTTTTGGGTCATATTAGTAGTTTAGAAATTGTATTGAGGTACTAAGTTTGTATAAAATCTAAGATTAACAACAAAGCACAGGACTTTCTTCACCCTGAGTTGAATATTATGCTATGTTCTTCTATTCCGTTCAGCTTACTATACTATGACCAGTAGGTTTCAAGCACGTTTTAAATAATGACCGTCTCTAAATAACTTACTTAGCTTACAGAAGAGATTGGAAATCTTGAAGATAAAGTGGAATGTGCCAATAATGCTCTGAAAGCTGACTGGGATAGATGGAAACAAAACATGCAACATGATATGAAAACAGCATTTCTTAATGTGACCGAAAATAATATCCACTATTATGAACAGGTAAAACGCACCTTTTTTTTTATTGCTTTTTGTTTATTTCAATTCCTCTTAGAAGTCAGTACATTGTTTTTAAAAATAATTGTCTGTATCCTCATTTGAACGTGTTAAGTTCAAATTCAATATTTATTTTTGTCAAATTGGTCTTTAATTGGCCAGTATACACGGTCTGTATTTTACTTGAGCCCCGGCATTCTGATCCTAAGTTCATCATCCACAGGGGGCAGTCTTGTTTTACTAAGCACAAAAATTTGAACATATATTTTTTTCTGTTCAATGTGAGCTATAGTGTTTCAGTTGGGAAAACCTTTTACTGGGGTTGAATGAGGATGCTTCCCTGAAAACTCGCTCATGTAAATGATTTTGTATAAAAGAAAACTTTTTTTTTCTTCCATCTTTTAAAATTAACTGTATTCCCAGTACTTGATGAACTAGGAAAGATCTCTTATCCTTCAAATTGCAAACAATCAACAAAATCAACACAAAATAGTTTTGGAAAAATTACAGGGAGAATGTATTATACGCTTAATTTTTTTTAAAGTCTACTAAAGCTGTGTCCTTTTATATAATGGTGTACAACAAATAGATACTTTGGGACTTTACATAAATGAAATCTCCCTTAATCTAGAAAGAGAGCAAACAGTGTCATCCCAAGACTTTTATCTGCAAATGTATGGTTTCTAATAGTCTTTGTAATGACACCTTTGACAAGTGTATACACTTTCTGATTAAAGAGAGTGTATATACTTATTTATAAGGAGAACTAGAAAATATTTGACAGGGTTTGCAGCGTGTTCTGTGAAGCTTCTTCATGATCAAAAAATGGTATTGTTCTCAGTGTACATTTTGTAAGAATCTTGGTAAACTAGAAATTTGAGTGCTTTTTTCATTTTTGTGTTTTGTTTTTGTTTAAAAGCTTCTCTTTACTTTGAAAAATGTATTGTAGCTCAATAAACTATTTGTTTATTGGGAAAGAAATCATTTGTATCCTTTATTAATACAATTTTGATACTTTGCAATCTCCTTTTTCTGAGCTTTTTGTGGCTTACTCTGAATGGATGACTGTGTCCTGATTTTACAAATCATCACAATAGAATGTAATTGAAAAGACAGAACTCATGATAATCCGGTCCACTTAATTAACATATTGTCTGCGGGAGGCATGGACATTGACGATCTGCTATTGTATATTAAGATCAAGTATTTGCTGAAATCAGACGTTAAAGTTTTTTGGTATCCTCTTCTTTTTCAGTCATCTTGTGACCTCTGACTACATTAAGAATATGTAGAAATGTTATCCATAAAGGAATATCTGGTTAACTTCTGGATAAAATGAGACACAGATACAGTCCCTGGATTCTCTTTTATGAAAAGAAATGGTCTTAGTTTAGTTAGGACTTTAATTTAAATATCACAGACAGTTTTTGTAAAGGCCTCTATCAAGTACTATCAAACTGATAAACTGAACAAATAGGGCTTTTTTAGGTAATTTCTCACAAAGCTCTTTTTATACAGAAATTTTCTGATTTGTTTGAGTGGGATGAGGAGCATGTGGCTATCTGAAGCATACAGGAATCTATAAGCCACTTTTCCTCTCCTGTGAAGATGTCCTAGGAATGCACCACTGTTGGTGACCTGCAAATTATTTTTTGAAATGGTTTGTGTACCCTTTTTGCCTTATTATAATGCCTGAAAGAATTTATTTAGAGAGATGGATGAGGGGGGTGGGGGTTATATACAACATTTATAGCAAGTCCAAATGCAGTCAGCATCCAGGTCCTCAAAATATTGAACCTAGTTCTTTCATCGAAAACGGCAAAGTCAGAACCGGGTATTTTCTAATGTCTTAAACCAACAAAGAACTTAAAAATAAAATTACCCTTACAGCCGCCTAGTATATCATTAAAGACAAGTGAAGAGTGCAAAACTTTAATTTTTAAGCATGTTTATAGTTGCAAAGCAGAAGTGCCTGAGCTTAATCTTTGACATTTGGCACTTTTTTTTTTTATATTACTAGTTGTGGAAAAGTGCGGTGCAATGAAATACTCAGATCATTCTATCTAATTACAAAATGTAAACTACTGACAAATTTTCATCACTAAAATGGCAGGTCTAATGTAGAGAGATTTTTCTCCATTAGATGGAGATATTAAAACTATAACAGATATTTTAAAAAATCTTTTGTTACAGTAGTTTTATTCCTGAATCGTAACAAATCACTGTTTTTCTTTTAAGAAATTATATAGGTGGGATCAGTGGACAAAGCACTGATCCTGCATTTGGAGCGATGCAGGCAGATTTGTTGCACTGATATGTATCTCCATTGACTTGGGCACAGGAGTCACTTAGGTATCATGTATTAGATTGCAGACTAGTTGCAAAATACTGGAAACATAAAGTTGTTAACAAACATGTCCAAAAGGTTGAGTTTACAGCTCGGCAAGTCACCTATGGCTTAGAACTGATTATGACCAATTGAAGTGTCAGTTAAATATTTTCTCATTCTGGTGTGTAAAAAAGTTCTTCACAGCCATACTGGAAAAAACCTAATATTTAGTAAAATAAAACAAGATACAAAAAGTCACTACACAACATTTTATTTTGTTACTAGTATATCTAAAATTAAAGATCACATGATACAATTTAGTGAAAGCAAAGCAGATAACGAAGTACTGAACACTGGCTTCAGAGAACTACTGCAATTACTCCTATTTGTTTTCCTCACATGCTTTTTCTCACAATCTCTACTAGTACCAATAAAATTAAAATCATATTAACAAAACTGCCACCATCAAAAGAAAAAGAGCCTTGGTAACCCATTCCTTATAGAAAAGCCTGAGTAAAATGGCTGGGCTTTGCAATAAAACCTGAAGGCCAGAAAAATTTGGGCTTTGTGGAACCAAATGACTGTAAATCCTAGAGCTTGTGTTTTCCAGTGTATGTTAAACACTCCATTGAGTAGAGGTAGAATTCCTTTCATAATGTACAGTGACAAGTGATATTTAATTAATTTTTGGCACTGAGCGAAAAATATTTTTTCTTCTGCGCAAATGAGCCTTTCTTTTAAAAGATAGCTTCTAATTTCACCTTTTTCATGTGTCAGACTACTGTAGTCCTGTTCAGCCTTTGCAGATTAGTCAGAAGGAGAGCTAGTTTATCTTTGATAGGATAGCGAGATCCTTACCAGTACAAACATTGCTTGCTGTTCTCAGAGAATTTAAGTAATTTTCTATGCTAGCGTCTTATTTATTGATTCAAATTTATAAAAAAGTTCCTATCCACAACCCAAGGTGCTGTACAGTCAAACACGTGCAAAAATGGGCCAAAAAAGCCACATACCTAATAAAGTAACTTCTTCTCTCCAACTCCAAAACTTTATTCAACCTCCTCTTCCTAGGAAAAACCTTTGAAAAATGGATTGATTTGTAGTGCACCCTGAATGTCTTCATATTGACACATTTGGCTAGTCTTTCAGAGTAGCAGCCGTGTTAGTCTGTATTCGCAAAAAGAAAAGGAATACTTGTGGCTCCTTAGAGACTAACAAATTTATTTGAGCATAAGCTTTCGTGAGCTACAGCTCACTTCATCGGATGCATTTGGTGGAAAATACCACCAAATAGGTATTTTTCACCAAATGCATCCGATGAAGTGAGCTGTAGCTCACGAAAGCTTATGCTCAAATAAATTTGTTAGTCTCTAAAGTGCCACAAGTACTTCATTTGGCTAGTCATATCCTTGCACAGTTATGTTAGTGGCACATGCACGTGCTTCCCATCCTACCTTAGGAGCTCCACTTTATAAGCTTAACAAATGCATTGTGTGTGGTGGGTTTTGTTTTTTTTTTAAATTTCCAAACTTGGTTAAATCAAAATCTATTTTCCTCCAGAAGACAGAGTACTCTCCTCTAAGGGCAATTTGGATGCCTGATTTCACCTTCCAACCTCCAGTCATTTCAGCTATAGGAATTAAAAGCAAAGCTATCTTGTTTATAATGGGAAGTGGCTTTTTCCTACCCCATCTGTCTCCCTCATTTTTTTTTTGTGCTCAAGAACTGCTGAACTGTACATGCTCAGTCCTCTATAAAAAGAAATAGAAACTCAGCCTAGAAAACTCACTTCCCAAAAATGATTTTTAAGAATGTCATTAGACACTGAAAATAGGGGGGATGGAAATGGAAACAATTATGCATCTTTAAATACTTCATGCTGCTTCTGCCATTATTATTGTGCAATCTGTTTTTTATATTTTATCCGTGAATTAGACATGCAGCTGTGCAGTGTGGAGACCTTTTCAGTGTTATTACTAAAAATAATTCAATATAAATATGTAACTCAGCAGTGCTCTAATGAAATACACATTCATTTTAGCTTTAGATAAAGTAGCATTACTTAAGATCTTGTTGCTTCATTTTTGCATATTTAGCTTTTTGCTGTGATCTACAGTAGTTTTATGAATAATTGCACTCGAAATGACAAGCCTATATGTACAAATTAAATTTCCTATTAACATTTTTTTCTGTCTTTCTGGTTGAAGCCTGTTGATGATCCTTTATTTAGAATCTCCTTTTTCTCTCTACCAGAAGAACTAAACAAGTCTAGAAGAATGGTTAAAGTATATATTTTTAAAGTAATGTGATTTTATGTAGTTCATGTTTCACAGTATAAAAAGCGTGAGCCTAAGGCACAGAGACCTAGTTTTGTGTTAGTTAATTATAAATCTTGTCAGCTGTAGCACCACAGTGATGTCTGACAACAAAATGAGCCACAGTAATTCCTATATTTTGGGAAATGAATTTGTTATATAAATGAGAATAAATTAAAAATTGAACAACATACAAAAGATCTTTACATCTTTGCTTGAAAAGACTTCAGTGAACTGGTTCTATAAAAAAGATGAACAAATGTAGTGTGAATTAGTTTAAAAACCTGTTTTGTCTCAGTTTGCAGTGGTAATACAATGTCACTCATCTTCCAAACAGCGCTGCTATTTTTATTTAAGTTATTCAGATGTATGAATTGTGAAGTCTTTAGTCACATGGACAAAATCTAAAACAATTCAAAAAGCAGTTAACTAGTATGAAAAAAAAAAAACTTTTCAGCAAACATCATTCAGCACACATCCTGATAGAGCACCCTTCTCAATCCCCAGAAAAAGTTTAAGAAAATAGATGTGCCTTGCAACATTCCGTGAAGATAAGCCAGTCTTGGCACTGGTGAACCAAGGTGGGGAAACAAATCCCAGAATCTAGGATCATCATTGGAAAGCACCCGGCAAGTAGCCACCCCTTGGTCACTTTACACCAAGAGGAAGCCTCCAACTCAAGTTTTATCTCAGATATTCTCAGCTGCTGTGATATTATATATAGGAGAGAGAGAGAGAGAGAATCTATAACAACTCCGTTTATTAGGGACTTGATACAGAATGTCAAAACCAACCTTAATTTCCACCGATAAATCAACTGGCACCCACTGCTCCTCTTTAACACTGTTTTGCTGCTTCTCTTCTCGTATTCAGCCCTCTTTTGCCATCTCAAAGTAACTTTTCCCCAATCTAGTCATTCAATACAGAAATGCAGCTCTTCACATGAATCCTATTTTATGGTTTCATTCCCCTCCCTCCTTTGAAACTGAGGTGCCCATCTCCTTAATGGAGATACAGGGTTACCACTTGCAGCAGAGAAAATGGAAATCAGTAAGGGATTTTGTCAGCAGGGAATGACCAAGAAAGGGTCAGAGGGTCTCTGAACACAGGGGTTCTTTAGCACAAGGGATGATGTAAGGCACCTTGTGAATAAATACAAACCATAGAGTCACTGACATGTTCTGTAGTAACCAAGGATCCATACAGAATAAGGCTTCTAAATATTTTCTTTTGTTGCTCTCTTGGGCGTTTCGATACTAACCCTTTATATCTTACAATGTCATTCTTTTGAGCCAAGGTTTCCTTCATTTTTCTTGAATACATGGTTCTGGTCCCTTGTGTTGTCATTCATCCCCTGCTCTTTGTCCTCCTGTGCTTCCCTGTGTCCTGACCTTTGGGATCTTCTGTCAAGATTACTTGTGATCTTTTCACCATCCCACCTACAGACGCTCCCCGGGTTATGCAAGACCCGACTTACGCAAATCTGCACTTACGGAAAAAGTTCCGTAAGCTAGAAATGGGGGTGGGGGGAGGTGGGTTAGCATAATGGTCGGGTATATGTTTCCAACTTACGCAAAATTCAAGTTATGCAAGGCGTTCCAGACCGGAACGATTGCGTAAGTCAGGGAGCGTGTGTATTTGCTTTAATGCAGGTGTCGAGGAATACCAAGATTTGGTCACTTTAAAAGAAAAAAAAAACCCTGAAAATCATGGAATCCAGGGCTTTTGTGACAAGGACACATCTATCACTATTAATAAATAGAGATTTCATGGCTGAATTTTGAAGGTTTTTCCGATACATATGTCAGATAAGACAAAAGCTGTAACTTCATCTGTTTGATCTTTTTACTTCTGCCAAGCAATGATGAATGCTATGTATTTTATTTTATTCAGGTATAGTAAACTACTGTAGCTTAAATAGCTTATTCCAAAAGTTTTTCACACAAGGAACAATGCCATTTTCAGAGCAATTGGAATTAATACTAAGTTTGAATAAATGGAGCATGCTGCTCGGTATTTAATATAAGTGCTTTTCCCTATAGATGGTCAGAAGACTTATTTAATATCAGTTTTGTAGATTCTTCTTGAAAAGATTGTGTACAGGAAGTAGTAATTAAGGTGTGGTATTCTTCTGTATTAACAGATATTTGGATAAGAAAACTACATTTCATGAAAGCAGTCACAATTTCATGCTTTCCTGTAGCATCAAAAGTGGTAAAGCTACCACAACATAGTGGCAGCACTGAATGTTTTGCACCTTTGTAATGGCTCACTCTAGGTGACAGAAACTTGGAAAGTTTGAAAGCTTTGGTAGTAACTGACAGTGCACACAACAATCATTAATCATGGGTTTTCTCTGAGAACTGACATTTTAACATTCACCTGTAATTTGAAATGGTTTGCCAAGCAAGTTTGTGTTCTGAGCTACAGATATTCATACAAATCAACTTGAGCCGAAAAAGATTTATCAAAGGAGTTTGATACGAATATATATAACATTGGTTCCTAAAATGAAAAACTGTTTGCAACATTAAAAATATGTTTTGCCATCATGAGGAGTATATGTTTGTCCTAGAAAAGCTACATTTTTCCTCATCTCTTTGATTCTGTTCCTTAGTACACAGAAAAATCTGTGACTTCGAGTGTTTAGAAACAAATGGATTTGATTTAATTTAACTGAGAAAGGATATTAGATCTCCAAGTATGAATCCTTAGAGATTGATAAGGAACTATAACTTGCAGTTTGATGTTGAATTCCTTTTAATTTGATGCAGTCTATTTGGAAGATATCTTAGCCTGTATGTAAAGGGAGAGATTAAAGAAGAGCATAATTAATGGAAGACTCCTTACCGTGTCATCCCTTATGCTAATATGTACACTTGTGATGCTTGCAGTGTATGCTTGTCATTATCTAAGAGTGATATTTATTTGTAGCTCAGCATGTTGGCTAACAGTACATCCTTGATCTGTCTAGGAAACCATATTTATTACTCACTGTAACTCCTCAAGAAGCAGTTTGTGGTAGATAGATATAGGTCTTTTCTTGTTTTCTCCTTAGCTACCAGTTTTACCAAAAACACATATTCCTTATTCATAAGTATCTGTTTTCTTTAAGTGCCTTGCTACCTGGGAGTCCTTCCTGACATCTCAAACAGTGGATCTTCATTTGGGAGAAGATTCTGAAGATAAGCCTTGAATATATTTCTGATTGATCTTCCTCTTCAGTGAGGTTTCTGCCAACCAAAGAAGTGTTCTTTATATGAGATCAGATACATTATGAAATAAAACTGTAAGAATCAGTGACATCTGGAAAACCAGCCTATTGAAAACTCAGGTATTCTAGTGTCCTGACCTACAGTTTTGGATCATGGTATATATTGCTATATATTGCGCAGTTATGATTTTACAGATTTTATGCAAGTGCTTGCATATAATTTTCTTAAATATTGTGTAATTTGGATAAAAATATTTTAAATATGTAAAAACTCAATTTTAATAAAGTTTAATACAAAATTGGTTTTAATCCTCTTTCCTAGTCCTTAAGAATTAAATATTCCGTTTTAGCTTGCTTTGTTACATTTTATTTGTAAGATAAATTTCCCACATTTTGTAAAACTACATAATTTTCAGGTAGTGATCATTAATTTTTTTAATTGATTGTGCAGGTGTCAGTCTATGGTGAAGTGATAGCTAACTTTTACCACAAGTCTGGTTTTGACTTCCCTAATTCTCTACAAAATGTAGATCAGTCTCCCTGAAATTTTCCATTATGATCTTATGCTGGGGTAGAATTTTTATGGAAGTTTTGAGCCAAGTTGACAGTACATCAAAAACTATTTAATTTAGAAATACTTTTTTTTTTTTTTTAATATGGAGTGCTGGTGATTTCTGGTAGCCTCAGAAAACTGGTGACTGACTTTTTAGAGGTGAAAGTAGTGAATTTAATTATTAAGAGCAGTTTATGCATATGTTAGGGATTTTGGTGTATACAGAATTTAGTCCATACCTGCTGGATGTGAACTTCTTAAAATATAAGTTGGATCTGTCTTGACATTAAAATCTGCGTAGACCTTGCAGTAAGTAGAGAGGTGTGAATGGCTTGTCAAAAGATATTTGACACTCCAAATTAATTTGAGACATATTGTCTGATGTCCACCAAAATAAGATCTCAGGGCAACGAAATAGTACTTGACCCAATGCAATGGAATTCCACAATGCTTTGTGTGGGACAGAGGGGCAATTCACATCAATATGTAGTGTGAAAAGTTAAACAGATGCTCTATTAAATTAATACAATATTTAAAGAATTTAGATGCACTTGAAATTTACTAAAGAGTAAACGTGATGAGTTTATAAACCTGCATAACAATTTTACTTACTGTCTGTCATTCTCAGTATTTACGTGTCTGTGAAGCACCTCTCTGTGGTCCTAGGTGATTTTACAAGATTAAAAAAAATAATACAAAATGAAAAACTCACTGCATACATAATGAATTAATCATACAGTATTAAAGCACTTGCTCACCACGTTACCCAATCCTGCAGACATAATGAACTTGGTGAGACTGCAGGATCAGGGCCCATCATGATATACATTTATAATCCCATATTTGACCATCCTGTAGTCCTTAACCCACTCCCTCCAAGAACACCTGAGAGGAAACATGAAAGATTAACAAATACCAGGCTCTGGCGATCAAGAGGTAGACAGTGAGTACTGCAAATGAGGGCTCCTAATGGAGAATCAAATGCCAGCAGACTGTCTTCCTCTCCTCTTTCCTCCTGCCCCTTCCCCCAGCCCCAGCTAAGGGATTTCTAGGGCAAACATCTTTCTGATTACCACTGTCAGGATGCCTGTTCTTAAGTCCCTTGAGTTCAGCTGAATACTTGCAGACAAGCAGTGAGTTTCCAGAAGTCTAAGGAGCACTGGTATGAGCTGTCCACATGAAGCACTAATAAAAGGTCAGCTGCATTCTGCACTCGCTTCAGTTTCTGGACTGACTCAAGGTATGCCTCGTGGAGCAGCCCACATTAGGCTAATTATTGCTAGTCAACTGCTTAAGCTGTTGATTTAATTGCTTTATAAAATATTACGCAAAAAGAAAAGGAGTACTTGTGGCACCTTAGAGACTAACAAATTTATTAGAGCATAAGCTTTCGTGAGTTACAGCTCACTTCATCGGATGCATTTGGTGGAAAAAACGGAGGAGAGATTTATATACACACACACAGAGAACATGAAACAATGGGTTTATCATACACACTGTAAGGAGAATGATCACTTAAGATAAGCCATCACCAACAGCAGGGGGGGGAAAGGAGGAAAACCTTTCATGGTGACAAGCAGGTAGCCTAATCACATCAGCCACACTATCAGAGGCTCGTTCACCTGCGCATCTACCAATGTGATATGTGCCATCATGTGCCAGCAATGCCCCTCTGCCATGTACATTGGCCAAACTGGACAGTCTCTACGTAAAAGAATGAATGGACACAAATCAGACGTCAAGAATTATAACATTCAAAAACCAGTTGGAGAACACTTCAATCTCTCTGGTCACTCGATCACAGACCTAAGAGTGGCTATACTTCAACAAAAAAGCTTCAAAAACAGACTCCAACGAGAGACTGCTGAATTGGAATTAATTTGCAAACTGGATACAATTAATTTAGGCTTGAATAGAGACTGGGAATGGATGAGTCATTACACAAAGTAAAACTATTTCCCCATGGTATTTCTCCCTCCCACCCCACCCCCCACTGTTCCTCTGATATTCTTGTTAACTGCTGGAATTAGCCTACCTGCTTGTCACCATGAAAGGTTTTCCTCCTTTCCCCCCCCTGCTGTTGGTGATGGCTTATCTTAAGTGATCACTCTCCTTACAGTGTGTATGATAAACCCATTGTTTCATGTTCTCTGTGTGTGTGTATATAAATCTCTCCTCTGTTTTTTCCACCAAATGCATCCGATGAAGTGAGCTGTAACTCACGAAAGCTTATGCTCTAATAAATTTGTTAGTCTCTAAGGTGCCACAAGTACTCCTTTTCTTTTTGCGAATACAGACAAACACGGCTGCTACTCTGAAACCTGTAAAATATTACGAGGACCAACAATGGTGGAGTTTTTAGGCATCTTTTGGGAAAGGCATGAGCATTGTCTGACCTCAAACACACACAATAGTGGGATTCCTAAAAGATAAACTACATCAGTGCTCAATATGCCAGTCAGAGCACAGCTCAAGAAATAGGTCTTTAACACGGCTTGGCCATATATATCACCGATGAAAGATTCAAATAAATGAACATGTAAGCAAACAATTAAATAGAATGTCAGTAATTTAAGCTCGAAAGAGAAGAGGTGTAAGATGTGTGATCTCTGATTGACAAAAGTGGATGAAGGTACAGAACCTTTTATGTGTTTTCAGCAATGAATTCTGCAAGTTCTGTTTAGAATAACATTCAAGAAGCTTCTTTATTTGGCATTACACAGCCACAAGCCCAGATGAAGAATGAAGATCACTATATCTGAAACTTGAAGATCTGTGGCTATTTGTGTCTCTGACCTCCATAATACAGAGGGGACATTAGCAGCTGTACATCAATAAAGACATCAGAGACACTTAGTACGTTAACAAATTTTTGGCTTTGGTATATTTTCATAATTTTCTTTTCACTTTATTATTGATATTTAACAAAGCTGTGAATTGTGATGGGAAAATCATCACTTACATGGTGCATCTTCATAGCAATATTTTGCTTGTTCTAGAAGTTTTTTTTAACAGTGGAATAATTTATAGCAGAATTGGTTTTTATGATTTGTTGATAGCATTATTGTAAAGTAGAGACAAGATCTATTCATTATTAAAATATCACTACCGTTGTAGGGTGTAACACTATTTTGAATACAATTTGAAATCCTCCTAAGTGACTTTTCAGACAACTTACTGGGTGTTTTGCCCTATTTCTGGACACTTTTAGCTTTCTTTTGTGTTTTTGTTTTTCTTAGTCTAACGTACAAAATGTTTCAACTACTCTATTAACATTCTGGCTTATTCTCTTTTATATTTTCAGATTTTCCTTGCTGTCTGCTGGCTTTGCATAGAGGCAAACAATTTAGTGTGTGGTCATCTTTCTAAGGTACACAGGGTGTGCCTGAGCAAAACCCCAAACTTGTAGATGCTTATAGCCAGCATCCTCTATTTTGGGGGATTCTGCATTCCTTGCCACAGAGTTGTATCGCAGAATCTAAGTAGTCATTTTAAACAAAATTGGTTTCTAGCCTTATCGTAATGAACATAACCCTGAAAATCTAAACAGAGTCTAGAGAGACAAGGTGAGTGAGGTGATAGCTTTTATTGGACCAACTTCTGTTGGTAAGTCTCTGTCTGTCTCTCACCAACAGAAGTTGGTTCAGTAAAGATATTGCCTCACCTTCCTTGTCTCTCTCTAATATCCTCCGACTGACACAGCTACAACTACAGGTTTCAGAGTAGCAGCCGTGTTAGTCTGTATTCGCAAAAAGAAAAGGAGTACTTGTGGCACCTTAGAGACTAACAAATTTATTAGAGCATAAGCTTTCGTGAGCTACAGCTCACTTCATCGGACAACTACGATTCATGAACAGAGGACAGATGCAATGTTGTATAACTGAGTCTGAGAAGACCCATAGCTCTGAGTGATATAAAGCTCTCATCTCTGAAAGTTAAAATGAGAATTGTATATCAATATTAACTATTTTATTGCTGATTTTTAACATAAATAACCAGCTAATGTGTTCATAGCACAATCTTCCTGGTACCAAATCTCAGCTATCCCCTACCTCGCTTCCCCAATCTTGAGCTTCGCCTGACATCTGACTATAGTGCCAGTGATATTTGACAGCGATGTTAAAAACTTCCAGTTTCATACTTTTTCATCATTGTGTCTTCTGCCATCTACCTAAATTGATGATTTTGGTATGGATCAAGACTAATTGTTCCTATTCATTTTTGACAGGATCATTTTGCCTTTTGTGACTTTCTTTTCTCTATGTTGGCACGTAAAAGAGAGTATACTATGTAAAATCCATCCAAGATGTGCCAGCTACATTTTTAGGATTGGCTCCTCTCAGCACAGGAGTTGCTTTCGTCACAGCAATGCCATTTCCTGCCAACCTAAGAATGGGGAATAAAGTGATCTTTGACATGGTGTTAGCACCTGAGTGCCAGACCAGTTATTCACTAATAAATAGGGCCCATTAAGCCACTGTAAGTATATGGACAAATGCTTCTAAAAACACAAGTCCATATGACAGCAAAAGCCTTCCACTTCCCAGAGGTCATCTTGAAAATCTTAACTATCTTCAATCCCGTCAGGCAATATTCTGATTAAATAGAGGAGCTTTACAGGATGGGAATCAACAGACAGACTTTGTTAGACCATCAGGTCAATGGTCCTTTGTCAACAGTGCCCTGCCTCCATTCCTTCGTAGTTTATATCTAGGACCTGTAAACAAAAGCACTGCCCTGTGCTCTGAGCTGTTCTGAATCCATATGGAAAAAAGCTGTTTCTCAGGTAGCTAATTCTCCCCTCACCACACCCCAAAAAATCATAGCCGTGGCAGATTTTAGGGAACAATTATCCTCCTCTTCTATGCAGACATCAGAGCTCAATATCCCAGTTCTGTAATCAGAGGACAGTCTCTGAAGGGAGACTAGGATTGTAAACCGCTCTGCAAATGTCAAGTTGAGGACTCTTCCACCACCTGAGTTATCGTCTATAATGCTGCTCCACAGTCACAAAAAGGAGAGGAAATAAGCCCAAACAGGTGCTTAGTTGCATCAATGCTGGATGAGCAGTAGTCTGTTGAGCCTGGTCCAGTATGTATAATCACAGGGGCAAATGCACGAGCAGCAGTGGACACCTGCATTTTCCTAGTGTGTTAGACTCTCTTTTTCCCACTGATACTTTCATTCTATCAAAACGTAGTTTTCAGGGAACAGATATAACATGCTCCCTATATAAGGCAACACTAAGTATGTCAGTAGTAGTTGTAGTTACTGATTGGTCTTTAACAATAGCCCAGGGCAGAGTGTGTTGCAACAGTCCAATCTTAGAAGAGACAAAGACATGGATGCCTATTGTGAGATGCATGTCTAGAGAAAAAGATATGTTTATCGGGCTTTTGACCACTGCTATTATCTGAGAATCCAGATGTAATTCTGCCTTAATAATCAGCACATTCATCTTGCCTTAGTTCAAAGTGGGTTGTGAATCAGCACGATAATGGGCTAAAATGCAGTCTAGCCAGTTTAGAAATTGTGAAATATAACATCAAAGTCAGGTCCCCCTCCTCCTTCCCGCCTTTTTTTCCCCCCCAAACTACCTATGGCATTATTGGAGAAGATCATTTATTATAAATGTTATTACGTGATTTTAGTGGCAGAATTTCAGAAAGAATATCACTACATAAAGATACTACAGCATATCTAAGCATAAAGGTAACATTTATCATTGCATTTTCTGGCCAATGGATTACTAATTTTTATCGTTAATACCCCTCACTTGTATTTAAAAAAATTATATACTACTGTGTAGTATCAGTACATTGCTGATTATTGAAGGACTGATGAGGGTAAAATTCAATGTAATAACCTAAGGGCGTGTTTGAGGATCCTTATCTTTAAACAAAACATAAACTTTCCTGTCAAACAGCAGAGTGCCTATAACTGGCCAGGGTGATGCTCTAATAGCTGTAATAGAGCATGTGCAGCATTGGTGGTGGGAAGCAACTAATAAGCCAAGTGTATATAAAGCACTGCTCAGCTTTCTAGTTTTGATTATGTGAACAAGTTATGAACTGCCCATTTGACCACATTTGCCTAGACTTTAACTGTAGCATTATATCCCTGGAAGGGAGGCCTTATCAGTGCAGAAGCCACAGAGGGAATTCAGGGAGTGCAGGAGAAAGGGACGAGGTATTAATGATTTATTATTGTTTCAGTCATAGAAATTCTGGCCTATAGAGCTAAGTTTAAACTCAGCCCTGGCAGCCTGAAAACCTGAAACCTTTCCAAACAGAGTGTCACACTTCCTTGGCTGAGCCTTGTTGTCTGCTGGAGGGAACAAAGGTATGGTGGCAGTGCTTTTACGTCACTAAAGGATACACAACATATCACCTGAACCTGAAAGAGAGATGGCCACAAACTTTCAGTGAGTCAATTTAGGAAAGTATTTCTTCACACAATGCACAGCCAACCTGTGGACCTCATTGCCAGGGGATGTTGTGAAGGCCAAATGTATACCTGGGTTCAAAAAAGAATTAGAGAAGTTCATGGAGGATAGGTCCATCAATGGCTATTAGCCAAGATGGTCAGGGACGGAACCCCATGCTCCAGGTATCCCTAATCTCCAATTGTCAGATGGATGGATGGATCACTCAAAATTGTCCTGTTCTATTTATTCTCTCTGAAGCAGAGGACAGGATACTGGACTAGATGGACCTGTCCCAGTATAGCCATTCTTATTTTATTTCTCCTTCAGCTCACTAGTCAGGAGGTACCAAAATCTTAGAAGACTGGAAAGCTGCAACTGTATTCTGTTTCAAATGCAGGGTGATAGAATATGTACAGCTAAGGAAATGCACAATTGAAAAACCAGCTTTATTTAAAAATGAATGGAAATAACTTTCTCCACTTTCTCTTATTTTGTGCTCAGGCAAAAAGATATGATTCTATTTTAAAAATTTTGATCTCGTCCACAGTGTGCTAAACTCGGGTATTAAATTTTTGACCGGAGTAATTTTCTTTAATATTTCTGTCACCTCTAGTAGATTGTTTAAGAATTAAGCTTTACTATGTTTGCATTAATATTTAAACAAGTGTGTCAAGTAAACTACCAAGTGTCAAATTCCAGGCTTAGAACCTTGAATCTATTTGCATTCAACAAAAACTGTCTTGTCATTCTGATTATGCAATATGATATCATGTTCACTGTTCAACCAGCAGACCATTTTTAGGCAGATATAATAGTTTTGTAGGGAATATAAGTAAGCTTATTGAATTAAAAGTTAGAAAACATAGCAGTTTCCATATGTTTAAGTGTAATGTATGTTTGAGTCCTAAGGTCAATTTTAATATCAGTAAAACAATACGCATATTACTTTTGTAATTGGAAAGAAATGACTTGATTACTTAATTATTTTTTAGTCTCTGAGAGCATGTTTATTTAAGTTGTAAATTAAGATTTTTTAATAGTGAGAACAACAATCTATACCTTAGCAGGAGCTCCATATGCACTGAACTACCACAGAGCACTTTACTCTTGCAAGGAAAATTGTATATTCAATTAATGTTTTACATTATTTGGAGCCTGAGTCAGAAAGTTGAAATCCAGCCACATCCTGACAAGTGCTGAGCATCTGATCTTGCACAAAAGCCCACAGAAGTTGCATGTGCCCAGCACACCTTTGGATATGACCCTTAAAAAGGACAAGGGACGGGAAGGGACATTTGTTAGAGACACTCCCAGGATTTTCCATTTTGAAAGCGTATTACGCTCTTAATGTTCACAGATGCAATTTTTTTCAGTTCCTTTTATTTCTTTTTTTTCCCTAGTACACTGTGCTTCCAACTCAATCAGCTAAAGGAGCCATTGCAGTAGAAATTATAAGTCTGCAAGCTTCAGTAAGCCTATTTTTCAAAGTGTTAAGTGAAGGAGGAAATTTGTAAATCAGGACCTAAACAGAAAATCCACTTTGTGTCATGCTTTCTTTCTTAATAAGAAAAATTATGCACCCAGATTCTTTAGGTTGGGTCTCAGCAACTCTGGAAGCAGCCTTGACATATATTATTCTATTAGAGAAACAAAGGAGAACAAATCTTAAATCAACATAAAAAAACCTGAATGCTTTATCTGATGTAAACAGGAATCATATCTCTTTATTTCTGGAAGTCCCTATGAAAATGTCAAGGGCAGACAACTATAGGAATGCAAAGAAAAAGTAAATTGGAACCACCTTGTTTAGAATGGAGCTCTAAATTTGGGTACCTAAAATTGGAAATTACTTTTGATTAATTTGGGCTTACATCTTCCAGTTCAGTTTCTCCATTTGCAAAATGGAACAATACAAATCTAAGGGGTGAGCTGTGGGCTAATTAGTTCATCTTTGAAGATGAAAAGTTTTTATATAAACTTGCTGTGTTTTGCCACCTATCCCTCTCCATGTTTTGTCCACAGGTCATAGAATCATAGGACTGTAAGGAACCTCGAGAGGTCCCCAGTCCCCTGCACTCATGGCAGGACTAAGTATTATCTAGACCATTCCTGCCAGGAGTTTGTCTAACCTGGTCTTAAAAATCTCTGATGAATGTCATACCTTTTGCATGGGTGACAGAATTCTCATTTGCATGAAAGGAAAAAATCAGTGTATTTGAAATAGATATTCTATTTGAGAGTGTAAGGAAATCCATTTTTTCCTTTATTTTATTTTGAAGGGGGGTAAAGGAAGATTAAAAGGGGGTTAACTTGTAAAGTTATAGCAAACTGGGGCTGAAAGGAAATAGTTAATTGGGAATAGCTCTTAACAGACTATGGGTTAGGTTCAGTGACAGCCCACTGGGAGAAAACTCAACTTTATAAGCCAAATTAATTGTGGCAGCTTGTCCTATTAAAGTAAGCTGTTCAATATGTATTGGTGACTCCCAGAATGTTAGTTTATTGCCTTGAGCTGCAGATTTTTGTTACCCTCTCATGGAGTGGAAGAATAAAAAAAAATTCAGACAAGAAATATAATGGGGGCAGATACAGGAAGGCTCATGTTTACTAGATTAACATTGAAGCTTGAGGTATTTTTTTGGTTCATGTTCTCTTTACTATTTCATTGTAGAGTTTTCTTTGCTGCTGATGTTACCTGCTACCCTATCCTGATGTTTTAAATTCACAGTATCCACCTTTGTTCCCTGTTTCTGCAGAGAATGAGGTCTCTATGTTGCTTGGTAGGTGTGTATTCTTCATGATTGTAATAGAGGATCAAAAGGCTTTAACTGGCATCTGTCAGGGATTTTACAAGGCAACCACTTTACTACTTCCAGTGAACAGGGACCTTTTCAAACACACGTGTTTGTTTAATATCATAATACAGTACCTTTTAATAGACTACAGTGTGATTCACTAATGTTAAATTGTAAAATGTCCCAAGGGTTTTTTTTTGTAAATTCCTATGCATCTTTTCTGCTGCCCTAGGCAGTCTGGAGCAGACTCATCTGTTAGGAAGATGCGTAGGCCTCATTTCTGCAGTCCTATTTTGTGCTGGTGAGATTTGTCTTCTAAAGGTTATTTTTTATCTTCTTTTCATCTTTCTCTTTCACCTCCTTGCCTCACTTTCTCTTCCTAGTCTTCTCCTCCAACAATATTTGTTAGTATATTTGCTATTTTTCTAGGCACCAAGAAAGCTCTTGTTTTTATTCCCAAAGATCTCTGGAATTTGGGGCTTGATCCTGCACCATTGTAGTCTGAGTGTTTTGCCATTGACTTCAATGAGAACAGGATAAAATCTGTAATGGGCGTGTGGGCTGATATACTGATTTCCTAGCCCCACAATAATCAGTCAGATAACTGTCAGTCAGCTGCGGTCCCTTTTTTCCAGGAATGCCTTTATGGGAACTTTATAAATAGTCCAAACAGGAAAAAAAACCATCAGAAACCACAGACAGCAAACGCAGTCAATAACCATAATCATGCAGACCTGTGGGCAGGGTTCCAGTTTACACCCAGCTGTTTCCCATCTCCGTCTCCCAAGCAGCCCTTTATATTTCCCCTGCTCCCTCTGGTGGATGAGGGTAATTGGCTGCTCCATTAAGCCTTTAAGATCTTGGCTAGGGAATGTCCTTGTACCCTGTCAAAGGGCTCTTTTTTGATTCCCAAGGTGGGATTTGAGCCTGGAGGGCATTAATGTTTGAAGTATGTGCTAAATATGTGCTCCACAGGATTCACCGTCGCCATCTGGCCAGTCAGGGAAGAAAAAAAGCTTTCCTAAGAGTTGTTGCTATTTGGGCTTCTATCAGCAGCAAGGAGTCCAGCCTGCTCATGAACCTTTTTTTCTCTTTTGTGTTTGCAGTCCGAGGGCAAATGCCATCAATTGATGCTATGGTATTTACCACCATAGTGTATGTGGACTCTAGGTAGGACAGGTACATGGCTGATTCCTTCTTGAACCAGGAGGCTGTTGTTGCAGAACGTGTGTGATGCTGTTTACATATTTTAATGGTCTATTTTCATAGAAGAAAGCATTCACCTTGAGTCCTTAATTAACAGTCAGTACATTAGCATTGAATGAGAAGAGAACAAAAACTTTTGAGACACTTCTTGAGAAGGAAGGCTGAGAGCCCTGTGAAAGATGAAATGAATAAAAATTGATCGGAGTTTCTAAGATGTCCCTCGTACAGGTATATAGGAAATTTTGTATTATTACAGTGTTTAACTTAAGGCTCTTTATTGGCAATCTGCTGGCTTGCATAATTTTGTGTCTCAGTTTTGCTAACATTTTTTCATGCCCTTCAGAAATAATATACTGTATCTCCCTTGTTTTCTTCCCTTATAGAAAATGGGGGTTTCCTCTCCCCTGTCAAAAAATTCACTATGTAATCCAACCAGGATATCAGTAGCAATCAGATAGTAGCATAACCATTATTATAAATTTGGTGTACTAAATATGTTCCTGTTTGGCATCCTAAATCTTTAATAAAAATAGGTAAAGCAACCAACATACAATCTTATCTCAACGATATCTGACAACATAGGTTTCTGTATTGTATTTTTTAAATCTTCTAGAGACTATCTGTAACAATGTATTTTGTTACATAAGAGCACAACAAGATACAGAATTACACTTATACCAAAGCTCACCAGTAAGGCCTCTTCACTAGCATTTTTCTCCACTGCACTGTTGCACTACCCTTGGTACAGCAACTGGTGTTTGAAACACCCATGTTGTCTATCCCTGCCCAGAGTAGGCAACTATGGATGACAAAGGAATGTGTTGGGTGGGCCTTATATTACTACAAAAGGGACCCAGCTTTAGTAATGACCCTAAGCCAGCAGGTTCTGGAGACGTAGATGCAAGGAGTGTGCACTGTATTAGCAGAAGTTCCTAGCAGCTTTAGGAGGGTGCTGAACACCAGTGCAGCTACAGTGTGAGATGGAAGTTATGATCAAAAGTGCTATAGCTTTGTGAAAAGTGGCGGGTATAGTCCTGAGATGAAATTGGAATGTCCAGCCATCCTGAATCTCTTCATTGTGGCAGTGCATATATCTTTGTATGGGCTGAGGGGGCAAGGGATGTCTGTAGCTTGATGCAGAGATGGAAATTATCCATAGGAAAATATATGCATGTGTATGAAATATATCAGTATACATGACTGTAGGTATTACTAGATATCTGGGAGTGTATGCATCTCTCTGATCTACTTCTGAGAAGAGCAAGGAAGAATCCATGAAATTGGCTGGGTGAGTGTCACTGTTTAATTAAAAAACAACAAGGAGTCATTGTGGCACCTTAGAGACTAACAAATTTATTTGGGCATAAGTTTTCATGGGCTAAAACCCACTTCATCAGATGCATGGAGTGGAACATACAGTAGGGAGGTATAAATACACAGAATATGAAAAGATGGGAGTTGCCTTACCAAGTGGGGGTCAGTGCTAACAAGCCTATTCAATTAAGGTGGAAGTAGGCTATTCTCAACAGTTGACAAGAAAGGGTGAAAATCACTTTTGTAGTGCTAATGAGGCCAATGTAAACAAGGTGGCTCATTTCAAACAATTGACAAGAAGGAGTGAGTATCAGTAGGGGGAAATTAGTTTTTGTAGTGACCAATCCACTCCCAGTCTTTATTCAGGCGTAATTTGATGGTGCCCAGTTTGCAAATTAATTCCAGTTCAGCAGTTTCTTGTTGGAGTCTGTTTTTGAAGTTTTTTGTTCTTGAAGAATTGCCACTTTTAAGTCTGTTATTGAGTGACCAGAGAGATTGAAGTGTTGTTCTACTGGTTTTTGAATGTTATAATTCTTGATATCAGATTTGTGTCCATTTATTCTTTTGTGTAGAGACTGTGCAGTTTGGCCAATGTACATGGCAGAGGGACATTGCTGGCACATGATGGTATATATCACATTGTTGATGTGCAGGTGAACGAGCCTCTGATGGTGTGGCTGATATGGTTAGGTCCTGTGATGGTGTCCCTTGAATAGTCTCTAAGGTGCCACAAGGACTCCTCGTTGTTTTTGCTGATACAGACTAACACGGCTACCACTCTGAAACCTGTCTAAATACAGCTGACCCTTAATGTTCTCTAAAACCACATCATCCAGAATATGTCTACTCACAAATCAGTACATATTCAGTTGGTGACCTCTGGGGAATTTTTTCTGGTATATAATTTAACATTTAATGTTTGTATTCTTCTTTGGATTTTTGAGACAATTTTTAAGTTGGAAAAAAATAAATGTTTAAACATATAGTTGTATTTATAATGTTTAAACTTTAATTGACTTTTTAAACTATTTTAAAGAAATAATTCCAATCTAGTTGATAAACAATAGAACACACAATGTTATAAAAATAATGGACTTGTTTTAGAAGCTACACCACCCATCAAAAGGCATGCCATAATTTTTCAGCATTAATTGCATATATATCATATAATTCAAAATAGAGAAACTGAACATTAACAGTGATTGGCAAATTGAATAATTTGACTAAATAGCATGAATAGAATCAATATCTGGATAAAGAAATACTGCTGAATATTTGTCCTCCAATCCTCAACTGCCAGATTCTTGACTAGCACTCATTGTATTTGGGGATTATACATACAGATGATTTGCAGGTTTGGATTTTAAGGCACAATTTGGGAAGAGATAAATGCTGCTCAGGAGCAAAGGAGGACTAGGGTTACAACAATAAATTCGCATAGTTTCTTTGGTTAGTAATACTTGATCTCAAACACCTCAGTTCAGCAAAGCACTCAGTAAGTATTTGCTTAAGTCCCATTGAAGTCATGTACTTACTGTTAAGCATGGACTTAAAATGACTCATGGACAAAGATTCTGATTTTCAAGGTATGGAAGGCTGAGGTTCAAAGTGTAACCTTAGATATATGTGTTCCCAATTAGTAATTTAAAAATAAGGAATAGAACCAAACTGAATTCTTTAAGGTTCGAACCTCCAGGGCAGTTCAGATAATTTAATTTAGTGGTGGACTTTGAATGATATAATAAGTGATTAAATTAAAGACTTTGCTTAACTATTTTATATTAAATAAACAGGCATAAAATAAATTAAATAAACAATTCCCATCTAGGCATTAACCACACACTGTATTGATACTCAAATTCTAAGATGAAATGATGCATCTATAGTGATCAGTCCCTAAATGAGGAGAATGGGTATACCTCTTTCTAATGATGGATGATGGATTGATGGATGGTGGCTAGGTACATGTAATCTAAAATTAACATGCTACCCTTTTTATAATCAACTATCATAATACCCCTTAACTAATTAACATTAAATCCACTTTTTATCATATCTATAATCTACTACCATCATTAAATATTTTCTACTTTCTCACTAGTTATCTAATATTAAACATCATCTTAGTATGCATAAATACCATAATAATAACATTAACATTTTATCTAAAACAACTGTAAAAACCAGTTTGGACCAAAACATTTACATTGTGACTGAGGGTTATTTCCAACTTGCTTCTGAGTTTTCTCAATTCACTTTACTCCTATTTTTCCAGGCCTCTCCTGACTATTGTCAAGCCTATTTTTAGGAAATAGATGTTGGGCCTACTGACATTTCATCACATTTCTATGTAAACATAAGCAAGCATCAGCTCTCTGGGTTATAAAAGGCCTTATGGAAGGCAGTATAGATTAAATAGGAACCTGGTAGGCTGGTAGGCAAACTCACCAGATGCAGAAAGTGGAATAAAGCTCCCAACAGTTTAATCCAAGGCCCTTTCCTCATGACTGGTTTTATTTTCAAACAAGAGTAAATAAACCCAAATACCAGGTATTAGCCACTCAAAACTCTCCCACTTCTACTGGGAGGGATGGGTAAGGACACGCTCTGCCTGGCTACTGTGGAGAGACCCACACTAGAGCTTCCCTGACCCTGAATTTCTCCTGTCTGTTGCTCTTGTCTAAGAGGAAGGAAGCCTTATATCTGGCCTTTTGTATGTCACCTGTGGGCTACTAATCATGTGTCCTGTGGCCACAGTTCTGAATTTTAAAAGGGCCATAACAGGTACATGGGAACACACGCATGCTCCCTCTATAACCAACCTGTAGGAGAAGATGCAGACATGGTGAACAGGAAGAGGAGGATTCCAGGGATAGGTGAGGTTACCAGAGATGAGAGTGAGAAAGGAAAAGAAAACATCAATTAGCTGATAAAAGGTGATGATCGAGTGCTACGAATGAGATAGTCTAGAGATCCATAGAAAAGCTTAACTCTTAACTGTAAGAGTTCTTTTTCCTAATTTAGATTAATTGCTTCACAAGTTTGTATCTCAGAGGTTGCATTTGGGTCATATAATGTAAGGGTTGCTATGGGAATTCCTCTTTCCATTACTCAAAGCCATATTTTGCAAGTTGGCAAGGATGATCAAAATGATTGCTATATATACATTTATTTGCCCTTAGTAGCATTTATTTACTATGCTGACCTTTTTGGAAAAACAGCACAGAAATCAGAAGAAGTGTTTTCCTTATTTTATGTCAAGCCCTTGAAATATGTATTTGCATTTTGATTTAATTATACTGCTTATTTAGAATGTGTACATTGCGAGATGGTGCATATTTTCCTTGGAAATCTCTCTGCAGCAAAATAGACCAAAATAATATAAATAATTAGCACTGCACAGTTGTATTGTTTCATGAAAAACTAGAGTTGGATAGCAAGCAACTCCAGTAGGAGAAGAAAAAAAAGATTCCCTCTAGCTGAGCTACGAAGAGCTGTGCTAGCTTTTTTGGTGGGAACTTTTATCCAGTGTATTTCATTTGCATTATTTCTATGTACACAAACTACCTATATTTCAGGGATCAGTAAGTATTTAATAATTAAATTAAGTTCTGGCTATCTCAGAAATTGACTGTCTCCCAATGTGCTACTTTAGTAGTTGAGAACACACAAAACATTTATCCTAACCATCCTGAGGTTTAATAGGGAGAGGAGAGGTTTTCAGAGATGGGCCCTCAACTGTGGATCTTATTTTACCCTGTAGGTTTTCCAGAGCCTTAATATAGGTCATATTACAAAGCTTATCTTTTCTCTCAAGCTATTTTTGAGAATGTGAGCTGAATTGGCTGTATATTGTTATAAGAGAGTTCTAAGATAGGCTTGTTTGGGAGGATATTGTATTTGGATGTGGTATCAATGTGTATATTGTGTCATTTACTTGGTGCCCAGAGCTTCAGATGGGTGCAGTTTTAAATAAATAATATAGTTTTGAGTGTACAGGTAGATGTGGGAAAGTAAAAGCATGTGCACTCTCCTCTTGTGTTGTGTATGAATAAATATGATGTAGTATAGAATAAAGTCTTTATAGATGTGTCTCTGAAATGGATGCCTTAGTCATGAGTGGCAAAATCATGAATGAGTTTTGTAGGTCACCACAAATGAGTATTAATAAAGATTTTTAAATCACACTATAATGTATTCTGTGTATAGCACAATATAGGACAATCTCCTATAATCTCCAATATAAACAATCTCCAAGCATTTTCAAAAATGTTTGAAAATTGGATTTCGATCCCTCCACATATAAACAAGTATCCCATATCTATCTTAACACCAGCTTTGAGAACTCAAGAGGAGAGGGAAAATTATAACTAAACAAAGGAAAAAAAACACTAACATTTATAGAGGGTTAGAAACAAATGTGTAACCCACTGGAAAACTTGGATTTTCCCCTTTTCATTGTTCCCATTTCTACTTGCATGTCTCTTGACAACAGCTAGTTCTGATGGAGATCCCTCTCTAGGAATATTTTCTCATTGTTTCTTTGTATTACTTCCCCATCTGTCTGTATCCATCTGTTGTCCCTTATCTTATACTTAGATTGTAAGCTCCTTGGGACAGGGACCATCTTTTTGTTCATATTTGTACAGTGCCTAGCACAATGGGTCCTGCTCCATGATTAGGGCTCGAAGGTCCTACAGTAATACAAATAATAATCAATAATCAAGATAGCCAAGCCAAAGCCAATCATTGGCCTAAGAGTCAATTGTGCTGCTCTGGGCATTTTTTTCTGGGGAAATTCCACATTTGTTGGGGGATGGGGGAGGAAACATTTGTGGCTCACATTTATCTTAGAATTGTTGAATTGTTGTTTAAAACTGCTGAGGGGTTTTAAATGTTAAAATAAGTCCTCTGGGGGTGGATTAGTGGTCAGAGTGCAGGCGAGATGGTCAAAAGTGTTTTATAAATGCACCACGACTCTGCTATTTATCACATGGATTTCCAACTCAGCATGTATAGCACATATATTTGTGGCATATGTATGTGTAAAATTGGCACCTGAATATTTCATTTCTGTGTTCCCACTGACCTAACTCTTGACGTTTGATACCCCTAGCCATTTTGAGCTGCTCGGAGCATGAAACATTCCAGATTTGAACTTTGACCTTTCTATCAGCAATCAATCACCTAAAAGTCAGAATTTCTTATGGGATATTAACTGTTGAAATTTCTTTTTAATCTAGAATTTTGATATTCATTTTCACACCCATTCATTTTGGGATGCATGGAAATCCCAAAGTTGAATTTTCAACTTTCCATCAAAGGCCATCAAAAATGGTTATAAAATATGTATTTCTTTGAATCTGGCTCTAAAAGTCCCTTCAGTTGACTTCAGTTGAATTTGTATCATATCTCTTAATAAGCAGTGTTTTAAACCGGTCATGCATTCTAATTAATACATTGTGTAGGGAAAATTGTTCATTAAAGGAGTCAAGAGAATTCAGTATTGATCAGAATATTTCTGGGGTTAATTTCTAAAAGTTTGGGAAGGTGATTTCTGTGTAGCATTTTCCATTGTATCTCAGCTGTTTTCCATCAGTAGTAACATGTGTTGAATGGGGAAGCAATGAAGTTTCAATTATAGGGCAGCTCAACAGCTACAAATGCATGTTCTGCTGCTAGATGTTCTCCAGAAGGATGTAATCAATTCGCCCTCTTTTTGAATGATGTTTCAGACTGTGGTCTTGTACACAGATCTTTAAATATCTATTTTATAAAGAAAGCTAAATTCCTATAATTAGGAGGATTTTTTTCAAAATTAACCCTAAAAAGGAAAAGGGGGAGGGTGAAGGTACAGCATCTTTGATTATGAATCCGTAGTGAAAGAAGAGAATGTTAATCATTTGAAATTTTTTTTAGAAAAGAAGAATACAGTTATTAAACAACAGCAACAACTAAATGCAATGTGTCAGAGATGAAATGAAAATGGTGTTTCTTTAATACTGAATCCCCCTGTAATTAGTTTGGATAGTGATCACTGGCATTTATTGTTTTGGAATTCAATGAGGAAACAGGAAAACAAAACCCATGAAGTTCATATTCAACATTTGCAGAATTCACTTTGGACAGCACACTTCTTAAAAGTGTTGAATGGCTACTCCATGGCCACGGTACTCCCGCTCAGTCCACACAATGTTATGCTTCTCTTGTTATGCTGGTAGATGGTGTGGACATGGCCAGAAATGTCTGATGTCTGCCATGTCTTCAAACAAATTCATTCACTAGCTTTTGCTTTGCACTGTCCATGTCTGAACACTTGACTGCATAGCAACAAAATTGCAGACCATATAGCAAGAGGTATAGGCTCTAGTCCTACCACTTGTTCCACAGCCACATGTTGCAATACGTTGCAAAATTGGGGACTCAAATTGTTCTTTTTTGAGGTGGTGTTGTTTTTAACAGTTGTATGGTTGTGTGTTATGCTGCTATGACAGAGACTATAAAGTTGAGGTTGGGAACGAATTCCCCTAGTAAATCCAGTTTTAGCTGCTCCTTCTTCACTTGCTAGTTTTCTGCTAGCTTTCCCATTGAAAGTTGTTCCAAATTCCTGCCCTTTGCCTTTAAGTGGAGAACATACTGAAACCTTTGGGGAAGTTGGAATTCTTCCAGGAATGACTCCAGTGTACAGACCTATTCCAACACCTTTATCACAGAACTACAATGTCACTGACAGGAACAGTTAATGTGAGCATAATGAAAATAAATCCCAGATGCTTAATGGGACTCTAACTCTATTGGAAAGCCAATCTCAGTCCTTTAGTCCCAGATTCCCTTCCTGGAGTCTTTCTCTGTAGATGGTGATGGATTCTTACATCAGTGCACTACATGATGTTCTTGCTCCCAGAAAGTACTGGATAGTTTGAGGGAAATTGGGCAAGCCAGTCTGACTTACAGGATTTTGAAATACAGACTTCTTTCTCTCTTTGTAAAATATTAACTTTTAAATGACTGGGTCTAAATTCTTAGAGTCAGATCTTTAGTTTTGATGATGCTTCCTTGCAACACTTTAGCAACCAAAGCAGCCTTAAAAGTTAGCTTAACTGAGCATACCTCCAGTGTAGGGAGATATCCAAGTACTGTATAATCAGAATAACTAGCCCATGCCAGGTCCTTCCTGGTCCTGGTAGAGGACCTTGGCCAATGGGAAGGGTGCACACCAATAATCGCTGGTTGAAGAATAGCCCCTTGGAGGCCATCAAACCAAGATGAAATTTAAAGCAGACATGGATGATGAGAAGGCACACACTCCCCGTGTTTTGTGGCTCCTACAAAATGTGCAAGAGGGGAAAGGGGTAAATTTGTTGAGCCTAATAGTCTCTTCTGGTTCTTGAGATGTAGCATGTGCTTCTGTAACATAAAGGTATAACTAATTGCTTTTCTGAGCAGACGTGCAAAAGAAGAATTTGCGTGCCAACACTGGAACTGTCCAATGAAGAGGACATGGGTGAGTCTATGACAGCTTTTGTAAATGAGATGTTTATTGAGCTAACAAACATCATAAACTTATTTAACTTTATTTTTTATCTATCCTTCTTCAGATTAGAGGAACTATTTCAAAACATTATTAATTAGCCCTTTTCATAAATATTCCATTGCACCAAATTCAGAGCTAATACTTAGGGGAGTGTGTGTTACACTTCCTTCTGACTGACCATCTTATCAATAAAAGGAAAGGAGTACTTGTGGCACCTTAGAGACTAACAAATTTATTAGAGCATAAGCTTTCGTGAGCTACAGCTCACTTCATCGGATGCATTTGGTGGAAAAAACAGAGGAGAGATTTATATACACACACACAGAGAACATGAAACAATGGGTTTATCATACACACTGTAAGGAGAGTGATCACTTAAGATAAGCCATCACCCACAGCAGGGGGGGGAAAGGAGGAAAACCTTCCATGGTGACAAGCAGGTAGGCTAATTCCAGCAGTTAACAAGAATATCAGAGGAACAGGTCACTCGATCACAGACCTAAGAGTGGCTATACTTCAACAAAAAAGCTTCAAAAACAGACTCCAACGAGAGACTGCTGAATTGGAATTAATTTGCAAACTGGATACAATTAACTTAGGCTTGAATAGAGACTGGGAATGGATGAGTCATTACACAAAGTAAAACTATTTCCCCATGGTATTTCTCCCCCCTACCCCACCCCCCACTGTTCCTCTGATATATTATGGCATATCAGGCCATCATTGTTCATGGGAAGTCATTTTTTCAAGACTCCCTGTAAAATAAAAACTCCATATTTTTATTATATTGTTTAAAAATGTCATTTTGATCTAAATGTTATCTAGTGATGCAGCTTCAGTACTTTAGATGACATAGGCATTTGTAACTAGGTAAGGAAAGATTTCAGCTTTGGAGAGCACACAGCTAAAGGGAAGTTTTGGAAATCTATCCCATATTGCATAGAGCCTACATAGAGAATGGTGGGATTGGTAGAGTTATTTTGCTTAACTTAGTCATGTCAGAAAGACAGCATTTTATTTTTAAGTTTGGTTTCTGGTAAGGCTGTCGAATGATTAAAAAAATAATCTTTTTAATTGCGTGATTAATGGCACTGTTAAACAATAATAGAATACCATTTATTTAAATATTTTTGGATGTTTTCTACATTTTCAAATATATTAATTTGAATGACAACACAGAATACAAAGTGTATAAGTGCTCACTTTATATTTATTTTTGATTACAAATATATGCACTGTAAAAAACAAAAGAAATAGTATTTTTCAATTTACCTCATACAAATACTGTAGTGCAATCTCTTTATCATGAAAGTTGAACTTACAAATGTAGAATTTTGTACAAAAAATAATTGCATTCAAAAATAAAACAATATAAAACTTTAATACCTAAAGTCCACTCAGTTCTACTTAACCCAATTGCTCAGACAAACAAGTTTGGTTGTAATTTGCAGGAGATAAATGCTGCCCACATCTTTTTTACAATGTCACCTGAAAGTGAGAACAGGAGTTCGCATAGCACTGTTGTAGCTGGCATCACAAGATATTTACATGCCAGATGCACTAGAGATTCATATGTCCCTTCATGTTTCAACCACCATTCCAGGGGACATTCATCCATGCTGATAATGGGGTCTGCTCAATAACAATCCAAAGCAGAGTGGATCAACGCATGCTTGTTTTCATCATCTGAGTCAGATGCCACTAGCAGAAGGTTGATTTTCTTTTTTGGTGCTTCAGGTTCTGTAGTTTCTGCATCAGAATGTTGCTCTTTTAAGACATCTGAAAGCCTTCTCCACCCCTCATCCCCCTCAGATTTTGGAAGGCACTTCAGATTCTTAAACCTTGGGTCGAGTGCTGTATCCATCCTTAGAAATCTCACATTGGTACCCTCTTTGCGTTTTGTCAAATCTGCTGTGAAAGTGTTCTTAAAATGAACTTGTACTGGGTCATTATATGAGACTGCTATAACATGAAATACATGGCAGAATGCAGGTAAAACAGGGTGGGGGGCCGAGGGCTATATACACTGCCCTCACCTGCAGGTACCTGCCCCGAAGCTCCCATTGGCCACGGTTCCTCATTCCCGGCCAATGGGAGCTGCGGGAGGCAGTGACCGCAGGAGAGGCCAGCACTCGGAGCCTTCTGCCCCCGCCCCCAGGGGCCCAGAGACGTGGTGCCAGCCATTTCTGGGAGTTGCGTGGGGCCTGCGACACCATGGAGGGTGACAATCCTGTAGGATGGATCCAAAGTCCTGATGGACTGGATCCGGCCCACGGGCTGTAGTTTGCCCACCCCTGCTCTTCAGTTTTACATTGTTTTGTTTTTGAGTGCAGTTATGTAACAAAAAAATCTACATTTGTAAGTTACACTTTCACGATAAAGAGATTGCACTACAGTACTTGTATGAGGTGAATTGAAAAATACTATTTATTTTGTTTGTCATTTTTACAGTGCAAATATTTGTAATAAAAATAGTAGAAAGTGAGCATTGTACACTTTGTATTCTGTGTTGTAATAGAAATCAATACATTTGAAAATCTAGAAAACACCCACAAATATTAAACAATAGAATATCTATTGAAATTTATTAAACAGTGTGATTAACCATGATTAATTTTTTTAATCATAGTTAATTTTTTGAGTTAATCACGTGAGTGAACAGTGATTAATCGACAGCACTAGTTTGTGGTTATTAGGATAACCAATAATACATGCTAACCTGCCATTTAGTGGGTCTGCAGGAAGTGAATTTCTAAATGGTAATTATTAATATTTGCACAGGAAACTTGATTACAAGAGTTACCTCCATCCAATCAGGGAACAGAAACATACCAGATGACATAAATGTCAAATCAACACTACCTGGATTTTTAATTCTAGTTGCAAACAACGCATAGACCAAGAATCATTTAAAAAATCATTCAGAAATTCATTTCAAATAATAAATATTTCAGGAAAATCATTATGGACCATTCACAAGTAGAAAAAGAGGCAACATATTACTCAGTATGAATTATTCACCCAGCTCTAGTGCTGATGTCAGAAATATTACATGGTGTCAAAAGGAAAATGAAGGGAAAGAACTTCCAAATTAGAGCAGGTGAATACAAATATTTTAAAATAATTGAATGCTAATGGAATAGCATCCTAATATCCTATTATTTTTATCTTAATAAAAAATCAAAATGGTTAATACTAACAAAAGAGGACAAGAACATAGGGTAGGAGACTGCTTTTAGATTTGTGTTTATACAGACTCTGGCACAGTGGGGTCCTGATCCAAGCCTAGGGATCCTAAGTGCTACTGCAATAAAAGCAACAAGAAGATTTGTCTCTGAAATGAACTGTACTTGCAAAAAAGAAATGCAGATTCATTGTATCAGGTACAGACTGGTTTCACAAATGCAAGGCTGGCCCACTGAAATTATGATCTATATATTTTTTAAAAACTGCTTGCACAACATTGTCTGATGTGTAGTCTTAGGTCTCAGTAACATTTCTCCCTTACATCTGATGGTTGCTTTTAATTTAGTTGCTTATTTAGAGCTCAATCATATTGTGCTTAGTGATCCCAATTTAGCTCTTATTGAATGTTACATGGCAAGATTGCTATTGAAACCCATGACAGAGTGGGAAAGGGGTGGGGGAGCCAGTTTTCTAAGTGAAAGTACTGGCTTGGCAGCAGCCTGCAGTGCTTGTGCTGGGGCAAACTTTTCACCTTCTTTTCATGCTACAGATAGTAAACTGGAAAGTATTTGCCTTTAGATTGAGCTTTTCCTTAGTAAAAAGGAAAGTTAAATTCAGTGCAGTTATATGTGAAGGCATCTGAATACTGGCGACCATACCAATCCTGGGGAAAGCAATTCATAGAATCATAGAAGAGTAGGGTTGGAAGAGACCTCAGGAGGTCATCTAGTTCAACCCCCTTCTCAAAGCTGGACCAACCCCCACTAAATCATCCCAGCCAAGGCTTTGTCAAGCCGGGCCTTAAAAATCTCAAAGGATGGAGATTCCACTACCTCCCTAGGTAACCCATTCCAGTGCTTCACCACCCTCCTAGTGAAATAGTGTTTCCTAATATCCAACCTAGACTTCCCCCACTGCAACTTGAGACCATTTCTTCTTGTTCTGTCATCCGCCACCACTGAGAACAGCCTATCTCCATCCTCTTTTGAACCCCCCTTCAGGTAGTTGAAGGCTGCTATCAAATTCCTCCTCACTCTTTTCTTCTGCAGACTAAATAAGCCCAGTTCCCGCATCTTCTCCTCGCAAGTCATGTGCTCCAGCCCCCTTATCATTTTCATTGCCCTCCGCGGACTCTCTCCAATTTGTCCACATCCTTTCTGTAGTGGGGGGCCAAAACTGGACACCATACTCAAGATGTTGCCTCACCTGAGCCGAATAGAGAAGAATAATTGCTTCCTTCGATCTGCTGGCAATGCTCCTACTAATCAGCCCAATATTCCATTAGCCTTCTTGGCAAGAAGGGCACACTGTTGCCCTTGCACAACTGTTTTCAATCTGCTGTCTTAGTTCCCTCCCTAATTCTTTCTTCCAAGAAATGAGGCCTCCCGCCATGTTTAATGACATATCAAGCCAGGCCTACATTAATAAACAATGCTGTCATCAAACCCATTGGTGACATTAGCATATATGTGTATAATTAATAATTACCTATTTTTTTTCTGTTTGACCCAAGGAAACAATATCAGATTTATATTAAATGCAACTATCAGAATCTGATTCTCCTTCAGTACTGATGACAATGGGAATGATAAAAATTCGCTTAACAAATATAGATGATAAAATGAAATGTCACATTTCATTACATACATTTGTTCCATCTGTCTGAGCAATTTTAAATGCCAGGTTTAAAACAGAAAGTGCCAGCAGGCCATGACTTTCAGTGATTGTTACACACGGCTCCACTGGCTATTAGCATTTGCTTTTCATTAAAGAGATAATTCAGTAGCACTATAAACTCCTGGAAGGGGGTGACAGCAGTTGGGTTTGCAGTATGGCACTAATCCATTCTCCATCTGTGTTCCTTTTCTTGCTAGGGATAGTGTCAATTGCTGCCTGTCATCCTCTGACTTGCTGGCTCAGATATGATGCTTTCTGTTGGTATATCCTCCTAATAGGCCATTAAGGGAAGCTGCATCCTTTTTCTTAGAGCTGCTGAAGGCCATCGTTGCTTTCCCTTGTCATGGCTGTTAGTGTGTCAGTGATGAACACTTATATATTACTTTGGGTTTTTTTACTGGCTGCAGTAGTTCTTTTGTTCATTATAAAACAATGGTGCTACTGCGTGGGAGTAACTCCAGAGAATCCTTGGAGGATGATTTTTAGTGTTCCCACCCAATCAGAAAGGTATGGGGACTATTATGTGGTCTTCTGGGACCACTGATGACGTTAGTTTGAAAAAGTTGAATTATCTTCACAGTCTCAGATGAGCAGTCTGGAATATTAGTCCTTTCTACCAGACTGCTGCTGTTACTACTGCTAACTGTTCTTGGGATGTTATACAGCACCACCTTTGTCTGTTGCTTAACTGTTCTCCTCCAGTCACCCATGTACACGTTCACCTTTCTGCTGACAGAAATCACCAGCACCTCTCTGTCTCCTTTTCTCAAACAGGAGGAAGGAACTGTGCTTAGGGATGATTAATCTTTTCTCACCTAGATGCTGAACGCCCCTCAAACAGAGAATCTTAGAAAGGCTATAGTAGTGCTGGAAGGGACCTCAAGAAGTCATGAAGTCCAGCCCTTTGTCCTGAGGCAGGACCAGGAAAACCTAGATGACCCCTGACTGGAGTTTGTCCAACCCATTTTTAAGAACTTCCAGTGACGGGGAATCCACAACCTCCCTTGGAAGCCTGTTCCAGAGCTTAACTACCTTTATCGTTAGAAAGTTTACAGGCTCCATGAACTTCTCTAGTTCTTTATTGAATCCAGTTATATTTTGACCATAACAACATCCATGGCAATGAGTTCCACAAGTTAATTGTGCATTTTGTGAAAAAGTGTTTCCTTTTGTTTTTTGTACTTATCCTGCTGCCTATTAATTTCATTGGGTAATCCCTGCTCTTGTATTGTATGAAAGAGTAAATAACACTTCTCTATTCATTTTTTCAACACATCCATGATTTTATAGACTCATTCATATCCTCCCTTAGTTGTCTCTTTTCTAAGCTGAACATCCTAATCTTTTTCTTGTTCACACCCTTTTCCAGATCATTAATGAATATGTTCAACAGCACAGGTCCCAGTAACAATCCTAAGGGGACCTTGCTATTTACATCTATCCATTGTGAAAACTGACCATTTATTCCTAATCTTTGTTTCCTATCTTTTAACCAGTTACTATCCATGAGAAGACCTTCCTTCATATGCCATGACTATTTAGTGCCCTTAAGAGCCTTTGGTGAGGGTCGTTGTCAAGGCTGTCTGAAAATCCACTTACACTATATCTACTGGATCACCCTCATCCACATGCTTGCTGATACCCTCAGTGAATTATAATAGATTGGTGAGGCATGACTTCCCATTACAAAGGCTGTGTTGGCTCTTCCCCAACAAATCATGTTCATCTATGTGTCTGATAATTCTGTTCTTTACTATAGTTTCTACCAATTTTCCCAGTACTGAAGTTAGGCTCACTGCCTGTAATTGCCAGGACCGCATCTGTAGCCCTTTTTAAAAATCGGTGTTACATTACCACCTTCCAGTCATCTTCTACAGAGCCTGATTTAAGTGATATAGGTTACATACTATAGTTAGTAGTTACATATAGTTATATACTATAATTAGTAGTTCTGAAATGTCATAGTTGAGTTCCTTCAGAATTCCAGGGTGAATACCATCTGGTCCTGGTGACTTATTACTGTTTAATTTATTGATTTACTCTAAAACCTCTTCTATTGACTCTGGATTCTCCACAGTTTGTCCACTTCTTTCCTAAAGTGTGGCTCCTGGAACCGGACAGAGCACTCCAGTTGAGGCCTCACCAGTGCCCAGTAGAGCTGAACAATTACCTTCCGTGTCTTATGTATTACACTTCTGTTAAAACACCCCAGGATGATCTTAACCTTTTTTTGCAACTGTATCACATTGTTGACATCATTTTCAATTTGTGATCCACCAAAGCTCCAGAACCTTTTCAACAATACTACCACTTAGCCAGCTATTCCGCTTATTCTAGTTGGGCATTTGTATTTTCCTTCCTATATGTAGTGCTTTGCACTTGTCTTTAGTGAATTTCATCTGGTTGACTTCAGATCAATTTTCCAATTAGTCAAAGTCATTTTGAATTCTAACCCTGTCCTCCAAAGTGCTTGTAACCCCCCTTCCCCAGCTTAGTGTCATCTGCATACTCTCCACACGATTATCCAAGTTATTGAGCTGTAGCTCGCAAAAACTTATGCTCTAATAAATTTGTTAGTCTCTACGGTGCCACAAGTACTCCTTTTCTTTTTGCAAATACAGACTAACACGGCTGCTACTCTGAAACCAAGTTATTAATGAAAATATTGAACAGTACTAGACCCAGGACTGACTCCTGTCGGCCCCGACTAGATACGCCTTCCCAGTTTCACAGTGAACTATTGATAACTATTCTTTGTGTATGGTCTTTCAACCAATTGTACACCCAGTTTATAGTAATTTCATCTAGACCACAGTTCTCTAATTTGCTTATAAGAATGTCATGTGGGACTATGTCAAAAGTCTTTTTAAAATCAAGATATAGCATGTCTACTGCTCTCCTCCCATCCAGTAGGCCAGTAAGTCTGTCAAAGAGGGAAATTAGAATTGGAAATTGAAATGATTTGTTCTTGACAAATTCAGACTGAACTTATAACCCTATTTGCCTCTAGGTGCTAACAAATTGATTGTTTAATAGCATTGTGGGGTTGAAAGTTCATCTTAGACTTGAGGCTTCTTTGGTGAGGCTGCTTAGAAATACTGTGGAAAAAGGAGCAGAGAAAGGGCCAGGAGGAAACTATCCAATGAGGAAAAATAGGGAGAGAGGAGAATGGAGCAAAAAGGGCAGAATGAAAAATGTAGAGAGACTGTGATTATTATATGCTTGTTTTGTATTTCATATGCCGGGCACCCATCTGTGCCAGCTAGGAGGTGTTCTTCTAATACTAATGCATCACACAAAGTCTAGTCCTCTAGCTAAGAAACATGTTTGTTCTCTTAAATAAAATTGAACTGGCTGTGGAGGGGAAAAATGGATTTATAAATGTCAAGAAAAAAGATAGAGACAAAGTGGGTAAGGTAATATCTTTTTATTGGACCAATTTTTATAGTGAAAGAGACAAGCTTTCAAGCTTACACAGATCATCTTCTTACCTGAAAAAGGGCTCTGTGTAAATTCAAAAGCTTAAGAACATCAGAACATAAGAATGGCCACACTAGGTCAGACCAATTTTTGTCTAGCCCAGTATCCTGTCTTCTGACAGTGGCTGGTGACAGATGCTTCAGAGGGAATGGACAGAACAGGGCAATTATTGAGTGATCAATGCCCTGTCCTCTGGTCCCATCTTCTGGCAGTCACTGGTTTAGGGACACCCAGAGCATGGGGTTCCATCCCTGACAATCTTGGCTAATAGCCATTTATGGACCTATCCTCCATGAATGTATCTAATTTTTTTCTAACCTAGTTATACTTTTGGCCTTCACAACATTCACACACAATGAGTTTGAGGTTGACTGTGCACTGCATGAAGAAATGCTTATGTTTGTTTTAAACCTGCTGCCTATTAATTTCATTGGGTGACCCTTGGTTCTTGAGTTATGTGAAGGGGTAAATAACACTTTCACTTTCTCCTCCCCAGTCATGATGCTATAGAACGCTGTCATATTCCCCTTGTAGTTTTGTCTTTTGTAAACGGAACACTTCCAGTCTTATTAATCTCTCCTCCTATGGAAGCTGCTCCACACCATTAGTCACTTTTGTTGCCCTTCTCTGTACCTTTTCCATTTCTAAAATATCTTTTTTGAGATGGGGTGACCAGAACTGCATACAGTATTCAAGGTGTGGGTTTACCATGGATTTATATAGTGGCATTCTGGAATTTTCCATCTTATGTTCTATGCCTTTCCTAATGGTTCCTTACATTCTGTTAACCTTTTTGAATGTCAGTGCACCTTGACCAGCTGTTTTCAGAGAATCATCCACAATGACTCCAAGATCTCTTTCTTAAGTGATAACCGCTAATTTAGATCCGATCATTCTATAGGTTTAGTTTGGATTATGTTTTCCAATGTGTATAACTTTGCACTTATTGATGTTGAATTTCATCTGCCATTTTATTGCCCAGTCACCCAGTTTGGTGAGATTCCTTTGTACCTCTTCACAGTCACATTTTGACTTAACTCTCTTGAGTAATTTTGTATCTGCAAATTTTGCCACCTCACTTTTCACCCTTTTTTCCACATCATTTATGAAAATGTTGAACAGCACAGGTCCCCCGCTTGGGGGCCCACGCTGTTTACCTCTCTCCATTGTGGAAATGGATCCTATAATAAATGGTGAAAATAAAGCTGGTAAAACTTGCCTCTTCCATCAACAGAAGTTGATCCAATAAAAGATATCCTCTCACCCACCTTGTCTCTCTAATATCATGGGGCTAACACAGCTAAAACAACACTGCAAACAAGAAAAAAATGTTATCTGACTCACCAGTAGTGTGTGAGATTTGTAAAATCAGCTCCAAGAAGTTTGTTCACCCCTATTTCTCCCCAAGAAAATGCTCTCTTATGCAGGGCTGGATCCCTGTTTGAATTTTCCACTGGTGGCTGCCATCCCATTTCTTCACCCTCTAAAGAGTCAGAACTGGTTCTTTAACCTTGAAGAACTGCCAACTTTCCTAAGATTTAAAAATAAATAAGCTGTTAAAGGAGTGAGAGGCAGAGAAAAGACAGCATTTAGTTGAACAATAATTGGTATCTCTCCCTCTCTCTCACACTCATGCTATATTGACACATCTTAATGGTGTCAGAGTGTTCAGAGTAGAGATGCCCAGGACTTTCTGAAAATCAGGCCTCTTATGGTATCTCAGATTGGGTGACCAGAATCACTGCTCTCTTTTGAAAACCTCGGTTTTTGATTTTTATATACCTTTTCATGGAAATTCTGGTTGCATTAGAAGCTTTGAAATGACATTTGAATGCATATGGGATGTTTTCTCAAAGCAAGAGAAACTTTTCTTTATTTCAGTTAGTTTTTCATGTGTGTGAGTGGGTATAAAGCACCTAAATGTCCAACCTAAGGTAGTTCCTCCTCCCTTATCTTCAAGATTACTCACCAGATGCAGAAACTTGTATTATTTATTCATTTTTGTTCATGGTAATTTAGCAAAGACATATGGTGACTAACACTAACCAGATATGAAAAAGTCATTTCCAAAGGTCACTAATTTAGAAGAAAGAGCTGTGAGCGTAGGCACTGCTTACAATTATGGAAAAGGTATTGATTTCTGTTGACAAGGTAGAAGAAGTCCTGAAAAAGCTGAAGAATGTAAAACATCTGGCAAAGATGAGCCAACTGTTGATATGATCAAGGTTGTTCGAGATGCTGTAGTAAAGTGGCTTTACAGATTACGATATGCTTTCTTGGACAAGCTAGGGTACTAGATGACTGGAGAACTGGACTGATTGAGCCTCTCTGGAAGGGTCAGGGTGATACAAATGATCCAAACACATATCAGGTATCACCCTCTTAATTAAGCTTCTCAAAGTGCTTGAGAGAGTTCTGAAGGCAAGGTTAAAGTCCAAGATAGAGGAAAATATAAGAGGAGTAGTATGGCTTTAGGAAAGGAAGGAGTACTATAGATGCAATTTTGCAATGAGACAGAAGTTTGAAAGAATGATAAATGGAGGGAATAAGTGCTATGTTCCATTTATTGATCTTGAAAAAGCATACGACTTGGTTCCACAGGAGTTGGTGTACAGGGTTTTGAGATTGGTGGGAGGAGGACTTCAAAAAGTGGAGATGATAGCTGTACCCTTCTGAAAACTAAGATGGTAACAATACATGGAATTTTGAGTTCTGATTCCACTTATCTTCATCCTGATTATAAAGTTAATTAATAGAACCACCAAGCTTCTGGAGCCACAGAGAAACATTATGTAAGCTAATGATCTGGCCCTTTTGGCTGCTAGCAAAGAGGAATTGGTAAATATGGTATCAGAGTGGGCATCTGTGTTTTGAAGACCATAGTTTTAAGGTAAATATAAAGAAAATTGAAGTTTTGCAAGTAGGGAAGGTGGAAGAGGAGTTATTGATTGAAGTTTCAGGAGAGAAGCTGAATTAGAAGAATTTGTGTACTTGAAGTACACTTAGTGCCATCAGACAGAAATCTGGAGAACTGAAAAGAAGAACACAACATACATGGTCAGCAGTGAAAAAGGTGGCAGGAGTCCTGTGAGACCAGCAATTAAGTAACCAACTGAAAATAAAAGTGTATGCTACTTGCTCTATCGTTTGGAAATGGTAGATCTTATGGAGATGGAAGAAAAGAAGATCCAAATAGTAGAAAATTATAAACTGAGGAGAATGGCAGGCAGGCAAAGGGTACACAGAGTGTGCATGGAAGAAAATAGGAGGAAGACTTACTTGGGCCTCAGTGACAGATAGGCTGGAGAGCACACATTTGAGGTGACAGGATATGTGATAAGAATGAGGGAAAAATGACCAGCAAAGAAAGCATGGGAGAAGGAGGGAACAAGAAAGGACATGGAAGACCAAGGATATGATGGAAAGAGACAGTCAAGAGAAGTTTGAAGAGAAAAGGACTGGAAGTCCAAGACCTACAAACCCATACCATGGACCAGAAGGAGATGCATAGAACTGTGGACACCGCCCACCCCATGTAAATGAGAAAAGGAGTCAATAAGTGAAATGGAATTAATCAAAGACAAAACATTCCAATGGTTAGGAAATGCCCCTATTAAAAATGCCTTTACCACCTCTGAACTAGAAAGCAAGCAGCTGAATCTCATAGACCGAGCCAATCCTGCAGCCCTTACATGGTTGGTCCCAATATGCAGCCATTACATGCGTAGTCCTATTGAGTCCAGTGGAACTTGGTACATGAGCAAGAGCTGCAAAATCTGGCCCAAAATGCTTACTTTAACTACTACTGTAAACAGTAGTTGTCATAGGACAAAACTGGAAGGTTAGGTTAGTTTCTGGCAGAATTTCAGCAGTTAAGATAATTCTAAAGGCACAACACGAAATATGTATGCCATGGTCAAGTTTGAAACATGTTCAAAGGGCTTGTGAACATAGTTTGATTGTGGTATAGGAAGCTGAACATAATATATAAATTCAGGGCAATGTTTTATTGAGAGCATCACTGGGTATTAAATATAGACCTTTTTATTGTTGTTGATTGGATTTATGGACTTAATTCTCAGAATACTATACATCCTTTTCTTGAAAGATTAGCTTGTACTTCTGTCCCATTCCAGAGTCGTTGACTGTAAAATTTATTGCCATGTAGCAAACCCAACAAAAGGACTTTTGTTATGCATTCCTGAATGCTGTCCACTATACATAGCCTTTATTCATCACATGTGTTCAAGAATATGCCAAATCTATGAGACAGATTATAATCTCACTTCCATTGACTTCAGTCAAATTACACTTGATTTACACTAGTGAAAATGAGACCAAACTCTGACGCTTTGTTCTGGAAATAAAACAGGATACAGGAGGATGTTAATTGCATTTTAGAACTGTACTAGTCGGCATTTAAAGATGAAAACTTCTACTTAGAGCCAGGGTTCAAAGCTAATCGTAGCCTAGAGTTTCCAAAATACAGATTAGACTAACAGAAGTACCCCCAACTGTGCACTTGCCTCAGGGAGGATTTAGATCAGACTGATTGTTCTGTGAAGCTCCCAATCTGGTGAGAAGTCACACTAGTAATTTGCATCCTTATAAAAGAATTTAACTGAGCTTTTGCTTTGAAGTTCAATTATCCATGTGCATGTTTAAAACAGAATGTCTTAAATGTATTGTTCTATTTGCACAGCTGCTAAGGAATTTTGATGTTTGTACGTTTGCTATGGTACATTGGATACTCAGCCAATAAGAATACAGTGTTACAGTGCAGGTCATAGAAAGTGGCCTTTGGTTGGGGATTAGGATAGATGACCTCCTGAGGTCCCTGCCAACCCAGATATTCTATGATTTTAAGTCTTACTTGTGGACAGGTATTGAGGCACAAGGTTTGAACATCTGAAGAAAGTTTATGGCTCTCGCCTTCATTTGTGGAGTGTGAGGATAAATACAGTAACTCACTTAAATATTTATATATTATGGCAGTGCTGACTTCAGCTCCATACTTAAGTTTGAGCTGAGATTTGAACTTAAAGCAGGGATGCACCTTTATTATTTATGAAGAATACATTGTATTCTCCCCAACTTTACAGTACTTGCTCTTTGAGTCCAGAATAGATTTTCTGATAATTTACAAGTAAATGGGTTAGCTTTAAAATTTAATTTTAAAATAGATCCTTGAAGATATGCAGCGCTCAGATATTTTTGTCCTGAAAGATCTTAAGAGAATAATACAGATTCTTCAAACTTTCCATTACAGTTCAAATTAATTGAAATCTCATGCACAGGCTGTGTTTTGGGAAATTAAGTTATAATTAAGCTAAAATAATTGATATGATTAATAGCTCATTTAGTCTTACTTGAATAAGTAAGCGAGGTTATGTACCTCAACCAATCCTCATCCTCTCTACAGCTAATTTGCATGCTACAATTTTATTGGCTGTAATGAATCAGTGGTATGAAGGTTTCAGAGTAGCAGGCATGTTAGTCTGTATCCACAAAAAGAAAAGGAGTACTTGTGGCACCTTAGAGACTAACATTTATTTGAGCATAAGCTTTTGTGAGCTACAGCTCACTTCATTGGATGGTATGAAGGAGACTGGACACATGTCCAAAACTGAACCTAGAGAACTGTCCAGGGTCTGGTTATATGTTCAATATCTTCATCAATGATTTAGATAATGTCATCGAGAGTACATTTGTAAAGTTTGCAGATGATACTAAGCTGGGAGGGGTTGCAAATGCTTTGGAGGATAGGATTAAAATTCTAAATGATCTGGACAAGTGGTCTGAAGTAAATAGGATGAAATTAAATAAGGACAAATGCAAAGTACTCCACTTAGGAAGGAACAATAAATTGCACACAAATAAAATGGGAAATGACTGCATAGGAAGAAGTATTGCAGAAAGTGATCTGGGGCTTATAGTGGATCACATGCTAAATATGAATCAGAAGTGTCACACTTCTGGGGGGAAAAAAAGCAAATATCATTTTGGGATGTATTCGCATGAGTGTTGTAAGCAAGATATTAGAAGTAATTCTTCCACTCCTCTCTGTGCTGATAAAGACTCAGCTGAAGTATTATGCTCAGTTCTGGATGCCACATTTCAGGAAAGATGTGGACAAATTGGAGAAAGTCCAGAGGAGAGCAACAAAAATGATAAAAGGTCTAGAAAACATGACCTGGGAGGAAAGACTGAAAAAATTGGATTTAGTCTGGAGAAGAGAGGACTGAGAGGGGACATTACAGTTTTCAAGTACATAAAAGGTTGTGACAAGGAGGAGGGAGGAAAATTGTTTTCTTTAACTTATGAGGATAGAACAAGAAGTAATAGGCTAAAATTGCAGCAAGGGTAGTTTGGATTGGACATCAGAAAAAACTTCCTAACTGTCATGGTAGTTAAGTGCTGGAATAAATTGCCTAGGGAGGTTGTGGAATCTCCATCATTGGAAGTTAAGAGCAGGTTAGATAAATACCTGTCCGGCATGGTCCAGATAATACTTGGTCCTGCCTTGAGAGCAGGGGACTGGACTAGATGACCTCTTGAGGTCCCTTCCAGTCCTACACTATGATTCTATGTGCTAAGAGTTCTCTTGGTAGCTTGCTTGTCCCCAGCTGTCACTGTTCTTTTAGGGTTTGGTGGTCGCATGCTAGTGTGGGCATTGAAAGACTCCTCACTGCCTCAGTTCCACAGTGTGCCTATGTAACCCACACACCTCCTTGGTTTGGTGTTCTGTCCCATCTAGTGGCACCAAGACCACTTAGAGAGAGAGTTAAATGAGTCTGCTCTACAGCCTTAGCTAAGAGGCAGTTGGCTTTTAGCTCATGCTGTAGAAGCTCATGCACTAAGCTCCAGATGTCCCTGGTTTGATCCCGCCCGCTGACGACCGGGGTCTGTCTGCGTTACAAGTGGGGACTCGTTCGGGATTTCAAATGGAAAGACTCTGAAGCTCGGGATGCACTTCCTCAGCTAGGGGAAGTCTGTAACCCACACTCCTTCTGGGTGGGTGTTCTGTCCCATCTAGAGAGAGAGTTAAATGAGTCTGCTTTATAGCCTTAGCTAAAAGCCAGTTGGCTTTTAGCTCATTCACTAAGCTCCAGAGATCCCTGGTTCGATCCCGCCTGCTGATGACTGGGATCTGTCGGCGTTACACCAGGACAGCTGAGGAAAGAGCACAGAAGTTCTGAAAACACAGAAACCTCAGTGTTCAGGGACTGGTCTCCTTCCCCCTCCCACTCATCTTTCACTCAGCACCAGTCTTCCTAACATAACCACTTTTATCACACAGCCCTCATGCACATCTCTGCTTTCCCCATAAGCCTCTGCATTGCTCACTCCGCATTGCTTTCCTCCAGCTACCATAAAGCAGTACATCATAGAGCAAATGGAGTGAGTGGGGGAGTGGTCATCTCTGAGGAAAGTATGGGATGAGTGGTGTGTGAGCATGCCAGGTGGGCGGAATGGGGCTAGGGTGAGGAGCAGAAGAAAGTATGGATGTACATGGGCCAGGGGGAAAAAATGTGTTTGAGGTAGAAGGCTATGTTAGAGACACCAGCACTATGCTATGTGGCCCTGGTGCAATGAGGCAAGCCAAGAACCCTAGTCAGTGTTTCTGTGCTTTGAGAGCTCCCCCTGTTGTAATGTCTTAAAGCACAGTACAGCTCAGGCAGCATGCTATCAGACGCCTGATACCTTAGCACAGAGGAACTGGGCTCCTCAGCCACACACATACTCAGACCAACCATGTGTGACGGTGATGTCCATGTGAGCAGTTACATTTATCTCATATACTCTCATATTAACTGTAACTGATTAGCAGGGATCCTAGAAATCCATTTCTGACAGAAAAACATAGAATTTGCATTTTTCCAGAGAATCTTTAGTTTTTGCATTTTGTGAAAAAATTAAAAATCTATTAACTAAATTTTACTGACAGTACCAGTATCACACATTCAATGCATGCAACCTCCCACATGTGGTTGATTTTTGAATGCACTTTAAATTTACCTATCTAAACTTATGCCAATAAACTGCTTCCAGCATATAGAGATTACTCAACGGCATATAGGAGTTCATGTTTTAAGTCATCTCAAGTTTCACTTCGGCCTCCAGATCTGAATAACTAAAGTTATGAAAAGATATGGAAACTTTAAAAATTACCCCTACAGACTGAACCATTGAATTTGGCAAGGACAGATTTCATGTTGATGGTGATATGCTGTTCTGTACTGTATGCAGCAAATCTATGGATTATGTTCGAAAGCAGACAATTGTAGAACACATGGAAAGCGCTATATATAAACTGAATGAAAACAAGAGGCTAAAACAGCAGGGCATCAACAACTGTAAAGAAACAATGCACTGTGACTGGATTATTCCAGCATTTTTGTATGTTTAAAAAAACCCCTAATTTTATGAAAATATAGATTACACACACAGAAGTATTTGGTATATGTAAGAAATACAAATTGCAAGTCTATTAACTTTATTTTATTATAATGAGTGATGGCACTGGTAGGCTTTGAACTTGCTTAAAAATTGTAAACAAAATGTGTTCAGCTGATACCTATATAAATTGTGGGCAGAGAAACTAAAGTTCAGTGTTTCATTTTAATCATGCAAAAACATGGATTTTTATGATTTTTATCAGAGCATTTTGGGATTTTTTTTTTTCACGGAAAACTAGGATCCCTGCTGATTACCCCACTGGACCATACATTAAAAGACCTGAGTAGAGCTTTAAAAATTTTAACATAGCATAAGTTTATACATTTAAAAATAGTGCAGATTGTTAGAAATGAAATATATTAAACAGGTAGCCATAGGTGTGCCAAGGCTAATGTTATAAATTCAGGGCATTTGAATTAATACATTTTTTTCATCCTTACATAATTTGCATAATGTTTCATGGAAAACTATTTATTGCTTTCTACCACTGGACCATAGTTTGGTTGCTGGTCATTGTTACACACAACAGCAGGGATCACAGCAAAAGAGCTAGGCATGAAATATAATAGTTATCTATGTGTGTGGGGGGATATTTTGATGTGACATTTATAGTTATTGCTACCGATTAATCGAAGTTTCAGCTCAGCATCTAAGGCTCAGCATTTCCAATTTGCTGCCTAACTCTTAATCATAGCAGCATCATAATTGCATTGATTCTGCAGCCTGTGGCTTTTGTTACATGAATGCACTTGGTAAAACATAAGAAAAACTAACAGATGAAACCTTAAGAAAACAAAAATACTGCAGCTCTAATTTATATTAATGTGAACAAAGAGTATTTGAAAATATGGCATCGTTCATGTAGCAAAGACAGTTGGGAAGTGGAGTTAGGCAAGGAGGATTTTGGAGATACAATGGGTAATTAAGGATATGCGTTGTATGATAACCAAGTGAGCATTTTACAGTTTCAGGAAGTGAGGAATCTCACCGAAGGGAAAACACTTTCCAATGCTCACCACTATACATGTTGTAATTAACTAAATAGAAAACGTAATTTAGGTACTCAGTAACTTATCTGTAAAACATTATCCCGTTTTATTTTATAGCAAATGATTCTGGGATGATTTATTTAAGAAATGTAGTGACCAGTATCTAATTTATATTCAATTTACTCAAATATCCAGGATACCCCAAACAATCTCAAATGACAAACTCTTGATGAAGAGATTACAATTTAATTGTTTTTAATGAAGTAATTTTAATCCCAGTAAAACTGAGTTTTTGGTTAACCAGATTGAATACACGTTATTACTCTTTTTTGTTTTATTCAGTTGATGATATATTAGAAAAGCATTATATCAACATGTGATCATAACACCAAAATAGACTCTAGTTCCCTAAAATGGTTGGTCCAATCTAGGAATCTTTCCTCATGGAATACTTACTTCAGTCGAAGTGAGAGTATTATACAAGTGGAGTCACACAATTGCAGACAAAATCAACATTTATCTGATTTCTAGTAATATCTAAAAACTTGCAACCTGAAATTATTTAGGTTTTGTTCATTGTACCACAGTCTCAATCCATTCTTTTCCCCCCAAACTATTAAAGCAATTCCTATGAATACAATGTTAATTGCATAATGTATTGTTTTACTGTGGTACTTTTGCAATAAATAATATATTGTTATGTAAATGAGAAATCCAGCTGATGCAGTATATCTGTTGTATTCAATATCAGTGATTAATCAGGTTTCATCTGAAAATAAGTGCATTTTGATCAGCTTCAGTGAGATCTGTGAAAACTTATTTCCCTGCTGGAAGGCTAATAAAATGGCTTTTTCCTGACAATCTCTACTTCAGCATAAAGAAAAGGAGTACTTGTGGCACCTTAGAGACTAACAAATTTATTAGAGCATAAGCTTTCGTGAGCTACAGCTCACTTCATCGGATGCATGAGCTCACGAAAGCTTATGCTCTAATAAATTTGTTAGTCTCTAAGGTGCCACAAGTACTCCTTTTCTTTTTGCAAATACAGACTAACACGGCTGCTACTCTGAAACCTACTTCAGCATATTGGTTTTAAAGAAAAAACGGTTACACTTTTGATATTTATGGCCTGAAAAAGAGAATTCCAGGTATTTCTATATAGGTAAGGATACAATCATGTATCTGATGAAGTGGGTATTCACCCATGCAAGCTTATGCTCCAATATGTCTCTTAGTCTATAAGGTGCCACAGGACTCTTTGCCACTTTTACAGATCCAGACTAACACAGCTATCCCTCTGATACAATACAGTCGTTGTATACTAAATTAATGCTGTTTGCCTGGGGAAACAACCAGAAGAAATAGCAGAGATAAAGATAAATTAAAAATTTGTCCCCTGCACAGCAGGCATCTCAGTAAACCTCCAACCTACCCCCAACCCGAATTGCCCAAAATAAGAGAGAGAAAAAGATGGGCTTTGCAGTATATCCAGAGTCAACAGAACAAGCTGGATACCAGATTTCATAGTCATTCAGAATCAGGACCTCAATCATTTGCAATGGTGGCAGTAGAGCAGAGAGAGCTGGATGAATACTACATAAATGTTTGCAAGTATTAGCTATAATTTTAAAATAAATGTCCCTTGACCTTGCTCAACCCCTTTTGTGTTGGCTTTCTATGACATTGACATTGTTCCAATCAGGTTTTTTTGGCATGACTATTTGCAGAAAGTGAATTTCACAGTCACATGCACAAGTATTCATGGAAACTGAATTTGAAACATTTATGCACCTGAATGTACTCTGAAGTGTTTGTGCACATATCCAGTCATAGAGCAGAAACAATACCATGTCACTGAGCTGACCTGTTGCAGCTAACCAGCACAGCTCTTTGTGTGAATTTGGAATACTTGCAGTTCACAATCAATTCCGAAAAGTAAAACATTCACATTGAAAAATGGAAATTGTCAGACTGGTCAGGCCAGTGGTCCATTTACTCCAATATCCTCTCTCAAAGCAGTCAGTACCATATTCTTCACAAGAAGGTGGATAGTAGACAATGATGGAATAATCTTCCCATAAGGAAAATCTCTTCCTCATCTTCTCAGATAGTAGGTGGATTATGCCTTGAAGTATCTTTTAAAAGACATATCTAGTATAATTGTAGATGTTTGCATACATGTATCTAATCCTTTTTTTAATCCTACTAATCTCTTAGCCCCAATGATACCTTATGGCAATGGGTGCCATAGGTTAATTAGAAAAGTAATGTCTTTAAAATTTACCTTCCAGTTCCCTTGTTCTTGTATCACAAATATATAGGAGTGAATTATCTACTTTTTCAAATGCAATGTATTATTTTCTCTACCTGTATCAAGTCCTTCCTTTATTTGTCTCCTCTCTAAACTATACTGCTTCAATCTTTTCAGTTTTTTCTCATAAGGAAATTACCCCAGGCCTCAATTTACAAAATAATTAATTAAATAATGAATACATTCAAGTAAATCCATAAATAAGGCTGAATTCACTGGACAAATTAGTCATTTCAAATTGTACACTCAGCTTGATGATATAATGCATTTGTTATGCTAGTGAATATAAATTGCTGATACATAACTTTATTTAATCTTTTCACTATGAAATGTTTATTGGTATTATTACTAGGCAGCATTGCTGTAGGGATTTCTGTATTAGTACAGTGCCACTGTTTATTTTCCAGAGTCATTTTTCCTTTTCTTTATAAAGGTGTGTTTGATTTTCCAAAAGAAATATTCAGTTTCCCTTTACTCAAAGCAAAATGCAAACATTTTAATGAAAGTGATATTTTCATATCTTATTTGGTGAGCAAGGCGCATTCATTGAAAAACAAGGCAATATCACATGAAACAGATGACAGCTTTGTTAAATGTCTCCTTTTATCACTGAGGCTGACAAAGAACACTGAAAGACAAGGTGAGTGAGGTAATATCTTATACAAGACCAACTTCTGTTGAGGAAGAAGAACTTCTCTGAAGAAGAGCTCTGTGTAAACTCAAAAGCTTATCTCTCTCACCAACAGAAGTTGGTCCAATAAAAGCTATTACCTCATCCACTTGTCTCTCTAATATCCTGGAACCAACATGGCTAAAACACACTGCATACAAAGAATCCTGTGGGTCTTGCCCACAAGCTCAGGGTCAGATGGGCAGACACCCTGGGGAGGTTTTGCCTTCCTCTGCAGCATGGGGCATGGGTCACTTGCATGTTTTAACTATAGTGTAAATGGTGAATTCTCTGTAACTTGAAGTCTTTAAACCATGATTTGAGAACTTCAGTAACTCAGCCAGAGGTTATAGGTCTATTACTGGAATGGGTGAGGTTCTGTAGCCTGTAATGTGCAGGAGGTCAGACTAGATGATCATGATGGTCCCTTCTGACCTTAAAGTCTATGAGAACTACAAACATTACTCTAGCAAGGTACTGGGCTTTCCGCATTTCTGTATAGGCAAAGTTTCATAGTCACTCTGCATAATCCTGAGAGAGCCAGAGAACTAAAATGTCTGACGCATGATGACTGCTCATCTCTCAGAAATCAGGAACTCAGAAGAAGTGCTGTTCTTGAGGAAAAATCTGGTTAAATTGGATCACACAATCTGTCCAAAGGAAATGTTGCTATTGAAAAATACACAGTAGTGCCAACCCCCCTGCTGTGTGCTAAGCATCAAAATACAATTCTGGTGATAAAAGCAATAGAAAGAAAAGGCACTTGCCCTGGCACGTGCAGGAAAGCAAAGGACCTAGTTCTGAATTCAGAGATAAAAAATAAAAGAAAAACAGACTTTGCAGTTCCATCAAGAAACTGAAGCCTACTCTTCATAACAGAATTGAGCAATGTACTTTAGATCTTCGTAACAGAAAGAAAGTCTAATGAGTCTTGTGGAAGCCACAAAGCTGCCAAGAAAATATTTAATCGAAAAGCACCAATGACAAGACTCCACCAAGTTCAGAGATATTGCCAGTTGGCTGTCATTCTCAGCACTAGCTACAACTCTTCCTTGAAATTCCAGGAAAGCATCTAAAGGGTGAAAATTTGAGTCATAGCTCAGAATTGCTTCCAAATATAGGACAGAAAATTAGCTATCAGTTGTCAAAAATGGCCATCCTGGAACATTTCTTAAAGGTATTACAGCAGCCTTTGTCCAAAGAAAATGCACCACAGCCACAACTATAAATAGTTTGGAATGACATATTGTATCTAGTTGTTTTCTAAATAAACATTAAAATAATTACGAAGAAATCTGTTGCAAAGAATTGTGAATTTCATGCGAGACGATGAAGTGAGGATAATTTCCCCTTTCCCCTGCCCGCCCATAAAGCCTTCCCTCCACCCTGGGGGAGGGGAGAGTGAATTGTGTTAACTCCTCTAAAATGATGAATTCTTCATTTGGCAGCAGTTTGGTACAAGAGGGAATTTGACAATGAATCAATAAAAACAAAAAGTTCCACATGGTCTAATTGGTCACCTCCCACCCTGCTGTTTCAAGGAGGTAGTGTGTGGAACAAAACTATATAGTTGAATTTGGTATTATCTATAAACTACTAGGCAGGCCCAAAGGTGATCTAAATACCTCTAAAGGGAAAAGCTTCGGCAATAAAGAGCACGATGAACATCATTCTTTGCTTATTTACTGCTTAGAAGTATTTGAAATCTGATTTTTATTTCTAAGTGATATCTTAGCTTGTAAACACACAATGCACCATTAGAAATGCTGCAGATCATAGATTATCCTATTAAGAGAACTGAACTATAAGTACACTTTGGAATACTGCCCCCAAATTATTTATAGTGTTGGGACATTGCATTAAAATACGGCTAGAACACACCTATTGTCTATACAATAAGAATACACTATAAGTATCAGTATTAAACTTCTATACAGCAGGTATGTCTGATAGAAGCAGGAGTTGCATGCTGCAGAAAAAATGCTATAAACTTTTATCAAAGTTAATTTGTTACATAAAAATTATCTAGAGCCTACATAGACTCAGGGTTAATTCCTGATTTTAATGAGAGCTGGGGTTCTTAACTGCATCCAAGAAGGATGTTCTTTACCTTACAGAATCAGGGCCTTTATAGGTCACTTTAATTATGATATAAAAGCTGGTGTAGTTTAAAATAAGGCTAAGTGTAAAACTCAGATGCACTGAACAGTGAGGCATAATTTATGGTAAGTATGTTAAATAAGTAGACATGAATTAAGACACATCGGTAGGATTTACAAATGAGTGGTTGTGGAATATAAAATAATGTAGTTTTAAAAATAATTTATGTCCTGATCCTGAACACAAAGGGAATATTCATGTTCTTAAAATTAAGTATATGCCTCAGTCTTTGCAGGAATGAAGCCTTCTTCTGGGATGGTGATGGTATAATTTGTCAAAATAGCATTAAGGAAATTTATCCATGAGGAGAATGCTTATAGGCACAAAGATACAATTGCTACAGCAGAACTATTTGTGCAACTATAGTTAACTGATTGAATTTCTATTTAAAATCCAGTTTTTCATTGGTTTAAAACAGTCATGCAAACTTGCTCTGGTCTGAATTATGGTATCCAAGAACTTGGAGCAAGGCCTTAATTTAACCAAATTTGTTTTAAATGTTTCAAATTTGTTTTGAAATTATAGTAAAACAGATTATTAGTGACTGAATACTACTATATGACAGCTGTTCCGCACATGAAACATTATAAAGCTGGTCTATGTCCAGTTCCTGAAGGACAGGTAGCTCTTTTTGGGCTGTTTCAAAAGAGAGGCCAAGGATTGACTGGGCTTGGAATTGTCCTTTCACTTCTAGCAATGATAGTTCCTTTTCACCGCTGAAACAAATTGGTGAAAGCTTGAATACCTGTTCTGTGCATATATAAAGAACTTAAAACTGCAGGGCTGTTGGTTTTTCACATTTACCACTGAACAGCCATCAGATGCAGTAACTTTAACTTCTTGCTGACCTACCTGCTCCATTCCCATTTCTAACCCCCTGAGCTATCACTGAAAAACTTTTTTTTTTGTGGAGAAAATTGTTTACATAGCTCTATGACTATAGTAATTAATAATAATACTTTGCACTTCTGTAATAACTTCCATCTCATGAACTCAAAGTACATCACAGGCATTAACAAAATAAAAATCACAGCATCTCTGTATGAGCTAAGTATTAAGCTCATTTTATAGACAGGGAAACAGACGGAGAAATTAAGTGACTTGCTCAATGTCTCACATGAAGTCTGCAGCAGAGAGGGGAATAAAACCTAGGTCTCCTGGTTTTATAATGGAATGTTGCATGGGCTACTGCTTCCATAAGAGAGAAATATATCTCTGTTATTTATTGGTAGAAGAAAGTTTTTGGTTTGGGGAGCTCCTGACCCCAAAGTAAACAATTTAAGGGGACTCCTAGAATCCTAGACAGCTATTATATATAAGGGGACATGAGAGTTTTAAGTTAATAATATAGGCTGGGCTTTACAAAGGAGCCGAAGGGAGTTAGCTGCTTCACTCCCATAGAAATGCAATGGGATTTGAGCACTTAATTCCCTTAGTCTCTTTGACAAATCCGAACCATGGTATATAATTTTGTTTATTATATTGTCATTTGTTTGCCTAGGGAAAATATCTCTGGCAGAACTGGCTTTCACAGCCTGGTATGAGACTGCAAGTAGTATTGCCACCAAGACAGTAAGGCTGGAGACTCCAACTTTTCAATACTGTTGGTGCATGGTAGTGCTCCCAAGGTTCTGGGTAAGGATTGGGATTATGTCAGCTCCTGGTAGAGGGTGCAAGGCGGTCAGAAGACTTCTTGTGCCCTTCTTTTCCACTCTTGCACATCTATCTTCAAATAAGGCATCGTTTAGCTCTTTATATGCCTCACACTTAGGAATGTTTCCAAGATAGTCTATTTTGCATGTGTTTAAAGGGCCATTCCTGCTCTCATTCGGAGTTTTGCTTTCTGTACATTCTGGAGCTACACAGTGTGTTCACCAAGAGTTTGATTTGAATCCCAACTATAGACTGGTAGAGCAACAAATACAGTATCTCAAAATCCTCCTGCTGTGTCTGAGCCACACACACAGTAATGGATTACTGTAGGTCAGTACTTTGTGATTATGTTTCTCAGGTTAGAGGTAAATAATGGAGACTAAAGGAAATTTCTCTTTTAGGGCTAACACCTGTAGAATGAACATTACAGCAGCAGTTTATAATTCTGCCAGTCCCTAAATCACAAATCCAAATTTCAGTTCTTAAACCTCTGTTTTCATATCTCATGTGGATGTAGGGGCTTATCTTTAGTCATCTGCTTTTGAAAATGTTGGACTAAATTTGCAGACAGAAAGTAAGGGTGCTACTTGTAAAAATTTTAGGTTGCATCTCTCCTGCTACATTTATACGCAAGCAAGCATGCTGATCATAGTACTAGAGCTGTGGTGGAACAGGCAGCGGTGAGTGGTGGCACAGGCTAGCCACCTTAAGTACAAACCCTGAGTGCATATTCAGCAAGCTAGTCCATGCCATTGCTTGCTACTGCCCATGCTACCACAGCCACACAACTATTTTTAGCAAGCTAGTGCAAGGATGTCTACTCAAGTTGGGAATCATATCCCCATCTCCAAGTGTAGACATAACCTCCCACACTTTCATCTCAAAGCACCTTTGTGGACATGGGGAGCAATACTATGTTGCCATTCCTTCATGTCCATGGCTTGTTTCTCCATTAAGCAGAGCCTGGTCATGTCCCTGTGTACTATGTCCCTCCACGTAGTAACTGGTTGGCCTCTAGGTAGGACTGACCTTGGTTGTGTTTTCTTTGGCATCCTATCATCTGTTTGGCTTCTGCAGTGGTCCCACCATCATAATCTTTTCGATCATAGCCAGTCCCACACTGTGATTTCACATCCTCCTCTCCTAACTTCTTAATTTGTCTTAAAACATTCCACTTTGTCCCTGACCTCTTTCAAATGGAATGTATGCTAAGTAGGCAAAACGAGGATGCATATATTAAGTAGCAACTTACCCTCACTTACAAACACAAGATTACAGTCAGAAATGGCCCTAGCCATTTTGACAGCCAGGGAAGAAAGTATTTTGATTGCCCTGCTCCGCCCCCCTCTCCCGCCCCCAGTGACCAAGATTAAAAAAAAAAGCCCAGCAGCTCAATGTTGTCGTGTGCCCCCCCCCCCCCCGAAATTGGCATCTATCGTAACTGCACCCATCTCTGGAACAGGCTCTGATTATAGTAATCAAAGACATTTTTATATTGACTGTGTAAAACTATCAAAATTATACAAATTTTGAAGTATAAGAACTTAAAATAAGCACCCAGAGGAACTATTATCATTACAAAATTATAAAGCATCACCCAGTAACAAAATAGCATTTAAAGTACATTTCTACTATGAAGTCTGACTCTTTAGAACTGTGGGTTCTATACTTTTTATCTCCCAGTGATTTCCAGATCAAATGTGCTGTTTACATGTAAAAAGATACTTTTGTAACTGCAAGCCCATCAAAATCAACCTGGGTTCTGAGATTCAAACTGAGTACTTTGCTTCTTGCGCATCATCATGAGTAAGAACATTTAGATCAGGTCATGAGCAGATCAGGTCAGGTATCTGTGCGATATCCTTTAACTTCAGTAGATTTGCACAGGTGTAATTCATTGGACCCTGGTAAGCAATTATGTTGATGATGTACAAGAAAGAATAAAACGCAGATTCCTCTATTTACTGTACAGGAGAAAAGAATAGTAAAAGCTGAGCAGTTCCTGAAGACACATAGGGAGTTGTTCTGTGAGGTAAGAAAGTGCCATTTTTACTTAGTCACTTTTTGTGTCTCCTTTTATATGGATTCTGCCTTCCTATCTTCATTCCATTTGCGCTAGCAGTGTTCTGTGCCAAAGGAATGCTTTGAAAAAACTTCACAACACTTGTCCACATGTTTCAAAAGAAGGCGTGCATCACTTGCATAAGAATGAGGGCACCCAAGATGAATATTTCGAAGAGTTCTGCTGGTGGAGATTGGACTGAACAACTATTGTGTCGACTGAAGAGGAAGACCTTTAAGGGTACGTCTATAGTGCAAAAAACCAAAACAAAACAAAAAAAGCCCCAACATCTATGACAGTGAATTTCAGAGCCTGGGTCAACTGAGTTGGGCTTGTGGGGCTCACACTATGAGGCTAAAAATAGCTGTGTAGACATTCCTGCTCTGGCTGGAGCTTGAGCTCTGAAACCTGGGTCTCAGAGCCCAAGGAGGAACATCTATACTGATATTTTTAGCCCTGCAGTGAGAGCACGAGTCAGTTGAACTGGGCTCTGAGACTTCCTACCACATTCTTTGTTTTTTGTGGAGTCCTTAAGAGACATCTCTAGTATCTGTATAATGCCACTTTTTCAGTTCACTGGTCTGTAGTTTCTTACTCTGACATGTAGACATTAACGTTGAGATTTTTTGACTATCCTTCAATTAATCCTATTTTTCCCCTATTTAAATTGAAATCTGGGTCTGGAAAATCTTAAATGTTACTGAGGATTTTCAGAGACTCTTGATAAGTACAATTAAGCCGACTGCAGGATTTGTAAGTATCATTTTATGTTATTACTGATATTTGTAAGAATTGGCTTGGTAACATTTACTTGGGACTTCCTTACTGTGTTTTGTGAAGCTGTAGTTTATAGGCTAGTCCATCTGACAGTCTGAACTCCATTATAAACTAGTTCTCCTCATTAATTTCTGAGGCATAATTACTGCCATAGAGAAGTGGGCTGATATTTTCAGACTTTTCTTCTCTGGCACTTTTCTAAGTGCCAGTTTGTTTTTCAGATTCTACTTTTTATAATAATAATAATATAATCATTGTGAACAGATGAGCCAGTTTAGCCACTGTACGTTTATAAATGTAATTAATTTCATCCCCAAGGATCCCAGAGCACTTCACCAACTGTCTGCCAAATTCTATGCAGAGCCCAAGCACTAATGTGCAACCCAAGTGGGCTGCATAGAACTTGAGGGGAGTTCTCAGGCCACCAATATGTCCCTGACAACCAAATATGGTAGCTGCAGCACTGGGGAGCTGACAGCAGGAGATGGAGCATCTCAGAGGAGAGGCATCCTCCTTTGCTGAGTGACAGCGGGCAAGAAATTGACTGGACCAAGTTGCCTGAATACCTTAGTGACCTCTCAGAAAAGGAACCCTCCACTTCCTTTCTGCCTGACCACTAGTCTGTATTATATGGAACTGGCATATGTAAAAGTAAGGAGCTAGTGTACCGCCTACCCCTGTGTACCTGGCTCCAATTCAGACATCAGTTCATCCAGCACCCAAGTATAGCTATCTCTGGGGAAGAATATGTTGGTTATTTCACAGGGTACAGCAATACTATTCCTCAATGAGGCCAGGAAGAACAATAAGATGCCTTTAAGCATTTTAGAGACAAGGGGCCATTGCTTTTGATTTTTGTAGCAGAATTGTGAATATTTTCCTAGAGCAGTCCCAAGAACAACTTTTGTTTTAAAAACTAACATTTGTTTACGTTCTCACAGCTCAACAGGCCCCACCCAGTTCCTTCCTTGCAAGCTTGTTTTTTGATTGGATAGATCCAATGGCATTCAGCCAGCATCCATATTAAACCACAGGTCTGTTAGACATGGGCCCAGAGTTCATTGATTAGAGGGGCCACTATTCAAGGAGAGGCTGTAGGAATTCATGAGACTGGGACTGTAGCAGTGAGGGGAATCAAGTGGGTGAGCAGATGGCCAGCGAGGATATGTTTAGCAATTGCAAATATGCTGATCAGCCTGTGGGAGGAGCTGTACCTGAGCAACACTTTGCATTGGGGAAGAGTGGCATGCCAGGTGGGAGCTGCAGAGTTGGTCAAGGAGAACTAATTTGGTGACATTATGTTGTTCCAACACAGTGAACACTCCAGCTGCTGCATAATTTCCAGTGAACCACTTTAGTGATGTGACTGAACTAAAGGAGGTGAGATATTGAGCGTGGGGACGTACACTAAAGATCTGTTGCAGGTCTGCTCTGCCCTGCTCATCAGTGTCTTCAGGCAGTAAACAGTTGCCATTGCCTTCCATCTTTCCATCCCAGGTCTAGCCAAAGTATTTTGGAGGCACATTGTCTGCTTCCATTCCCCTGGCCTTGAGCAACTGCAGAAGTGGGAAATGCTTCTCTGGCTCAGCAGCTTTAACCTCCTTTTAGCCCTTTCCTTACTGTGGTTCTGACACACTTCAGAGTGCCGCACATGGTAATAGGGAAGATCCCAAAGAAGAAACCACCACAACTATTACTGTGTTTTGTTAGGAGGCGGGAGGAATTAAACAAAGACCAGGTTGAGACTCTCTCATCCCTCCAACTAAACTTTTCCTTTATAGAAAGTTTCTTTAGTAACTACCACGGGCTGTATGGATTCAGCAGCAAGAAAAGGGCTGCTTCTCCAGGGTCAAAAGCAAGTCACTTACTATGGTGTCCCCTTTACACACCAGACGAACTTGTTTTTTGAATAGATCAACTCATTGTCAGCACTCAGACAGAGTCTTCTTGTATTTAAGAGTCCCAGAAGATTGAGGAACATGCATGCTCAATAAAGCCACAGAACTTCTTACTAACTTGAAGGTTAGTGTTAGCAAGCTGCAGTTCCCGTCCTTCTAAAGCCCCTTTACCTTGCACCTGAAAATATTTCCCCGTTTCTCTAAAAGTAACTTGTCAATTATGATACTTTCTAGTATAAATCCTAAAATACTATGAATAAAACTGGGATCTAATTATCCTATTTGTTTTATCCAGAAGATCTTCAACAGCTATAATAAGAAAACTTAAATTCCATCAAAGGAGAACAAAAAAATATTGAAGTCAGTAACATTTTGCTATTGCCAAGGTAGTAAATCAAGCTGCCTGATTGTAATAATAGAACCATAGAACTGGAAGGGACCTCGAGTGGTCATCTAGTCCATTCCCCTGCACTCAAGACAGTACTAAGTATTATCTAGTAATCTGTATCTACTGTAGTGTGTTTGTTTACTAAAGGGTTTCTTCACTTGTTCACCTGCCTGCACCCCGTACCCCCAAATTCTTTCTTTTAAATAAAACCAGGACTTCTTGATTTTGGTCCATCTCAAATGAAAATTCCATTTGATTGTGCTTTGTATTCATTAAGAATTTGGTTGGAATAAATATGAATTTGTGTTATCCTTAGTTGGTACAGTTTCTGGTTAATAGCTTTAATAAGCAACTGTTCTTAAAAGAAATTCATATCAGTGGTTTAGTATTTTCCTAACTTTTATCTTGTTTTTTTCTTCCCCCACTCAGCCTAAGTTCCTTCCAAAGCCATAAACAATATTGTTGATTAGCTTTTAAAAGATGCTTATACATCCAATATTATTGCTTTCATATTTATAGACTGTGTGCTGCAGCTTAACAAATGCTAGCGTCAGCTCCTGAATTGTGGCCAAATATATTGTACAGGGGAGGGATACCAAAATTGGCTTAGTTAGATAAAGGTACATTATTATATTATTATGGTATTCAAAGGTCTTAAGTAGGATGAGAGCTTCACTGTGCTAGACATTGTTCAAACAGAGCTATAGACAGTCCCTGCCCCACAGATCTTACAATTTAAAAAATAAAAACAGAAGAAGAGTTGTAGATATAGCATGCAAGCAAATAAATATGGTTATGAATTGGTGCCATTTTGTTACTTACTTTTGTCATTAGGATGGAAGGAAGGTGAGAGAATGGTGTAGCAGGAGTGGGGGAATTACTAAGAATAAGGAAATAGGAACAGGCAAGGGAAAGAAGGAGAAGAAAGACTGTCACATCTTGTCACCTGTCTAGCCATGATCAGCAGGCTGGATTGTACCTGTTTTAAGGAAGAATTTGAAGGAAAATAAAGGTGATGGCTATATGGATTTTGCTGTGTAAAAGTGTTGGAAAGGTGAGGTATTTTGAGTATTGCCTAAATTTCCCTATCTGGAATACATAGAAATGTGCTGAGAATGTTAGGTAGTTGTTTATGATATAGAAGCATAGACTCATAGAATATTAGGGTTGGAAGAGACCTTAGGAGGTCATCTAGTCCAACCCCCTGCTCAAAAGCAGGACCAACACCAACTAAATCATCCCAGCCAGCGCTTTGTCAAGCCGGGCCTTAAAAACCTCGAAGGATGGAGATTCCACCACCTCCCTAGGTAACCCATTCCAGTGCTTCACCACCCTCCTAGTGAAACAGTGTTTCCTAATATCCAACCTAGACCTCCCCCACTGCAACTTGAGACCATTGCTCCTTGTTCTGTCATCTGCCACCACTGAGAACAGCCTAGCTCCATCCTCTTTGGAACCTCCCTTCAGGTAACTGAAGGCTGTTATCAAATCCCCCCTCACTCTTCTCTTCCGCAGGCCAAATAACTCCAGTTCACTCAGCCTCTCCTTGTAAGTCATGTGCCACAGCCCCAAATCATTTTTGTTGCCCTCTGCTGGACTCTCTCCAATTTTTCCACATCCCTTCTGTAGTCCGGGGACCAAAACTAGACGCAATACTCCAGGTGTGGCCTCACCAGTGCCGAATAGAGGGGAATAATCACTTCCCTCGATCTGATGGCAATGCTCCTACTAATACAGCCCCAATATGCCATTGGTCTTCTTGGCTAAAGGGGCACACTGCTGACTCATATCTAGCTGCTTGTCCACTGTAATCCCCAGGTCCTTTTCTGCAGAACTGCTGCTTAGCAAGCCAGTCCCCAGCCTGTAGAGGTGCATGGGATTCTTCCTTCCTAAGTTCAGAACTCTGCACTTGTCCTTGTTGAACCTCATCAGATTTCTTTTGGCCCAATCCTCCAATTTGTCCAGGTCACTCTGGACCCTAACCCTAACCTCCAGTGTATCTACCTCTCCTCCCAGCTTAGTGTCATCTGCAAACTTGCTGAGGGTGCAATTAATCCCATCATCCGGATCATTGATAAAGATGTTGAACAAAACTGCCCCCAGGACTGACCCTTGGGGTACTCCCCTGATACTGGCTGCCAACTAGACATAGAGCCTTTGATCACTACCCATTGAGCTTGACAATATAGCCAGCTTTCTATCCACCTTATAGTCCATTCATCCAATCCCTACTTTTTTAACTTGTTGGCAAGAATACTGTGGGAGACCGTATGAAAAGCTTTGCTAAAGTCAAGATATATCACATCCACCCCATGTTAACTCCAGTTATCTCATTGTAGAAGGCAATCAGTTTCATGACTTGCCCTGGTGAATCTAAGTTGACTGTTCCTGATCACCTTCCTCTCCTCCAAGTGCTTCAAAATGGATTCCTTGAGGATCTACTCCATGATTTTGCTGGGGGCTGAAGTAAGGCTGACTGGTCTGTAGTTCCCTGGGTTCTCTTTCTTCCGTTTTAAAATATGGGCATTATATTTGGCTTTTTCCAATCATCTGGGACCTCCCCAAATGGCTCTGTAATCACATCAGCCAACTCCCTCAGCACCCTCCAATGCATTAGATTTGGACCCATGGACTGGTGCATGTCCAGCTTTTCTAAATAGTCCTTAACCTGTTCTTTCACTACTGAGGGCTGCTCACCTCCTCCCCATGCCTTGTTGCCCAGTGCAGCAGTCTGAGAGCAGCCCTTGTCTGTGAAGACTGCGGCAAAAAATGCATTGAGTACTTCAGTTTTTTCCACATCATCTGCACTAGGTCGTCTCCCCCATTCAGTAAGTGTCCCACACTTTCCCTGACCTTCTTGTTGCTAACATACCTGTAGAAACCCTTCTTGTTACTCTTAACATCCCTTGCTAGCTGTAACTCCAGTTGTGCCTTGGCCTTCCTGATTACACCCCTGTATGCTCTAGCAATATTTTTATACTTCTCCCTAGTCATCTGTCCAAATTTCCACTTCTTGTAATATATTCTAAGACAAATGACAAGTTGTTAAGGAAAACGGTAGAAGACAATACATGTAAGTAATGCTAACTGAAGTAGAATGTAAAGTGTAAACTGAGTGGAATGAAGCAATGGAGAGGAATGGCACCGAGAGGAAATGGAAATTTTTTAAAGCTAGATTAAGGTATGCTGCAAGTCTCTCTATGCCATCTGGCAATAAGAGCAATAAAAGGCCAATATTGAAGAATGGGTAAGTTTGAAAAGTAATCAAGAATAAAGACTAGACATATGAAAGAAAAAAGCATCTGTTACAGAGATTGAATGGAAATTGCATCCATCTACTACTCCAAGATTTAGAAATGACAGACACAAAAGCATACTCTCACTGATAATGTGCTGTACTGTAAATGGACTAGGCCAGGATGTCTTGAAGTTTCTAGGAAAGCATAATTTCTGTGTTTGCATGATTATTATACTTGCTAAGTGAAAGAACATTCCTATGCTGTAGCAGTAACCACTGACTGCACTGACATATTGTATCAGCTCTAGCTTCTTGTCACAATAAGGTCTATCAGAAGAGATAGCAACATGTATATGCAAATCATCTCCGAGGCATAGGACCATAAGCAATAGTCTGCAACACCCTGGAAGGGCATATTTAAAATGTCTGGCATAGTTTTATTTAACTAAAAGAGAAAGATGTGGGACAGTTGTCACATCATCCAGCACTGAATCATAGGCTGTCTGTCTGATGGCAGCATATACCTCAACTGTCTCATGACTTCCCAAATGGGCTACAACTAATGCATCTGTGAAGCAGTAGTAACAGCCACTGCAAATGCAGGCGTGTGCTTGTATAAAACAGATTCTGTTTAGGGCTGGGATATAGCTAAGGAATTGAATTTTTATTTGGCGGTCCATGTGTGAGGCTTAGCTAAAATCCCCAGGTTTGGTCAATGTGGAGGCGGCACACTATAACAAAAAGTGGATTTCTCAAAGCAGAGCGTGCAAATTGTGTTAAGTTTAATTCTACTCTGTTTCTGACAGTCTAGTAAATCTTTAAATACACTCTCAAGTGGGAATCCTGCTTATGCAATGGCTGTTTTGATATGGTCTTCTTCTTTCTTGGCTCTTCTCTATTCTAGATCAGTGACTTTTATAGCCATTGTATGCATGACTGTCATGCAAATAGGACTCTCTAAGGTCTGCTGATATCCGGTCTAAATACTGAGTCTTTGGCATCCTCCTTGGTTGTTCCTCCCATGATCATTGCAAAATCACCCTACAAATACAGCTCTTTGATATGGTATGAGCTGCAAATATCACAAGTAGGTGAAGAGGTCTATAACATAGGACAGACCTGAAACACTAAAGAAATCTCCCATGTAAGCTTGGAATGAATCCATTGAAGTAAATGGAGTTACACCAGCGTAAAACCTGGGTGAAATAAAAATCAAGCCATAAAATCCACTCTGAACTATTGTCTTGACCAGTTTCCTTTTTTGCCATACTCCATAAAGGTTAAAGCCCACAGCCTTGCACAACTTTGTCTTCCTCTTCTTTGTCGCTGTCTTTTACACAAACCCAGTCCATATTTGTGCCTGTAGCACAAATGTCATATCCAAAAATCTAGGATCTGCTTAGTGTACTTTGATGATATTTTAACCTTATCAGTTGTACAGAAAATTCTCCCCTATTGACTGGTGTATATGATATTCTCTAAAACTTCATTTATATTAGGCTTTCTGCTTTGATTATCCAATTGGAATTTATTATAAAAATTTGCTTAACTTTGTATTGCTTCTTTTGAGTGTCACCATCTTCTTTTGTTCTACCCTTCTAAAAAAATGAAAAGAAATTTCTTCATAATTTTCTGCTTCCATATTTGTTTAGAGAATGAACATTTTGAAAATGCATTTTACTGTTGGCAAAGATATGAGCCCCAGGTACATTTGCTGGTCGTTACATAATGTGACACAGCAATATGTAATATCTGATGAGAAAGACATGCAGCTGTCAGAAGCAAAGGGTGGGGGAGGGGAACCATGAATACAAAGCACAATTCAAACGTGTTGATATATTAAAAGGGGAGTGAGGAAGATGAAAGTTCTGTTAGTGTTTCCTTTTTTATTGGTATGTATTTTCCTCTGAAATGTTGTTTATACTGAAACTTACAGACTTGGTAGAGTGTACATATTAGGTGAAATTCATCCCAGTTCAGATGGCCATAGAGCCTTATGGACCACTGAAACCTTGTCTTACGTAACCTTGTACAAACATAAGAATGGCCATACTGAGTCAGCCCAATGATCCATCGAGCCCAGTATCCTGTGTTCCAACACTGGTCAGTGGCAGATGCTTCAAAGGGAATGAAGATAACAGGGCAATTTATCAAGTGATCTATCTCCTGTTGTCTAGTCCCAGCATCTGGCAATCACTGGTTAAGAGAAAACCAGAGCATGAAGTTGCGTCCCTGACCATCTTGTCCAATAGCCATTGATGGGCCTAGCCTCCATGAATGTAGCTAAGTCTTTTTTTAACCCAGTTGTGCTTTTGGCCTTCACAAAGTCCCCAGGCAATAAGTTCCACAGGTTGACTATGCATTGTGTGAAGAAGTAGTTCTTTGTTTGTTTTAAACCTGCTGCCTATTAATTTCATTGAGTGACCCATGGTTCTTGTGTTCTGTGAAGGGGTAAATAACACTTCCCATGCTTTGTTTCCTTGTAGTGGCTTGTCCAGAGAGGTTTATGAGTCTCTAAGCTCATGGAGATGGCCCTTTTAGCTTAAGTTGTTGAGGCTCATGATTTTTTATCCTGAGGTCCTTGCAAACAATCTGGCCAGCTGCATTATTACAAGTACATAGCAGTTCACATCCCCACATAGAGCACCCCTTGTAATGAAGTCCATGGTTGGAATTGAACTTTGGCTCTAAAAGCATGAGTATCTGCTGCTTGGAGACAGTAGCAGTTTCTTCAGTTTCTATCCATGGCCTGGTCACTAAAAGGGGACAAAGGACCACAATGGGTTAGAATGGGTACACTTTACATTAAAGTTTAAGTGTAGCTTTTGGGACTTGTTCAGGTCCTGTGCACTGGTCTCAATTTCACCCATTGACCATAACAAGTAAGTGAGTTCAGCTTGAGTTCCCTTGGTGATCATACTTCTTTCCTTTCTTGTGGGTCACGCAGAGAGAGCATTGTAATAGGACTTCAGCTGTGCTTGACTATAGCAGCAGATATGGAGTCTGCATCCAGCTAAGGCCCAAACGTGAGACACAATGAGTGACATAGACCTAAAATGAGGGAAATACAAAAAAAAATCCCCATTGAGGAGATTTAAAATGCTGTTGGATTCCTCCTGCTAGTGTGAATAACTCTAACCGCATCTTCTTTATTTAAATAGTGTACAGTGAAAGAAAGAGGTCCCCAAATTTTTGGGAATGTAGGTAACTCTGACTAAAATGAGTGACATCCCTCAAAATGAGCTTTACTTAAGAGAATGTTTTTCATCTCTTCATATGAAAAGCCCTTGGTCTTCATGAACAGACTGAAGTAGTAATAATAATAATAATTAAGTGAAATTATGCAGATTTTAGCTTTCAGCACTGCTTCAGAAGTTATACAATTAAAATGTTGGATGTTTACCTGTTATTTCAATGTGCATAGCTGACAGCAATCTTATTAATGCCAGATTCCTGGATAGGAAAGTTACCTCCAGTTTTGGAGTACATAAATAAATAATGCTAGCAGACTACAGTGTCCAATCCCAATGGCATATATATCTGACAAGCTGACAAAGAATTATAGATCAAACATATTGTCTTTTTTCCCCCAAGTAAAATGTGAAATGCCTGAAATGTATTTATTGTAAGTAAAACAACCTGTTATCCCCAGGTTGGCTGTGGGAGTGTTGTCAGAAAGACAGTTACAGAACCTTCTAATACGAAGTACTTGTACTGATTCCCAAAACAAGACCTACAATCCTTGCTCTTTTCCCTAAAACAGTGCAAAATGAGAAGCTCTTATGTAGTTCTCACCACTGGCAGAGTACAAGTAGTCTAGGGTCTTAAAATTCTCTCTCTCCTGTGTGAGATCCCTGTGTGAATAAAACTGTACATCTATTTAAAAAAAAATCCAAAAGGACACACTTTCACTACAAGAGGAGAAGAACAGCATATCTCCAAGCCTGTATACTTCTGTTTTTGCTAATTGCGCAAAAAACAATTGGCTAGTCGCCAACACGATCTGTAAAAATCCATCACATCCTACTTACAGCAGTACAGCATATTGACAAATTGTGAAGTCTTGTTTTATACGAAGTGTTTCCCAGCAGGATTATAGTCAAGCCTTCTGTCTGAAACAGGAGCAAAAGGCATTTGTGGTTTTGTTTTGCTAAAATGAGCATGTTGTTCTCATGGCGCCAGGCCTATTTTTAGAAGGTTTGAGTCTGAAATCTTTAAGTTGTCAGCTGGCACTGTGCAGATACAGTGCTAAGAAAGCAACTGTCACTGCTTCTTTAAGCAACAGTAGTGGCATAGGATGTAACAGCAGACAATTTAGCAGAAGAACAGCTTGCTAATAGAAGCAATTCTCTTCTTCTGATGCAATTTCAAGACTAAAGAAATGTTTTCTGCCAACTACTGGCTTTCTATGCTGTATTAGATAAAGTACAACAAGTGTCTCTGAACTTAGTGCATTTGGTTCTCGCAGTTCCTATGGTCTTGTGAACTTTGTGAATTTCTCCTCATCTCTCACTCTCATTTTGATAATGTCTCTTCATGGTTTCAGTTTTCCTTTTATAATACAATCACAGAAATGCCTGCTTTCATTTTCAGGACATCTGTTTACTTGTGTCACTTCTAAGGTGCCTGGCATCTGGGTATCTCAGTAGAAACACAGTTATGTTAAAAGTAGCCAACAATACACTAGGTGTTCTTCTTCCTTCTCCCTCTCTGTCTCTCCATAATTGTTATTTGGGGAGGCTTTATCAAAGAACAAGGTTATATATTTAGAGCTGAACACTGTCAGGTTAGGGATCAATCTGAATCTCCTTTTACAAAGAGTCCCAGCATCAGGATGATGCCACTGAGAACTCTCTGACCCTGGACTTAAAAGTTTTAATTTGGTGGTCCTCTACTGCCTCATCACCATCTATGATCCATTGAGATAGAAGGCAGTTGGAGGTAACCAGCTCCCTACCAATGGTGTATATTGAGACCAGTTCTTTAAATTCAGGCCAGCTGGAGTCATTAGAGTTTGTAGAACTTGGGTGTGATTATTTTGTTGACTTGGTTGCTTAGGAGGCAGGCTGCTAGGTGTAACAAGAAAGAAGTGACTCTGTGCAACAAACATTTTGCAATTGTCCAACTCCATTCAGGAGGTGATGAAAGCATGGATTGATTAATAGTTTCTCATTTGGGACTACCCGTGGGCAACCCCAAATCATATTTGCACAAACCATGGCAGATGCAGATACTTGCTGCACAAATGGAAAATTAAAGACTCTCCATTATGTGACTGTGGTCACTGAGAACAGACCATGGAACTAGGGCTGTTGATTAATCGCAGTTAACTCACGCAATTAACTTAAAAAAAATTAATCATGATTAAAAAACTTAATAGCAATTAATTGCACTGTTAAACAATCGAATACCAATTGAAATTTATTAAATATTTTTGGATGTTTTTCTACATTTTCAAGTATATTGATTTCAGTTATAACACAGAATAAAAAGTATACAGTACAGAAATAGTATTTTTCAATTCACCTCATACACGTACTCTAGTGCAATCTCTTTATCGTGAAAGTGTAACTTACAAATGTAGATTTTTGGTTTTATAACTTCACTCAAAAACAAAACAATGTAAAACTTTGGAGGCTATAAGTCCACTCAGTCCTACTTCTTGTTCAGCCAAACACTAAGAGAAACAAGTTTGTTTACATTTATGGGAGATACTGCTGCCTGCTTCTTATTTACAATGTCACCTGAAAGTGAAAACAGGCGTTCGCATGGCACTTTTGTAGCTGGTGTTGCAAGGTATTTACATGCCAGATATGCTAAACATTCATATGCCTTCATGCTTTGGCTACCATTCCAGAGGACGTGTTTCCATGCTTGTTAAAAAAATAATGCATTAATTAGATTTGTGACTGAACTCCTTGTGGCAGAATTGTATGTCTCCTGGTCTGTTTTACCCGCATTCTGCCACATAGTTCATGTTATAGCAGTTTCGGATGATGACCCAGCACATTTGTTTTAAGAACACTTTCACTGCAGATTTTACAAAACGCAAAGAAGGTACCGATGTGAGATTTCTAAAAATAGCAACAGCACTTGACCCAAGGTTTAAGAATCTGAAGTGCCTTCCAAAATCTGAGAGGGACAAAGTGTGGCACATGCTTTCAGAAGTCTTAAAAGAGCAAAACTCTAATGCGGAAACTACGGAACTCGAACCACCAAAAAAGAAAATCAACCTTCTGCTGTTGTCATCTGACTCAGATGATGAAAATGAACATGTGTCAGTCCACACTGCTTTTGATAGTTATTGAGCAAAACCCATCATCAACATGGACACCTGTCCTATGGCATGGTGGTTGAAGATGAAGGGACATATAAATCTTTAGCGCATCTTGCACGTAAATATCTTGTGACACCGGTTACAACAGTGGCATGAGAATGCCTGTTCTCACTTTCAGGTGACATTGTAAACAAGACGTGGACAGCATTATCTCCTGCAAATTATAACAAAACTTGTTTGTCTGAGCAATTGGCTGAAGTAGGAGTGAGTGGACTTGTAGGCTCTAAAAGTTTTACAGTGTTTTATTTCTGAATGCAGTTATTTGGACATCATTCTACATTTGTAAGTTCGACTTTCATGATGAAGAAATAGCACTACAATACTTGTATGAGGTGAATTGAAAAATACTATTTCTTTTGTTTTTTACAGTGCAAATGTTTGTAATAAAAAAATATAAAGTGAGCACCGTACACTTTGTATTCTGTGTTGTAACTGAAATCAATATATTTGAAAATGTAGAAAACATCCAAAAATATTTAAGTAAATTGTATTCTATTATTGTTTAACAGTGCGATTAATTGTGATTATTTTTTTTTGATTGCTTGACAGCCCTACATGGAACATATAACAACTCAATGCCCAATTCATAAATAAAAAGGAGGTATCACAGAAATACAGTCTGCTATTCCAGAAGCAATTATCTGGCTTAACCATTCAAATGTAAAATTATAGTTGTTACACTACAGTTACATCAGCCATACGAAAAAGAAAATGATTTGGGAGTAGAGGGCTTTGCTTCTGGCCAGCCAAAGACAGAAAGAAGCATTCCTTATTACTGATGTAGTGTGTGTCTATGAGTAATAGGACATGATACCACACTGAGGCTTTGCTCTGCTTTCACTATCCATGGTCCAACACTTTCAATCAATGAAGGTGATAGATTATCGGCAATGTCTTTAAAATATTTGTTCTCTTCCCAAAAGCATCACTTCTGCTTTTTCTGGAGCATGTTTCAGCTGGCTGCTGTTCTGCATCTACTTAGCTATTCCAGGCTGTAGAACATTATAGTGATAGTAAAAGTTTCACGGGACGAGTAAGACTTGAGCATCAGCCACATACGGATGGCAATGGCTGCTCACCGTTTGTCCCAGAAGGTCGCTGATAGACTATTGAAGTGGAGGATTGACAGTAATAACCTCAGGAGATGCCACATGTATAGGGCCTGGGTAAGGATGTTCAGGTGCTATCATGAACCTCTGGTGACCTGTATGCAGAAAGAGTGGCTCTCTGTGGTGTCATCAGCATCACATAGCCAACAGTGTCAAAGGCTGCTGAGTGATCTAGCAGTATGGCCCTGGAGGTTGTCTCTGTGCCATGTCTTGTTCTGAAAACCGAACGGCAGACATCCAAGTACTTGGGATTAGTTGACCCCAGCTAAGAGACTGATTTCAAAAGTGGTATGCTGGAGTGTTTCTAGGGCAGGGGTCCTGATCCCCAGTATGAGAACCCCTCAGGGGGTCACGAGGTTATTACAGAGGTGGTCGTGAGCTGTCATTCTCCACCCCCATCCCCCTTCGATTCCATCATTTATAATGGTGTTAAATATATTAAAAGGCGTCTTTAATTTATAAGGGGGGGTCGCACTCAGAGGCTTGCTATGAGAAAGAGGTACACAAGTTTGAGAACCACTGATCTCGGGCTTCCAGGCAGGTGCTTGGCCCAAGCTCTGATAAGGCAATAGTGAGGTATGCATTGGAACCTGGATATTACTATATATGAGAGCTTGAGGATGAGGGGATCATGAGGAGTTTGTGTCAAAGGCAAAAGAAAAGGAGTCACTGGCCTGAAAAAAAATTATGAAAATCATGATAAATTATTTTATTTCCTAAAATATACAGTACACAGCAGAGTGTCTCTTTTTGTTATTGTTTTTCCACTGAAGAAGCCAGGGAATGAAGCAGACTGCAGCTGTAATGGTGGGCCAAATTGGGCTCCTCCCACCAGGCTCGAATGCTGGTATAAGTGTTTATCATATGCCTAAATAAATCCATCTGCATCTTTAAGTAGTAAGTCTGATTTTCCTTTCCTCCATCTTCACTGGTGCCTCCCACAGCATATAGGTCAACACTTTCTCATTCCTCTTCTTATACTAATGGAGATGGGCATTATCTGTCCATAAAATGTATTGCTCCTGCTTTCCGCTGACAGGCCACAGGAATACCAAAATTAAATACTTGCTAGACTGCAGAAGCTCCCTGCTAGCAGAACGTGACAATAGACTGCCAAATGCATTGCTGCCTTTGCAAGGACCCCAGAAAGCAGTAGTATTAGGAAGAAGCAACAAAGAGCAAAGCAAATTGCTGCTGAAAAATAGTAACATTATTCCCTTTTAATATATATTGTTAAAAATGAACATTTTTACAAGCTGAATAGATGTGAGTACAGATGCTGTCTCCGTATGTCTTGTGCATTGCATGATTACAAACAAACTGCAGAATCCATATCAAGCCATCTAAAATGGTATGGATATGAGCCCAGATGGTGTCTCCATATGCCTTATGAATTTCACTGTGTAGGGACACAGCAGAGCATATATAAGCTTGGCAGAATTTCATTTTTTTAATTTAATTTTGAAAGATTTAAGCATTTTTTACATTTTGATTTATTTAAGTTTTCACATTTGCAGAAAACTGGGGGGGGTTACCAGACAATAATTATTTAATGATAGATGTTGAGATTCAAAAAGTTTAGGTTTATAACTGCTAAAGCACAAAATTGTCAACATCACATATGCAAACATACAAATACTGTCCCTTAAATTAAACGCTAAGTTATCCAGCGGTGTCTTTCTTCCTTTGCATAACTGTAAATTTTGATTATGGATTGAGATGTTTTTTCATTGGTTTGTATGTGTTTGGTGAAATCAATGTTTGCTGACATTTTCTGATAAAAATCTAATCCAAGTTTAGTATCAGAGCTGGTTTCTGCATCGTAGGCATCTCTTCTTTAAAACATACAAATTGGGTTGCTGCACTGAAGTGTTCTGCACCATGATCAAAACAGGCCCATCAAGAGTTCATGAAAATAGTTGCATTTGAAAATAATTGACATTTTACAGTCATCCAATATATTTTACTAGGAACAACACTGCCCTAGCTAATAGATTTTCCAGGAGGGTCATGATGGCTACTCAAAATGGAATCCTCAATCCTGCATGGTACCATGTACATCTAAAAAAAAAAGCCCTCAGGGTAAACAAAGAGATAAATGACACGGTAGAAAGTGGTTAGTGGGTATGTTTACCGACTGCTACCTAAAGTGCAGTAAGACCAGCCCCTCTGCTGTACACAGTAGATGAAGACTGGTTAAATATTGTGGAGGTATATGATGGAATTCTAGTGCATCTTATAATAATGAAGACAGTCAGTCAACATCAACTTTTAAATTACTCAGTCTACAAGTAAATAAGATGAGTAATCAACTGACTACTGGCCCAGATCACTTGTCTAAAAAAATACTGTACCTATAAATGAAAAAAAAGTTATTTAAAAATATAGTACACGGAAGAGTGTCGCTTTTTGTTTATCCACTGTCAGTTCACAACAAAAACATCTGATCAATTTAACCCAAATACTTGACTGGCCTAGATCCCTGAGAGGGGGAGAGAGAGATACAGTATGCTGAAAAAAATCTCAACATAAAAAACCCTCTTGGTAATAATATATAAAATCTGCAGGATCACTGCCATGCAAAAAAAAAAAAAAGTGAAGATTTCACTTAAAGCTGCATATAGAGCAATTTGTAGTGGGTTGACTCCTAAACAGCTAGAGCAAGAAGGGTAAATGTATTTAGCAGGGTGGCACACACACATTTGAAAAATACTACAATTTTTTAAACAATTAATATTTTAATGAACATTGTTGTCAATAGTGTAAGTAGCATTGTGGTGGGGAAGGGCTCTATTCTTGTTTTTTTTCCCCACATACATGCATCTTTATTCTGGATTTTCAGTTTAGCTGGATAAGTGTATGATCCGTTCTCTGTTCTATTCAAACAATATTCACACTGTGTGATCCTGCTCTGTCCTCCAGGCAGTGTTTAGGTTATTAAAGTAGAGATTAAATGGGCATTCCCTTTATTGACCAAATGAAGGGAAAGTATAGGTTTAAACATTTCATGTACACTTGACATCACAGAGTCTTGTTTTTTTATATAGGTTGGGCAGCCTCCACCACTGGTTAGTGCATGGAAAATGTGAGGCTTGGCATGCTCTACTTGTCTCAACAGACATTCAAACAGTTGCAAACCCTTTTGGGCTCTCCACCTCTATATGGGCCAACTTCAGCATTAATGGAGAACTGGATTGCCTTTCCAATGGGTAGGTTTGATCGTGAACAATAAGTGAAAAAGAAGATATGAATGCATGAAGTTAAAGACAAGTCAGGTTCTCGCTTACACACTACAGAAATGGTTGGAAAATGCATTAATTTGAAATATGTTCCCTGGTATGCTTCCAAGGTCAGTAAGACCCCCTTATGCTTGATTATATAAGTTCTGGTCATGTTAGCTAAAGAGACCGGATGTTTACAGGTATTTAAGTGCTGTACTCAGCATTGCAACACCTCATTTTCAAGAGGGATTTAGGCACGTAGGAGCCAAAAGGTTTTTGACAGCCCTGAACTCAGCAGTGCCTAAATATCTTTAGCAATTTGGACCAAGATATCTGTGATACCTCTTATTTACACAGCCACATTTCCCACAAATTCCCTGAAACAAAAGCATAGGGTATAGAAATATGTAAATTGCTTGTTAGGCTAGTTCCCTCCTTTAACCCCCATTCACCTTGACACATACACTTCCAGCATGCCAGTTGGGTGCCCTGGGATGCATAACACATATTCAGAAGGAGAATATAGACTCCATGTAGTTTCAAAGATCTGCAATAGCTGTACTTCTCATGTTAGTTACAGAAATAATTAAGATATCCTAGGACTAAGAATGGAGCCCTTAATTCAGAGTGAGAAATCATTACTAAAAAAGGATATATACCAATGGCCAGAATTTCTATATTTTATCATGTCCTTTATCCTAGCTACAATGTACATCATCCAAGACATTCAGGAACTACATATCAACCCACTTGACTACACCTAAATCAGGAAAATATCCAAATAAACTTTTAATTATGATACAATACTTATTACAGTAAAAATTGGCATTTTTTCTCTTCAAAAGCAGAAGCACCAGTCTTACATGTAACATATGGTATGAATGATATCTTAAGTGAAATACAGCATAATATAATGAGCAAATAGCATTTTAGTACAGAACATAATTTTTTAAAAAATTTTCATACACTGAAATCTGCTCCAATGGAAACAATGTCATGCTGAATTAAAAACTCAGATTTAAAAATCCAAATCAATCAGAAAATGATGTACTGCTGAATAGATATATGAATAATTAAAATGATAAATAGCCAAAAAAAAAAAGGCTAGAGAGGGCATTGTCATACAAACATGACTAATGTTCAGATTCCCTCCCTCCCCCTCGCTCCCATAAATAAATACATAAATAATGGTGCAATGGTTTTGTTGGAAAGTAAAATGACTAATATTTAAGAAGTATTTTTCAAATATTGATGTCGTTTTAATGTTGTAAAAATTAAGTTATAAATCAGACAATTTTTACTCTTATTTTCAACACACTTCCGTTATTATGAGTGGCCTGTGAAAAGAGATGATGTCCAGTGTAGTGAATACACATCAGCTTCATCATCATGTGACTTCTGCAAAGGCCGTGATGTGGTTCTAGAAATTAAAAAAAAAAAAAGCACACAGTTAGCTATGTATAATCATCATACCAAAGATTATTCCTATTTTTGGCTCTTGAAACACTTTTATGCTTGGAGAGTTTTGTACTATAATGTAAATAAAAATGTTCCTAATTGCAGTGCTGTCCACCCCTTGCCATAGCAAATCTTTTTTTAAATATTGCAAAAATTGTATACCTAAGTACAGTGACAAAGTAACTCAGTGATATAGTTCTACAACATTTTAGCTTATAATGTATTTTTCATTTAATAACAATTTGAATAATTAAATTAGTAGTTTTATCGCTGTCTTATTTATAATTAAAAGCTAAATTTCTGGAAATGCAAACTGCTGCCTGACAGCTGATAGTATTCTGTTTTAGTGTCAATTACAATTTTAATGTTAGTTTCTTTTTAAGTTTAATTGCTCCGTAAGCCAGATGGCATGGAATGAAGTAGTAAAATGCTAGAATTCACTAGTTGATAGAACATATTAAAAATTACTTCTTCAGAATCACTGCAGCATCATTTGCAATGTTCTTCTGTTGCTTCCTTCAACAAGTGCATTCTTTAAGCATGTGTGTGTATATGTAACAGGTTTCACTTCACTTTTTACTTAAAATACAACACAGAAAAAACTGTAGTGTCCAGCATAATTATGCGATCCATTGTCATGCTCCAGTCTGAAACTGCTCATGCAAACACTTATGCAGGTAGGTAACTTGACTCACATGAGTCTCATTAACACACACCTGCTGAAGTGTTTGCATTTGGACCCTAGTGGTGGGATTCTGCAAGGCACTGACAGCCTACTCTGTGGTACCAACTGTTCTCAGCTCCTATTGTCTTCAACATACAATCTCTTTTCTAAGGAATTGTTTAAGCCACCACCATGAAACATGTTTTAAAGAGACAAAATGAAACACAGTCCTATTGATCCAGGGCCCTATGCATCTCCTCCCATGTGAAAATGCAAGGAGGAAAATTTAATCTGGAAGTACTGCAGATTTTGGTGTACTGCTGTAGGATCACATCTTTTCTCTTGCCACCTTCTCATATACCCCAGCAGTAGGACTGCAAGTAACATGGAGACAGTGCAAGGCAAGAAAAATGGGTAAAGGATATGAAAGAAACTCTGCACATGCCTTATCCTACTGTCACTTAGTCTGACTCTCCTCAGCGCTCCTGCCAGCATCATCTCTCTTTGCTAGTAACACTCCTAACTGTGTTCTCAATTGCTCTCAGGCTGTGGGCTGGTTTTGTGACTCATGTGACGGGGTTCAAAGCTCACATAAGGGTCATTCATATTGCACCATCCTTACTTTTTAGAAGGAATTTAATCTGTGCAGGAGAGGAAAAGTGCTGCTTAAAGTGCAAATTTCTTACCTCTTCCTTTAGACCAGTCTCCTATGGGGATAGGGGCATTTTATGGAAGGGATTGTAGTAGTTACCCATCGGAGGTGGAGAGATGGAATATCCTACCATTACACCCTATGTCCCTCTAACCCCAGTCATTCTGGTGACTTTGTTCCTGGCCTCACAGCACAGCAAAGGGACATAACTATGTTTTATTTAGTGAGGTAGGGAGACGGGGAAATAACCCATGTTTTCTATTATGGATTTTTAAAAAAATACTGGAATAAAAAAGAAAAGCTTTTGGATTTCTGTAAAGTCTCTGTTTTAATGTTATTCAAAAAGATAACAAAAATGCTTTAAACAAATGACATTTGATTAAATGGCTAGCAAATTACTTTCTCTAATGACCATTTTGGATTATGACAGAACTAGATGTGAAGAAGTTTTCAGAGTTTAACAGTGTTAATACGTGGCAGAGATTTCTGGACTGTCGTCAATAAAAGAGAAATAAAATTAGATTTCTGAAATGGAAAACAACATATTCAAATGAAGCTCAGGCAACTATTTACTTACTGGGTCAAATTCTGCTCTCAGTTATGCTTGTGCCACCCCACTGAACCCAAAGCAGTTGTAGGGGATTATGATATTTGGCCCAATATATTTATATTTGACACATATTTAGACCTGAAAAATACTGTCAGCTTAATCTGATTGTTATAACAATAGATAAACAATTTTTAGACAGCAAACGCCTCACTGAAAGAGATTAGAGAAAAAAATATTTACTCTGTTTTTTCTTAAATCCCATTTTCTGAAAATGTTACCTAAAGTAATTTTGAACATTTTACCCTTTGCGTACTTGATGATACTTTACATTAATATTCAGTTTCTCCTGTTGTTTATGTGGATTTTTCACATAGCAACAGAGAAAAGGAAACATTTTAAAGAACATATGCTGGCAGGAGCACTCTGGTACCCTGGTATAGAAGGTGTAGACTGAAACTGCTTAGTTCATTGTTTTGAAATGGGCTAGATTTTCCACTCTAGAGATACAGTGCTCTTCCACAGAAGTATCCAATGGAGGGGTTAGTGGAACCCAGACTGGTGGTCAACATTGAGTTTCATGGGCATCTTTTCCCTTGGAGGTGTGAAGGAAGCAGGAGTTATGGCTTTCCAAAACCATAAATCCTTGGGATCCCCATGAAAGGGAACACACAGTCCTGCAGATAACTAAGCCACCTCTACTACTCCTCTGGTAGCACAGCTACTGTGCATAATCCCCCTTTCTGAGGAAGAGAGGGAGAGAGAGAGAGAGAGAGAGAGAATGCACAGAGTCCAAGTTTAATGCTGTTTCAGTTGGCATTACTTTAGGAGTGGATACCTACTGCTTAAGGAAAAGAGAATGCCAATGACAGTAGCTTCATCCTCCTACCTCTAAAAACCAGCTGGTCACCAAACCCTAGCTCACACCACAGGTGCCTCTGTGTAGTCTCAGGGCAAAGGGTATCCTACTGAAGAGGAATTCCTGCACAAGATCCTCAGCAAGATCTGCTAACTTAGGATCCCTTCCAGTTATGGAGAGGTTGATGGTGTGAACATCCTTAAAACTTGCCCAGTTATTTTCAATGGATTTTGCATGATGCCATTTTAAATAGATCAAAAGTAATGACTTTCTTGTGCCAAGACTGATTGGTATTGATGCATGCAAGTGTGGCACTGTTCGTGTTTTCAGATATCGTCTTCTCAGACATAGATTCTGAGGAAGGATGATATTTAGAGAAAAAATAGACTCCCTCTAGAAAAAGTGACTCTTCAGTTGTTTTACCATGCCCTTTTACTTCAGTTTAGCTTTATTATGACAGAGAATTCAGTGTAAGAAATTTGCAACAATACCAGCAATTAAGGTGCACACAGATGCAACAGACAAACAAAAACACATGCATGAGAGCTCAAATCCTCAAACTCCATGGGAAATAGTTATACCACTCAGTGCTCAAAAGAATTAGGATACAGTTGGGTTCTGTTAAAGTTTAGCAGTTTTACACATTGGTACACTGTTTTGTGTTATTTTAAATTGACAGTGTGAAGTTTGTGAAAGCAGGAAGAGAAGATTTCAAACACTTCATGCTTTGTAATTATTCTTCAAACCAATAAAAACCAGAAAAGTGAAATGCTAAAAGTTAAACCTTGAGTGCAGGTTTCTGGGGAAAAATCCCATGTTTTGTAGCATGTTTTTATGTATTTAATTTTGATTTATAACCTGCTACAGACTGATAAAGTGCATGTTGTACATGAAAAATTCCACATCCTCTTACTTATGTTTTGTATTTTCCTTTAGACAGATTTCACATTTTTAGAGTAGGACATACTCTTTTCTGTTCTATAAAAACAGTCTTTACTATAGCTGTGAATACTTAAAAATAGCCATTTATGCAACAAAATTTCTTTTTTCAAGACACTTTAAAAAAGTTCCTACACTGCCTAGAATGGGCAGTTTAATGGAGTTTAATTTAAAGTTAATAGAAAAATTAAAAAGAAGCAATTCAGAAAAATTCTGTAGTCGCAGAAAATTCTCGCCCATATTTAAGTCCCAACACACAAGAATATCTCCTGGTTCCTACAGGAAAGAGATGCATTTTGAGAGAACACAGCAAGTAATCCTTCAGTGAAATGCCACTTTTCAAAGTACTAAACCTGCATAGAAGGCTAACATACGTTATATCTGCCTTTGCTTTAAAGCCACACTTCAACACACTAGTGCGCTTTTGCGCACATACGTTTATTGCCTTATGTGACGATGTTCGAAACGGTTCATTCGTGTTATCCAGGAGAAGAACCTAACGAGGTGTGCTTTGAAGGAGTTTTGTTGTAAAGGATCTTCTTGTTTATTATCAATATCTGGATTCTGTAATACCTACAATATGTATTTTACAGAAATCACATTAAACATATTTTCAAATTTCTTTTGTTCAACTGCTATTTCACTGTATTACTTACTGAAACTCAGATGCTGTGATCATGTAATTTGCATTTGAAATAAAACTATTTCACATACATTACAGTTGCCTGGAAGGAGATGTTTAACATATATTCAGATGCTTGATTTCAGTAAAATTTGGAGCTATACTGCTTTCTATCCTTTTTTGAATGTGCTCTCTCCTGTGTTTACTATACATATTGTTGACATACTGAGTGATCAAGATATAGCCATATGGCCACAAAAGGTCAGCAAAATTTCTCATAAGAAATTTAAACCCATGCATTCTGGTTAGATGAGGTGAGAACAGATCTGTCCACAGGTTCAAATATGTATGTATGACTACCTCAATACTTACCTGGACCTCATCTCCACAGGAATTGAGCACCTCCCAATTAAATAATAAAAAAAAACACTTCACCTTAGCATTCCAAGGATAAATGTATTCAGCCCTAAGCTTAAAACAGCAGTTTTGCATTGCTGAGCCAGTACTGGCAATGATCCTTTGTGTGGAGACACAGCACCCACAGCTTCTGAGCATCACAAAACGGATATCTTTCTTTCAGCACTGCTTAATCACCTCCATGCATCCCAATTAAACAGACTTGCTAGCTAATTAATAACCACTCCTTGCCATAAAGTGGCATTAGGTTCAATTCAGCTTGCTAAGAAAAATTCCAGTTAAGTGTATAATGTCTCCAATAGGCGCACATACAAGGAAGCTTGCTCGTTGTTAAGTCATACAAGGGAGCAATATACGTTCCCCTGTGCAGCTGGCCATCTCTGCCAGCTGGCATGGAGCTATGGGGAGTGGCAGAGATATGGTTCTCCTTTCTCTCATTCCCCTTTGTGTGCCCCTGGTGATGGCAATAGGGAGCATTCACTGTGGTCATGAGAGTGCATGAGCTGGAACCGTACTCGTCCTAGCACAAGTGGTTGCAGTGGAGAAGGATCTGTGCACTCACCTCCATTGGCCACCCAGGAATGTGCTGGGTGCCATCTAGCCTTATGTGAAGAGTATTGCATCACAGATATAGATATTGGGCCTGGTAGCAGAACATCGGGGAGTTTCCAGGCATAGGAAGTGACAGTATATTTTCTTCATTTATGGGAAGAGATTAATATACAATTCTAGGATGGATGAGCAAACACCCCTTCCACTGGGGCAACAAATGAAGTCAGTTTTAAGCAAGAGAGTGGCTCCATTTTAGGGTTTTGTTTGTTTTTTTATTGAAGAGAAACAGAATAATTGAAATAATCACAGGTTTTAGAGTAGCAGCCGTGTTAGTCTGTATTCGCAAAAAGAAAAGGAGTACTTGTGGCACCTTAGAGACTAACAAATTTATTAGAGCATAAGCTTTCGTGAGCTACAGCTCACTTCATCGGATGCATCCGATGAAGTGAGCTGTAGCTCACGAAAGCTTATGCTCTAATAAATTTGTTAGTCTCTAAGGTGCCACAAGTACTCCTTTTCTTTTTGAGAATAATTGAAATGTTTCTCCCCAGCACTGCCTTGGTCCATGGCAACATGATCCTGTCAGAGTTCTAGTCATGCACAGTAGTGATCTGCTGTCATTAAGTTATCCTGACAACTGCTACAGCAGCATGTAAACTGATAATAAGGAAAAGAGATACTCCAATATTCCAGTACACGCAAAGTCAGGGTTTAGATTTAGGATAGTCATATTTGGTATATGCTTATCAACAGGTGAGGGAAGGAAAAAGCATCGTGCATGCCAGCTGTCAAGCTTGCCTTTGTCTCCAGAGAAGACCATATTATGGGAGGTTAGCTAGAAAACAAAAAAAATTAGTCGATAATAAAAGCATCTAGCAAGAGTTTGAACTAATTTAGTCAGAAATTAGATTAATTTTACACATCTCTCTACTATTTATTATTAATTATGAATTACTATTTGACTGTTTCTCTGGATCTTATCCAGAACTGTAGGGTGCTCCAAAAATTTAAATCACACCATTGAAAATTTAAAAAATTTCAATACAAGACTTAAGTTCATCAATTATTTTCCAATGATAAATCTTCCAGTTAACTTATTTTCTGAAAAAAGAAAGATGATTTTCCAACTGCTTAAATCATCCTTCGGTCTTCAGCCTCTCTACCTCGGGACCCCTAACGTGCCTAAGAATCTGAAAGACAAGGTGGGCTTTGCAGCAAACCTTGGGCTTGGGCTAAGCCAGGAGGGAAATGAATTACAGTGCTGAGGACTCTCATGGAAAACACCTGCTGCTATCCCCCAAACTGAGAATGCACCACAGACCTCAGCTGAGGGAATATGAGTTGGAGAGAGAGGCAGTCTCCAAACCACTCACAAATGGTGGACACATTCTCTCAGGCAGAATGAAGGTATTGCGCTTGCAAGCTCATCCAGTGGCTTCACCCAATCCACCATCACATAAATCTTGCCTGAAATAAGCCTCAGACAGAAATTATTGGATGAGATGGAAGAGGGACAGCGAGGAAGAAAACACTAGCTTCTATGAAATCTTCACCCCAGAACAGGCAGGAGAGAAAGGTTTCAGGGGCCTGACTGGATTTCTGATCAATAGGTCAGCTCTGTGCAGAGTTAAAATGTGTGACCTATGATGGCTCCTGCCCTGCCTCACTGGCTTTTAGCCTAGGAGAGCACAGCACAAAAATAAGGGATGTTTTCTTTTACTAACACAGTCTGTTTTAGGCCAGCTAACATCTTGTTTTGTTTTGACATCTTATAGAGAATTTACTGAATGGATTATTTTGAAGGTATATATTCATCAACTAAATGCAAATGAGACTGTGACCTCCTTATAACAAAAACTCAACACAACTGACCTAGACATGTGGTTATAAAAGGCATGTTAGATAATTCTGAAAAGATATCTGCTTTCTCTTCCAAGGAAATGAACCAGAAACTAGGGTCTCATGCAGCAATCCTTACTGGGGGGGGGGATGGATCCCATTTTCAAATGATGGGCATGTGATGTGAATTGGTTTAAAAAAATGCACTTTTTTCTTATGCTTAATACAAAGAAGTACATTAATACTAATTTGTACTAAAAGTGAACTCCAATGTTTGTAAATGTAAAACTTTAAGTGTCCTGCAGGATATGAATTTGTTTACTGTCTTCAAATGAGAAGAGAAAATATTTTAACAAGTAATGACAGAAAAGCTCATTATAAAAATTAGATTTACTTTAAAATTTGCATTAGTAGTTCAAACTTTCCTTTAGGTAAATATGTCTGAAGTATTGTCGTTCCTTAGTTATGTTATCTGTTTCAATGCCTGCTCGCTAACAAAATTGTTCTGGCATAGCCATACCTAACATTTATATAACAGAACAGCATCTTTGCAAAAGCAAAATTTTTAGTACAGCAAGATAACATGAATTTTAAATACAATGCAATAGTTATTCATGCCAAGCATTCTGATTTACCCAAGGATCCTATCACTAGTATGTGCTAAACTAAAATCTTATTTATTTTGGCAAGAGACCACAGCTTTTCTCCAGTTACTGTGCCACTGGCATAAAAGCATTTTATCCTACATCATCATCACTCATTCAGGAGTTACACCTAATCCTGTAGTCCTTACTGAAGCAAAGATATTATTGAACCTGGTCTGCAAAGTTAACATACCCAGAACTTTCACTTACTTGAATGGGAGTTCTGCACATGGGGTGAAAGTTGTCCGAGTATACAAGACCAGTGCTACACCCCGTTGCACCTTTTCAGCCCTACACAGGGATACATTGGCTGTGCACTCCTACATGTCACAGAAAAGGTCACTGCACTGCCTCCACTTATGCTTTTATGTATATAAGTAGCCCCCGTACTGTATGCAGCTGGCTTGGAGCAACTGCATAGCAACCTTACATGTAACCTGGGGCTTGGGTCACAGATTTCGTGACTCCAACTGCTCCATGTTCCACCCATTCTCGGCCTGAATACTTGGTGCCAGTGTCTATTAAAAGATCAATTAATCAGTTAAGGAAGTCACTGAAATCTTCACCCTCAAATCTCCTTACCTGAAAGTCCTTCACTGTCAGCATCCTAACACCAGCACTCAGCCCTAAATCTGTGGGATGTTAATTCAACACCCACTGAACTGGTGAGATGGAACATGAGAAGTGGATTGGTTTCTGACGTAACCAAACCATAAAAGGCATAAATGGAAAATGCAAGTAGCACATGCTCCCGTCTTTGCCCATTTACTCAGGGGTGTTTCACAGTCACATTGTACATTACCTGATGTGTCTGCAGCATCACTAGGCAGGGCTGTGAGAAGGGCACATTGCCGTAATCCTGTCTAGGGGTTGGCAGACTTGCATCATACCCAAAACACAATTGCTAGAAGGGTCTCATGGGGGAAGCCTGATGTGTCTCATAGTATGTTCTTTTCTCTGCTTCCAAAACATAAACACTCCTTAATGGTAGCATTTCCTGCTACCACTCTATTGAAGCAGTTTGGGGTACAGGATACAAACATCAGTGTTCAGTCAATCCAGAAAAGTTAGCAAAATCACCATCACATTTTGGTATTTAAAATGAAACCGTCTGGATAGACGTTACCTTTTCTAAAGGACTTTCTACTCGTGGGATGCTGATCATTGGCATCTGGGCCAGATTATCCATATGAGAATTTTCATGTTCTGGTTGTCTTCCTCTAAAATTATTTACCACACATACAACCTAAAAAGGTCAGAAGGTAGTTAGAATAATGAACAAGCATTTTACTTATTTGAGCTTGATCCTGAACTCCTTGCTCAGGAAAAACTCCTACTGACTTTAGTAAGAGATTACTGCAGGAGAACAGAAATATCAATGAAATAAGATAAAGATACCCAGTTTGTCCTACTGTACCTAACCCTCTAAAGTCTAATTATTTTTAAACTATCCTGAGTTCAATGAACATTTTACCACAGTAGAAAAGTCAGGAGTGGACCCACTATCACCAGAAGCAATGGCACAGTAAGTTAAGATAACATTATAAATGTGACTAAATTAACTAGATTGACTGAAAGAATCATGTGAGTGTGTTAGTCAAATTTATGTTGACAAAAAGTCTAATATTTCAAGATGATATTATTTTAAACAATATATTGTTACATGCATTATCATATTACAAGCGATCTTCCTAAAAGAAAATCTGTTGCTAATGTGAAAAAGTAATGGCCAATTATAGTAATTTAAATCTCAAACTAAGTATATGTTAAAATCAAGTTTTATCAAATAAATGCACAGAAAGTACAGTAACAATACTGAACTCCTATAAAGATTAGCAAATATTGAAGTCCATGATAGTGTTTCTCACACAGTATAATTTAAATGCTTATCATTTGGTACTATCCTGACACCAACATGAGCATTCACAAACACTTCCTCTAGAAATGGGTATAAAAATCAGTTTTTTTAATTGCTTGTACAGTATGTTCTCACTCACTAGGCTTTTCAAAATGGATTGCTGGACTTCTGCAGAGTGGAAATAGATTTTAGTGACAATTGACTAGTTTGAAAGACATTTTTCAAAATGTTAAACAATTTTTCCTGCAGTTATCAGAGTATAAATTAAATGTCCTAATAAAAATTTATTTAGCCTCTTTCCAGTAGCTAATTAATAAAAATGCACTGTACTTTTTTCACATGTTTATTGTAAGGTGTAATTTATTTCTTTAAATAAATACTTACTCAAATGGAGGGATTTCTACAATGAAAGTCTGAATATAAGGATGATATTCACACAAGTTTGTATGGCTTGTTTTCCCTTCCCCAGAAACAGCTAATGAATAATCAGACATTTAAACACCCACAATTTTTTATTGTTCCTACTAAGATGTCATTGTAGGCTGGGGGTTTTACCACTGAACCTTCTCCAAAATCTAATTAAATCTAATGTCCCTACCAGTTTTATAAGGACTCATGCTGTATGGCAATAGAAATGAAATATGTAAAACAAGTACATGTTCCTTGTGGTACTCCAGTGGTGCTAGCAGGATAGAGAGCTAGCTTAAACAGCAGGCAAGGAATTCTCTTAGAGTAGAGTATTTCCCATGTGACAGCTCCAAGCCACCTGCTCCTACTCTCTGGGGTAGGAAGTATATGTGGCCAAGTGTCTTACACTCCCTCCCTTGATCCTGAGCCAACAGCACCACCCCTGAAAGGGTTGGGCGTCAGGGGGACCACAATTTAGAGATGCCCTAAGGCTGCTCTCAAATGTATCTCCAGGATCAGGAAGGTTGAAGGTGGGGTGATGGCTTTACACTCTTTGGGTTCTGAGCCCAGCGTAGCTTGGTCAGACCCAAGGATTACATCCAAAGTGTTTCTTAGGGGAAAATATATATAAACTTTTGGGAGGGTGAATTTAGTATGAGTGAAAGGTGTCAGAGAGACAGACCTATAGGAAATTTGAGTGTAGATCAGCATCTGTGCTCTTTCACAAACTTCAATTTTCTATTGAGATTGTCAGTAAAAGTGTTAAAGAGTGGTGGTGGTTTTGTGATATGGACATTTGTCCACATGAACTGAGACTGGAGATCTGGGTACCATAATAAAGTTGCATCCAATTCCAAAACTCTCTCCAAAAGAGAAAGGGCACCTTTTATATGCAATATACAAACCAGATACCAATTGCAGCATCACTAATGGCTACACTTGCAACAAGAGAAAACCATACATTAAATCACTCTTTGTCGGCTTCTATAGGATTTAAAACTAAATTAAGTCTTTTATTCTGGTAAACCACATCATTTTCAATTAAATATAAATGAATACAAAGTAAATTTACCAGGTTGTTGTTTTGTTTAATTAACCCACGAAGAGCAGCATTATCAATCAGTTAATACAGCACTTTAATGTTGTATAATGAAAATCAAGATTGGATGTCATTCTAAAAGAAATGCCTTAGCTCAACAAGTTACAGGCTTGATGTATGAACTATGGCATGAAATTCTATGCCCTCTGTTCTAAAAATCTATGCATCTATGAAAACTGGCATTTTAGTTAGAAAACTGAGGCCTGCCTCGAAGTCTGGCATTTTAGTTTCCTGTAAAAGAATCTAAGGCATCAATACTCCCATTAACAGCATAAAATTACACATCTTTAATGCGATGTAGACATTTGTCCACATGAACTGAGGCCTTGGATCTGGTTCTCAGTATATAGGGCCATCCAGTCCCACAAGAAAAATGGCATCTTTTTATATGCAATATACAAACCAGACACCTGAACCGCAACATCACTAAGGTAAGAAATCAGGGACCCAATGAAGTAGAGGAGAGTTTTGCCACTGACTTCAATGGGGCTAAGATTTTACCTTTTGTCTCTCTCTCACCCACATCCAAACACACACACACACATATATGTGCACTTACCAAAAACACTGCTATTGATATTCCAATTATAAATCCTGCTATCACATCTGACCAGTGATTTCGATACTCGGCTACTCTGTTGATACCAGTAAGAAATGCCAAACACATTAAGCCTAAGCACAGAACAGGTTTTGCAAGCCTTGTTCCTCTGGCTTTTATTGTGTTGGTAATATACATCTGAAAATTAGAAAAAATGAAGCATAAGACTATAACTTCTAAGGGAAATCTTTGTAATTTGGTTGGAAAAGACAACTATGCATACTTTGATTTTTGTATAGACAAAAAAAGTAGGGCTCATTATGCAGTACATACCAGTTTCATTCTCTTTTTACCCAGAGATTAGATGGGTGCATTCTTTACATAGGATTCAGCATTACAGACATTAAAAATAAGAGTGGCACATGATATGGCTATTAAAAATCATACATAGCTGTCAAATGTACATTTTCCTTATTGGTTTCCCTATGTAGTTTACATTCTCATTGCTTTACATTGTCTCTCTCTCTCTCTTTTTTTAAATTTTATTTTGATAACTCTTAAAATACAGTTAAATGGAAACGTACCAATCTCAAGTTATTTAAAAAACAAAAACTGATCTTGCAGTGTTACAGCAAAATCTTCAGATTTCATACTGTGAAATAGGGTGGCAGCATTTTAAGAATATGCAAGGTCCCCTCCCATACCATGCAGCATATTAGATATAAAATATGTAGCAAAACCTCAGGGATTATGATTCAAGGCCCAGTACAAGTGCAAAATCCTACACAAGACACCTGGTGTTCAGAGTTTAGCTTAGCCCAGCAAAGAAATCCCCTTCCAACTACTGGCATGAACTAGCTCTAAACTCTGTGCATAGCAATAGTGAGGAGGAAGAGAGGGTCTCTTGAGAGTCTGGCCTGGGTGTTAAGAAAACTGGGAATGAGGCTCTGGCTGCAGGGTTGTTAAAGTTAAAGCTGAGCAGGTGAGATCTCGGGGATTTTGCAGGTCACTCACATCTCCAGAGCTCCAATGCTATATGAGGAGGACCTGGCTGTCCCACCCCAAGAGCCAGCCCTAGCTTTGCTTTAATGAAGCTTCAAAAGCTTGCAGAAGAGAACCATTCTCTTGTGCATCTTAGGAGTCAGCATAGCCAAGTCATGTGATTTTATTGCAAGTCTTGTGATACTTGGTGTTCGTAGGGTCATAGGATTATGCTAGACTCTCCATTAAAAATAATGGCAAGTATTTAGCTCTCTTGATTGTCGAAACAATCTTGAAAACATGACTCTTTAGAGGCTCAAAACCCAGAACGCAAATAAAAAAAAAAAGAATCCCAAATGTATCATTTTTAAATCTCATGATTTTATGTCAGTCTCATGCTTTTTCTTGGGCAGCTGACTCATGATTTTTGAATGCTTAGTGTTGCCAATACTGGAGAAAATGCTTGTCCTGCAAAGCTCCTGACTTCTCTAGGCAACTGCCTGTCCCTCACACACCTGCATGTGAGCAGCTTTAAAGAGGGAGACTTGTCCATTTGCCTGTTGCATAATCTGACAGTACATGGGGATTTACCAACATCATCAAGAACTATACCACCGCCACGACTAAATTTTGAAAAAAGAAAGTGTGGCAATTTCTGAAATCCTGGCTGGACAGTATACCTGCACTCCTCAGATGTATACTGAAGGCAATTAGTGACAATAAATCTCATCGGGTGAATAGACCTAGAAGCTGAAGCTTTTGTATTCAACAGCAACTTTGCATGGCAAATTCTCCTAAACTACTTCCACCTCCGATCACCTAGATATCTCTATATAACATTATCAGTGTAAACCGCAGTGCAGTCACCATTGCAGTGATTTCTGAGGGTGCAGGATGCCTACACTAGTGGTTTGTAATGATGCAGCTACATCTGTGTAGCTACACTGCTTACAATCCTGATATATACAAGGTTTCAGGCTCTAATAGACCCACAGAAGTAAATTCCAAAGCTGTAAGATCTCCGCTGAGAAGGCCCTGTTTCCAGTCCTCCCCAGCTGTTTAATGTAGGTTCTATGACTGATTGAAAGTTTTTCATCCATGCTATTCATTGGAAAATTGGACAAAACAATTTTTTTCAATAAAAGTATTTGCTTTCTGAAGAAAATGTTGACTTTTTGTCTAAAATCTGAAAAACTCCAAACCACAAAACTTTTTCATTTTTGACAGAGGTTTTTTTTCCTGTGTAGAATTAAAAATAAAATAAACAAACATTTCTAGAGACCTAAGCCATATAAAGCTTCATGGATGAAAGCCAAAACCTTGAATTACACAAGGAAACAGGTAGGCAGAACTGAAGAACTGATGCTTTATATTTCCTATGAATGACAAATGGCTAGCCCCATTCTGTACTACCTGCCACTTCCAACTGATTTTCAGGTGTAGCCTATCACACAGCACTGCAAAAATCTAGTCAGAAGATAAGACAAGTATTTTATGGGTCTATCATTATGGGAGCAATGGTGAGCTATGACTTCTAAGCATATGAGATAATAGACTGTGCCAAAGGCACAACCCCACTCCCATTATCTTGAAACCCAGCCCCAAACCAAGGGCTAGAATGTGTTCACTAAAGACAGAAATCACCAGACATAAAGGACATGTGTGTTTGCCACTATAGATCCATAAAACATGATAAATGCCAAGTACTTTGCTTAGAACATGAGAGGGAGAAACATAATATAGAGGAAAAAAAATCAACAACCAAATTAGGAAACTTAAAATCATAGCAGTACCCACACAACATACTTTACATGCTGCTTAAACTGCTCATCACTGACCTCCAGCATAAACTGTATGATGTACAGCAAGAAATCAACATATAGAGTTATTGCAAGCATAGAACTGACCATAAGAATAAGCATTTCAGGCTGTATTCCCAACCCCCTCCTCCCTAACTCATTTGGAAACTTGTTTTTCCCTTTACTTAATCTTGTTTTATCTTCACTTCTCATATTTCTGTGTGCTACAGTACTGAAGTCAAATATTGAGGAGACAATAATGATTTAAACTTCCAGCAGTCTTTTGTCAGCTATTTTTTTCAGGTACTGAACATCCAAACCCACTTCAAGTACAATGTAGTCTGGGTTACCCAGTGACCCTCTATTTTAGTTCCCCAAATCCCCTGGGCATTTTAGTACTTTACAATCACTGCGAGCCACACCATGTAACGCAGGACTCCATTCACCCTGGGATCAGGGAAAATAGAGCAATATCTTAAGTGCACAGCAGGACCACAAGAATTCAAACATAGTTTAGATATATTTGACAAGAGAGCTGGCAGAGTTACCCTGGTTCAACTCTGCACCATGGGGTATTAAGTCAAAATAACTACTTCTAAGCAAATATCAACTAAATAAAAGACTTTTCCAAAGGCAAGTGACGGTGATGTAGATCAATTGTCTATGCTCTATTCTCATCGCTCCAGAAGACAATCTTAACTTTAACTCAGGTGTCAAAAACATTACAATCTAAGGGGCCAATTCTGTTGTGGGCCAAGGCCCCTTAAATCCCTTGTGGATTCAACACTTTCCAGGAGGGGTTCAGCAGCACTTTGCACTCCTGAACTCCTTAGTCAGGCAAAACACCCACTTAAACAAAATGGGAGTGTTGCATGAGTCAGAAAGCGCTGCAGGATCAGGCCCTATACGGGTCCTTGTCCTCCTTGGATAACTAATGATAAGTTCCACCTTCTGGGTCCACGGATAACTACAGTCAAAATGGTAATGCCCCTGGCATTCTTCACAATGGTAACCTGAGAGTTTTGACAATATGGTCACCATTTTTACCTTATCTTTATACCACAGGCACAACTGATTTTACAGATGATGAATCAGGGGAAATAGGAACCTGTCTTTAGACACTCCCTTCTGCCATTGGGCATTACAAATTTGCAATGTTCTCTATAGACATTACAACCTAGGAATCACAGTCATCTGTTTCTAACATTGATTTCCTACAGTTTTGAAGGAATATAGTCTGATATTTAACTTAGTCAAAGATTAGCTTTGCAATATATTTATATATAATTAAATATGCTTTCTATTCCTTGTCCTGAAGCAAAGTAGCATTAAACAGAGTAAACAAATCATTTAAACAATAAACATGCTGAGTCATTTTGCTATGGTGAATAAAAATGTTAATTTTCATAAATATTAAATTCATCTCAACAAAGGAAAAACAGCTCAGTGAATTAAACCCATGCTCTCATTAGTGAGGCTGAATGATGTTGGATGAATAAAGTTACTTACTGAAAAAGTTTTTCAATTTATTTCAAGGACAAAAATGTGGGGAAATTAAAAATAACAAACCAAACTTTGTAAAGTAATCAGCTTAGCAAAAAGGACCAATAAACAAATTAGATTATACTTGTAATATCAAGGATAGGTGTCCTGAGATGATTCACGAAAGAACTATCACAGACCCCCACTCTTCTCTCTCTCTTTCTGTATCAGTTCCTTGTTAAATCCTGATCAGCAGTACTGCTATTGCTAATCTTGCTTTTTTCTGAACATGGGTCTAGCTGTGTCAGGGTAAGAAGTTACTTTGCACACGGGGACATGGAGTCAGTAAGAAAGTGACTAGTCATGTGATGATTTTGTAGACAAACATTTACTAGACATTCAGTACGACACTCATGTTGCTTTCAGTCTTCAAGGTATTGGAATTCAGGTTGCCAAAGCTGCTGCATAAACAGAAAGAAATATCTAGAGCCAAGTGTTTCCAAAAATAAATATTTGCTAGTTCATTTTCTTTTGAGTACATTGAAACAAAATGCTGCCATCATAAGATGTATGGGAGATTGTACTTTGATACCTATATTTTCAGAACCTGCCAATAGTGTACTATATTGGTAACCTCTCTCCAGAAAAAAAAATTCCACTTACTTTACACAAATCAGATTTTTAAAGGTATGTAGACACCTAAAGATATGGGCCTTAGGTATCTAGGAACTTCTGAAAATCCTACTAGGCTCCTTGTTTTTAATCAAGATTCTACCAAGAAAGCTGTTTTGCCTTGTATGCTTATATTTTCCAATGGTTATGTCAAAACCTGTCACAAAACACTTGATAATCCAAATGTAGCATATTCGTTACTTTTCCCTTGGTCTCATGGGACTGTAATGGTTTTGAGACACACTGGCAAGTTATAGAATGAAGACCTGCCTCTTATAAATCCATAATGCCTTTCTGTAGTCAAATTGTGATTAATATGCATACTTCTTTTAAAAAGAACTTTATATAATAATCTTTTTCCCCAAACATAATATATTACACATTTGTTATTTTCAAAAATTAAGAATTGGTTGTAACCATCAATACTGGTTGGTTATTAAAAATTGGTTGTAACCAGAAATTCATGGCTACTGCCACTAGAGGTCAGAATGATCATCATCATCTTCATTGTTATACCCAACAAAAAGAAAATTGTTAAATGCAATCCTCTGTTGGGTCTGTGTCTTTAAAGATCTAACCAGGAGAAGAATGACCATATATATTGTACATGTTAAGATTTTAACAGGAAAGCTTCCAGCCAACCCTGCCCAATATGAAAAAAAATGCTGGTTTTATATATCCTGTACACACACATTATGGGGTAAATGAAACAATCCAGAAACATATGAATGAAGAATAAAAAATAAACCATGTGTCAAATACAGGACAGATGACCTGCAGGGTTACAGTAAGAGCTCTCTCTATGCTTTTTCTTTCAATGACACTACATCCTATTCTTCTTTACCTTCCACACACACACACACACACACACACACACACACACACACACACACACACACACACGATCAAGATATCCCATGGTTTGGAGTCTCCTCACGGTTGAGATGGTCCTAGACTGTAAGTCAAGCCCTGTGAGGGTGCACAGCCTAAGGGAGAGAAGTACACATACTCTTACATTCCTGAGCGACTTCCCCAGATCCTACAGCCAAGTGTGCTGCGGGAAGGATGCGCTGTCTGCCGGCTTATTCCCTCCCACTCCCTCCAGTGCTGAAGCAGATGGTGCTGAGCAATGGTGTGCAGGGCAAGATAGTCATTGGTATGGACCAGTGGGAAATTACTGCCCCCATGAAGCAAGGGTGAAAAGGAAGAGAATCAATGTGCTGTCACTTACTCTGGGCAGAGTTCAAAAGCACAGTCTAGCTCATGACTGTTTAACATACTGTATAGAAACAGGCAACTCCTGGACTGTACAGATAAAAGTGATCATATCTGCACCATTTGTGGGACATGCAACCACCATATAGGTTGAATTTGCAAGAAGTTGGATACTCAGATAAAAGAGAACAATAAAAAGGAATGCAAAAGTTTTGTAGGTAAATAAATGGACTAATGACCACCATACTGTAGGTCAGGGAACCCTGTTCCTGTTCTGATATTCTTTTGGAAGCTGTCTCCAACTTCTTGGTCTACACAGTAATCATTGGGCCAAATTCAGTCCTGGAGTAACTCCATGACCATGTCCTTAGGGCAAATAGAAAGGTGTCTGTTTTCCAATCTTCTGAGCCTTGCTGCAAACAAAAGGGTTGCAAGACCTACAGAAAATTCCTCAGGTCTTCTGTTACAATACTCAAACCTGCACTTCTTCCATAACATTGAAAATATAAGGTGTTATTAGAAATCTTATTTCTCCACTTTAAAAATGCTCAGAGTATAAATTCTGGGAACTTTTCTGAGGAAGGTATTAAGTAAAATAATGTAAAATTTCCTAGAACTTGTGCTAATCAATTATTCAGAACCACAGGATTTAGGGTTCAGGATTTTCTGACACACATAGCACTCAGATTACTAATTCTCAGTTTAGTGTCCAATGTTTTAATTATTGAGTAATGAGATTTATAAAATGTGCTTTTCAGACTTCTCTAAGACGACAAGCAATACTGAAATACATTAGTGAAATAAACAAACATTAACATGGACTCTAACTTCACAGTTCTAAACAACCAGCTCAGCTTCCTCCAGTCCTCCCTTCAGGCAAAAACTTGTGCAGGTAGGCGTGCCTTCCAATATGCCTTGAACACCCACAAAGTCAGGCTCTTGTGTCAAAGGGAAGAGCAAGTTCCAGAGTTATGGGCCCTTCAGAGAAAACGCTCTGCTACAAACCTTCAGACAAGTAAATCTGAGGGCTGGTGTACCTCATCTGATCTCAACAGGTGGGGATTAATACAAGGAGAGAGGTGGCCTCTTATGTAGCCAGGACCACAGACTTTATAGATCTAAACTAACATCTTGAAGTCCACGCAAAATCAACTGAAAGCTAATTCAGACAATGGAGCACAGGTGTCACGTGTTCAGTGTGACACACACCAGTAATAAGTTGGCAGCCACATTGGACATTAGAAGAAGACTCCAAGTGGTTTTCAGGTGTAGTCTCAACCCCAGATAAACTATCATTGAAGTCATTCAGCCTGAAGTTGATAGAGGCATCTAATATCTGAGGCAAGATCAGTATCAGAGAGGAAAGGTTTTAATCTTCATGCCCATTGTTGGAAATAAATCCCATTTGTGGATACTGCTGCAACTTGACTTTCAAGAACAGCCAAAGATTCAAAAGGACCCTTGTGTTGTATACCTTACAAACAAAAGATGGACATCTCTCTCTCTCTCTCTCTCTCTCTCTCTCTCTCTCTCTCTCTCAGTCCTGTGAATACTAATGCCACCATCATATCTAGATGTTTCCCATAGCCTATCACCATTGCACCATTGTCTGGATTGAGCTTCAGACAGCTACCTATTATCCAGACCCCCTTAATCAGACAGAGAAAGCTGAGAGACTGCACCATTTGGATCTGATAAGAGATGCACTGAGCTGAGTGTTACCATCATATTGATGGCAATGGAATCCAAACTACCTCACTGTCTCCTCCCATAGCCTTATACATGCATTAAATAGGAAGGATGATGACACTCTCTCAAGACAGAACATCAAATACCCAACATTAGGATTTCAGAGAAAAGAATGGAGCTATTTTACACCAAATTTGATCCCTGCCTAGAGCACAGCCATGTCAACACTTCACAATCAATGATATCAAGTGATCAAAAAAGTTTTTCCAGCATCAAGAAGTCAAATAAAATGTCCTGAGATGATTCCTTACCATATCCAGTCTAGATCCAGTTAGAAAGGGATTTAGGCGATCTTAACACTAGATATTGCCAGAGTCACTGCACTGTAATCCTAAAAACTGAATTTGCCTAATGGCCTTCACCAATGCAATAAAAAAAAATACAGAACAAAACCAAAGATGGACTGAATATTTTTCAGATGTGTAAATCCAAAACATTTTAATCTCCCAAATGGAACTAAAATCTCTCCCAAGTTGCAACTTGCAAAGATCAGCCCCTACATTTTCAAAGCAGAGTGACAGTTGTTAGCCACATGACTCTTTAAAGTCTAGGAGAGATCCCAATACACTGTTTTGAAATTTTACCCAAAAGACTCATGACTTCTTATTCGTGTGTTCGGTTATGCATATATTTATGCTTTTTCATAACTCATGCATTTTAATATGCCCTCAACTTAATGAGACCAGACAAAATTTCAGCTTATTCTACTAGATTTTGCTATTTGTTTGCACGTCAAGATTCTGGTGATATTTTATTCTGTTTAACAGACTGGCAATGGTTACCTGACACATCCCACAGTGTTAGCAGGGTTGATTCTGTTGGGAAAGGGTTCCAATGATTTACAGTAGAACCTTAGAGTTACGAACACCTCGGAAACAGAGGTTGTTCATACTGAAGTGTTCATAACTCTCAACAAAACGTTATGGTTGTTCTTTCAAACATTTACAACTGAATACTGACTTACTTCAACTTTGAAACTTCACTATGCAGAAGAAAAATCCTGCTCTCTTTTTTTTTTAGTAGTTTATGTTTAATACAGTACAGTGCTGTATTTGCATTTTTGGGGGGCGGGGGGCACGTGTCTCTGCTGCTGCCTGATTGTGTATTTCCGGTTCCAAATGAGCTGTGTGGTTGGTCAGTTCATAACTCTGATGTTCACAACTCTGAGGTTCTACTATACTGAGGCAGGTGACTCGTTACCACAATGGATATTAGGGATGGGGAGTGACTCTCTGGAAAAAGAAGGATCTAATCTCTGGGCTGAGCAATCTTTAAAGAGGAGCCCCAGGAGTAGCCAAGCCTGGATAGAAGGTTTGGTTTGGATTTTGTGTTGTTTCATTTTGAGTTTTGTTTTGGGTTTTGTTGTGGGGGGAAAACTCTAGGAAAAAGGGTAAGTTTTGAATCACTGCAATCATCTGTGTTTGGAGAAGGCAGGGAAGCCATCAGGCCACATTGCTATAGTCCAACATTTCAGTTGCTAAGGCCATCTGGAGAAGTCCCTAGTAAAGGAAAGGTTCAAATATTAGAAATAAAATTGTTTGAGAAGGCTGCGCTTTCAGCAGGAGGGAAATACAGAGTTGCCATAGCAGCCGCCCACATGCAAAAACAAAAAACAAAAAACACACTGCAAAGGAGTTAGCCAAAAAAAGAAGCTATTGTTAACAAGCCAATCTGTTCATATACTAGGTGACAGGGGCCATGTTTGTTGATAGACCAAGATAGAAGATAGCACAAGTAGGGTTCCTGAGTTTAGGTTTAAACACACTGATTCGTAAAAATCACACTGAACCTGCTTTGTTTACTCCACCTGCTCTTAGGGTGAAATCACTGAAATGGTTCCTTGCCTGTTTATATCCTAAAGTGTATTTAGTGCATAGCTGGCTGGAATGCAAAGGGAGCAACAACTGGGATGCTGCAACAATTCCCAAACAATACTTCTGGTAACAAACAGAAAGCAGAGGGAAGAGTTCAGCTCAGTACTCCAGTAATGCTAACGGCTCATGTCAGCCTGGCCGAGTAATATACATAGCTGATTCTGTGCATCCTCTGACTACCCCTGCTAGCAAGGCTCTGATGGAGCCCCAGACGCAAATTAACACTTCTTCCCTGATGAGTAACTCTATGGGAGGTAAGCTGACAAGAAGAGAGTACATATAAATATCAGGAACAGCCATCACAAATCCCAGGACATTGCACTTCTTTACATGTACTAAACTGGACTTTCTAGCTTTACAATGCACACCACAAAGCTTTTATAAAATGAATGATGAAAGCAGGAAATATGAATTAAAAATTTAAAAGGACAAGTTTCTCCCTATGTTGTACCTTGTACTTATATTTGTGTCATGACTTAGGGGGTGAATTGCATCATGATCATATGATCCACCACAAGATAATTCAGAATTCAATTCATGTCACTGTTTTATAGCACTGTAGTATAATTAACTATACTGACATATATATACTATGCAAAGACATATGTAGTCATGATACCCATGGGCTCCATTCATTTCTGAAACTAGAGAGAGAAATGGAAAACATGAAATAAACCCCATTTATTTGGTTCTCTGACCTTGTCACCTGCACACCAACTGCACCAGAAATACTTCAAGCACTCCAACCAGTTTTCCCTTACAGCCACCAGTTTCTTCTTAATAAACCCTACAATAAAAATGTTTTCTTTTCTCTCATATCAAATAAGAGTAGGAATTGAAAATGACAGAGGTCTGAGGACCAGGACTTGTATTACTCAGGTCTGGACCACTGGGAGTTTGCAAACTGTCAGGGCTACAACAAAATGATCTATACAATTAGAAAGTTGGAAACATTAGTGATATGTGAAATAAAGCATTTATACTTTGCTCTGATGATTCACTAGATATTGGACCTTAAAATCCTGACAATTTTTTTTTAAGAAAACTTAGTCTAGAATCATTTGGCTTTTAAAAAATATATTAGTGCTATTTTTTTCTTTTGCTCTACATTGACTGTAGCATCTGGTTTTCTTTAGTTACTGTGACTCATGGTTATAGTTTTACAGATGGATAAGACAAATATAGAAGTTTAAATGAGTGAAATGCCGCCTCAGGTATATCCCCAAAGCAAAAGAGATTGCTGAACATGAGTGTTGCTCTTTCCTATAGTTGAGATGGATGTTTTACTCTTTGCTTCCCTAATTATTTGCAGATAACATTCTCCTTGTTGTAACATTGATCAATGCTCCAAGAGTACTCAAGGAACTTTTTGTAAATGCTACATTTAGTGCTGGAAACACTAATTTATTGGCCCTAACACAGTTTCTAGGAGCACAAGAAGGTAGTCTAGGAACGATGTCTCAACGTGCACTGGGGGTCAGTAGACATAAAGGGATGCCTGCCTGTAGGAATTCAGTTGACAAATATAAATTGTCAGCTCACTAAATATTTTCTAAATAGAAATAAGCTTAAAAAATAAACATATCCAAACCAAAGAGTACCCCATTTGAAGGCAATAGTTTATCTAACAATGAAATTATCTGTTCAGCCCTGTGAGGACCACAGAGCTATACATTTGCCTTGGTGCTCAGATGTTATGAGCTTAGATTAGACCAAGAGGCTCTAAATTGAGGCCCGGTCGATGACTATATTCAGAAGTAAAATGTGGATTTGGCTCTGTGAGCTACACCCTATGATTTTTAAACTGTAATGTTTTAATCAGCCCCATTGCTACTTCCTCTTCCACTACTTCCCACCACTTCTTCTATAGCCTCTGCAGCAGCTCTGGTGTGATCCAGGTCTACCCAGAGCGGCTCCTGTCCCTGCCCTGTGACAGATGCTCAGCAGTTCCCCTGCTGGCCACCAGCTGTGTCACAGGAGAGGGAGGAAACAGTTTTTCTGGCTGTTTCATTCCCTTCTTCCCCGGCCAAGAGAGCAGGGTAAGGGCTCACCTGGCTTCTCCTGAACCCCAGCAGGGGATTTACAGATGCCTTCCCTTTGGCACAAAAAGAGCAGAACAGGACAGGATATCTGCTCCAAAGTATTGACTATGGCTGCTTTGTCTTTCTGAAAGATGTCAGGCTGGACACCACTAGATTAGATGCACACACAAAACTCCACAGTAACGCCATTGAATTCAATGGCGTTACTCATGATTTACACTAACGTAAGTACAGAATTTCACCCAGCGAGGTTCTCTCTTTGATCACTGTTCTATTCCATTACTAAAGGATGAACAGAACTGCCTTTTAAAAAACAAACAAAGCTGAAACATTTTCCTTTTCATAAAGCCAATTCCTCCTCAAAATTTTCCTTATAATCTCCCTACTTCTAGAGCCTATGAAAGTTGTATCCACGTAACTGACAGCAGAATTTGGCCTAATGATTCAAAATTTTTGAAGGAGCCTCATTACTTTCACACAATATTTCACATCTAAGTTTTAGTGGATGGAAAATCTCAGATATGTGACCTATTATTGATAATGATCTTAAATTCAAAAAGTAATAAAAATATCTCAGATTGCTAATATACCATCTATGCTCAAAATACAATGAAATTACATGGTATGATGTACTTACAGTCAGATACGTAGCTGTATATACACTGAGAGCTGCTTCTTTGGATGGAAATGTTTTTCTGGCTCTCATAATAAGATCTGGGTTTCCAGTACAGGCATGTGCACCACTGATGAACTGTGTGAACTGTTGACATCCAAGTGCTGTATAGTTAGGTTTACAAAGTGCAAGAAAATGTGGTGCAAGATTCCCTGTTACTACTTGTCCAGCATTTACAAAGATATCTGTAGCAAACAGTCCAAATGCATAGATTCCTAAAGAGGAAAACAAAGTTAATTTCCTACTCCAGTACATTATATTGTAGTTCTATTATTTATTATTATATTAATAATACATAAGAACATAAGAATGGCCATATTGGGTCAGACCAATTGTCCATCTAGACCACTATCCTGTCAAATGTTTCAAAGGGAATGAACAGAACAGGGCAATTATCAAGTGATCCATCCCCTGTCATCCAGTCCCAGCATCTGGAAGTCATAGATTTAGGGACACTCAGAGCATGGGGTTGCATCCCTGACCATCCAAGTTAATAGCCATGTGTTATGTGAAGGGAAAAATAATACTTCCGTATTCACTTTTGCCACACCATTCGTGATTTTATAGACCTCTAGCATATTCCACCTCCCCCCCCCAGTCACCTCTTTTCCAAGCTGAACATTTCCAGTCTTTTTAATCTCTCCTCACATGGAAGCTGTTCCATACCTCTAATAGGCCCTGCCATTCAAAACAGCTCAAAGCACCTCACACATACTAAGGGTCAGAGGGTGGCATTAAATTCCAGGCTTGTGCTGGAGATGGTCCATACCCACACAGCCTTGCAGGGGCACTGGAAGGCACCCAAAACTCCCAGCACCTTGGAGAAGTTCAGCCTCTCCCCACCCTCTAGAAAGGTGCAGTATGCTCTTTCTTTCTGAAGGCTGCCTGCTTCACTAGCTCTTACGGTTGAGGAGAGGATCCTAGCTCTACCTCTTTCTAACCTTTTGGGCTAACTAGTGGTACTGGTACCTAGAGCATGGGGACTGCAACTTGCCTGGCCCATGGGCGGCAGTGCAAGGGACAGTGGGCAGGCTCTTTCAGCTTTCCATCCAACACACCAGCTCAAGAACCAGGAAAGTCTGACATACTAGGAACCACACATTTTCTGACAAGCATCTCTTTTTTCCCTCAACTGTATAAAGAGGCTGAAGTGATGAATTATTTAATATAGCTGTACACAAGCCATCTTCAACTGTCTACCGCTGGGTACCTTTCTCTACATGGCATGTTTATCAAAAAATCAGCATAGCATGTTAAAGATCTATATATGAGAAATTATTTATGCCAAAGGATTTATCATGAAACACATATCAGTGAAGTATTAGCCTTTTGTGTGCATTGTTTTATTAGTGTGCAAATACATGTATCTGATTATTCAAAGGAAAAGCAGATATGCTACTATTTGATGTACACGTCATGTTTCTTACCATTCCTGCTGGGAACAGTAGCTAGCACTAGAGGGAAGGACAATCTAGTGATTAGAACACTAGCCTAAGACTTGGCAGAATCTGGCCCAGCCACATATTTCCTAGGCAAGTCATCTAAGCCTCTCTGTGTCCCAGTTCCCCATGTACAAATGGGGTTAATATTACTTCCTTATCTGGCAGAGTGTTGTGACAATAAATGTATTAACAACTGTGAGCCACCTGGATACTACGGAAGAGAGGGCTGCAGAAGTACTTATGCTGCTAATAACCACTTTTCTTTTAGGTTTCAGTGTAGCACTTTTCTTTTAGACATCTCAGAAAAGCTTAGAAGAACCAGAATTATTTTTGAGGTGGCTTCGTACCTCTTAACTTCAGAGACAGTAAGTGGAGATTGTTACTGTTCCATACCAATGATCATTCATTTTGGATTGCTAGAAATCATTAAAAGGTGGATTGTGCCTGTGTGGTTTTGCATGGAAGGACTCCCTCAGTCCCCCAGGGGCACACTGCCCCCAGATAGGTGGGAATGTGATGAGGATGCATGGCTTTGGCCCCACCCCCTCAGTGGCCCTAAAGAACAGTAAAATTTATTCCTTCCTACTCTCCCTGATTGCTCTTTGCTTTTGTGCTCTCAAGGGCTCATTGAATGAGCAGGAGTGCAGGCACAGATTATACATGTCCCTACATAAAGAAACCAAGTGGTGGTAGCTACCTTTGCACCATCCCTTCCCATCCCCATAGATCCATGCAAAGCCCCGGCACAGTCTGGTCCTTAATGATTTCTACAAGCCCAATATTATTGCTAGTACAAACCCGCTAACCAGCAGAATGACAGGCTCTGATGTAAGATAGCGATGCCGCAGAAACTTTCAGGCTGTAAAGAATGGCACAGCTGTGCCCTCCCTTTACACACTAGGGCAATAAGGGAAGGATTGTGCAACCCTGAGGCTTCACCTCCTGCTCAGGGCTGCGTCTTACAGACCCAACTGAACCCTGCTATGGCATCTCCATATTTATTCAAAGGTTCCAAAAAGTGACATTTGGAAACTATTTTATGGATATTTTAAGTGGTATTTTTTTCCCAATGAAAGATTACACTGCACTGAACAGCAGCAGTGAGATCCAGTCCCTACTGAAGTCAATGGGAGTTTTGTTATTGACTTCAGTGGAGCCAGAGTTTCACCCTAGGGGTATAAAACTGTAATTCAGGCTTTGACTCAGCGAAGTACCTAAGAATGTGCTTAGCTTTAAGCACATGATTAAGTCTCACTGACTTCAAGTTGAGCATGTACATGCTTTGCTGCCAGCCAAGCCAAAGGCCCTAGGAGCTGAGATACCTCTGTACTCCCTGTCTGCTGACTATGTCTCTACCCCTCACTTGGGCTGCGCCCAGTGCTTAATTTGTAATGAAAGAGACCTGGGGCTCAAGTAATTTTTTTACATTCATAACTGCAGCAAGCCCAGAGGTGCTGGGGCTATGAATTGTCATGCCTAGAGGTGCCAGGGCTCAGCCCTGGCAAGCCCTAGCACAAAGTAAGCACTGCCTGCATCCAATTCTTGCTATCTGTGCTGCTGCTAATAATAACTGCCCACCCAAAACTCCCACTGGCTGCCCAAAAGAGCATTGCTAGGTCTACAGAGGAGTGCATACATCGGGAAGAAACCCATTACATGTGTTGTTAGGATTATATATAAAACATTTGATGTTACATAAAATTTTTCCTCATTTGAAATCTTATGATGTTGACCATTTGCGTTCATTAAACCATAAAAACATTAACTTAGCTCATACCAAGGAATCGGATGGTTCTGCGCACCAGTGGATTTATATAACAACAGTCTCCAGTTAATATGGTTTTTTCTTGGTTTTCAAAATCCCTTGTAGCTAGCTGTAGACAAAACACTGCAGTTTCTCCAATGATTATCTAAGGAGGGAAACAAAAGGGGAAGACATGGTACATCAGAGTTCAGCAAGCATAAATACTAATGATGTAATGATGATTGTTTGGTTGGTTTGGGGGAGGGTTACGATAGGACAAAACAAATAGAAACCCACATAAGTGAGTCAAGTCATGCACAGTTAATCTACTTGTGAAGGAAATATGCCATATAGCTTGTTTTAATTTATTTGCATAAAATTAGAGATTAACTTTTCATAATGGAGACTTGGCACTTATACCCAGAACCCAGTTTTCAGGAAAAAAAAATTGTTAATCAAGAGCCATGAACTACATAATATCTGAAATATGCATAAAAACATCAGGAGTGAAGGGCTGATGCCATGAGGTGCTGAACACTCAAATCCTATTGATTTCAATGGGCACTCAGCACCTCACAAGACTGGACCCTAAATCATTTGATCACAGAGGAAATACTCACTCCAAAGCTTCTGTTCACATCAGGAATTGTTTGGCCACAGTATTTATTTAAGGGAATATGACTGCCTATTTTGCTAAGCGAGTTTGTCAAGTTCGATATTAGTTCATTACACTTCAACAAAATGTCATTGCTGATATCTGAACACTCACTGGGTCCTGTTTTGCACTTTACAGTCTTTACACCAAAGTAAATTTATATTTGAAATGCTTTTAGACCACACACTTTTCAGCTCTGTCAGTAAGAACTGAAACATTCAGAAACACTAAACAAATGCCAAGTTGAAATTTAAAATAACCTTCATAAAATGTACATCATTTTACCGTATGGCTATACGCTGCTCTTGATTTGCATGTGTATACACAACTGAAGTTTTGTATATAGAGAACTGAAGTTTTACACCATGTACAGTATTGTGGGGATAAGGATGATCTAGTGAATGAAGCATAGGACTGAGATCCTGAAGACCAGTCTGCCAGAATTCAGTTCACTTTGTGATCTTAGGCAAACCATTTGACCTGTTTGCCCTCGGTTAACCCATCTACATAAAGGGGATATCAACACTTATACCCATTTACACAGCACTCTGAGAACTTTAGATGAAAAACAATATACTGAGTGCCTTGCTATTAAATTCTGGAAACACAGCAACCTTTATTCAAATAAACAATTCTGTATTATGGCCCAAATTTTTAAAAATCTTCACATAGGAAATAATCTTTTTTAAAAACCATAAAATGTTTTTGAATAGCTTTATGAACTATATTATTCATAAAAGCATCACACCAAGGTATAAAGAAAACTGCAGGCAAATGCAATGACCAAGTTGAAGCCATAGACTAAATGCCACATTATCTGACACAGTTATTATTTAGATTCCCTCAGAAAACTTTTGGCTAGAATAGATTGTGACATGGACCATTCACCCACACTGGGTAAGAAATGGCCTGTTTGTAATACTGTAATCTAAACAACAAACACACACCACCACTCAGGAAGGCTACATGATTGGAATAGAGTGCAAAATTTGGTCAAATACACTGAACTTTGATTCTCTCCGACTGTAGACTCATAAGCCAGTCCAACTGCATACCTTTTAGATTAAACACAGCAAATCCAGTATACAAGCTACCAAACTTCCTTCCTCTCAATTTTGATCTGATCCAAATTTTCTGCATCTGGGAAGTAAATTCCTTTCTATACTCCTTTTATCAAGTTCTGATTCAGAAACAGTGAAGCACATGTGTAAAGTTTAACTCAACTTTGAAATCTGAGTTCATCAAAACAATGGCAATGATAAGAGCTCAGTTTAACTCCTACAGCTTTCATGAAAAAAGCTTTAAATAAGTGGATCTGATGCCTGAAACCTCTTAAGATCTGTTATGTGCTTCACAGGTTTCTCCCCACCCCCATGGAGAATAGAAAAATCTAGGATTTAATATTAGACAGTTTGAACACATTGTACCAGGTTCTTCCCTCCGTTACACCTGTGCCAATCCAAAGAGCCTCAGTGGAATTACTCCAAATTTCCACATAGTAACCAAGAGCGGTATCTGGCCCTTAGTATGAATTCCTTACATGTGCATGCCATGAGACAGAATGCAGAACCTTCTGTTAGTGCTTGCAATGTCAAAGTTGCTTAGCATCTCTGAATCTGCTGATCCATGGGAGGCATAAATATGGGTTCCCCTTCTTGGTTTACAGGAAAGGTGGGGCTTCTCAATGGGACAAACAGGCTTTCCAAGTATCTCATGTTTCTATGTGGGACAGGTGCCCTTGTCCATCACTTGCCAGCTTGCCTCTATTGGTTGTATCTGAGCCCTGACAAGCAGCAGTGATGGTTCTCCTGTTGCACCTCCTATCTCTGTTGGCAGGCCAGGCAAAGACAAGTGCTACCCATGGCATATTATGCAATAGTATTCTGCCTCTGAGGTGAAATAAGTTATTCTGGTACTTGATGTGCAGTTTCAGGGGTCAGAATGTTTAAGCACTCTGCTGTAAGCAGAGCTGTTGTTGTGCAAGGCCCTGCTCTGTGCCCTCAGACATAACATACAATGAGTGGAATAAGTCGTTATGCACAACAGGCAACAGTTTGTGTTCCTCCAAGGCCTGAACGCTGGTGGATTTCTCCCAGAGTTTGGTGATAGAGCTCTGCTGGCAGCTCAGATAAGCTGTTCTTCCCTCCCTGTAGTCTTCTACATGGGCACGACTCTGCCCAGAATTCAGCCTCTAGTTGCTGCTAGAAGGTAATTCTCCTCTCAGATTCTCACAGATCCCTCCTCCAGATCCCCACAGCCAGATTCTGTTCCCCACTGCATCTTAGTACTGCACACATCCCTCGCCCCTACCATTTCCATGTGGGTAGCATCTCTACGGGAGGGCAAAGGGCCCATGACCTTACCGCCTTCCTGCCCCTTTGGTGTGATTTGAATGCCCAGTATGGACTAAGAAGAAGCAATCGCTGCAATCTCCCTAGTACAGAGGCTGCTACAGTGCCTAGCTTTGCATGGGGAAGATGTGTAATGGGAGGGTATGACAGAAGCTTATCCCAAGTATATTGAATTAAATGTGATTATCTGTGTACTTTTTTCCCCCAATAACTCCACAAACAAAATTATTTTTCCTGATATTGTTCAAAGCCCAAAATGAAAAATTATGTTAAATAAATTAGTAATCCTGCTGTCCATGGGCCATGGTAGCATTGATACACTTATAGGGATACAAACATACTGAGAGTGATGAAAAAAATGACAGAGAAGATAGTAGCAGTATTCATTAGGTTGTTTTGTCTGAGATTTGCTTGTTAGCTTGGACCACTAAAGGGAAGAGCACATTCAAGAATTCAGAGATCAAGGATGGCTTCTATAATTATTATAGTTATTGAAGAATGAATCCCAGATTTAGGAGAGACTGTTGAGATACCTTATACATTATAATTCTATCAGAAAAACAAGATGTGAATTTTCCAAACATAAGAAATTGTACACTAAATAAAATATTCACCATATATACGTCTTTAAAAATCTTTAAGTCAAAATGCAGTTTACCTGGCTGTCTTAGTAGGGTTAGCAGGAGAAGGATGGTGCAAGTGATTAAGGGAACTAGCCTAGAATTTAGGAGACCTATGTTTAAGTCTCTTATCTGCCACAGCCTTCCTGTATGATCTTGGGCAAGTCACCCAGACTCTGTGCCTCAGTTTCCTATCTGTAAAACTAGTACTACTTCAACGCTTAGCCGGACAGTTGGCCATAGTGATTGTTCACCCTTTGGTCCATTACTGAGCAACTGCAATGGCTTGACGGCCTGAGAATCCAACATTAGAACAGACCTGATGAACCCATATAATAGAGGGTCTGCCTCTGGGCTGCCTTCACCCCCTCAGTTGGTGGAATTTTATCCCAGATGTTACAAGCCACCTTAGAACTGCATTCACTGGAATGTCTTGTGGCATCCTTGCGACATGTCCGAAAAGCGTAAGGCGCTGCCTGTGGACAACAGTCCCAGTAGTCTGTAGACCAGAACAACCATAAACATCTGCATTACAGATGAAGTCATTCTACTTTATGCCCAGTATATGACATTGACATTTTGTGTGGAAAGCCTCCAGCTTTGTCCAGTCTGTGTGGCAAAGTGTTCATGTTTTGCAGCTGTACAACAGTATGGGAAGGATACAACTCGAATAAATCCTGAACTTGTTTGTCATACTAAGATGATGTTGATTCCATATTGGTTGTAAATGGCTCATGACAGATGCTGTGATGCCAATCTGTGGGGGAACCTCTATGTGAAAACTGGAGGAGTTGGTAAGTATAGAACCCAGATAGCAAATGCTGGAAACTGATTCAACACAGTTTCGTTGTTCAAAGAGATTGGAATCACAGGTGGACCTGGTCCTAGATTTTGCAGTATTTTCTTTGACCATGAAACACGGAGACCAATCTTAGCTGATTCGTCCTCCATATGCTGGAGTGCCTCACAAAACCTGTCGGGGCTCTGTACTAAGAGAACAATGTCATCAGCGTAGTCAAGGTCTGTGAGCGAAAGATCACCAATCTCAATGCCTATGGACATGAAGAAATGCTGCATTATGAAATCTATTGCCTGACAGAAGAGTGCCGGGGCCAAGATGCAGCCCTGCCTGACACCAGGTACCGATTTAAAAGGTGCTGCCATCTGGTTCCCCAGATGAACATGGACAAGGTGCACAAACACCTTTCCTGGAACCGAGAGCAAGGTGATAGGTCTGTAGCTCTTACATTCACTCTGTGGTCCTTTGTCCTTATAGAGTGAGATTACAATACTGTCCTTCCAGGTGATTGGAAGGGTTCCAGTTCTCCACACCAGACAAAAGATGGCCAGAAGTGATTCTGCTATCTGTAAAATTGGGATAGTGATAGGGTGACCAGATAGCAAATGCAAAAAATAGGGACGGGGGGTAATAGGTGCCTATATAAGAAAAAGCCCCCAAAATCGGGATTGTCCCTATAAAATTGGGACATCTGATCACTCTAGATAGTGATAATTTTCTACCTCAGAGGAATGTTGTAATTTATTAAAGGATTGTGACGTACTCAGATACTAACATAATGAGAGCAATATAAAGCTGTAAAATAGATTGCAGAGGATACGTACATTACATGTTATGTTGCAAACTTCATTATGAATACTAAGATCTCCACAAAGAGAGAGAGAGGCAGAGATATACATACTCAGGAAAAGAAGAATCAGCCAGAGAAAGGGCACCAGATGCTAACCCACAGGAACTCTGGAACAACCCACGAAGTTTCCTGTGGTGTGACCCATACTACATCCAGTTCCTTAAATCGAGAGGAGGGAAGTCTAACAATATTACTTTCATTTAATATAACTTAATACCTTGTTTGTTTTCATGGCTGTTATGTACTGGTCCCACAAATTCAATAGTGTTCTACAATGTAAGTCCCTTTTCTGTTCACTTTTCAGGATGATTGTAGCATTTAGCACATATTTCCTAGACTGGCTCCTACTGCCAAAGTTATTTCCATTTTTTCTGCAATAGTCATCTTCTGATACTATCTCCTAAACAATCCAAATCTTCTCAAGTCAGGTTGCACTGGTGCTCATCTGCCTTTCAGTTTTAGCATCATGTGTACATTTAGATATCTATTTTCTGTATCATTCATATAGTATATTCCGAACAGAGGTCCTAAATTCTGAACCCTTTTCTATCTTGAAATATCACAATACAACTGGCTCACTCCAATTATTAGATCTAGACTAGCTGTGAGCTCGCTGGTTCTTCAGTGCTATTGGATAAAGAAGTAACCCTCTGCTAAATCCACAAACACTCACCCTTCTTTAGTGTCCTCTATTTTTTACAACCTTGTAGATGAATTACTCTAGCACAGGCTCCTAACATCCTAACAGACAGACAGACAGACTTTTCATGGACCACCTCCCCTCTCATTCACTGTTATTTGGTTCAATCTCCTTTCTCATTCACAATTGCATAACACCCCTGGTTATACTTAGCAGGATTAAAAAAAGATTGAACATGTATGCAGATAAGAATATCTAATTATAATATTAGGTGATTAGAAGGAAATTGTTCTAGGAACAGATTCTCCTGTTACTGCCTACTTTAGGATTTACTGAACCTCCCAATAAAGCATCAGACAGTACCCACTGTATGTGACAGGACACTAGACTACACAGACCAATGTTTTGATCCACCATATCAATTCTTATGTTTATGTTCCAATTACAGCAATTGCTCACATGAAAAAATAATTCTGGGAAAATATGTATGTATGTGGCATGTTCTTTAATGTGCTAAATGTTTTGTACTTCTTGAAAATATGCTGTCTATTTCTGCTCCTCATTTCATTCCTCTCTCCTACCGGTTCTGTTTGTCTCAGCTGGAAAAAATGGGCCTGATTCAAAACCCACTGAAGTCACTAGGAGCCTTTTCATTGACTTCAACAGGAGCGTACCAAATGATAGACAGTACCACATGGTCCACAAAGAGCTGCTTGCCCACCTGAAAGAGTTCCCCAAATTAACATGGTCCAGAGACCAGCGCACAAGAACCTCATGCCTGAATTCACAAGTCCTGCTTTTCTTCCAGAAGGAATTAATTTGAGAGAGGAAAAAGCCCAGGATTAAAAGTTTAAGTGAAGATGGATGAGAGGAATGTTTCTCTCTAGTATGTTTTTTGTGGGAGAAATAACTTCAACAAAATGTGGGGGTCTTATCTTGCAGGCCCTCACATTGGTTTCAATAAGAGTTTTTCACAGAAAGGACTGCAGGACTGAGGGGTTTGTCTTGTTGTTGCTGATCTGCCTTCAGATTCATTTCCTTAAAATAAAACAAGATAGTGTTGCATTTCTGGCCAGCATTCACCTCCAGGTGACATCAATATTCACTGAGTGACATCAACATCCTATAGAGCATGCAAAAATCTAGCAGCATAAGTTGAGGTGCTTAGTGATTTTGTAGACTAGCTCTACAATCTCCTTTAAACTAAAATTGGCTTATGAGGTGACAGCCCTGGCAGGAAAAGCAGTGGCAGTATTACCAACAGTAGCAATTTCAAGTTCATTATGCAGAGCTTTCCCTCGAGGCCATTTTCTTTGTGGTTTCCTCATTCTCATTGCTTCTTGCTTGTTTAAACTGACCGAGAAAGCCATCGCCAGTTTCCTCCTAAACACATTTTCTATTGTAAATATGACCAAAAGTTTTGAGAAAAAAATCCTTCTGAAGGAAAAGTATCTGTTGTTAATTACACAGAGAATAATCCACCTGGCATTCAGCATGTAGAAATACAATCACATTGAGTAACCACTCAGCATGTGTTGTGAGAGGACAAAACAGAATGCAACAATTTATCAGTAAATGAGCAGCAAGGAAAACTTGGAAAATATCCTTAATTTTCAATGTGGTTCCCTATTCATAATTAGGAAGGGGGTCAGTTCAATGCATTTAAAGTTACCACTGAAAAAATAGTAGTATATAAAATTAGATTTGTAAATATTAGCAGCTTTTGCACAATTTTTATAATGTAGAAAAAATGTAGGTTGCATGTCAGTCAGTAAATTAGCTAACTATTTCTAACAGTATTAAATGCTCTTTATCTCACTTTATGATATATGGTATAGTTAGTCATTATGTAAAAACAGTGAAAGTTGTTCACTTTATACAAATTTTACTCCTGTTTATATGTGAAAAATGCATATTAATCAGACATTTTATAACCAGACATCTTCAAGGAAATGCTATGAGAAAGCACTTTACAAAATATAAAGTGACCAGCTTTGTCACTCAGCCCTCAGCCTTTGAATTACAATAATTTATTAGGTTTCAGAGTAGCTGCCGTGTTAGTCTCTATTTGCAAAAAGAAAAGGAGTGCTTGTGGCACCTTAGAGACGAACAAATTTATTTGAGCATAAGCTTTCGTGAGCTACAGCTCACTTCATCGGATGCATGAAGTGAGCTGTAGCTCACGAAAGCTTATGCTCAAATAAATTTGTTCGTCTCTAAGGTGCCACAAGTACTCCTTTTCTTTTTGCGAATAATTTGTTAGACTCTTGTATTTCAGCAGCACAAAACAGAATCTTTTGAAGTACATTGTGGCTAAAAGCTTTCTTATTCTGATCTTTTGTACTTATCTGTGAGTACCCTCCTGTTCCATATGGAACGTTTATATGGCTCCAGAGGTGAGTTCTCTGCATAGTAGATTATGCTTCCAACAGGGGAAATGCATCATCTGGGGCCAGAGTTCAGGCAAATAAAAGACTATATGGGGATTTAGATTTAGGCTATTTCTAATGCCATTATGCGAATCTCCTTTACATGAAAGCAAAGGAGTACTTATGGCACCTTAGAGACTAACAAATTTATTTGTTAGTCTCTAAGGTGCCACAAGTACTCCTTTTCTTTTTTGCGAATACAGACTAACGCGGCTGCTACTCTGACTCCTTTACATGACCATCATATAAGGGAAGAGTGTAAGTCTTGATCTGAAATGTACACAACATGGGCTAGATGTTGAGATGCTAATGCCTGATCATGCAGAGGTGGAGAGGTGAACAATATGCCCCTGTGTGCAAGGAGCAGCCTTGGAAAGATTCTGCCGGTCTGAGGAATAATCTCTCTGCTACTCCTCTTCCAACAGTGGTAGCTCTGCACTACCTCCCCTATTCAAGGCTCTGAATTAAAAGGCACAGTCTAGCCCTCTGTAGTGTTGTGTCACAAAAAGGCAGCATCCAGTGGTCTGTTTTGCATGGAAACTCCTTGGATGAATAGGAAATGGATAAAACACTATGGGATCACTATGGAGATGCTCCTAGCATTGCTATTTGGGGCTGCTCTCTTAAAATTGTCACTGGTACAGCTGCATGTTGCTGGGACGAGGAGCATATTCAGGAATGTCACACTACAAGAGGCAGAGTAGATCATCATGCCACTGCTCACCTTCCTCACCAGTTCTATTTGTAGAGGGACTTGGGGTTGATTATCAGTTGTCATTACCACTTACTCAATGCAAATGGAACTCAGAGAAAAGCATGAATGGGGGACATTGGAAAAAGGGGTTACTGAATGCAAAATTGGTGGGACACAAAGATTTGTTTGTGCCTAATAAAGTGCATTGGTGATATTGTTCTAGACATGCTTAACTATGCAAACCTATCAGCCATGTAATATTAACAAGCTGCAGGCTAAAACACTATTCAGCAATTGGAAAACTGAAGGGCTAATCTCCTCCAGGCTCACAGATGTCTTATAATGTTGTCCATGTTCAATCAAGTATGAACACCTCATCCTAAATGTAAAATATCAGTAAAGACATTAGATTAGTAGCGTTGGCTTTTAAAAAGGTTTCTGATATTTGTAAAGTGATGTCAGTCTGGTTAGGCCCCACAATGTATCTTTCTTATGAGAAGGTAAATGCCATGCAGTATGGCTGGAGCATGCCTTTGGATCTGATCCTCAGTCCACTGAAGTCAATGGCAAAGCTCCCATTAAGAGGACTGATGCAAGATCTCCCCCTTTACCTATTGGGCCAGATCCTTGCCTCCAAGTCAGCCCCTTTGTGCTGATTTGACTGTGCAGAGAAGTCATAAGCTTTTGTATCATATGTGGCAGTAGTTTGTCTCCTTATGTCTCTTGCATTCACCATTAAGCATAATTCCTACATTTAGGATATTTATCCAACCCCACCGGTAGCGATTTCCAACAGCTATGTTCCTTTATATTTCCTTAAACCTTACTTGATCTACTCATCTGTAATCCCTTATTTATGATTAAATTTAAATGGCAAAATTCAAGATATACTATCTTCCACAGTGCCTGAGCTGTCTTAACAGCTACTGGGCATACAAACAGTATGTCTTTGAAAATCCTGGTGACAAATTAACTGGGGAATTTGTAACTTACATGCTGCTGCCCTGTTCTATATGCTCTCAAGGTTTGGTGGGAGATAGAAATTCTGAATCTCCTGCCTCTCATCCTGTCCTCAATTCGCACCGGCTTCTCCCAGTCCAAACTGAACAGAAATCATGGGGTGACAATTTTCTCTCCCCTCCCCATGAGTCCTGTCTCTTGTCCAATGCTTTGATAATGGTGGTACTTCCTGCTTCAACAGTGTCATTGACTTGCAGCATGCCAGAAACTAATTTCAGTAACTCTGCAGGATTTTGGACATTGCCTATCCTCCACTTGTTCTAATGCTCCAATTTTCTCAAGAAGAGGAAAAACAAAGCACTTCTGGGATTCCTGAATACCACTGCCCCTCCATACTTTAAAATAAAATTATAGAAATTGAGACATGATCCTCCCCATTTAATTTTCCCTCCCCTTCTACTGCCTATCCCCAAACATCTCCTCAGCGTCTGGAGATGTTGCTACTATTCTGACCACTTTTCTAGTCGGCATGTGTATCTCTGACTAGTGTGTTTAAGAGGGTAGAGCTGGTGCCACTAGTGATTTACCTGGGGACTGGTGAGTATCTGGTGTGACCTTTCCTGGATAGAACTGCTGCCTGAACTTCTATTTTGCAGATTTGGGGCTAGATCCTTACTCAAGCCATTGAGATTGAAGGATCAGACCCTGTATCATTATTAACACATTGTGCTCTAATATTGGAATTAAACAAATGGTGCTGCCCACCTGACTGATGTTTGTCACTAGTGTTGCTTTGGCTTTTCATGCCAGACAAATGCATCTGCAAAACCTATATTTATACTTCCTCTTGGCTCCGATTTGTCACTGTAAATTATTATTTGAGCCATGATTACAAAGAAGCTTAAATAAAACTAAATAAAAAAAAGTCACCATTTTGCAAAATGTCTTCTTTATCTTCTGCACTATGTAACTGCTTCCTCTGAAGCCACACATCTAGCACCACTCTAATTTTAAGTGCCTCTGTATAAAAAACTCTTTCCTTTCACACATATCTTAAGGCTACTGTCTAATTACCAACCCAATATATCTATTTTTTTTTTCCTGTGAAATCAACAATGAGTTCAATGGGAAGAGGATTGGCTCCTAATCCTTTTGCAATTAGGGTTGAGATAAACAGTTCAAATAAAATGTGGGGCTGAACCATGAACTCTAGAAACGAATGCTGTCCCAAAACCGAGCTGAAGTAATGCCAGCAAAGCATACTGATAAAGGGCTACATATAAATTTATGCGAAAGGACTCTAATGGTTCATATAAATCAAACCGAAGAGATCCAACAAAAATGTGAGGTTTGCACATGATCATTTGTAATTATCTTAAAGTATTTCCTTACAGTCCTCAAAATTCTAAGCAATTACTGCGTAAGGATAAAATATAACTAGAAATGAATTAAAGACACACTAACATCCCTAATGGAGAAATACTTGATGGAATGGAATTATTAGTCTAATCTCAACTGTACTATAAATTTATCTTCTGTACTTTCAGCATATGCTCAAAGATACTATATCTTGAGCACAAAAGCAGCAGTAAAATTATGAATAACCCAACACTGAAATACAGATTACATTATGTAAGCAGAAGACAGAAGAAAGAACCCTGAAGAGGGAAAGGGATTGCAATCTTTATTGGATGTTTGATACACATAGAAGGAGCCCAGGTAAAATCCTGGCCTCACAGAAGTCAAGAGCAGATCTCCCATTGACTTAAAGTGCACCAGGATTTTACCCCAGAAATCATCAATAGCCAAATCTGAGGCCCTGGGGATGCTATAAGTGTGTACCAATCAGCAGGGAGAGGACTAGAAAACAATAATCTAGCAGCCCCTTATCTAGGCAGCCCAAAAATATTAGGTTCAGTGGTAGTGATTAATAAGTATAAATACAACAGTGTAAGACCATCCTTTTGCAGTCCTTTTTTCCGTCCACACTTGAAGACCTATAATTTTACTGTGTCCAATTATTTCTCCTTGAGAATGTTGTTATAATAAATGAGTATATGGAAGTGATGTTTATTAGAGATAAAAATTTAATGAAGGCTCAGAAATGGGAGCAAAGAGTTATTTTTAACATGAGCATTAGAGATTTTAATGGTTACTTTAACTATGTAAGGGTAGTTAGCTAATCCATATAATAAGTCTTTTCATAGTACGGTACATACCAGTAGCATAAACACATTTGGTATTTACTTTAATTTAGGAGTATATGATAAAATAGCATGGCTCAACATCATTTTTTCCATAGGACAAAGAAACCTAAATGGTGTATCTACACTAGGCTTCCTCCCCCCACCCCCACCAACAAAAAAATCCACACTATTGCTACCACTGCTTTAGCTGTACTAAAATACAGATGGTAGATTAGATAGGGCTCCAGATGGCTACTGGTATTGTAAGCAACATGTTATCTGACCCAGTTTAGGATGTCTACATAATACAATGATTAAAATGCTAGAGGTCCCAAGTACCTTCATTATGCAACTGGGTGGAGCAGAACCAGTAGTAGCAACAGTGGGCAATTTTAGCAAACATTTCTAGCATAGAAGGGGCCTTCCAAAAAGAAAATCATCCACTTTACTGCCAAGACAGTGGAGTATAAAACAGCTTTTTCTAGGTATGTGAACTTACAGTAAAAATATTGTAAAGGCTATATACTAAGGTGAGCTAAGTCTTGTTACTTTTCTTCAGTGTTTATGTATATCTCTATCTACTTCATAAAACAGTGCAAGTGGTATTTATCTTTCAAAGAAAATACATTCTGTATATAGCTGTAAAATAACAGTAACTAGATGTGGTTGGGTATATCAAATGTCTTGAGAAAAAACTCAACAGTTGTATAGAGACAAGTATTTTAATGAAGACCTGCCTATATCTGTATTAGAATACTAGGGCTTGAAAAGTTGAGAAATGGATGGGCTTCAATGCAGACGTTATTGTGGCTTGTTATTCCTCTCTGTGAAGATAACAAACAGATAGCAATTACATATTTTAACTAAATATGTGTGTGTACACAGCATTTGGCCCAATCTCATATTTTGGACAGCCAGAGCTCTCATTGGAAAGAGGAGTTCCAGGTGTGCTGGGAATGCAGAGTTGTGCCGCTGGGTGTAGATACACGTTCAGTGATATTATGATTTTTTTCAGGTGTTTAGGCTTCAGGAGGTTTACCATATGCCTGCCACTTTGAATGATATCAGCCACAGAAGATTTATTTCTTTGTTGGCATTCTAGCCTTATCACTCTTTTCCATCTGGGTGACTATATGGCTCTTTCATTGTCCTTGGCTTTCACTAATTCCAGAAGGCAGATTTCATCAGGCCCAAAACCTGTTTCTCAAGCTTTTTGCTATATTTCCTGATGTGCATTCTGAATCTTCTCCTCCTCCTAAGCCATCTTGTGCATCACATTCTAATATTACGAACTCATGTCTTACATGCAAGAGAGGAGACAACTGCCCTCGCCCCCCTTGAAGAATTACAAACACATGTAGCTAGAATTATAAACATATTTAGCAAATTGTGACCTAACTATGCTGCTGCACAGGGAATTGAGGAACAGGGGGTGTGGAAGGGAAAGCCACCGCAGGCCCACTTCTTTCCTTCTGCGTATGTGAGCGAGATGTAGCAGGGCAGGAAAGTGAACAGAGTCTTGGCTCCCCGCTTCCTTCCCACACAATGGTCTAATCAACAAGGCTGAGCTAATGCATCAGAGGAAGTAACCTGTGCCAAATTGTGCAGAGTACTTCCCCCATCCCAGGGAACCAGCAATCAAATTGTGACTCTCAATCTGGTTCCTGAGTAGCTCCTAGAAGCTACAACAAGGATAGCTAGCTACTAGCTGCCCCTCATATGGAGCTCAAGGAAAAGCCACAATTTCTTTTTTTTTCCTAGATTAGGGCTCAAACTCTGATGGACAAACAAAACCACATTAAACCTTTTAGGTTTGTGAAAACCTTTGTGAAAAATTATTCCAATTACAAAACTGTCCAGATTCCTGCCTGCTCCATCTCTTCTGACTTCAGTGAAGCTACAACAAGGATAAATGAGACAAATGTTTCCATGATATAGCCATACAAGTATACTGTTTTCTGTCAGGAAAAATGAAACTTAACCTACATATTTATATTCAAAAATGTTGTTTTGAAAATTAGTTAGAATATATACTCATTTTTCCTACTAAGGCTTATCCTTTGAATTTTGCAAGCCAGCAATTATTGGACCAACTTCTGTTGGTGAGAGACAAGTTTTTGAGTTTACACAGAACTCTTCTTCAGGTCTTTGAGCTCTGTATATGCTTGAAAGCTTGTCTCTCTCACCAACAGAAGTTGATCCAATAAAAGATACTGCCTCACCCACCTTGTCTCTCTAATAGCCTGGGACCAACACAGCTACAACACTGCATACGATCAATAGCATTTTATTCCATTCTATTTAATTGTAATAGTTTCACTTTCACATAAATACATTGTTATTTTTCTCAGCACCCAGAAGATGATTTGAGAAGTTGGTTTCACCAGAGATAACACTGTCTTATTTAGAATGTGCAAGACTTCAATATCATCTAAACCAGGGATCGTCAACCTTTGCCACGTGGCCCGTCAGGGAAATCCACTGGTGGGCCTGGATGGTTTGTTTACCTGCAGTGTCCTCTGGTGGCATGGGCCAAGGGATGTGCTGGCCGCCACTTCCCACAGCCCCCATTGACCTGGAATGGTAAACTGCGGCCAGTGGGAGCTGCGATCGGCCAAACCTGAGGACGCTGAGGGTAAACAAACTGTCCCAGCCTGCCAGCGGATTTCCCTGATGGGCAGCATGCCAAAGACTGCTGATCCCTGATGTAAACGATTGCACTAAAGATAAAAAAAATGATGTTAATTTTAATTATGTATACAAACAAAAGAAACAGCTCTCTAATTGCACATAATTAAGTAATAAGGACAGAGTAATAAGCAAATACTCAAGTGTGTTTTCCTGAACTAGGACCTTAATTGCTATAGCTGTGTAATAGAAATCCTTATTACAAACCAAGACAACTATATATGGAAACAAAGTTCCACTTACTGATTCCAACATCACTCTTGAATAAAAAGAGACAGGCTCCTAGTTGATTACAGAAAATGTTCAGAAAATTATTCAGAGTTTGAGTGACAATGAAATCATGAGTCAGATTCCTTTAGTGACTGCATGCCACCCACATGCCTACCACCACCAAAATGGTGTTTGAGAATGTTATGTAGAGAAGGAAAAATAATCAGCAAACCACTTTAATGGGCTGATATCAATTCTTGAAAGGTTGTGTATTATGATTTCTATCAAAGCTCCCAATTACCTTGTGAGAGAAGGTTTGCATTTATTCTCCCCATAAACAAAAAGAAAAGTTTACCTGAGTAAGGACCACAGGACTAGGCTCAATATGATCACAGTACAGGTATTGGAGGTTTATGTTGCATATGACCCTGAAATCATATGAAACAGCATGTACATGTGGGATCAGGACCTTTATTTTTAAATGTAATCAACTTATCAGACAAGTAGACTAAATGAAACTGAAATAACCAAATCTCAGATATTTTACATAGTGATTTTCAATTGTAGATCTCAAAGTACTTTTCAAAGGAAAACAAGTATCCCCATGTTACAGATGTGGAAATTGAGCCACAGAAAGATGAAATGACTTTCTTAAAGATACACAGCAGGTTAGTGATAGCCAAGAATAGAACTCTGATCTCCTGACTCCTACTCTGATGCCTTACCCACTAGACCATGCCACATCTACATAACTGAATAGTAAAGGCTGGGTTACAAAAAAATGTTCACAGATATTATTCATTTTAAAAATAGGACATCACACAGAACTATTGGGTTTTGGAGAAGTGACCTATTGGCCTCAGCTAGGCTTTTATATGCATCCCCAAAATATATTATTCATTATTTGTATTAGTATTGTTTATGGTGGAAGCATATGTGAAAACTGATGGTGTTCACTGAGAATGTACCCTGTGAGATTAGTGTGTAAATTCAAAAATTTCAAACATATCACACTTTTCAATGCAGAACAAGAAGAGTAAAAGCTACTTATAATTCGATTTTGGCTGTCATTTATTTCACATCATACGGCCATATAAATCCTCAATCCTGTATTATGTACAATGCATAAAACAATTACTTAGCATGGTAGGTAGTTTTCACTTTCCATTTTAGATTAAAAACAATGTGCCATGTGATTTGGGAATTTATACACCGGATTAGTTGAACTAACAATATTCTCCCTTAACCATAAGTGCATATTTAAGGACAAACAGGCATTCAGCTGTTGAAAACAGACTCCTGACCCATCCCATAGAATGAAACACATGGCTCAGAGTTGGTTGGCATTCCTAAGCACTGCATGTAGTGAACAAAGTGGGCATTATGAATTCCATTTTTGGTATACATAAGTATCTTTTGTGGTGTTATGGTGGTTTGGATTCCCAGAAAATGCCAACAAGAGGAGAAAACAACCACTGCTGAATGAGTCCCATCGAAGAAAGGTTAAGGTCCTGATTTACATCCTGGATTTACAGGTTACAACTTCATTTACCCCTGGGTAAAACAAAGAGGCCAGTGAGAGCAGAATGAGATTCTAAAACAGTGTATTTGCCCTGACATCTGTGACAACAATCCAAAAAATATAACCCTGTCTGGTCAATAAATTAGTACTGAATAACTTAAGTTTCATCCCACCAGACCTGAAGATATCTTGAGAGTGATAAACTAAAAAAAATAAAAGTTTGCGATGCAACTACTCTTTCACACAGAAACTGATGCAGTATAGATTTCCTCTTTGCTTTACTATCAGGCACCAACAAGAAAAATGGAGACTTTCTAGAACTCCTTTTTCTCACAGGTAAAAACTGACAGCATGTTATACATACAATTTATGAAAATCAGTTTCTTGTGAAGCATGAGAATGAAGGAAAAAATCTCACACAAAAAAGCTGAGATGGCTGGTTCAAATGGAATCCTGAAAGCACTTTGGGGAAAACCTCTGTGTGAAAATGGAAACATGTTTTGCCCTTATAGAAGACTATAAGGGTAGAAGTACTGTAGAGACATAAGGGCTTGGAGCTGAATAACTAGTCTGGATGAGACAATTATTAATAGAAAAGACAATTTCAGCAAATGAAATGTAACAGTCATTCACTGATTTGTTTAAATACTAAATTCAGCATATGGAACTTAAATTCATATCCCATGGTTGCATTTTGGATTTAAACAGGATATAAAGATGCAGGGGCCCTTCGGGAATGATTTGATTAGCTGGTGAGAAAAAAAAAGAGCTTTATTGGCTAGCTTTTCATGTCAAGTGTTAATAGCTGTCAAAAGTACCATCAAAGGAGTCACTTGTAAATCAGCTTTAGCTAATCAAAGATGTTTCAGAACTACTAGATAGGAACTCTCAGGAAGGAAGATTTTGTTCATTATACACGTGAAAAAAACATTTCCATTTGATGTGAAAGTGTAGAAGCAGGGTTTATTTAGGAGCTGGTATCCAACTATAATGTGAGGTTATATGACTATTTATTTGTGGAATAGCACACAGAGGTGTTCAGATATTACAGTGATGGGTGCCAAGTATAAAATCCATCCCAAGAGAACATTCGGACTGATCCAAGCTTTCTTGGATGGTACCCTTAAATGACTGACTGTCTGGAGGAGTCTCAGTAATTAATATCTTGCCACACAAGATACCAGGACATCAGAAATTAGAGATTTATTGCCCTGCTAGAAGGAGCTGTGGGTGTGTATGCCTTCCTGCCCCAATTATCCAATTTCCTTGATTTCTTGTCAGGAGGGATCAAATGAAAGGAGTCTCGCTAGTCTCCTTAGGACTGTACAGGAATCACTAAGTGTATGTCTACTCAGCAACTAGACACCTGTGCCAGCTGACTCGGGCTTGCGGGGATGTTTCTTTGCTATGTAGACTTCCGGGCTTGGGCTAACACCCAAGTTCTGGGACCCTCCCACCTCACAGGGTCCTAGAGCTTTAGCTCCAGTGAAAGCTCAGAAGACTACACAACAATGAATGAGCCCTGCAGCCCAACTCAGCAGGTACAGACCAGCAGTGGGTTTCTAGTTGCTGCGTAGATATACCCTTAGACATCTACTTTGGAATCACCATAAAGCAGGTGTGCAGAATATTTCACCAGTGTTTATAAAAAGATCTATGGAGGAGGACATAGCTATAGTTATATAGGTCACGTGGCCAAGTGTAATCCTGGAAAGGGTCCAAGGAAGCAGCTCTAACTGAACCATGTAGCACTTACATAGCAGAAAGAGCTCAAAGGAGGCAATAACATGAATATGAATACGAATTCTAACAGAAAGTCCCTGGTATCTGCACCAAGGGAGAACATCAAATGTGACTTCTGTATTTTTCAAGGAATGAAAAAGATCAGCCTGTCTCAGTTCTGACCAACTTATTGAATATTAAGGTGGCTATCAGGATAAGCTTTGGGAAAAGCTATGAGTTCAGTGTACCTGTGCCATGAAACCCAATGCTGTGGCCACACTTAAATGTTAAGGGCTTTAAGGCCATGCTCAAAAGGCATTAAAGTATCTTAAAAGATCTGTCATCAAGCATTCATTTTCTTTTGCTTTGATCTTTCCCATGTTGCCAAAGCACCCAGAGAAACAAAACCAAATCCACTTGGTACCATGGATGAGCATGGAATGAATGACCATGCCAAAGTGGATGGAGGACTCAGTATGAAGGTGCTCTGCTTTCTGATTGGGTTGAGAAGTGAGTAATTAATGGAGAAATTTTTTCCTGTGCATCGCACGGTGAATTCACTGAGGGACATCTCCAGGAAATATTTTGTGGCAGAACTTTAATCCTTTAAGAAGCACTAAGAAGAATAAAACCAAAAGAAAACAAGTTCTGACACCATCCCCCACCCCACCCCCCGCCCAAATGTAACAATCCAGCAACTCTTCTTTTTAAAATGCACTACACTAAATTACACAGTGACTAGTGAACTAAAAACTACACTTTAACAAGAATATTTTGAACACTCTTAAGCGGGTGACACAAGAAATCAATCATAGGTATAAGAAGGAGAATGTATGAGACCTGCAGCAGTTTTGAAAGAGGCATCAACAGGATGAAAACAATTTTGATAGGATGCATATGGCTCCTGTATCTCCCCTCCCCCCCCCGCCCACAGAAACACAGTAGTTGTGGCTTTGCACAGAAAATAGGAACTAAGGTGCACATATTCACAGGCCTACAACTTTCAACCAGTCTTAACTAAATGTAGTATTCCCAGGTCTGATCAACTCAGACAGTGGCAACCTGTAGGGGCAAATGTGCTGAGGAAAGAGCAGAGATCTATGAAAGCAGTGGTGATTCTTAGGAGAGTCCCTCTTTCTCCTTGTTCTCAATGTGGTCTCAGTTCAGGTCTTTGTAAACCATAAGTGTGTATTAACTTACCCACATGGGCAAGCGTACATATGTAATTTGACACAGAAAGAAAAGTGAAGTTTTACAGTGTTTTTTCCAGATCATAAGAATGCAAGAATGGCCATACTGGGTCAGACCAATGGTCTATATAAGCTGGATATTCTGTCTTCTGACTGTGGCCCGCGCCAGATGCTTCAGACAAAATGAACAGAACAGGTAATCATCAACTGATCCAATCCCCATCATCCACTCCAAGCTTCTGGCAGTCAGAGGCTAGTGACATCAAGAGCATGGAGTTGCATCCCCGACCATCTTGACTAACAGCCATTGACGGACCTATCCTCCATGGACTGATCTAGTTCTTTTTTGAACCCTGTTATAGTTTGACTTCACAACATCTCCTGGCAAGGAATTCCACAGTTGACTGTGCATTATGTGTACTTGTTTTTCTTTGTTTTAAATCTGCTGCCTATTAATGTCATTGGGTGACCTTCAGGTTCTTGTATTATTTGAAGGAGTAAATAACACTTTTTTATTTACTTTCTCCACCTCATTCATGATTTTATAGACCTCTATCATATCCCCTCCTCTGTCATCTCTTTTCCAATCTGAACAGTGCCAGGCTTTTTAATCTCTCTTCGTATGGAAGCTGTTCTAGACCCTCAATCACTTTTGTTGCCCTTCTCTGTACCATTTCCAATTCTAATATATCTTTTTTTTTTATATGGGATGACCAGAGCTGCATGCAGTACTCAAAAGCGTGAAATATCATGGATTTATATAGGGCATTCATAGGGCAATTATGTAGGGCAATATAGGATATTTTCTCTCTTATCTTATATTGTCTTATAGCAGGGGTGGCCAACCTGAGCCTGAAAAGGAGCCAGAATTTACCAATGTAAATTGCCAAAGAGCCACAGTAATAGTCAGCAGCCTCCCATCAGTTTCCCCTGCCCCACTCCCAGCACTTCTCACCTACTGGCAGCCCTGCCCATCAGCACCTCTCCCTCCCTCCGCCTATTTTGTGGCATGCAGGAGGCTCTGGGAGGAAGGGGGAGGAGCAAGGACACAGCAAGCTGAGGGAAGGGAGTAGGAAGGGATGGAGTGGGGGCAGGGCCTGTGGCAGAGCCAGGGTTGAGCAGTGAGCACCCCCGGCACATTGGTGCCTATACAAGGAACCGCATGTGGCTCCGGAGCCACAGGTTGGCCACCCCTGGTCTTATAGGTTCCGAACGTTCTATTAGCTTTTTTGATTGCAGCTGTATATTAAGGGGATATTTTCAGAAAACTATCCACAATGACTCCAAGATCTCTTTTTTGAGTGGTAACAGCTAATTTAGAGTGCATCATTTTGTATGTATACTTGGAATTATGTTTTTCAATATGCATTACATACGATGCAGAAGTCCTTGCTCCAAAAGAGCAGTGAGAAGGGAGTTTCTGCATCTAGGTTAGCCCAAACAGTATATGACTTTGACATCGGTTACTTCTTTAGGTTGCAACAATGAAAAGTTCATGCAGGCTACCGAAAAAAACAACACAGTGTCTCTAAATGAAACATTTTTTCAATGATATTAAGAGGATTATGCTAAAATACAAATGACTAATTGATTTACAGGGAAAATTTGAATATGCTAGGAATCTGCCTAAACAAATAGAACTGTGAATGTTTTATGCTTATTACTTGGATATAAAAGCAAACAACATTAGCATGAGGTAATTCTTAGTGTTTACACAATGTATTAATGAAAATGTGTCATCTCCTCCTGGTTTATATAAAGCAGTCAGTATACATTATAGTTCCTATCATCCATTGTTTTACACTGATTATTTGCTTAAATAATTTTGTCAAGTTCAATCATATGCAACAGTATGTGGATCCACTAAAATCACTCTTTTGTTCAGTTAATCATTTTGACCTTTGCAAAAGACTACTAAGGTCTACCAGAAAGAAATGGAGCAGATCAGATCATTTTGTAGTTTTGTAACATGAGCAACTAGCTGAGAATTCTACAAATCATTTCCACTGGAAGCTAAAAGATTAGACTGACGTATATTTCTCAAACTACATCTGTCATAACAAATCTAAAAAAGCAACCAGCCTGCTGAGTAAAATCTGGCACTTTGGGAAAAGGTTTAAATAGCACCGAACAGAAAACTTATAATTTCTATGCTTCTTTTTTCATATTTTTAAATAGAATGAAAAAAGACCATATTTCTTTTCACCTTTACATTTGACTTCAATTTATAAAAAAAGGTTTTTATACTTTCTCAGGATACAAGTGTCATTCTGGACATTTTTTTCTTCAATCAGCAAAAATAAGGAGTCTCAGCTAAAGCTGCTACTTCATCTTCAACTCACATTAAAAGTCAGGAGGAAAAGCCAAGCCTAAGGATTCTACTGACAATCTATTGAATCTTCAGATCCATTTATCTTGACATCACATCACCAGAGCCATTTAAATTCTTCTACTGAGATCTCATAATTTCAACTTCTTCCACATTTTGCACTGCACTGTATTCTTATTGTGTTCTAAAAAGATATGGCTTAATATCTCCCAGTGTAAACAGTATGCCTGTGTGCAGCTATGTCTTCTTATATATGTCATGATTTTATATCTAAAGGGAAAACTAAAAGTGGGAAACATTTACAAATAATATTGCAATGTACATTAAATAGCATGGAGCCTGAGCTGAAAATGATACCTCACACACTTTGCTTTCTTATAGTATGTCCTAATAAAATGAAATTCATATCTCGCGGCAAGATGATCACATAAAACAGGTATAACATTGGAGTCTGAATTTTCCCTAACCCACAAGCAGGCTGTTAGACTTTACCCCAGGCCTTCCACAGCTGCTGCTCCATTCAATGGGAAGCCATAGCAGCTGCAGCCCCTCCCTCTGCATAGGGATTTCTAGTCACTAGATGTGTATAAGCATGGATGATGAGTTGCTTATTATTGAATTGAATAGGTCTTTCGTGGAACTTCTCATTAGCAGCAACATGTTCTGTATAATATTAAAATATTATGTAAATCACAGTATATACTATGATAGTTTGTGTTGCAACTCATCCAATTCAAAAAACATACATACACGTTACATGCTCCTCCATGAACTGACTCTCCCCACTTACGCAGTCTCCAGGAATTAGGGACGAGAAAAGTCACTGGGAAGCCCACTCATTCCCCCACTTAGCACAGTTGCCCCCCAAGTTTGATACACAGAGGCCTTCACTCACACCTATTAAGAGAAGCTCCACCAGCGTAAGACATTATGGCCTAAGGCCACTCCCTCAAAAAAGCAGCTGTCCTGCCCAACATGTCTGGGTCACAGTGACTCCTTCTCAACACTCCTTAAAGTGTGCTTCCCCCATTTCAGTCAGAAATGTTCTTCCATAAAAAGAAAGAACAACATTCTCCACAGAAATACCTTAAAGTTCTCCACCTCATCTGGTACCAAAGCGGGTCAGAGAGCTTTTCCTGATGTCCTCCCATTCTTGGTCATCTTAAGTGGAAAATAATGTGAATTTAAGGATGAAAAAATGTGCTGATCAGAGCTGTTTGGAAAATGGGAGAGAAAACATTGCAAGAATTTGTGACCCCCCCCCCCCCCGTTTTCATCAAAATATTGTTTTTGTCAAAAGTTTCCAACCAGCTCTAGTATTTAGCATTAATAAGAGTATTGTTTGGATTTTGTTTCTTGTTTATAACTTTGCAGGTGGAGGGAGGGAGATTTTTTTTCCCCTACACACTTCAAAACATGATATTTATTAAACAGTTTTTCCATATCAACATTTTAAAAGGTTAATCTCTCTATTTGTGGAAATATAACTTCCTGTTCAGCCTACATTTTCAGCTATGCATGCAGAGATTTAGCCATGTGTTGTGTTTTAGATCTTTCCTGCATTTCATTTTTAAAGACAGGCTAGTTCTATTGCACACCAGTATGTGGAAGAACTACAAAGGCAGAAAGGAGTACTTAGTACAGTAGCAAAGACCCAAATTCATTTCTAGGAAAATTCAATCAGTGGAGTTCTACCATGATTTACTCTGGTCAACAGCTTATAAATAGTTTTGGATTTGGAAAGAGCAAACAGCTTTACTTCTTCCACAGAAAAGAAACAAGCCAAATCAACAAAGTAAAATAAAAGCCCATCCATATTATGCATGATGGGGCTGGAAGTGTGCACTAAAATACATCCCCTGAAAATTCATTGAGTTCAACAGGATTATCCAGGGTGAATCATAGTAGAATTTAGCCTGTGGCCTGCCCAATATATTTTCTTTATTAATTTTATTTAGTGTTTGTTACAAATGCCAGCTTGACATCCCCAAAGGCTGAAGTCTTCTGTTTATCCAAGGGAGAGGTACAGGATAGGCAACTGCAGTGCAAACTTCCATGCCCTGACCTGCCAATGTGTCTCAAACCCTTTTCTAGAGGGGCCGCTGCTAGTAGGAGAGAGCAGTGGTGTAGTGGTAAACAAAGAAATGGGCAAACTAACCTAAATTAAACTCCATATTCCCCAAACGAGAAGTGGGTAAACTCAATTTATCTGTGTTTAACTTCCACAACACTACCAATTCAATCAGTAGCTTATTGTGTTGAGACTGTCATTGACAAGGGTGCCAACGAATACCAATTGAGATGGCGTTTGTGATGTAGATATACAAACCATTAGAAAATGGATGGAAACCACCCATTTATTTTACCTAGAACACCAAATGGCTGTCAGACATTAATAATTTTTGGTCATTACCATCTTGGCTATAGCAAATAATACTACAACCCTAGGAGACATCAAATTGTTGCAAAAGTTAAAGTTTAAAACAAAAACACAACAAAACAGACATTTGGGCATAGAAAACAGCAAAAGAATAGTCCAGACATACAAAACGTTTTTTCCTACAACCTAAAAAATGACAGAATTGGTTGTTTTAGTAACACTTGTTAAAATCAAAATGAATTCTGGACTAAAAACCTACACAACACATACTACTAGAGGGTGCAATTTCAACCCTAGAAATCAAGGACCGAATCCATCATAATTACACCCAATGACTTCAATATGAGGGCAGAATTTGGCCCTAAGGTTTTGTGTTGTAGGATCTGACACAATCAGAAACATCATGATGATATAGGGGCATGATGAAATTAGATTTGAGAGATTACTGACAGAACCTGGTTGATGAGAAAGCAATTGTGTTTTAAAGATAACTTGCTGAAGGGGAATACATGTGTAAAATAAATAATTTCAAACTGGAGAGCTCTTTTTCTTGTCTGTCAAGCTCCTTCTGGTCTTTAGTGTTGTGGAAACAACAGCAGCGCGTGCCCGCGTGCCCCCCCCCCACATCCCAAATGATTAAATACTCCCCTGGCTGATCCTCTGACTCTTTCCTCCACAGTATGATCAGGGATTATTATATGATGCCAATGTCCCTGTCATCTCACATTACAACTTGTACATTCATCAACTTAAAGGCAGATGCTTTATTATGGTTCCATGTGCATGTTTCTAAACAAAGAAAACCACTGAAATTAACCTTACATAAACCTTATTTACAGAAGCTCACACCAAGGTAACAAGTGCACAGGTTTATTTCCCACCTACCCAGTGCACTAAAGGGAGCACTGTCTAGTCCAGTTTGCATATCAACTTACTTTCAGAAAATAAATGCACAGAAATATAGCTTTTAACGACTGGTAGCTGAAATATTGGCCTGTGGACGTTAGCAGCATAGGCTCCCCGAATATAGCCTACTGATCGGTGACTAACCCATATGCTTTGAAAAATATAAATAAATAAATAACTAAATAAAGCAGCAAGCAAGCACATAGACTTTTTTCTATAAAGGAATCGATTTGTGGTTTCAAACGGGAAGGGGCAGGTTCAGACATCCGCGATAAAAATGAACTTCGGAGGAGTCCCCTGCAGACATTAGGAAATGGCCCCGGGCGTTGGGCGGGGGAGGTTGGGGGGCTTCGTTGACCCTGGTTTCCATTGCCACTGATGGGGCAACTTGCAGCCCAAAACACACTGGTAGCTGGGAAAGCAACAGGCTCCTTCCTAGAAGGGACTGAAGGGGAAAGGACGCCCCCCCCCCATTTGTCCCCCTAGAAATCGGCTCTCCTGCTCTCAGCCACGGCAAATGGTGGCTGCAGGATTCATCCTAACCAGGGAAATACCCCGTTATTCTGACCCTCCGCCAAGCCCTCGCCCTGCACCAGAGCCCGCAGCCGCCTCTCAGCAGGGTCCCCGGGCTCGGAGGGTGCCTTGCCAGCCAGGTCACTCACTCGCGGCCGCTGGCTGGGCAGCGCAGCCCCGGGGCCCGAGCGCCGCCTGACGGGAGAAGGGGAGGGAGGGGAGGGGAGGGGAGAAGCGGCTCCTGCTTACCACCAGCACCGGGACCCCTGCGGCCAGCGCGTAGAGGAGCGCCGGGGGCACGGCGCTGCTCTCCTCCGGGCCCGGGTAGGGCTTGCGGTAGGCGCCCTCGTAGCAGAAGAAGCCCTGCAGGTTGACCGTGAAGGTGTCCGTGTACTCGAAGTAATAAGCCAGCATCACGGTCCCTGCCATGATCACCATCTGGAAGTAAAGCATGCTGGTGAGCGCAGAGGGCACGGCAGGCGCTCCGGCTCCGGCGGCCGCGGCAGCCGTCCCCTCCCCGGCTGCATCCACCGGGGGAGGAGGCGGCTAGTCCCAGCCAGCGGCGGCGGCGCCCGGGCGCAGGCTGGAGCACATGGGCAGCGCAGAAGGCTGCTTAGTCGCGGGCAGCGGCTCGGCCCATGGGCTAACGCTGGGCAGCGGCACCAGCACGGCCCGGGCACAAGCCCGTGCCCATGGGCTGCTCCTCTGAGGCGGCGGCGCCCGGGCACAGGCTGGTGCACGGGGGGCACAGGCGGCGGCTAGACCCAGGCAGCAGCGCCAGCTCGGTCCGGGCACGTGCCGGGGGGAGGCGGGCTCCCCTCCCGGGAGCGGGGAGGCCGGCCGAGAAGCGGATCCGAGGGTTCCCCTCCCGTGGCGCTGGGGGCCGCAGCGTTGGAGCCCAGCCCGCCCCCGGGCAGGTGCCGGACGCCTCTGCCCAGCGCCAGCCTCCCGCGGGAGGGTCTCCCACAGTCACTCCGAGGCCGCCCGCTCAGTCCGCACGAGCCCGGCTCCGGGCAGGCAACGCAGCCGCCGCTCCGGGGCTGCCCAAGCCGCCACCCTTAGGCGTGTGCGTCTTTGTCCAAAAGCAGCTGGAGCGATAAGTGCCCGTGCCCGGCAGCCTCGCGCACAGCCCCTGCCGCCGCCTCCGCCACGCTCGCCGCTTGCTAGACTTGGCGGTGCACCGCTCTCCTCCACCGCGGCCCGTGAGAAACACACGCTGCCCGACTCCGCTTGCTCATCTGCTTTAACCTCGCTTTCCAAAATGCTGCCCGGGGACTCCAGGGAGCTGAGCCCTCCCCGCCCCCCGAAACCCGCCCCCAAAACTCTGCCCTCTAGCAGTTTGTTTGGAAGACAAGCACCCTGATGCCGCCTCTTTAGTGCCAGCGCTGGGTGCAGCTCGCGACCAGCTCCTTGGAGCATCCTCGAGAGAGTCCCCCGTGGAGCACTCCAGTGGGCAACGAGAGGGAGGGACAGCAGCAGACGGGACTGAAAACTCCCCAGAGCCTGTTTCACCACCAGGCTTATTGAATTTTAATTTAGTTAACAAGGTTGGAGCCTCTGATCGGACCCTAAGCACACACTTTCTATGCTCCGCTTCTTAGGTGAAAACAACTTCATTCCTCGGACAAATATTTAGTCAGATGGGCATTAAGAATGTTTAAATTTCTAATAAATTCTCAGAAACCACACTATACTTCTCAATAGTACTGTAACAATGCTATCTTACAGCAGTACAATGGTGAAATGCTTTTACTGTGTTATTGTTAGTCTCTCAGATGCCTCCTCGTTCTTTTTGTGTTATCTGTAAATGATTTATATGTATATTTCCTTTATATAAGCTGCTACAGGTCATGAATTGGATCTTACCTGAAAGAGGACAATGTACATTTAAACTTTGGTAAAATAAAACAAATAAATACTCCATCCTTTGGGGGAAATCACACTTACAATATAAATGGAAAAAGGAGTCTTCTCATTTAAAAATGCAAGCTTTTTAAAGATTAAACAAAAAATGGTAAATTCTTTTAGATATGCTCTGAGATCAGAACTCCAAAACATAAATACAGATAATAAGTAACTTTAAGGTTGTGCCCCAGAAGGACAAAAGCCAGAGACTAGTCACAAAGCTCAAGCGCTCTTTTACAAGGCCACACTTGAATTCATTTTAAACTTTACTTGGCTTTGTTACTGCAATCAATAAGTCTGATCTCAGTTGTGAACCTGACTTGCTTTCTCTGTTCATGCCCTATGAGTGTTTTCCTACTGGCTGTACTTGAGACTTGAAAAATTGGTTTACTTCTAGGGTTCAGGAGCATTAACTTGGTATTATCATGGTCTTGTAAGATGATGTTAGTCTACATGCACTCATTTCTAATCACTGCATGAAATATGTTCATTATAGCTGTGGAGCAAACCAAGTCTATTTTTGTTCTTTTTGAACTTATTCTCCAAAAGGCCTTAAAAGAATTCTTGGTATTTATCAGATTTAATTAGTTTGTTAAATAAACTGTTAATATGCAATGAGACATCTAGTGATGAACTCTGCTCTGCCCAAAAATAGTTTTATTTTCCTTAGTGCAGCTGCCAGGAGTCACTGAAAGTGACCTACCTATCTGTGTCAAAATCACTCAATGTTAAGTGCATTGTTAGTTAGCTAAAAATATGCATAACTATTGTTATAGGGCCTGATCCAATGCCCTTAGAACTCAATGGAAAGACTCCCACTGATAGGCATTGGTTCAAGCCCATAGCATCCTCTGTATTTCACTGGGAGTGCTATAGGAAAATTGGCAATATTTGATGTTTAATATACGAGCATATGGTGTAGTGCTGTGTAACAAGGATTTTGGTCTTTTACAATGTAAAATTGTTCCTTGTTGGGGGTACTAATTTTAAAGTAACATTGAATATTTATTTCAGCGAATGTGTATTGGAGCAGGACAAAATCACCAAGAGAATGTTATCTTTTAAAATTTCTAGTTAATGCAACATCTGTGAAATCCTACATTCTGGAATACCTGCTGTGTGGCAAATTCTCCTCCCGGATATGCAAACAGAACTGCCATTGCACACTCATTAAAGGGCAGGAAATGGTCTTCCTTGTGCTGATAAAATGAGTCTGTTTGAAGCTTGTAGAGAGGGTCATCAGTAGCAAAAAAGTGATGCATGTTTGGGAAAAAACAAGCAAGCTATAGCTGCTGGGTCTTCATTGTTAATATGAGTGAAATGTATTATCTGCTGTTTTTAAGTTCAACATAGGGCCTTTAAAGAAATTATTAAAAGCTTACAATTAAGAGACTTTACTCTTGTTTTTCTTTTGCTCTAGAATGCTGTCAAATCTTAGCTGGGCACTCTAAAGTATGTGGCTTCCAGACTGGAATAGATGTGATTCAGCATATTAATTTCTATACATTTTTCATTTGAGTTCCCAGTACATCACAAAATCTAGTCCCAGTACATCTCAAAAAATACCATTACACAATTAGCACCCTGTTGGTTCTCAGTAGAAAAACCAAGGTCTGAATCAAGAAAACCTGGATTTTAATGGAAATCTTATCAAGTGGATAAGTAATTTACCAATAGGTTTACTGAGCTAGAGATCAGATCCTGTGCCCCTAAAGTCAAATTGGCGTTTACCATCATTATCACTATGATAGCTCTTCCACGGGGAGTTGATTCCAAAAAGTGGAGAAATTTATATAGAAAAATCTACACATTTTGTTTTTCATTGAGAATAATTGTGAATGATCTAAGCAAATTTTATTAGTTGGAATCAATACCAGTGAAAAATTGTACATGTTTAAATGGAATATTCACAGCCACAATTGCTTGTGGTTCTTAGTATCAAAATCCTGATGCAGGATCTGACCCAATATAGAATAATATTTTGAAAAAAGTGTAACAAGGCTTGTGCAGCTGCTGCCCTTGCCATAGCTATTCTGAGGATCCATAGAGGATTTGGTTCTGTAGGACTATCAATCCTGCATCTTTGACAAGCCAAAATCAATTTTAAATGGATGCATATTTTAAATTACAAGAGGATAAACAAGCCTTCAGAACCAAGGGATAATGTCCCCCACCCCTTTTTATTCATAATTTAAAATAGCCACCCTTTAAAATGTTTTATGCAAAAAAGTATAAAAAACATAACTTTTAAACTGAGATTTTGAAAGCAAAGTTTCAGACTTGAATGAATATTTATGGCTGTTATAATGTTTTAAGAATTTTGTAATAATAATAAGGTTGTGACAAACAACCTTAACTATAGCAGTACAAACAATCAAAAACCTCTTGGCAAGACTACAGAATTCTAGATATTCATGCCTGTTGAGTGTATTCTGTTAAATCAGAAGCATCTTAAAAATGAAAAATACATTTCTGATTAAAATCGCTCAGATTACTTATTTTAAAAAAGGTCAAAATGCTTGCTTCTTGCCAAATCAACAAGCTGGAAAAGTATAAGACTCCAGCAGCAGCAACCACCACTGAGTTCTGGAGGAGTACTAGAGTCCACTATTAATATACAGGGCTGGAGTCAAGGTCCAAAAATATTTACCAGAGTTCTGCTCCAGACAGCTCTGGCTGAATTTAAACCCTGCTTATGTCCGTGAAAAAACTACTGCTGTTTTCACTGGGAATTGGATTGGGCTCTTAGTTACAAAACACCTATACTTGAGGAATCACATCCTTAATGAGGAAGATATAAGGAAGAATATGTTCTAGGAGTGGAGCATATGACAGTGGATCAACAGTTTGTGGTTCTGTTCCCAGCTCGATGTGTGGTCTTAGACAAGTTACTAAATTTCCCAACTCTCCATCAGTTCATCTGTGAAATGGGAACAGAATTTATGAATCACTTAGTGATGATGAGATGAAAAATAATTAGTATTATTTGTATTGCAGTAGCTCTTAGAGGTCCCATTATGTTAGACACAGCACATGTGAAACAAGACACTCTTCCCCAAAAAGCTTATGGGGTTTTACAATCTAAGCATATGAGGAGATATGGCAGCTGGAAGTAATACAAATGGGAAGGAGGACAGGGTAACAGAAAAGTGATTGGAGTTTGATATAATGAGTAGCAGTCAGTCACTCCACATCAAGTATTTAGCCATGATGCACATGGCAAAAGTGATTAATTTTTGTAAAGCGATTTGCTATCCTTAGATGAAAGTGAAAGTTAAAAGTATTGTTGTGTGCAAGTTCTCAGCAGGGTAGAACAATACATTTGGAAAAGCAGACGGGCATTATATATTGGGGCTGTATATCTTCCAAAAAATTTACAGCCTTTAGTTGTATACCCACTGTTAAAAACTCTTACTTAAGAAAAAGAATAGTATTTTTAGTCAATGTATAAGTCAGTGTTTTATGTCTAGTAGTTTAAACTATTTCCCAGAAATCAGAATACTCATGTAACTTGAATATTTGAGTATCATAATGGTAACGTTATCTGATGTAAAAACTATAAATTAAAATTAGAAAATTATTGCCACTGCTATAAAGTTATTGTCATTGATGGTAGATGGCATTCCATTACTATCACATAATATGTAACTGAGTTTAAGATTGTAAATTACTCTGCATTTGGCAAACTTTAGCTCACTTTTTGGCAGTACTGGTTAGATAAAAATTGCATGTGCAACCTCAGTAATTAAGAACAAGCTTCCAAGTCTCATCAGCCTAGATATATAGTCATTGAATAGCATTTCCTCAGGGAAAGAAATAATGGCCAGGGAACATTAGCATGGAATGCTGGGGCTGAATCAATAGCCAATATAAGCAGAGTTGTGCCTTAATAGTGCAGCATATAAATGAAAAATTACTCTGACCTGCACTATATACATTACATGATACATATCTAAATGCCTAGGTTTTATACACATTCCAAAATTAGTTCAGATATTTGCACAATGCATAAAGGTCTTATGTTCAAATTCATGAAACTCCCTTTATATATTATGACAGGTTTCAGAGTAGCAGCCCTGTTAGTCTGTATTCGCAAAAAAGAAAAGGAGTACTTGTGGCACCTTAGAGACTAACAAATTAGAGCATAAGCTTTCGTGAGCTACAGCTCACGATGAAGTGAGCTGTAGCTCACGAAAGCTTATGCTCTAATAAATTTGTTAGTCTCTAAGGTGCCACAAGTACTCCTTTTCTTTTTATATATTATGTAAATCATTTCACCAATTTGGATCTGGTAATGTTGCTATTGATCTAACTGTTCTTCTCCTAAAAATAGTTGTATTTGCAGATCATTCACAATAAATAAATGAGATGAATTAATACAATAATTATTTAAACATCTTGTATAGCTATTAGAAAGATGATTATAAATGCACTGTATCTGTCATCACATCAAGGTTACAAGCTTAGCCTTTTATCCACTTGAAAATCTATGCTGATGTTAACTGAGAAAGTTCTCAGCCCATTTAGTCACCTTTGTGTGGCGATTATGTTCTTATTCAGTGGTTAGTCATTCATAAGAACTCCTTGCCAGGGGATGTTGTAAAGTTCAAAATTATAACTAGGTTAAAAAAAAAAAAAAGAACTAGGTAAGTTCATACAAGATAGGTCCATCAATGGCTATTAGCTGGAATGGGCAGGGATGCAACATCATACTTTGAGTTTCCTTAGCCTCCATTTGCCAGAAGCTAGGAATAGATGACAGGGGATGGATCAGTTGATGATTGCCTGTTCTGTTCCTGCACTCTGAAGCATCTGGCATTGGCCACTGGCAGAAGACAGGATACGGTTATTTATTTTTGATAGTCACAAATTCACATTCCAGTGTGTCCATAAGAAACTGGTAGAGCTTGCTTGTATGGTTTTCTATTCACTTTGGAAGGATCAGTAGCATCTTGCAATTTTTGCCTACATAAACCCAACAAAGCAGATCATTTTTAACCCACTATCACAGAATCATTTATTTCAAAATGAAAGCTGTGTGGGAGACTTGTACATTTAAAATGCAACCCTCTCACAGGTAGAAGCATTTTTAAATGATATTTTTATTTTAGTCTTTGTCTCATAAGAACTCTGTTTTTAGATATTTACACATTAAAATAAATGTGAGAGCTGAATATCATACATAAAGACTGCAGAACCATTTCCTCCTTGTTAAGCCTTCATGAAATAACCTTTGGAAAATGCAATGGGCAGTTTGCTAAAAAGATATAAATGTTTAGGGAGGCCATATATTTTCATGGTGTTAGCCTTGCTCCATAAAGTCATTGTTGGTTTCCAGCATGCTGAGGACTGTCTTTATAGTAACTAGGAGAGGAACCAAATTGGATTTAACCAAATTATTTAGCTTGTTAGACATCCTAATGTCCAGTTATTTAATTTCATTAGGAACATATTTGTCGGGAGTGAAGGCACATTCAGGCCTGACAGAGCATGCTCTGATCTAATGGCTTAACAGCTTAGCATACACAGAATTGTGCATATGTAAGAAAATGCAGAATAATCCTGTTTTCAAGAAAACAGAAGATAAACTAATCAGAAGGCTAGAAAAGACTGGTTTGAATTAGCAGAAAACCTGTGCTGACAGGAAAGGAGAGTTAATAAGGAAATTAAAGGCTAATACATATGTATAAGAAAAGATAAAAAAGTTATATATAGCCAGTGTAACAAAAACTTAGGGAAGCCATGAATTGATTGGGACGACACCACAAGACTCTCCTACAATATGCTTCCCACTTGCGAGTAACTGATCACTGTTTATGGGTGTTTTGCCTTACTAATATGATCTGCTGAGTGGTGAATTTCTATCCAGTAATATTCAAAATTTCAGTTAGCAAAGAGCAACAGCCAGGAGGAATGGACATGATCTCAGATTTGTCCCAACTGACCTTGCATATAGATATACAGTGATGCCAAACTCAGTAATAAGCTTAAGAAAATCAGTTATATAGTGTATTAGCTGTGGGTCTGTAATAGATGCATATATCTGTACATAAGATCTCATTGTGTTCATGCACACGATACTTAATTTTGCTCTCTTGACTTTGTACTAGCAGCTCCAGAGACAACAGTAATGATAATGGGGACACTGGGGAATTCTTGCCGGATACCCTTCTCTTAAAGGTAGAGAGGCTTAGAATGAGAAATGTTCATCATTGTTTCTATACAACAATTTAAATCCACTGTCAGTAGTTTCTACTTAATGCCAAAATGTATATAATGTCTTGAATAGGTGCTTTCAGCTAAACCTGTCACTCTGTTTCTGTGCGTCCAGGAGAAATATTCACAACATGGGTGTTTTAAAGAAATACAAAGTAATCAGATTTATAAGCCACAAGTACTGTTAGAAGGACAAAATCTTCCATCATTACTTTACTAGAAATATCAAGAAGTTACATCAGAAGTGCACGGCTCACAGAGAGAAGAAAGTTAGAGTTCTTTTTCATATCAGTGTGGTAAGGGGCTCAGATCCCCCTCCCTCGGAGAACTATCAAGTGAGGTAACTACTACTCAGGTACACCTCATCATGAAATTTCCTCACTAAGCTCCTCTCAGTGCATAATGTTTGAAGAGTCATAGTGGGACGAGGGCTAGGGAGGGTCAAAACCTGGAAAACTAGAATCCAGCTTTGAGCAGGGGGTTGGACTAGACAACCTCCTGAGGTCTCTTCCAACCCTACTCTTCTATGAATTGCTTTCCCCAGGATTGCTATAGTTGCCAATATTCAGATGCCTTCACATATAACTGCACTGTATTTAACTTTCCTTTTTATTAAAGAAAAGCTCAAGGCGGTATTGACCCCTGGAATTCTGCTTTCCCTGGCAGTATAGCTCTTGAGGGAGTCATGCTATCCTTGGTGCCTCCTTTTGTTGTGCCCAATTCCCTTAGAAAAAAGGCATTGGGAAGGGAGAGACTCAATGCTGGTTCCATTGGTATTAACTACTTCAATTGTTTTCCTCTTGAAAATCCACCAGTAGTTCAGGAGAAACACTGAATGGCAATTAGCTCACTGCTGACCATCTTTGAAAGAGGATTACCCCTTTCGTGAGTCTCACGTTCATCAGTTATTCACAGCTTGTTCTCTACTGTTCAGCAAATCTTTACATTTTTTAAATGATTATTGCTTCCTCGGGTTAAACTAGCTTACAAAAGCCAAGCTGGAAAATTTCTTCGGACAATTGCTCTAGAAATAAAAGACGACATTCATTGAATGATTTTGCTTTGTTGGTCTTTTCCATTTTCAAACAAATGACAGTCTTCCAGTGCTTTTCTTGTCAGGAGAGGACATTAAAAAAAGTTATTAGCACAATTACCATTTTTCATCATCATCAGTTCTTTTCCTGTTATAGTTGTATTGCTCTCAGTGAATGATTAGTGCTGAAATCTTCTTCTTTGATATTTATCTCCATATTAGATGTGCTTGGAAGCTTAATTTTTCAGTTCATTGCCAAAAAGAATTTGTTGCTACTTCTAAAATTGAAATCTTAAACACCGTTAGATATGGCTTTGTTTTCTAATAATGTATTGTTCCTATCTAGCGGCAATTACTAACAGAAGACTGATTGCCTTACATAACTTTTTAAATACAACAACTCTACCAAAATAAATTGAAATTAGTAGTGAATCGTTCTCCATTTTAAAAACAAGTTTATCCAGCAATAAGTTTAAATAATGCAGTCCACAAAGCAATCTAAGTGATTACTGCAGCATCAGAACATGGCACTGTTGTACAGAAGACTTGGGTTAAAATAAAACAGGTTATGGCTATTGCTTTCATCTCAAGAAAGGAGGAATGATTGCCATGTGGGAGCAATATTCAATTCCTAAGAATGTATTTGTCTCTGAGTGCTACTTATTAAATGTTCCACATATCAGATCCAAATAAGATTTTCAAGGCCCAACAATAAAACTCCTTTGGTGAACAGATTTGCAATTAAATCAGTCATGTGATCCACCTGAGCTGTTCATCATTTCTTCATGTGTCACAAGATCATGCTCCGCATCTTTCTTCTGCCTTCTGGGCTGTGATCCCATCAGAACTCATAAGCCAAATATGGTTGGGTCAAGTTAGTATTTGGTTGAAAGATGCTTAGAAAAAACTCATATGCTACAGGAAGCGCTGATGGAGATTCAATAGGCAGTATGCTTCCCCCGAGTCAGAATTGAACCAATGATCCAGCAAGGTGATAAGGGGCACTGAAGGTGTCACCGTTCATGTGAAATAAAGGCTCTACCCAGCTAAACATTGAGAGAGAGAGAGAGAGAGAGAGAATATGTAGGATTTTACCTAAATTCTTATATTTTCTTGTATTTTCAATTGGATAAAATAATCATTTTTTGTCCAGTCCTGTTGTTCAGCAACAATATAAGCTATTTAAAGGCAACCAATGCATGGCAGTGATAGGTATTTATAACAGAAATTCATAATAGGCTTTTCTGTTCACTTCCTTGTATATTTACCAATGTTACTGATAAATTAGCACAGCTGCTGCTCACTTGCTTTGTTAGGATGCATTACTGTATCTTACATAAAAATTCCCCACTGGTCAGATTTATGAAACAATTAATAGGTACTGGTAGCAGTTATGTAGGTACTGGTAGCAGGGGAAAAAGGGAAAAGAAAGTGGTAGGATGTGAGAATTTTTTGAGCAGTAAATTAAATATCTTTCCTAGACAGAAAATAAATACTGAAAAGCCCAAAGGGTAAAGTAAAGAATAAGATTGACTTCATACTGTTGAGTCAGCTGTAAATTATTCAAGTCATTTTGGTGCTTATCTATGAGAAAACTTAAGATTCAATGGAAAACGATTGCATAAAGAGCTCTGCAGAGTGCAGAACCAAAGCACAGATATATATCATGTCAGGATGTCTTGAGGAACATGAACTCAAACCATTACTCTATGGCTACACAAAAAATATCCACAAGATCAAAACTGAAAAAAGAGTAATCTCATCAGCATGATGAAATAACGAGAAGGGCTCTATTCTGAGAAACCTATGTCCAAGTGCACAGAAGTAAGATTTTCATTAAATTTAGATAGATGGTAGATCTACCATCTGACTTACAAATAATAATTTTTTTTAAAAAATCAGTATTTTGACATATATTACAGTTTTTCCCAGCAGCGACTATCAAAGTTAAAGCCAAATTCAAGCCTATATTATATGAATTAGAGAAAAATAAGTTTAGCGGCGTTTAAAGGTACATGAGTGTGGGGGTGAAAAAATAGTTTTATTATAGATTCCAGTCAGATATTTTGCATTGATATAAACCCAGACTTGTGAGTTCAATCCTTGAGGGGGCCGTTTAGGGATCTGGGGCAAAAATTGGGGATTGGTCCTGCTTTGAGCAGGGGGTTGGACTAGATGACCTCCTGAGGTCCCTTCCAACCCTGATATTCTGTGATTCCTGAAAAACAGATGAAAGCTAGAAACTTCACGTTTGGCTTGTTCAGCAGTACCAGTTCAGTATTTTTAATGGCATGAACATGTAAACCCCAAGCCCATGACAATGAGTATTAAGGCTTTAAATCAAGTAATTTTATGCAAGTGCTTTGGAATAGTTAGAATGTTTCCAGAAGGCACTTTGGACAGCTGTGCTACAAGCACCTATTTAAGGACATCTCAATTAAGGAGGGATATTTAAGGATATCTCAGATATGGACAGTTAATTTAAGGATGTGTTGTAAGGATGTGTACTTCATTAAATGGCAACAGAGTTAAAGCAGACTCCATTGACAATGACAGATAAGCAGGCTTCAGTTACAGGTGGCTCAATTAAAGATGCATTTGTTCTCTCCCAAAAGTCAAATAGGGTAAGAGCTCCATAAACTTTGCAGGCCTGATTCTGCAAAGCATTAAGCCATCAAAAATACTGCAGCTACAGAGCCATGTAGGGAACTTTTGAGTTCTATCTGTAAAGCTGGTGGAGTGTGTATATTCTACAAGCCCAACAGTGCTGGTTCAAAGTATTCTGAACTTGATCAGCAAAGCCTGAAGAGCTTGTAAGCTCCAGAAGACATGCCATTTGGGATTTTTTTCATTTTTCCCTAAGAAAAAAAAAACATCCCAAAAGGCCACAGGAGAATTATACTGCATAACCTAACATCAGTATAACCTTAACACTGATAAATCAAGCACCTTAAAGTCAGAGACCCAATTCTCCTCTGACTTGCACTGGTTTGTTAGCTATGCACCCACACTAACTTCCTGATTTGCACCGGTTTGACTGGAGGATAATCAGGCACAGGATGGTCCTGAAGTTACATTTCATCACAACTTCAGCAGAACCTTAATGCACATATTTAGAATTTACTTTTCATGTTTTTCTTGTTAAATGTAAATTTTAATATATTATTGCCTTGATTACTAAGACATCAATGTCCCTATGATGTATAAAATGATTGAGTCAGCAGTACAGAAGAAACCTTAACTTCTGGAATTGCATGACTGAGTGAGTTCTCAACTTTGCACTTGCATTAACATCTTTTGTTCTAGAAGCATAGAGTAGAACCCAACTTGTCTTCCAGATCAGAAGGAGTTTACAGGCTAGCATTTAAAAAAACAACTCATTGTTTACAAATAAAAAAATTCAACAAAGTTTGGACTAAACATGATTGGGGCTCTGACAACATGGAACCTCACAGTGTTTTAGTGTCCCTTTTCAGAGTACTTTAAGGCTACTTTTGATTCTTCCCTCCCTCCCAGTTTATAAATAACCAGGTATATGAAAATACTATCAAGACAGAGAGGAGTATTACACTAGCAGAAAACTTGGCCTGGGAGCCAACTCTCAGAAAGAGAGAGCTCTTATTCCAGTTTGTAGCACCCCCAGCAACTCTCTTTAGTATGCCTAAATTTAAACCAGTATAAGCACCTGCCTTTCTTTTCCTCCTGATTCTAGCTACTATCTTTGAAAATATCATGGTTTAGTGAAATGGTGAAAAGAGTGCTATCTCCCTTCCTTCCGTGCAGCTTTACCTAGAGTAAACTTAAAATAGAATAACTATAGTAGTGATTATTTATCTCCAGAGCTCCCTGATCTAACTTCTGACCAATCCCACATCTTTTCTTCTCTGGCTTTAGGAAGTAGATCCTTATATAAGATCAGCTTGATTTAAACAGGCTCAGCTGCATCTACTTGAAAACCAGCTGGGAGTGACTACCTGAGCTGCCTGTGTACTCTGGCTGGGAATTAACCCAGCAAACCCCAGCCACTAACTGAGTCAGTAGGATTTGCTTCTAGGAAATTGCTGGGGTGGAGTGTGGCAGGGCATGAGGTTCCCCCCGCTCCCTAAGGGGCACTAAAAGACATGTAACCCATCACATAAGGTGATGTGTATTTGTCTCCAGATGTATTCTAGCAGATAAGAAATTACTGGTTCATCACGTTTCAGGGAAGGAGATTTTCTGATAGATTTACACACTGATTGGGTTAGTTGTAGAATAAACTGTCAAAATAAAACTGGATGAAGCTGCAGGCAAGTCATTTAGTTATTAGTGTGTGCTCTTGGGGACAAAACTTCCCCCTAATACACTACCCAGTCAAATGAGCTAGGAATCCAGAGACTGGGGGAACAAGGGGCTATTTCATGGCCACAACAGAAGCGTCAGTGCTGCAGGAGCCCCCAGGATGCCTGTGCCCTCCTGCTTCACACAGGGGATTTGACTGGTTGATCTGCATCCACTAGCCCTTTCCTAAACCCCTCCACAATCTAAGTAAATATGTGATTTATGCCCTATCATGTCTTCCGTGGCTGTGATTGAATAAATTTCCTCTCCTGGAAAAATGAGACAAGCGAAACAGGGTTTTCAGAACAAATGTTGAAGGCAAATCTTTTCATCAGCCCATTCCGCTCTACACTAGGAGCTCAAAGATTATATATTTCTCCTATCTGTTGCTTAAAAGAAAGTTACAGCTGTTCAACACATGCACTGGCCTTTGATGATGAACAGTAATAATAATAATAACATAGTATTTATAAGTAGAGTATAGATATTATATAATAGTGTTTTTTACCCATGCATCTCAAAGCCTTTAGCAAAAATAGGTCATTCGCATTAGCCACATTTTACATATGAGGTGACAGAAGCGTGGAAAGGTTAGGTGATTTCTCCCAAATTCCCACACAAAGATTCTAGAATAAGATCTAGGCATCTTGACCCTTTGTCTACAGCGCTAGCTGCTGGACTATGCTGATTCTATGTAGCAAACTGTACAGATAACATCAGGACATTAACAGAGTTTTTGGATCTCCAAACACTTTGAGATTTGACAGTCTGGAAGCCATGCAGCTTGATGTTGTCTCAGTGCCACATGACACAACCAAGGAAAGCCAATGGATCTGCAGTATATGTATGTCACTGCAGAGCATAAACATTACCTGAAAGGAGTGAACATAAATTGCCAAGTTACAAACCTCATTGAAATTATGTGACAGAAATAATACAAGACAATGAAGGCATTTACCGTCCAAACAGAAATAACTTTTAAAATGTGCTGATAAAAGAGAAAAGTAATGTAGCCGGGAGAAGAAAAGAGGAGATTAGAAACTTGTACAGAGAAGGTTGTTTAAGTTACAAACTTCACATCAGAAAGACTTCTTTGTTTGGTGTGTTGTTATGGTTTCCCTCCAACAGATTATGTTACCCTATATCTATCTATGGGCCTATCACTACAATATCAGAGCACCTTGCAATTATCAATGCATTTTTCCTCACAACACCACTGTGACGTAGGGAGGTATTATCCCCATTTTGCAGATGGGAAACAGGCACTGAGAAACGAGGTGACTTGTCCAAGATCACATGGGAAGTCTGTGATGGAACAGGGAACTGAATCGAAGCTGGCCAAATCCCAAGCAAGCACTCTAGCCATTGGACCTCTCTTGACTGTAACAATGTATATATGGATATAACAATATATATAACTATAGATAGATAGATAGATAACTATAACTAATTAACTAACTATATATATTAATATACTTTATATAATTATAATTAATATAATATAACATATACTTTTCATATGTATATGTTAATCAGGGCAGAATTTTGTCCATATCTTTTTATGCCACTGTTTACTATTTTACCCAATCATAGCTCTCACAGACATTATAACATCAGAGCAGTTGAAGATTTTTTCCTATTGAAATGCTTGGCTGATGGTGATGCTTACACCAGCAAACTTTGAGGGACAACCAAACCAAAAGCCTTCTCCAGATAATAACACAGAGATGAAATTGCAGGATGCATGAGCAGAGACAGCATGTGCTACTCAAAGTATGCCAGATCATTGCTTGTCAGGCATGAAACTGCACCAGGGATGAGCAGCTCTGATTGCTGTTGATGGAGGCATAGAAAGAAATCTGGAATTTAAATGGGACAACCTGATTTTTATATAGGAAAACAGAAGAGGAAAAAGTAAAACCACATTTACTTGCCCTGTCCTTGTTAAGGAGAGTTAGCTATGGTATGGGTTTAGAAAGACCTCAGTAAAAAATATGGGAGCAAATTCTCTGCTAGTATAAATGGGCATAGTTCAGCTCAAGTGACCTCAACATAGCTTTACCCATTCACATCTACTGGTAATTTAGCCCATAAAGTCTTTGGGCTCTTCTAAATAGCAGCATTTTCTTGATTTCCATGTTATAAATAATATAACTTGGGTTATTCCACAGAGGTGACACCAAGCCATGTTACAACATGGATGGGGCATTACTTTGTAGTAATCTGGTGCTCCAGCATTGCTTGTTTTGCTGTGAAGACAGTATCTGAGCATCAGAGTAAAACATATGAAGTGCCTTAAATGTTGACATGACTATTATAAATATATCATGTACCCTTAAAATAGTCTGAAAATAGAGGCAAACCCCTTCCCCCCCCCAGCTTGTCAAATTACCCATTATGAATTTATTCTGTGATGGCCCTAATTCCCATCTCTGCCACTGACCCACTGTATGACTTTGAACAAGTCACTTAACCTCTCATCACTTCAGTTTCCCCATCTTTAAAATGGAGAGGATGATATTTACCATCCTTTTGTAAAGTGCTCTGAGATCAATGGATGAAAAGAACTATAGGAGTATAGTACTGAGACTTAATATATTAGCAAGCCAATGAGGGAAAGCTTCCACCACCAATGTCTGTACTGGTCTTATTGAGAGGTACTTTAGTCTCCAGGATGTGATACACTTAAAATGGAAAGTGCCAATATGCAGGACCCTGTTGTTTCCCTTTCATGCTAAAAATTAAACAAAAAATTGCAGCGATGGCGCCTAAATGTTATTCATAACAGGGAAAAGTGATTGCCGGCTACTAGATGACATTCAATAATGTGTACCAAAATGTCAGAGTACTTTGATAAATATAAGTATGTTCATGTGGTGAGAGCTCTTTCTTTGAAAAATATCCCTGTTAACTTTTCAGTGTATCTCAAGTGTTTTCTTACCTCAACTAATATGAAGCATGGTAAAACTGTGTAGCTTCTCCGAGTCTGATGCATGCTGTTTGAAATCATGTTCCCCTGTGAAGGAAATAAAGGACATTGTGTACATCCATAAAGAATTATAGAATCATACAATCATAGAAATGTAGAGCTGGACAGGACCTCGAGAAGTCATCAGGTCCAGCCCTCTGTGCTGTGGCACAACCAAGTAAACCTAGACCATCCCTGACAGCTGTTTGTCCAACTTGTTTTTAAAAGCTTCCAAAGGTGGGAACTCCATGACTTCCCCTGGAAGTCTATTCCAGAGCTTAGCTATCCTTAGAATCCTTAGAGTTAGAAAGATTTTCCCAATATCTAACCGAAATCTCCCTGAGTGCAGATTAATCCCATTACTTCTTGTCCTACCATCAGTAGACATAGATTCATAGATACTAAGGTCAGAAGGGACCATTCTGATCATCTAGTCCGACCTCCTGCACAAGCCACAGAATCTCACCCACCCACTCCTACGAAAAACCTTACCTATGTCTGAGCTATTGAAGTCCTCAAATCATGGTTAAAGACTTCAAGGAGCAGAGAATCCTCCCTCAAGTGACCTGTGCCTCATGCTACAGAGGAAGGTGAAAAATCTCCAGGACCTCTTCCAATCTGCCCTGGAGGAAAATTCCTTCCCGACCCCAAATATGGTGATCAGCTAAACCCTGAGCATATGGGCAAGATTCATCAACCAGATACTACAGAAAATTCTCTCCTGGGTAACTCAGATCCCATCCATCTAATATCCCATCTCAGGGGATTAGGCCCATTTACCCTGAATATTTAAAGATCAATTAATTACCAAAATCCCATTATCCCATCATACCATCTCCTCCATAAATTTATCGAGTAGAATCTTAAAACCAGATAGATCTTTTGCCCCCACTGCTTCCCTTGGAAGGCTATTCCAAAACTTCATTCCTCTGATGGTTAGAAACCTTCATCTAATTTCAAGTCTAAACTTCCTGGTGGCCAGTTTATACCCATTTGTTCTTGTGTCCACATTGGTGCTGAGCTGAAATAATTCCTCTCCCTCTCCTGTATTTATCCCTCTGATATATTTATAGAGAGCAATCATATCTCCCCTCAACCTTCTTTTAGTTAGGCTAAACAAGCCATGCTCCTTAAGTCTCCTTTCATAAGACAAGTTTTCCATTCCTCGGATCATCCTAGTAGCCCTTCTCTGTACCTGCTCCAGTTTGAATTCATCTTTTTTAAACATGGGAGACCAGAACTGCACACAGTATTCCAGGTGAGGTCTCACTAGTGCCTTGTATAATGGTACTAAAACCTCCTTATCCCTACTGGAAATACCTCTCCTGATGCATCCCAAAACCCCATTAGCTTTTTTCACAGTCATATCACATTGGCAGCTCATAGTCATCTTATGATCAACCAATATTCCAAGGTCCTTCTCCTCTTCTGTTACTTCTAATTGATGCGTCCCCAGCTTATAACTAAAATTCTTGTTATTAATTCCTAAATGCATAACCTTACACTTCTGACTATTAAATTTCATCCTATTACTATTACTCCAGTTTACAATGTCATCCAGATCCTCCTGTATAATATCCCGATCCTTCTCTGAATTGGCAATACCTCCCAGCTTTGCATCATCTGCAAACTTTATTAGCACACTCCCACTTTTTGTGCCAAGGTCAGTAATAAAAAGATTAAATAAGATTGGTCCCAAAACTGATCCCTGAGGAACTCCACTGGTAACCTCCCTCCAGCCTGACAGTTCAGCTTTCAGTAGGACCCGTTGTAGTCTCCCCTTTAACCAATTCCTTATCCACCTTTTGATGTTCATATTGATCTCCATCTTTTCCAATTTAACTAATAATTCCCCATGTGGCACAGTATCAAACGCCTTACTGAAATCTACGTAAATTAGATCCACTGAGTTTCCTTTGTTTAAAATATCTGTTACTTTCTCAAAGGAGATCAGGTTGGTTTGGCACGATCTACCTTTTGTAAAACCATGTTGTATTTGTCCCATTTACCATTGACTTCAATGTCCTTAACTAATTTCTCCTTCAAAATTTTTTCCAGGACCTTGCATACTACAGATGTCAAACTAACTGGCCTGTAGTTACCCAGATCACTTTTTTTTCCTTTCTTAAAAATAGGAACTATATTAGCAATTCTCCAATCATTCGGTACAACTCCTGAGTTTACAGATTCATTAAAAATTCTTGCTAATGGGCTTGCAATTTCAGGTGCCAATTCCTTTAATATTCTTGGATGAAGATTATCTGGGCCCCCCGATTTAGTCCCATTAAACTGTTTTGAGTTTCACTTCTACCTCAGATATGGTAATATCTACCTCCATATCCTCATTCCCATTTGTCATGCTACTATTATCCCTAAGATCCTCTTTAGCCTTATTAAAGACTGAGGCAAAGTATTTGTTTAGATATTGGGCCATGCCTAGATTATCTTTAACCTCCACTCCATCCTCAGTGTTTAGCGGCCCCACTTCTTGGAGAACAACGAATCATGGTCCTCTTTATAACAGCTCTTACCATATTGGAAGACTGTTATCAGGTCCCTCGCCCACATCAGTCTTCTTTTCTCAAGACAACACAAGCCCCATTTTTTTAACCTTTCCTCAGAGGTCAGGTTTTCTAAACCTGTTATTTTTGTTGCTCTCCCCTGGACTTCTTCCGATTTGTTCACATCTTTTCTAAATTGTGGTGCCCAGAACTGGACACAGCACTCTAGCTGGGGCCTCACCAGTGCCGAGTATGGAGGGACAATTACCTCCTGTGTCTTATATACAATACTGTTAATATACCACAGAATCATATTAGTCTTTTTTTGCAGCTGCATCACATTGATGACTTATATTCAATTTATGGTCTACTATAACCTCCAGATCCTTTTCAGCAGTATGACCACCTAGACAGTTATTCCCCATTTTGTAGTAGTACATTTGATTTTTCCTTCCTATCTGAAGTACTTTGCACTGGTTTTGATTGAATTTCATCTTGCTCAGCTCAGACCAAATCTCTTCCCATTTGTCAAGGTCATTTTAAATTTTAAACCTGTCCTCCAAAGAGCTTGTAACACTTCTCAGTTTGGTGTCACCTTCAGTTTTTATCAGCATACTCTCTACTCCATTATCCAATTCATTAATGAAAATATTGAATAGTACTGGACCCAGGATGCCCCCTGGAGAGCCCCAGTAGATACACCCTCCCAATGTGACAGCATACCATTGAATACTCTTTGAGGATATTCTTTCAACCAATTGTGCACCCATCTTATAGTAATTTCATCTAGACCACATTTCCCTAGGTTGCTTAGGAGAATGGCATACTGCACTCAAAGCCGCAGTAAAATCAAGATATATCATGTCTGCTTCCCCACATCCAATAGGTCAATAACCTTATCAAAGAAGAAAATTAAGTTGGTTTAGCATAATTTGTTCTTGACAAATCCATGCTGGCTATTTCTTATAACCCTATTCCAGGTGCTTAGAAATTGATTGTTTAATAATTTGCTCCAGTATCTTTCCAGTATTGAAATTACACTGACTGGTCTTGCATTTCCTGGAACCTCCTTGTTCCTCTTTTTTAAGATAGGTACTATATTTGCCCTTCTTCAGTCTTATGGGACCTCTCCTGTCCTCAAGGTAATTCCTAACCTCTCTGAGATTGCTTCAGCTAGTTCCTTAAGTACACTAGGATGAACCTTATCAAGACCTGCCAACTTGAATATCTCTAGCTTATCTAAATAGTTTTTAACCTGTCCTTTCCTTATTTTGGCTTGTCTTCCTTGTCACTTCCTTCCTCTTTCTCTCGCTCCAAGAATATTTAAAGAGCCTCTTATTGCCTTTTATGTCCCTTGAAAGTTGTAACTCATTTTGCGCCGTAGCCTTTCTGATTTTGTCCTTACATACTTGTGGTATTCTTTTATACTCCTCCTTATCAAGCTGACCATATTTCCACTTTTTGTAGGATCCCCTTTTGATTTTCAGGTCATTAAAGAGCTGATTGAGCTCTATTGGCTTCTTACTACTCTTCCTATTTTTCATTTTCATCAGAATAGGCTGCAGTTGTGTCTTTAATGTTGTTTCCTTGAGGAACTGCAGGCTCTCCTGAACTTCTTTTTCCTTTAGATTTTCTTCCCTTGGGACCTTACCTTGCATCTCTGAGTTTGTTAGTGTTCTTTTTTTGAAATCCATTATCCTTATTCTTCTGCTCTCACACCTTCCTTTCCTGAGAGTCATGAAATCTATCATTTCATGATCACTGTCAACCAAATTGCCTTTCACCTTTGGATTCACTAATAATTCCTCCTAGTTGGTCAGAATCAAATCAAAAATGGCTATCCCTGTGTTTACTTCTCCACTTTCTGGAACAAAAAGTTGTTCCAGATACATTCCAAGAACTTACTGGAAATTTTGACATTGTCAAGAACTGTTTGCTCTCAGCAGACCAAATAAGAACTGGTTTACACACAAACTTGCACCAAAATAAGTGTGAATTACAACTGATTTGGTTTTTTCAGTGCCAGTTTGTTTGTAGATATTAATTCTGGAATAAAAGTGATTCAAGTTTACTTTGGTAAGGTTGGCTTGTTACTGGCCTGTGCTAAGTTGAATGTGTGATGGGTTAGACCCCGCCCCCGCCATCCAGGATGCCACTTGCTGTGCTGGGGTCTCACTCAGCTTTCTGGTCCTACCAGCCTGGATTTCCCTTGTCCTGGGTTGCTGTGCCAGGCTCTCAAGCCCCTTTCCAGCACACACCCTGGCAAGACCACACCCAGCTGCAGACACAGACTGCAGTCAGATCTGTGTGAGAGGATTCAGCCAGCACTCACGTGCACACCCACTGTGAAGAGGTAAACCTCAGATAATATTATCTTGGACTGTATAGAAAGATCTGCACAGCTCAAGCTCATAAAAATTTGCCCTCTCCCTCAATGTGAAGAGAATTATGCAGAGCTTCTTGCCCCCCCTCCCAGATATGGATTGCACAAACTGGGTTATGTTATAAACAAGAAATAAGTTTATTAACCTCAAAAGATAGATTTTAAGTGATTATAACGGACAGCAAACAGAACAAAGCAGATTACTAAGCAAATAAAACAAGACACACAAACTAACCTTGATTCACTAAAGAAACAAGTTACAAAATGTAATTTTTCACCCTAAATGTTGAACTAGGCAAGATGCAGAGTTTCTGTAGCTCAGAGTTCCAGTTTTCAGAGTAGCAGCCGTGTTAGTCTGTATTCGCATTAGGGGACGAGAGCTGAGGAAGTGTTGTTCTAAGTCAGCCATAAAAATGTTGGCATACTGTGGGGCCATGCGGGTACCCATCGCAGTGCCGCTGATTTGAAGGTATACATTGTCACCAAATGTGAAATAGTTATGGGTCAGGACAAAGTCACAAAGTTCAGCCACCAGGTTAGCCGTGACAGTATCGGGGATACTGTTCCTGACGGCTTGTAGTCCATCTTTGTGTGGAATGTTGGTGTAGAGGGCTTCTACATCCATAGTGGCTAGGATGGTGTTTTTAGGAAGATCACCAATGGACTGTAGTTTCCTCAGGAAGTCAGTGGTGTCTCGAAGATAGCTGGGAGTGCTGGTAACGAAGGGCCTGAGGAGGGAGTCTACATAGCCAGACAGTCCTGCTGTCAGGGTGCCAATGCCTGAGATGATGGGGCATCCAGGATTTCCAGGTTTATGGATCTTGGGTAGCAGATAGAATACCCCAGGTCGGGGCTCCAGGGGTGTGTCTGTGCGGATTTTTTCTTGTGCTTTTTACTTCAACAAAAAAGCTTCAAAAACAGACTCCAACGAGAGACTGCTGAATTGGAATTAATTTGCAAACTGGATACAATTAACTTAGGCTTGAATAGAGACTGGGAATGGATGAGTCATTACACAAAGTAAAACTATTTCCCCATGGTATTTCTCCCTCCCACCCCACCCCCCACTGTTCCTCTGATATTCTTGTTAACTGCTGGAATTAGCCTACCTTGCTTGTCACCATGAAAGGTTTTCCTCCTTTCCCCCCCCTGCTGCTGGTGATGGCTTATCTTAAGTGATCACTCTCCTTACAGTGTGTATGATAAACCCATTGTTTCATGTTCTCTCTGTGTGTGTATATAAATCTCTCCTCTGTTTTTTTCCACCAAATGCATCCGATGAAGTGAGCTGTAGCTCACGAAAGCTTATGCTCTAATAAATTTGTTAGTCTCTAAGGTGCCACAAGTACTCCTTTTCTTTTTGAGAGTTCCAGTTATTTCTCTTTACAGACTAGACTCCTCTGTCTCAGTCTGGACTCAGCCCTTGCCTTTCCCACCGCTCGGTTCCTTTGTCTCTTCAGGTACTTGCAGCAGTCTTTCTTCTTGGGCAGGAAGGCAAATGGAGAAGAGTCCTGTTTGTCTTACTCCCCAGGCTTAAATAAGATTTATATAAGGCAGGAATCTTTTGTTTCCCAGTCTTGACCTCACCCTCCTTTTAGTGGAAAATTACTAGAAGTCCATGATAGTGTTTAGTACCAGGTGACAGGACCACCTGACCTAGTAGTATCACAGCTATGTCCCAGAACTTCTCTCAGGAAGGAGAAAGATTAGTATCTTTAAAAGGTCTTATTGTTTCTTTCTAATGGCCCATCAAAGCTGATGGTCTGTTGTCTGGTGGGTGTCTCCCAGATATACACACAGTTGTAATTGCTATGTAGTCAATATTCCTAACTTTAGATACAGAAATGATACATGCATACAAATTGGATAATCACATTCAGTAAATCATAACCTTTCCAATGATACCTTACAAGACTCATCTTGCATAAAATATATCTCAGTTATGCCATATTCATATCATAAGCATATTTCCATAAAGAGTACAGGATGTAATGTCACAGAATGTAGCCATGTTTATTCCAAAATAAGAGTATCCACACACAGATTTACACCTAAAATCAATTTAGTTAAATCTTTGCAAGTCTGTGTTCTGAGCAACCCTAATAATCCATCTCTATTCAGCAAATACAATGCAAAAAAATGTAGTCATGTTAATGGGTCTATAGGAAAATAAATCAAAATTGAAGAAGAAAAACTGGAAAAGGTGGACAATTTTATGTATCTTGGAAGTACCATCAGCCAAGATGGTACTAGTTCTGAGGAAATAAGAAGAAGAATTGGGAAGGCAAATGCTGTATTTGGAAGACTCAAAAACATCTGGCAACTCAAAAACATCTCCCTCAAGACAAAACTGAATGTGTACAAAGCAATTGTTATCATCATCACAACCTATAACAGTGAGACATGGCAACTTACCAAGAAAGATACTCAAAAGCTGGATGCATTTCATCACAAATGTCTGAGAAGAATATTGGGAATAACATATAGAGATAGGAAGATGAATGAAGAAGTCAGAAAAATTACTGGACAAGGTACACCCTCACAAATAACCTACAAAAGAAGACATCAGTGGCTGGGATGTGCTGAGAATGGAAAAATAATGTTTACCAATACTGCCCTTGAGTGGAAGCCAGAAAACACACGAAGAAAAAGAGGAAGACCGTGAATAACATGGAAACTTTCAGTTCTGAATGACATCAAGCACCTTAACATGAAAGGGGAAGATTTGGAGAGAAGATCAGTTGACAGGCAAGGATGGCAAATGTTGGTATCCCAATGTGCAGCAAAGCATGGGGTGGACTAAGGTCTAAGATTCAGCAAATTAATTAACCCTATGTTTTGGTCCTATTGATAGCAATGGGACTTAAGCAGCTGCTTAAAATTAAGTACATACTTAAGTGCTTTTCTGAATAGGGATGGACTTAAAGAGCCTGTAAGGTGCTGAGGGTCTCCCATTCACTTCCTTGGGAGTTGAGGGTGCTCAGCATCTTGAAGGGTCTAGCTCAAGTTTTGCTGCCTATGAACAGTGACCATCTTCCAAATTTTCTGAGCATTGCCTGGCATGGTGAACAGGAGCTGCCTGGAGCGGGGAAGGTCAGATGTAAAGCAGAAGTGACAGAAAAAAATGTAATCCTTCTTTATTTAAGTGAACTCAAAAGATATGATCAAATAATGGTCAGGCTTTGTGCCAGTATGGATAGGAATTAGAACTCTCTCAAATGCAGCATTGGCTTGCATTAAAAGGGGTTCAGGGAATCTGCCTTGAAAATATATCTTCATTCCCATTTCTCTCTTATTTTCTCCTTCCCCTGACCCTTGCACTGGTCTCACAGATCTTTTCCTCTCCCCTTTTCCCCATTGTCTCCCCACCCCTATGTTTTCCAATATCCTTTTTTACTTCCTTTTGTCCCCTACTGTGTTTCTCCCTGTGCCCCTTGCTCTTCCTCTTCTCTCTCTCTCTTATTGTCTCATTCCGCATTGCTGCCTTGATCTGTTCCTTTCTCTCCTCCCTGGCTTTCCTCTGCTGTTTCTCCCTCTTGCTTCTTTGTCTTGCTTCCCCCCATTATCCTATACATTGTCTTTTGTTCTTCCCATGTCCTCTCTTTTCTTTACTCTGCTGCCCCATGTAGCTCTCCCACCACACTTCATCTCTCCTATCTCCTTCTTACATGCTTCCCCAAATCTCTCTTTGTATCCTCTCCTTTATTTACAGCATTAATAAGGAAGGCAGTGTCAGCTGGTTCTTCTCCTTAATGATCTGCCTCCCAGTTCCCTCCATCATGTGCTTTACTTCTGCATACTTCTTGCTGAGTTAGGGACTGGAGGATGCAGAAGACAGTGTACTGAAGAGATAAGTCAAACAAGCCACTGCCAAGCAAAATCAGAAAAAACAAATTCCAGTGTGTGTGTGAAGCCTTTGTGGACTGGTTCCCAGAGACCCAGGGTACCTATTGGACCCCTTTGTGAGTTGGGTTAGGGAGAATCTGGCGATGTGCATATGAGTGGTAGCCCTGTTCAGTGCCATATTGCTTGGGCCAGGAGGGGGTAGCTTTCACATTGAGACTCTGTCATTCTGATCATTTTTAGGACAGCATTTAATTATATCAAATGCAGCAAAGCTGTTTGCATTCAGCTCATGTTTACACAAAGCAATGAAGAAGAAAATGCTTCATAAAACAAGGGGCATGGCACGTGTTACCTGAAATCTGCCTCTGATTGTTAAAGACTGAGCATATTTACCAACAAACAGAAAATGACAGCTCCTTTATATATCAATTTACTTTTATTCATCCAAGGTTAAATCCTGAAGTTTGTAGTTCTTCACTCTTTACTCAGTCAAAACGCCCATTGACCCACTCCTCCCAACCTACATTGTTATATAATGTAAGCTATTAACCCGGCCTATGGAAACATGCATATATGGCTGCAGCATGTTAGAGCTAGCATGTCAGATCATTAAAAAGAGAGGCCAGCATGGCTATTATTTATTATTTACTGAGTGTGGAGAGTATGCTGAAGAGAAGAAAACAGAAGAAAGTAAAATCCCAGTGCCAAGGCACTTACAAGGCCAGCTCCTGGTTGTGGAGGTTCACTGAGAATGGGGATGGGAACACAGAGAGAGCCCTTTCCCACAGCATGCTGCAGAGGACACAGCCTCAGGATTGTTGCTTGTGCTCCCTAGATACAAAGAATGATTGTCTAGCAATGTTGATAGCTCTCAGTGCCCCAAAGGGTGCATGATGGAGTCATTTGAGTGGTGTCCAAGTGTGACTACCTCTCGGAGCACACAGGATTGTGAGTCACCATATTATCATCTGCCTCCAGCATCAGGGGGTATTGTCTGGGCTGGCTGGGTGCTAGCTCCCTAACATAACCAGCCTGACAGCCACTCAGCCATGCCTTTGACTTGCAGGTTGACAACAGATGTACTGCAGCACATTCAAAGTGTCCCCTTGTGGTATCCAGCCTCTGATTACCAGATACCCATAGAAATACCAGATCCTCTGTTCTCAAAAGAACAGTGTGCTTCAGTTTACCAGTCTTACCTCCAGTATTACTCACAGCACTTGAGATTGGCTATAAAATAAAAAGAAACTTATTTTAAAAAGAATAGAGATTCAAATAAAAATCCATATGAAAGGTAGAAACAAATGGTTACATATAAAACCAAATCATAACCCACTTTCCAGAGACTAAACTTAACTAACATGTTATCCTCCTAACTAAAGAAGCTGATCTCACCCAAAGTTCTCTCCAGCATTTTCAACCAAGACTGGTTGAAATCCCTTTTTTATGAAGCAAATTCACTGTACGTTTACTTCCTAGGTGACGGATGCTTGGGTGTCTCTTTGCACATTTAAATATACCAGAACAGACCTTTGATGTTTACTTCAAGATAGGCTTGCTAGTTTCCGTCTCAAATCTCTGCCAGCTCTTTCTTAGCATTTGACTTCAAATGCAAATAGACTCCTATTGTAGGACATGCAACACACAATGATTCCACCCGGAGAAATGTGTCTCCCACCTATTGTCTGGAGAAGCTTGTGTCAAGACATGGTACATTTGAATGTTTTTAACTACAGACCCAGAGAACATAATATTTAGTACATATACATAATTCCTCACATGTTCACCGTACATATATCTCGCAATTATTATGATGACCAGTATGACATAGGCCTTCAGTAGAGATCTTACATGACATTCTTTTGGTGAACTAGAATGTAAATACCAGGCCGAGGGGATTCCTGTAACCTTTATGCACCCTTTATACCCTCTTATAGTTGGTGCTCACCTACTTACCCTCCCAGCATTTTCTTTAAAAAACAAAACAAAAACAAAAATGGAAGCACTGGCAATGCAGGCCGCTTCGGCTTGGTTCTCCATTATGGTCTTGGTTCTCCTTGTATAGTCCATTATCCCAATGCAAAGTGGGCATAAAATCATACCAAATCATCAAAAATAAGGTTTGCCTTCTGCCATCGTTTTCCCTAAATCTGTGATTTAGTAGAGAGATACAATTAGCATATTCCATTCCACACATTCCCTATAACAAGTTTCTTAATTTCTGGGTGAGTTTCACTCAGGCCAGAGGCAAATTAGATGTGAATAATTCACAAGATGTAAAGATTAATGTTCTGAAATAATCAAATGTACTTAAATATAAACAAAATTCATTAGGGTTATGTGTAGCTTTTATATACCCTAGAATGATGAGAATGTAATTCTTTGCCTGAAGGTAGACATAAAATGTAACTGGGGAATAGTAAATGTACCAGGAAAATAGGAGAACAAGTCATTGTGTTATGAAGGAAAAAAAATCCTTATAACAGGAAAATATCTTTAAGTGCCAAACCTGGCAAGACATATCAGAGGCACTGGGGGATAGCGAAGCACATGGGCTTTTAATGAAGAAAAAAAAAGGAAAAGGATGAGGATATGTTTCCCCAAGATACAAAACCCATGTATTCATAAAGGGGGAAATCTGGCCCTCTGTACCACAGGTGAATTTCACCCCAAAAGGTCTTTCATGTCTTACTTCACACCAGTGCTTCAGGCAGAAGTAAGAGATTCCCTCTATACAGGGAGACAGAGATCTAAATTAAACAAAATTACATGGAGTGAAAAGCTGCAGATGAACAGAAGAGTACAAGGGACACCTCTAGAGACAGAGAGCTGAATTCTAAGCAGCTGTGAAGCCACATGTCATATGACAGACCAGATTATACAAAGACAAATCCACTCCCACTTTCATCCTCCTGAGAATTCAATTCACAGAGCTTTAAGCTTTAGGTTTGCTTTAGTATTGGGCCAAACAAAATGTACTAAAGCTTTTTCCTAATTTTCTGCAATCTGCATAATCAGAGGGATCTCCTAGCATGATATAAATAAACTGGTGTTCAACCTCCATTGTCAATAATTTTTCCCTAAAACAGGGAGATTATTCTATATGCCTTTAACGTAGGCCCAGATCCTCAGCTGGTGTAAACCTGTATAACATCATTGATTTACACTAGCTGAGGCCTATTGTGTAACGTCCAACTCAAACAAAATGAAGTTAAGATGATTATAGAAAAAATACAGAGTTTCACAAGTTAAAATTATTTGTTGTTATTGTGGATTTTTTTTTATTTGTTATTGTTTTGCATATCACTATTAGGGTTGCCAACTTTCTAACTACAGAAAACTGAACACTTGCCCCTCCCTCTGCTTGAGGCTCCGCCCATTCTTCAAGGCCCCACCCCAACTCACTCCATCCCCCCTCCCTCCATCGCTCTCCCCCACCTTACTCATTCACTCATTTTCACTGGGCTGGGGCTGGGGCTGGGGTTGGGGTTGGCGGTTTGGGCTGTGGGTGTGGGTGTAGGCTGGGGCAGAGGGTTGGGGTGTGGGAGGGGGTGAGGGCTCTGGCTGGGGGTGTGGGCTCTGGAGTGGGACTGGGAATGAGGTGTTTGGGGTGCAGGAGGGAGCTGTGGGAGGGGACATGGGATGCAGGCTCTGGGAAGGAGTTTGGGTGCAGTATGAGGTTCAAGGCTGGGGCAGGGGATTGAGGTATGGGAAGGGGTGTGGACTCCGGAAGGGAGTTTGGGTGCAGAAGGGGGTTCTGAGCTGGGGTAGGGGGTTGCAGTGTGGGCTCCACGTGACTCTGGCTGGTGCAGTTCACAGGAGTTCTAGGAGGCGCTGAAGTCAGGTGGCCCCTTAAATAGTAGCCACAGCAGCGCTGTCCTGGCATTTCCCGGGCCGCAAAGACTGCTCTATCTGCCATGAATCCTGGATGCATGGCTTATCCAGCACACCAAAGACAAAATTTTTCTTGTTCTCCGGAATGGGGGGCTGAGAATTCCCCACAATTACTGTGGTCCCTGGCTAGCTGTGCCCCCAGTGTAACCCAAATCACAGCAGCTCCAGGGAGAGAGATGCTGCAGGGCTCCTCCTCATCCCCCCGCCATTTGCAGTGACCGCCAGGCCCTCTCCTTCACCCCACCCCCCACCATCCCGGCCCCTGGCTGGAGCCTCCTTGCCCAGCTGCTGCCCAGCTCTGCTTGGACCCATTCCCAGGGAGAGGAGCCCAACTTTAGCGCCATGCTTCTGCGCAGCTCATTCATACCTAGGAGGAGACTGACAAGCCCACAGCCTGTTACCTGATGGCCACATGGCCCTGAGACGAGTCCGACACAGCAGCCCCTGGGGAGCAGGCTACAGGACAGGTGGCAGTGGCTCGCCCTGGCTCTCCCCCCTGCCGCCGGCTGCATGCAGCTCGTGGAGAGCCAGGCTGGCTCCTCTTTCTGCTCCCACCGGGCCAGGCAGGGAATGGGATGAAGGCCTTCCTAAAGGCCACAACGCCTGCTTTGGGAGCCCCCGGCAACTGCTGCCTGGGATTAACCCTGCCGGCCCCAGCCATCAGCCAAATGCCTTTCCCAGTCCCACCCTGGGATCCACCCCCTGCCCGCTGGGGCTCTCACCACCCGTAAGCTCCACAAAGAGAGCTGCTGCAGGCCCCCTCTTCACCCCCCCCCCACCGAACTTTTAACAGCCTGGTCAGCAGTGCTGACCGGAGCTGCCAGGGTCCCTTTTTGACCAGATGTTCCATCAAAAACCAGACACTTGGCAACCCTAATCACTAAGTACACTGGAACAAGCAGATCAGGAAAAATACATGTTCAGTAATTGTAAAATCTAATGGACAGCAACTTCCAATATCTTATGTTGTTCATATAATGCCATCTCTATCACATATCCTTCTCTATCTTTTTAAGGGCTAGTCTTCACCGCAGTGTTAGCTTGAAGTACAACTCCAACGTAGCCCTTAACGTGACTCCACACATAAAAATCCAGTTGAGTGTTGCTTTAAATTCAAGCTAGCTGGCCTGTCAAGAGATGTCTACTGGCCTGGATAGATAGACTAGCACTAGCTCTCCTTGCGCTAGTGCACTAAAATAGCACTGCTGGATGTTGCAGCATGGGTGGTGGCTCAGGTTAGCTGCCTGAGTCCAAGTCCAGCCAACCCCGTGTCCAAGCTTGATTGGCTAGTCTGAGCTGCTGCCCGTGCCACAATGTCCACACTGGTATTTTTAGCAGCAGAATTAGTGTGAATCTGTCTATCTGGGCTAAGGTAAACATAACCTCAGGGGGATATGGGTTAAAACTGTGCTAAACAATGTTGCTAACAGTCAAGCTACTAGTATAGTGGGTTTCAGAGTAGCAGCCGTGTTAGTCTGTATTCACAAAAAGAAAAGGAGTACTTGTGGCACCTTAGAGACTAATAAATTTATTTGAGCATAAGCTTTCGTGAGCTACAGCTCACTTCATCAGATGCATTTGGTGGAAAATACAGTGGGGAGATTTATATACACACACAGAGAACATGAAACAATGGGTTTTATCATACACACTGTAAGGAGAGTGATCACTTAAGATGAGCCATCACCAGTGGGGGGGGGAGGAAGGAGGAAAACCTTTCATGATGACAAGCAAGGTGGGCCATTTCCAGCAGTTAACAAGAACGTTTGAGGAACGGTGGGGGGGGGGAGAAATAACATGGGGAAATAGTTTTACTTTGTGTAATGACCCATCCACTCCCAGTCTCTATTCAAGCCTAAGTTAATTGTATCCAGTTTGCAAATTAATTCCAATTCAGCAATCTCTCATTCGAGTCTGTTTTTGAAGTTTTTTTGTTGAAGGATAGCCACTCTCAGGTCTGTAATCGAGTGACCAGAGAGATTGAAGTGTTCTCCGACTGGTTTTTGAATGTTATAATTCTTGACGTCTGATTTGTGTCCATTTATTCTTTTACATAGAGATTGTCCAGTTTGACCAATGTACATGGCAAAGGGGCATTGCTGGCACATGATGGCATATATCACATTGGTAGACGCGCAGGTGAACGAGCCTTGTTGGGGTTCTCATGTGAGCCGGACAAAGCACATCAGCCAATATGGTTGGTAGCAAAACCGTTTATCTATTATTTCCTCATTGCTTTTATACACTCCTCTTACATAACATTTTCAACCCCCTCCCAAGTCCATCATCCGGTCACGGAGACATTTTGTTGGTTGAGCAGCCTTAGCACGGGCTATACATGTGCATTCTTCCTCTTGATTGGAGCACAGCTGTCCGCTATCTGTTGTCAACAGGATCTGGTGTTGCCAGTCTGTCTGGGTCACGTTCCAGCCTGTAACTCTTTCTCAAGGTTCATTAAAGGGTCATCAAAGGTTCGCCGCGACCTTCACTAGCTCATAAACATTCTTAACTATCTCACAAACACACCATGTTCCCACAGAGCCTCTGATAGTGTGGCTGATGTGATTAGGCCCTATGATGGATCATCAAGGATCTACAACCTATCCTGAAGGAGGACCCATCACTCTCACAGATCTTGGGAGACAGGCCAGTCCTTGCTTACAGACAGCCTCCCAACCTGATGCAAATACTCACCAGCAACCCCACACCACACAACAGAACCACTAACCCAGGAACCTATCCTTGCAACAAAGCCCGTTGCCAACTCTGTCCACGTATCTATTCAGGGGACACCATTATGGATACTGGATACAATTAACTTAGGCTTGAGTAGAGACTGGGAAGGGATGAGTCATTACACAAAGTAAAACTATTTCCCCATGTTATTTCTCCCCCCTCCACCCCACCCCCCACTGTTTCTCAGATGTTCTTGTTAACTGCTGGAAATGGCCCACCTTGCTTGTCACCATGAAAGGTTTTCCTCCTTCCCCCCACCCTCCTGATGGTGATGGCTCATCTTAAGTGATCACTCTCCTTACAGTGTATATGATAAAACCTATTGTTTCATGCTCTCTGTATGTGTATATAAATCTCCCCACTGTATTTTCCACCGAATGCATCCGATGAAGTGAGCTGTAGCTCATGAAAGCTTATGCTCAAATAAATTTGTTAATATAGTGGGGACTCAGCTGCTAATCCAAACACTCACTGTGTAGCTCAAGTGTCATTTTACAGTGTGAGCACTCTCATGAGAGGCATTAACTCAAGTGTAAATAATTCAAGCTAACACTGCAGTGAAGACAACTTTAGCATGCGATTATTCCTATTGACTTTAATGGGACTGCTCACATGCTTGCAGTTATGCCGGAGCTTAAGTGTTTTCCTGGACTGGGGTCAGAGGTTACTGCATGCAGTTCCTTATTAATTCCCCCCCTACCATTTCTTTTATTTGTCAAGGTTTATTTTTATTTTCATGATTTTGAAACTGGTTGTTTCACGAAGCCAATTCCTAAATGTTCAGCTGTGCCAGAATAAGGCAAGTAAATGGTGTTCTTCCAAATGATGGGTAGTTAGCTGGGGACCAGTTCTGAAATCTTTACACTCTGAGAGTTCTGAGTGAGGAAAGGCATCAGCTTCCTGCTCCATCATACCTATCCCAGAACTCTTGATGCAATACCATTTAAAATCAAAGACAACAGTGTTGGATTACTCCTGGAAACACCATCTGAAAAGAAAATGCTGCAAGATATCAGTTTTACTTTGATTTTGTGTTATTTTATCCATTTGTCAGTTTAATAAATTGCTCTTGTCAGTATAAATCTGTTGTCTTCTGTTTCCTTTGATAAAAGGCAGTTTGCATACACTCTGTAAATGCTTTATGAGTCAAAATCTTGTCACATTTTGACATACAGTAAAATAAGGATGTAAACGTGCTAAAGGACACTTCATCCTGATGTTGCTGTAGTTTGCAGGGCTTTTATCCAAGTAACCAATTGTAGTGGGGTGGCCGCCCCACTTCTATACTAGAGGGGGCTCCAGCAGGCCAGAAGGGCTATGCGGGTGGGCAGCCAATCAGAGAAGGCCTGCTAGGGAGCCAATCAGAGGCTGAGTAAGAGAGAGCCAATCAGAACCAGGCTCAGCCCTATATAAAGGCGGCCCAGAAAGGGAGCAGGTAGTCTCTCCTAGGCTTTCAGAGGGTGAAGGTCTGTCTGCTGTGGGAACAGAAGGAACGCCAGCCTGGTATCTGCCAGGCTGCAGGCCCTGAGGGAGGGGCTGGGCTGGGCTGGGCTGGTGCAAAGGGGATGAAGGGGAAGTGACCTAGGGAGAGAGGTGGACAAGGGGAGAGAAGGAGGTCAGGAAGGCTGCTGACAAAGGGTCCCTGGGTCAGGAATCAGAGTAGAAGGTAGGCCTGGGTCCCCCCCCCCTTGTACATACACCCAGCTATTGGATGTGGCAGTAGTGGACTGCACCAGACCCCTGGCAAAAAGGGTTAGACTTTGGGGTGTGGTTGGCCACTGTGGCTGGGTGAAGTGAAAGACTGTAGATAACACCCCCTCCCCCTGTAATGGGGTGAATGAGAACTAAGGGGCACTGTTGGAGGGCAGTGTCTTGAAGAGGATGCTGCAAGAAGGAAGCAACATGGGTCCAGGTGCCAAGAGAGGGTGAGAGATGGATGGGACACCACCAGTGGAGGGTGCTCCACACTGGACTGAGCTAATTCCCTGACAAGTGAGCAGGAGGTGGTGGTGGTGAGTCCCAACCCTGTCACACCAATATTTTGGTAGATTCTAAAACAATTCATCTTAATATATCATGTATTTAATTATTAAGCAAAACTCCCTATTTTCAAAGGGGAATTCTGTTTGAAAATCAGCAGCAGAATTTGTACAAGTTAATTTTAACTAATTTCTGATTAGAAGTAATCTCTTATTCACATCAAGCACATCTTAATCCATGAAGCACTGTCTACTCAGGCTGGGAGGTATGAGTAAGAATACCAGAATTTGACTGTTAATCTTTGGAAAACATACTCTTCCTTTTACAATGGTGACTTTGGAAACTATTTCTTTGTAATGTTTTAGCATGTATGTAGCTGAAAGTGTTCTCCCTATCTGGTTTGTCTGAAGTGATTCAACAGTGCTATTCTTTGGTGTGTATGCGCACAAGCACTACAGAAACTCAATGACTGTACTACCAAACACAATTCAGAGCTTTCCAAAACTATACCATGTCATGAAAGACTCCAAAACTCTAATAGATACACCAACAGCCAGCCAAAACAGGTTTCTTCATTTAAATTTTTCTATTGAAGTTATCACTAGCTATTTGCCTCTCTTCCCATCCAGTAAAAGTTATGTAGTGCACACATGGTTGGTACCACAAAATCATTCCAGCAAAATGCAGGCGGGCCTGCAATGTCTCCTGGGTTTGCTGCCTGACACAATCATTGCAATAGGTTTCACAGTGGTAGCCATGTTAGTCTGTACAGTGGAGTCATATCTTATGCGGGGGTTAGATTCTAAAATCCATGTGTAAGGCAAAAATCACGTATAGTCAAAAAGACAGAGAGAGATGGAAGAATGAAAGAATAAAAAAGGGAGAAAGATTACTTCAACGTCATTATGTGCAAACCGGAGTGCCTCAGGATGGCCAGTAGCATTGTCTACGATCAGCAACACTTTAAAGTCAAGTCCTTTTTCTTTAAGGTACCGCTTGACCTCCAGAATGAAACACTTGTGGAACCAATCCAGAAATAATGTTGCTGTCACCCAAGCCTTTTTATTTGATTGCCAGAACACAGGCAGTGGATTTTTGTTCTTGCCTTTTAGGACACAGGGATTTGCAGCCCTGTAGAGCAAGCCCGGCTTTATTAAATGCCCAGCTGCATTGCCACAAAACTACACAGTCACATGGTCTTTAGCTGCTTTAATGCTGGGGCTTGTCTTTCTGATTTTGAAGTGTAAGTGTGGTTGGGCATTTTTTTTTTCCCAGAAGAGCCCAGTCTCGTCAGCATTAAAAACTTGTTCTGGAGGATAGCCCTTTTCTTCTATGATTTTCTTTAATTGTTCTGGGTAGGCTTTTGCTGCCTCTTCATTGGCAGATGCAGCTTCACCAGTCTGCATGTTTTTGAGGTTGAAGCAGTTCCTAAAACTGTTAAGCCAACCTTGGCTGGCTTTGAATTCCTTCTCATCAGAAGGCTGTCCCTCTTCGGCAGAGGTTTGAACAGCGTGTAGAGGCTAAGATCCTTTTCTCGCAATGTGTTGCCATCGATAGACACATGTTTATTGTTCATGTCTTCCAGCCATAAGTTTAATGCTTTTTCAGTCTTCACTAAAGTCTTATCACAAACCTGGCTCGTCACCTTGGCAATTATTGGAGCACTTGATGCCATGGCTTGACAAATTTCTCTCTCTCGAATCTTGATGGCCCAGATGCTAGTTTTGTTGCAGCCATATTTACATGCCATGTTGGACACTGACATACCATCTCTCAATAAATCCAACACAGCCAGTTTTTCCTCCAGCATTGGAACAGATTGCTGTTTCTTCAGTTGAGCACCAGATGAAGTAGTTGGCTTGCATTTAGGGGCCATGTTGTATGAAAAAAACGTATCTTTAAACACTAGAATCACACTCAGCACGGTGAGATGCTCACCAGATTGGCAGGCAGCAATCGATCCAGCAGGGGTCAATTTATCGTGTCTAGTCTAGACATGATAAATTGACCTGAGTGCTCTGTCGACTCCTGTACAGTACTCCACCGCCGCAAGTTGTTGTTTTTTTGCCGAGCGCGTATAGTTGAATTCGTGTAAGTTAAATGCGCGTATGATGCGGCAACTCTGTATCAGCAAAAAAACGAGGAGTACTTGTGGCATCTTAGACTAACAAATTTATTTGGGCATAAACTTTTGTGGGCTAAAACCCACTTCATCAGATGCATGCAGTGGAAAATACATTAGGAAGATATGTATATACACAGAACACGAAAAAATGGGTGTTTCCATGCCAACTATAACAAGACAAATCAATTAAGGTGGGCTATTATCAGCAGGAGGAAAAAAAAATTTTTGTAGTGATAATCAGGATGGCCCATTTCCACCAGCCGACAAGGTGTGAGTAATGGTAGGGGGAAAATTTAGCATGATATAGTTTTTACTTTGTGTAATGACCCATCCACTCCCAGTCTTTATTCAAGCCTAATTTAATGGTGTCCAATTTTGCAATGTTTACAGTGTAAACTAGCTTTAAGGCAACATTTCGGGACAGTGAAATCTTTTAGATGGTGGCATTAGTTTGTCAGTGAAACCGTGGAAACTCCATGTGAATGACACGGGGGCTGATCTCTAATAATGAATGTATACTGGGCTAGGGGAAGGTTTACTATATGGCCATGTTTGTTCAGTTGAATAGCAGGGCTGTTAGGAGACTAGCAAGAAGGTAATATGGCAGGGGTAATTAAGTTCCTGAGCTATTAGCTGGGAAGATGCTACCTACAGGTACCAGCAAATTATAAGACTTGTTTTGCTAAGGCTGGGAGCTAAAAGATCAAAAGGGCACTAGACAGTTATAGTCACTCTCCAGAGAGAGGTTTCAGAGTAGCAGCCGTGTTAGTCTGTATTCGCAAAAAAGAAAAGGAGTACTTGTGGCACCTCACTTCATTGGATGCATTCAGTAGAAAATACAGGCCACTTCATCGGATGCATTTGGTGGAAAATACAGGCCACTGTATTTTCCACCGAATGCATCTGATGAAGTGAGCTGTAGCTCACGAAAGCTTATGCTCAAATTTTAGTCTCTATGGTGCCACAAGTACTCCTTTTCTTTTTCCCTCCAGAGAGAGGGGGCTGTTCAGGAGAACAGGCTGATTCAAAACAAACCCTGCCTGCATAGAGACTGTTTGTTGTTTTAAAAATCCTTTTCTCTTATGACTTGCCTTCATCCTACTATCAAACAATATTTTGGTTTGAGAAAGCAGCCTGGTCACCTTTATTATCCACTGGTCAGAAGCTCCTGAAAGGTAGATTTTTTCCAGTGACATACCCAGCCCATACCTCTGGAAAGGAAGGCTTAGAAATACAGGATCCTAAATTACAAGATTTGTCCTGATCTTTTATATAATGCAAGACTGATCAAAGCCAAGATGGTATTGTGAGTTAGAATAAAGATCTAGTCAGCTAAAGGAGTAAGGGATCCTGTCTAAGAGTAGGAGAATCGCAGAATTCCACTTGAAAGAGGTGAATGTATAGGGCCTAGCACCTGAGGGAATGTACTCAGAGACCAAAAAGTGTTCAAAGGTTCACTAGCCTGGTAACCATGACACTCCATTACTTGATGTATCTAAAATTAGACTGGACAAAAAATAAATTGGAAGGAACAATCTTGCCCAGGCAAGTGAATGGAGCAGATTACTTTATAGGTCTTTTCCATCTCTAATTTCTATGGTTACAATTAGGCTGAATACACAGTGTCACATGGTAAACACTGATATGTGTTCTGATTTCCACAGGCAACTGATGTGCTGCTGAAGGGGATAGTAAATTAGTCCACTCCAATCTCTCTCAGCTGCTCCTCATAGGCAGTGATATCACAGATGCTAGAAAAGGGATGCCCTTATGCAATCATGATGCCTAACGGGAGCTAACAAACGAGATTTTTTTTAAACTGATTTTTATTTAAGTTGACACTCTCCTTGTGGGGAAAAAAGGCTGAAAATGAAAATTTCCCTTTCTTTCCATCCCCCTTCCTTTCAAGAAAAACTCTTTAAGAAACTAGCTTATCTTTCTCTCTCACACACACACACTTTTTTCAAACTGCAATTGGCCCTTCACATATAAAGAGAAGAAAATATTTACTCTTAGTTGACTAGATTTTTTTACTCTAATAGCAATACCTTCTTGGCTTTGATAAGCCTTATGTTATATAAAAGATCAGGACAAATTTTGTAATACAGGATACTGTATTTCTATGCCTTTCTTTCTGGAAGAGTCACTTATGCTGTGAATATTGAAGAATGCATTTGACTGATCAGCAACAGAACTCTAGACATCAATAATGAATCTTCCTTTAGACTTCTCACTATTCTGAGCTGGGTTTTTTCCCTCTTTTTCCTAAAGTTTCCATCACATCTTAAATTTTGCTGGTACAGCCATTAAATCACTCTTTTCTCTGATGTTGATGCCAGCACTGATCTGTGGATGGAGAGATGCTAAAGCAAAGAGCATCAGATGGCAGCATCACATCCACAGCCCACAGAGCACTTTTAAAATAGCTAAGGGAATGGAAATGAAGTCTGTTCCCTAACATAGATCTTCCATATCATAACTGCATGTGTTGCAAAGCTGATATCAGATGAAACTTTAGAGTATCAAAGATCAGAAGTTCACATATATATATTTTTTTCCCATTAGATGAGGGAAAGGAGAAGTTTATAGGTTAAAATTTTTCACTGGTGAAATGGTTGGATTCTTTGCACTGGAGCAAATGTATGACATATCCCCAAATTTCTATTTGTGCTATAAAATGTTGCAAAGCAAAAATGGGAAAGATGGAAGAACTCAGTAATACTAAGTTCAGGATTTGTCAGAACAACAGAATTGAATGTCCACCAGTACGAATGTTCTGCATCCAATCCCCTATAAACTCCCGGTATATACAGTGATGGTTAGCAGAAGTGACCCAGCTCATATAGGTATCAAGATTGTACAGAGGGAGAGAAGTGATCTCTTAGAATAGCCAGAGCCCAAAAGTGTATAAAACTTTATAAATGAAAGTCCATACTTGAACTCCATTGAGAAGCAAACTGGGAAGACGGTGAAGTCTACATAGTATGGTAACAGGTGGGATACACTACGCATGACTTGCACCATCAAGTATGGTGAACAACTTTGTTCTGGACAACCTTCAAGTGTAACTTCATGTGAAGTGCATGAGAAGTATTGTGATCACAATGGAAGTCACAAAGGCATGAATAAGGTCTACATTACGGGTGAAAGTTGCAACCTCTTTGCCAAATGCAGACAGAAGAAAGCAATAGAGATAGTGTAACCTGAGAAACCATTACTGTAAATCTCATTGACAAACTCCAGATACTCCTCCCCTTCAATACTCAGGGTAGTTGGTCTTCCTGAATTTTCTCTAGATACTTGTATCTTACCACCAGACTCGCCTCTTGTCAGGACTGAGCCTTAGCCAACTAAATCTTATCAGAGCCCTAGTCTCAGCCATGCAGTGAGAAAGACAAGTGCCTGCATCATCTGGGTCAAAAGAAATTGGAAAGTAGAGCTGCATGTTACCAGCACATTGGTGACACTGCAGCCCAAACCACTGCACTATCTCCCTCCCCAGTGGCAGCCCATACACTCTTAACAAAAGGGGTCACAGAACAAAAACTTGTCTCCCCATCCTGTGCTAGAAATTTGACAATTGTGCATTTTTAATGATGTGAAGTAGTTTCCTTCTTTGGATTTAAATAAAATGAGTTTTTAAAACTCTGTAAAACAGACAGTGAATCAGTATTAAAAGACAATCTTATTACCCTGAAAGAAAACTCCACTAACAACTCCAGCCCTTTCTTTCTCATATCTTTCATTACCTAGAGATTAGTATTGGGAGGATCTGAAAGCCTGTCAAAACACCAAATCAACATCTCTCACAAGAGTTAATTTTATAAAATAAAAAGTGCCATCATCAAGAAGGGGATTCACTGGATTATGTTTATAGCACACAGGATTAGGTCCTGCCCAATAAGATGCATTATTGAGACTAACAAGGACATTTTTATGTTAGGAAAATGAGGGTGAATGCTCTTGATTTGCAAGAAGGCAAATTAATATGGGATTAACCTGTAAAAGAATTTCATAGGAGAACTTCATTTGTGAATTCAAGGCAAATCTTAATCCTATAGTTTGTACTTAAAATCTATTCCACTGGAGCTGAGGAATGAAATCCTGGTATTACAGCAAAATCACGCAGAAAGACATGACAAAGACCTTCTACAATGATAACAGGCAGCACTTGCCACTTAGGAGGTATTTTTAAAAAGAACATCAAAAAAGTCAGTAAAGTAACAGACTAAGCCTAGGGCTTGTCTACATGGGGAAATTGGAATAGCTATTCCAGAATAAGAGTGCTCACATGGGGAGCTATTCCACAATAGCTCTTCAGGTCAATTTCTCCATATAGTTAAAACCAAGGTTTTGTCAAGAAGCTCAACACACCTAAACAAATTCATTCTGGGTATTGAGCTTGTTTTTCTGATTGTAGAAGAATTGAGACCAGATCAGAATATCCTCAAATGTATTCATTATTTGTGATTAATAGTGAATGTTCAAAATTTGAGCTGTGTTGCTTAATTGTGACTGGAGAGAAGTCATGCTTTGTTTCTGTTACATGATTTGATGAGCCTTGAGCACTTCCATCATGAATGAATTTAAAAATTGGTTTCTGTATATACTTCCATATGAGATTTGAAATTTGCTACATGTGGATATTTTGCCAGAAAGACTCAATTGTTCTAACATTCACAAAAAGAGGAATGAAAGTAATAATTCAAATGAATATCCATACCAATAGTTTAGTATTGTTAGCCCAGCTCTATAGTTGTACTGTCACAGGCAATAATACATGCATCAGTATACACCTGAGTTTCATAATAATTATGATGAATATAAAGTTGAGTTCTCAAGTTTTCTCGGACTGTTGATCTGCAGAACACTTAGTGATTTATGAGGAGTTGGGTGATAACATGATAGTGGTTCCTCTGCCTAGCTTTCAGCTGCTACATGTCTGTAATCTGTGGCTAAAATAAATGAAGTACTTTCCCAATATGACCATGTAAGCAATTGTTGTAGTTGCCACAGGGATGTGACAATTACACATAGGAGCTGAGATGATTCATACATTTGTGAATCAGAGAAAAGGTGATCATCAATGAAAGAGGGAGTGGTCTGTGTGCAATTTTGAATGGGAGATGGTGTTTACAAGGCAATCTTTCTATCAATACATGTTCTATACTATGAAAAAGTTTCAGAATCCCTGCAATATCCTTTGATTCTATCCCCTTATGATATGACAATATGCTGTACTTTCTGCAGGCCAGATACACTACATACTCAATTGAATTCATATAATTCATTGTAATGATATAATCTTGTCATATTAAAAAGTATATTTGTTGAGAATCCTTAGCTTCTATGTAGTAATGCGTGTAAATAAACACCATTAAACACCAAAGACAGTATAAGCATGTCAAATGACTCTTCAACTTAGATAGCAGAACTGCTCCAAGTTCCCTTTGTTCTGTTGCTGTACAGGGTTTCTTTTCCTTCCCTGAGAAAATTCCCTGTCAAATATTTCCAAAACAATTTTAAAAAAGAGAAATAAGATCTTTCCTCACACATCAAGTCTAAGGCTGAGCCAAGGAGCAAAAGTACCTCAGCAGACTCAGTCCTGTGAGTTAACCATAAGAACCTTATTTGATTACCAAAGATTATAGATTTTGTGTGTGTGTGTGATCTCTTGGGCACCTGTGCTAACCCTCCATAGACTCTACAAGCACAAACGAAAGCAAAATATGAATTCTGTGCTAGGTTTTCATTTTCTAACAGCCTAGGGATAAATTCTGCATTCTTTACTCGGGCAATGCTACCTGCAATACCTCACTAAGGACTGAGTATGTAGTGCCGGACTTGCTAGTCAATAACAGTACGTGCACATAATTAAACAGGGACCTTACAAAGTGATATCTAAATAAGCAGGAAATATTACCACAGCATGCATATGTGAGTATCATCTGAAACATTGTACAGTGGATCCACTCATCAAAGATTCATTTTCTAAACATGTCATCTCAGCCTGTGATTCAGACGTAGAACACTTCCATCTGGCAACAGATGGGCAAGATCGATGTTTGCTGGAGCGTCTTCTACTCCATGATGTAAGTATCAGATAAGCAACTCCATTCTATTGCTGCTAAACTAGTAAGCTATACCAGCACCCATCCCACAAGATCAATCGCACACTGTACATTTGCATGCTTATCATTTAAGCAGCCCTGCAAATACCATAGCATGTTCTGCAGCCTCCCATATTTTGCTAGTTAAATAATGTGTGCTCCCTATCTAACATCTGTGCTGTTTAACTAACATTCTAGTTAGTGCCCTTACAGTATTTTGCATACAATTATAGGCAGTAACTAGCTCCATAATAGTTTGTGTGCTAGCAGATCTCACTTCTCTGACAAGAAATAGAATGGAGTTTAGGGACTGATCCTCAGCTAGGATGGAATTTAGGGACTACTGCTTTATCAATGAGTAGCTGGAGCATAGGTAAGGGTTTGAAGGAACACGCCTTCAGATTGTAAGCCTTTCAGGGCAATAACCTATTATAATATTTCATAAGTGTTTCTAAATAATAACTCCACTCATGCATGAGCAGCAGGATTACTGGTAACTGGCTGGTTGAATACTTCACCCTAGCCAGGCATGCCACTTTCCTAGCTTCCCCTCCTCCACAGGTTCTGTGAATAATATCCTGCCCATTGTGTATTACTCTGCAGGTTCTCAGGAGGACACCTACACATCTAACTTAGACTATGGTGGACACTCCTCATCCCAGTTTTCTTCCAGTTCTGAGGGGAAACATCCCTTCAATTTGTTCCTAGGAAGAAACCCCAGCTCTATTTCCACTTCTACTCCACTCTCCATACAAACTTTAAAAGGCACTCTAATGCCCAGGCTATAGTGTTGGCTGCGAGTTGCATCATCATAGATCCTTCATAGAAAGGCAGGAAGTTGGGCCTGGGGTGAGCCAGGAGTGTGAGCCAGCTTTGCCCCATTCACAGGCCATTACTTGAACATTATATGTATGTTGTTCCATGAGAGAATTACCCTTCAGAGAGTTTCTTTAGTAGCTGTACTAGGCTTTTGAAGTATTCTGTATTCTTTCATTTTTGTTTTACAATAAAAACCAGTGAATTACAGATATTTTACCATTTGCCCAGCACTGGTTTTCTATCTATATACAAATTCACAAGCATTTTAAAAACCTCCACATGGAATTTAGCTTCAGCAATGTTCATACACATTTTTACTGATTTTTATGAGCATATGAGAGCAAAATTTTGTTAATATGGAATAGTCACAAAAAGTAAACGTCCGGATCATGCCCATCAGGGACTCACAGCTGAATTCAGACCCAGCTCATTACCCTCAACTGAGTCAGCTAATGAACCTGATCTCCCCATAGGCTGATTACTCCGCAGACACATTCTTAAACCCAGCAGCAGTAGTGAGTGCTTTGCTCAATAATATTCTATGCCTACAGCTGTGTTTCTGGTCCCACTTCCTGTTTCCTGCTCTCAGCTGATTTGTGGCCCTGATTCCTGTTCCTAGATCTTGGTTTCTGCCACTGCTCTGGCTAAGACTTTGGTCTTGACCCTTGGCTCCTTCTTCCTGGGGTTTAGTTCTAGCTCACTGCCTGGACTTGGTATTTGGCTTCTGCTCCTGGTTCCTGACACCAGCCTGCTCCCTGCACTTGACAACTTGGCTCCTGATTTGGGCTCTGGACATTAGGCTAGGTTCTTATCCTGACCATTAAGCTTGAGGCCCAGTCCTTAACATATCCAAGATTGGTTGAAACATGAATAGTGTTCAGTATGAGTGGAAGTGGAAGTCCTTCTTAAAGAAGAGATAAGCTGGACAAAGAACAAACTGGATGTCATGTGAGTTGGGTGACCAATCACACAGTTGGAATATCAGTCATGAATATGGTATACTCACAGATTCATGGATCATGGAAATTCCACAGGCTGAAATCTATTCACATAAAATCCTTGGTGAACAATTTTTCACAATGAGTGAATTGGTAGAAACTGCAATCTGTTTGCAGATAACTGACCAAAACAAAGGGTAAATTCACTAGCTCTAAGAAAAATAATAGAATATCAGTTCTAGTATGGTGCTCTGAGTCATCAGAATGAAAGCTTAAGCTTTCATTGTTCCATTTAATTTAGTAAACAGGAAAAATAATGCAGAAGTCAGTGCTTGTTTTGGTCAGTGTCTGAAGTGACTGTTGCCATGGTACATAGAAACATGAAAGGAGGTGGACTAGATTTCCACCTCTAACAAGTAAGGTATAGTCTTGAGTATTTTGTCAAACAAGTTTGAATCATTGCAGACTTGAAAAGAAACCACAGTACTGCTAATGTATCACTGCTATTCAGTCCTGAAGCTTCAAACTACCCTCAGGCCTGCAGGTGACATTGAGCTCAGTGGGGTGAATTCCATTGAATAACACTGAGCTCCTGTAGAAGAGAGATTCCCTATCTGCAGGAATTGTAGGGTTCTGGGACTGTAAGTGTAACTGACACCACTGACCAGCTTGTCTCGGTGTTTCCTTCTGCTCCACTCATTGTCTCTTGTTCTATACTTAGATTGTAAACTCTTTGGAGCAGAGAACCTATTTTTGCTCTGTCTCAATAGTGTGTAGCATAATGGGCTTATGGTCCAAGACCAGAGCTTCTATGTGCCACTGCCATACTATAAATAATTCTAAAATGTGTGCTTGGCCCTGCACAAATATAGATGACATATGGCATCTCACTCACACTAACACTGTTGTAAATTTAGAGCAACTTCCATGACAGTCATGGGTACAGGAACTGTTCCCTACTAGCATCTCAGTGATTTGAGCATTGGCCTATTAAACCCAGGGTTGTGAGTTCAGTCCTTGAGGGGGCCATTTAGGGATCTGGGGCAAAAATTGGGGATTGGTCCTGGAGGCTGAACTAGATGACCTCCTGAGGTCCCTTCCAGCCCTGATATTCTATGATTCCACTTGAGGCACTAGCAATGCTAAAAGGGGCATGGTGAGGAAGAGACCGGACAACTTCCCCACCTAAGCACTAACTAGCTGAGTTGTCTGATAAAGAATGGAGTGCACACAGTCAGCTCCTAAGAGATAGCTGTGCTTTTCAGGACCAGCAGGAGGCATTGTGTTCCTTTGCAACACTTCCTGTATAGGGCCCATCCCGATAGGCAGAGTCAGGTCCTTGTATTTTGATTCATATCTAATACAATTTATTAGCAGATTGAGACTTGGATTGTGAAACAGATTAAAGGGAAATAAGAACTGCCACCGCATCCCTGTACAAGCTAATTGACTATTTATTCCCCAACCTGACCCTGGAGCATAGCGGTAGGTGTTTAGTGTGGAATGAGCTTTGGCTTCCCCCCATTCACTGGCAAACATAGCTATACATGCCCTTACAAGAAGCAAAAGACAAGAGTGTGTTCCCCAAAGGTCTGTCTGAGTTATGGTGCCTCCTGTGCCTAGTTCTAGGGTGATGGAGTTGTGCCTAAATTCAGTGTGTCCTAACGTGATTTCTAAGAACATCTAAGTAATAAGTGTTTTTAAAAAAAAAGTTCAAACACTGCTTGGAAAAGTGAAACGCTTTAAACTACCATTTAGAGCAGAGTGCGTTCATTCTCAGTGAATTCTTCTATAACGGGTATCCTGCCAAAGGCCTATTTTTTTTTTTATTCTGTACATATAACTTGTCAAAAGCCTGTGGCTCTGACAGCGTTTTTTGAGAATTACTGCACACTTTGAAATCATGGTACTATTTACCACCTGATATGTTGTTCTCATTAAAAACTAGGCAGTCTCTACATACTATAGATGTAAAATTACCTCTAAGGCCTGGTCTACAGTATGCGGTTATTTCAGAATTAGCTGAGTTACTTCGAAATAAAAGTGATTCTGTCCACACGACCAAACCGGTTTTTCCCATTTAAAGGGCTCTTTAATCCAATTTCTGTACTCCACCCTGGCAAGAGGAGTAGTGCTAAAATTGAGATTGCAGTTACAGGTACTGTGGATGCAATTCGACGTTATTGGTCTCTGGGAACTATCCCAGAATGCTCCCTTGTGACCACTCTGGACAACACTCTCAACTCCGATGCACTAGCCAGGCAGGCAGTAAAAGCCCTGGGATCTTTTGAATTTCCTGTTTGGTCACCATCAGCACAGGCGGCCATCAGCACAATCCGCCATCACAGACGACCATCAGCACAGTCCTGGATTCGCAGATGAGCTCTAGCATGGTCTGAACGGGAGGTACTGGATCTCATCGCATGTTGGGGAGACAAATCTGTTATGGCAGAGCTATGTTCCAAAAAAAGAAACACAAATACGTATGCTAAAGTCTCGAGGGCCATGACGGAAAGAGGCTACTGCAGGGACACGGAGCAGTGTCGTACAAAAATCAAGGCGCTCAGGCAAGCGTACCAAAAAGCCAAGGAGGCAAACGGGCACTCTGGGTCACAGCCCCATACATGCCGCTTCTACCGTGAGCTGCATGCAATTATAGGGGGTGACGTCACCACTACCCCACCGTTGTCTGTGGACACCTGCAAGGGGGGAGTTGCATGGAGCGAGGAGGAGGAGGACAGTGCACAGGCAGCAAGTGGGGAATCAGTTTTCTCCCCTAGCCAGGAACTATTCTTGACGCAGGAGCCAATAGCATCCCCCCCACTCCCAAGGCAGGCTCTCGGACCATTACTCTGGAGAAGGTGCTTCTGCTGTGTGAGAGCTTGATCGGAGCCATGCGGTCGGGGGGGGGGGGGGAACCCGGCTGCACTGGGCTATTTGTGTTTAGTTTAAAGTGCTCATCCCTGCTCAGAGCCATGCGGTGGGGGTGGGGGTGGTGGGGGGGTGTTGTGTGAAGCAATCATCCCAGACAGCCTGCAGGCCCTCCTTTTATATAGTAAACCCACCAGGCATTGCTTGCTATGGGAAAGGGGGCCTGGCAGTTTGAAAGCATTTAAATGAATCCAGAAGAAGCAGAATCCTGTGTGCCCCTAGGGCTTACCAGGGCTGCCTGCAAGCTGAACTCTGTTGCCCGGTCTCATGTGATGGCTTACTCACACCAAAGTGGCAGGCACTTCAGTACAAGAGGCAAAATGCAATCTTGTACAGAAAGACCATGTACTGTGTATGACGAATTGCCTGTTTTTCACTGAGAGTCTCCCCTTTGTTCTCTAAAAATCTATATTTTAAAATACTACCCTCCCTTTTTCTCCTCCCGCAGGCACAAATGTTTCAATGCGGCCCCCTATCTACTCCGTCCCAGAGGCTGGTCCAGATTAGAAGGCGGAAAAACCAAACTTGGGACGACATGTTTGCCAAGCTCATGCAGTCCTCCCGCACTGATAGGGCACAGTTGAATGCGTGGAGGCAAACAATTGCGGAGTCGGGTAAAGAGTTACATGAATACGAAGAGAGGAGGGCCACGTGCGATGAGAGAGGCAGGATGCTATGGTCAAGCTCATGGGGGAGCAAAGTGACATGCTCTGCTGTATGGTGGATCTAATGCAGGAAAGGCAGCAAGACCACAGCCTGCCACTGCAGCCCCTGTATAACCACCTTCCCTCCTCCCAGGTTCCATAGCCTCCTCACCCAGATGCCCAAGAACACTGTGGGGATGGGGGGAGGCTACAGGGACCCACACAGTCAACCCCAAAGGATTGCACAAACAGCAGAAAGCTGGCATATCTGAAGTTTTGATTTGGTTTCTGGACTTGTCCTTCCCTCCTCCTCCACCCCCCTAACCCAATACCTCCCCTCCCCCGTCTAGCTTTTGATTTCTCTCAATGTTTTGTGCAACAAATAATAAAGAACGTTTTTTTAAACAATTGTGACTTTATTTCCTTTCATTCTTTATAGATAGAGAAGGGGCGGGGTAACTTTAAGAGAAACAAACAACTGTCGCACCGTACCCTGGGTAGTAATGAAACTGGCTTTCAAAGCTTCTCTGATGTGCAGCGCGCTGTGCTGCACTCTTCTAATCACCCTGTTGTCTGGCCGTGTGAAACTGGACGCCAGGCAAGTTGCCTCAACCTCCCACCCCGCCATAAACGTCTCCCCCTTACCCTCAGATATCGAGCACACAACAAGCAGCAATTACCATTGGAATATTGCTTGTGCTGAGATCTAACAGAGTCAGTAAACTGCACCAGTGCACTTTCAAATGTCCAAAAGCACATTCTGCACTTGCTCAGCCTATAGTTGAACTGCTCCTTACTACTGTCCAGGGTGCCTGTGTACGGCTTCATAAGCCATGGCATTAAGGGGTAGGCTGGGTCCCCAAGGATAACTGTAGGCATTTCAACATCCCCAACAGTAATTTTCTGGTCTGGGAAGCAAGTCCCTTCCTGCAGCTGTTCAAACAGACCGGAGTTCCTGAAGAGGTGAGCGTCATGCACCTTTCCCGGCCATCCCAAGTTGATGTCAGTGAAATGTCCCTTGTGATCCACTAGTACTTTCAGCACCATGGAAAATACCATTGTGGTTTATGTTCTGGCCGCCCTGGTGTTCTGGGGCCAAGATAGGGATATGCGTTCCGTCTATTGCCCCACCGCAGTTAGGGAACCCCAGCGCATTAAAGCCATCCACAATGGTCTGCACATTTCCCAAAGTCATTAACCTTAATAGCAGCTGGTCAATGATTGCATTGGCTTCTTGCAGCACAGCAGCCCCCACCGTAGATTTGCCCCTTCAAACTGATTCCCGACTGACTGATAGTTGTCAGGCATTGGAAGCTTCCACAGGGCTATGGCTACTCGCTTCTCAACTGTGAGGACTGCTCTCATTTTGGTGTCTTTGCGCTTCAGGGCAGAGGCCAGCAAGTCACAAAGTTCCATGGAAGTGGCCCTATGCATACGAAAGTTTCTCATCCCATACCTGCAACACTATGCAGTCCACCAGTCTGTGCTTGTTTCCCAGGCCCAGAATTGGTGTTCCATGGCATGAACCTGGCCCAACACCACCATGATCTCCCAATCACCACATGCCGTGCTTCTAGGAATGTCTGTGTCCATGTCCTCATCAGTATCGTAATCACGCTGTGACTGCTTCCTTGCCCGGTTTTGCAGGTACTGCACATACTGCTGGATAATACGTGAAGTATTTACAATGGTCAAAACTGCAGCGGAGAGCTGAGCAGGCTCCATGGCTATGGTGCCTGCACAGGTAATCCTGGAAAAAGGGCGTGAAATGTAAGAGAGCAGAGTGGCAGCAGAAGAGGTGCTGTTCGGTTCACGATAGCCAAAAAAAGACAGGAAATGATTGTCTTCTGTAGCTTTCATGGAGGTGGGAGCCCAGGACAGATAACATGGAGTAGCTCAGTAGCATGGCAAGAGCTGAGTTGACGGCTGAAGCTGTTTTGCTCTGTTCATGATGGCCGAGTAGAGTTGGCAGCGACAGCGTTCGATGAGGAAGAGAAAGAGTAGAGATTACATAGGAAGATGAGAGGAAACGTGAGGTGGATTCATAGTAGTAGGAGAGCAGTGGTGCACCATCTGCTGAAAGCAATATGGCGTCTGCAAGCCAAAAAGGCGTGAAACTATTGTCTGCTGTAGCTTTCACGAAGGGAGGAGCGACTGACGACACACACCTAGAAACACCCGCGAGAATGTTTTTGCTCCATCATGCACTGGGAGCTTAACCCAGAATTCCAATGGGCAGTGGGATCTGCGGGAACTGTGGGATAGCTACCCACGGTGCACCGCTCCGACATTCGATCCTAGCCTCGGTACCATGGACGCACTCTGCCGAATTCACACACTTTAGTGGGGACACAGAAGACCGAATGTATAAAATTGTTTCCAAAAATTTGAATAGAATAATTTTGAAATAATTTTGTACTGTAGATGTACCCCAACTCTCAAAGTTGGGCATTTTCACCCACCACTATTGTCAAAATTTAAGATCAAAAGCAAATAAACACTGCTATTGGAACATCTTAAGTTATTAAAAACACCTCTTTTTGGTTATTCTCTCTCTCTCTTTGAAGAAGTGTGGTCACCCTTCCCTTCCCCTCAATTACAGATTTCAGGCATTTGGGTCAAATGAACTTTTCATCTGACTGAACTCTGTTGGAAAGACATCTTGCAAATGCCTCTAATATTTTCTTATGGCACTTGTGGGTTTATCTGTGAAAAAGAAATCTGTGCCCTGAGGCTCAGCTGCACTTGGCAACAAGGATTATTTAACAGTGGTGTTCATTAATATTACAATAATGCCCAAAATGTTCTAGGCACCTTCAGGGCAAGGTCTATATCTGCCTATTTGTCCACAGAAGCTGCAGTCTAACAAACAAAAAGGAATGAGAATGCAAAGGACTAGAATCTGAATGTCGTGTTGACCATGTTAACCAAGGCATACCTTTAGCAGTGTGCATTACAAATGTGTTTTAGCTTAGCTATCAACAAACATTGAAATGATGCTGGTGGTGCTTGAAAATGTGCAATAACCTACATCCACCAAACTAAACCATAGAAAACTTCAGCACTCACACTAAGAAAAGGGTGGATGGGGGAATGAGGCTTTTGGGAAAGTACTAGCTCAATTCTGCTCGTAACGTTGCTAGTCTTGTGACCGTTTTCTAGTCTAGAAATGGTCACAGCATCTGTAAATTCATCAGAAATACAAGAAGATACAAAAAGGACACTTCAAACACTCTGATCCTCCTCTCATGCTGGTGTAAATCAGGTGTAACTCCAATGAAGTCAGCAATAGCATACTGGCATCAAATTAGTGAAAAGGAAGAGAAGAATTAGGCCCTTTGCATGCTAACATTATGATAATTAGCTGTGATGTCTCTTAGGACCCAGTTCTCCCCTTATATTGATACACGATCCTCAGCTGCTGTAGCATCACTGAAATCACTATACCAATGCATATCAACCTAAGATCAGATGTAGTAAGTCTACAATGGGATTTATGCACATTTATCCAGGAACTGATTTAGACCCTGTGTAACTATTGGTGCACAATGTTAAGTAAATGCTAGTTAGTGTTCTTTGGCATGTACCACATTTTTTACCATTAATTAATTTCAGATTATATGTACATTTCAAAAATGTTCTGCTGGAGGAACCTCAGGCCCCATTTCTATTAATAATCCTTAGTCCTCTGTGCACCTAGATATAATGCAAAATCTCCAGTTAATCCAGCTCTTGCCTCTATAGTATCTTTGCTTCCTCCCCCTCACCAATTAAGCGTTGTTACCCATGTTCACAATGAACCAGAATCTGGCCTTCATTAAAGCTGCTTTGCTCTGGCTTAATTGGCTACATGGGGATTCCCCTGTTGTAGTGGAGTCCTTGGGTGGTATTAACATCTTCCCTGTGAGGTAGGTAAAGTCAAGGGTGTGCCCAGTGGGAATAGGATGTGGCTGGAGTTCTAATTATCCCCAGGAGCCTGTTCCTGCAAGGTGTAATTTGCAGATTTGCAGCAGTCTAAGGGTGCTCAAGGTTGGGGGCTGAGTATGGTGTTGTCCTTTATACTCCCCCACCCCCACCCCCCTTTTTTTTTTAATCTTAAAATAACTGAAGGGTAGGGAGATTATGGGCCAAATTCTTCAAACTGTCTCTGGCAGGCTGCTGAGTGCCTTCTTTCTACTCTTGATGTAAGTAAAGTAAGTAAAAAACAGGAGTAAAAGGTATTTAGTCCATTGCAGGATTGGGTCCTATGTGGTTTGTGATGTTCACATAGTAAATCAATGTGAGAGCTGATATTAACACCCGGGCATTAATAAGTGACAGTGCCTCGCTCAGTCCACCACACAGATCCTGCTGCTTCAAACCACTTCAATCATTTGAAAAGGTTAACTATTCTCCTCAGGCCTTTCTCTCTGGACACAGTCATGGTGACTACTTCCCCCACACTTAAAGCAAGCTAAGATTGGTTGGTTATGCTTTCCCCAGCCAATGTGTACAACTGTGCTCTGCTACTAAAAGAGGGACACGGGAGTTTCATCGGAGTCTCCGCAGAACTATTTAGCTCAAGCTGCACCTGCAATTCTTATCAACTTCCATGATAGGCATGTGCATGGATAGAAAGCAACATATAGTTTATATGGAGCAAGCAGAAATGCATAGTTGATTCTGAGGAAAAGTCAGTTTAATGTTTTATATAATGGAAAAATTGTTCACCCAACCATCATTATTATGCACTACAGATTTATGCCCAGCTATGTTTTTTGCATAATTTGGTACACTGCTCATAATTCATCACATAGAACATTATATTAAATATTACTATTTTCAAGGCATTTAAAACACAGATCAGAGTCATGATCTACCTTGAATTTAGCCACTGATTTATCTATCTAGCTTCCCATGAGAGAATTTCAGAGTCTGGAAGCAAAATTCAGTACAAAACAATGTAAATGAATACGCCTGTTTCAGATAATCAACTTTGCTTTCTAGATTTTTTTTAATACATTTTTATTAAAACAGTAGCTATTATGGAGGACCAGATACTACTTTGAATACATTACAGGGAGATTGATGGAAAGAAGTTGATTTTTTTCTGTAATTATTAAAAAGGACTAACTGTAAATAGCTTTTTTTTCCCCCCAAGGTCTCTGACAATAATAGACTGAGATTGGAATCTGACCATTGAAATTTGAGGAATGCTGCCAGGTATGATAGCTGAAGTACTTTAGGAGAGATCTTGCTAGTTCTTGACAAGGACTTTATTTTTGTGCACGGGACCGATGAGACTGCTGGCCAAGGTAAACAAGAAAATTTAGTAGTAGTAATAATAATAAGGGTCCACTCCTGCTCCCATTGAAGATAATTGGAGTTTTACCATTAAGACTTGTTCCGTCTCCTGTTGAGGAGAGTCCCTACAAATTGTGTTTGTCAAATATGGAGACAATCATTCAATTTGAGTGCTATTTCCTGAACAGTTTTGTAGCATTTTCTTGAGTAAAAGTTATTTTGGCACACTTAATCCTAAATAATTTGGTAAATCCTTGCATGCACTTTCCAAAAAGTTGCAGCATAAGTCCTTGGGATGTGATTTATATACTTTAATTACTGATGTCCTTAAGGTTGTTAATGTCAATGCCTTATAGAGTTTCTGGTCATGAAAGCTCCAGTTGACTAAATTAAGGGTGTCATGGATATCTCACGTCTTTTTAAAAAACTGAATTTAAAAGTCCCAGTTGCACAGTGACAAAGACAGGAATTGCAACAATTTCCCCCCTCATTGCTTCAGATTCTGATCCCAATTATATGTTCTTCTGCTGTCAATAGATAGAGGGCAGATATCCATTCCCATCCTCCTGGATCTCTCTGCATCACTGAATGCTGTTGACCATGAGATACTGCTGTCCCACCTGAAAAAAGGAGAAGTAGCCAGGGAAATGCATTAAAATGGTCTATGTCTCTGTTAGAGGGACATATGCAAGGAGTAGTGATGGGAAACTACACCTCCCAATTAGATCCCTCACTTGTGGAGTCCCACAAGGATTAATTCTCTCTGTCTTATTTACATCTACATGTAGCCAGGATATTGACTCAAGCACCACCAATATAAAGATGACACCACAGCTTTACTTACTTTATTACACATGACCCACACCACTACTACCAAGATTGTTGGTTGAAATCAGTGCATGGATGAAGCACAACTGGTTGAAGTTGAACCCAAGCAAGACATAGGTGATGCTAGTGGGCAGAAGAAAGCACTTTGAAGAATTTTCAGCCATGGAGCAGTAAACTTTGGTTGACACATCCACAATTGGTCAATTGAGTCTGTATTTTAGGAGTGCTTCTGGATTTCTTGCTAAGTTATCACATAGCATCATCCACAAGTAACACTTTCTAGCATCTCCTGAGGGTCAGGAAACTGTGTCACATTCTGAAGCACAATGACCTGGTTTTCAGTTGTACACTGTTTGCCACCTCCTGTCTGGATGATAGAAATGCAATATATTGGGGTATTGAGTCATCAGCCCTTAGAAAACTCCAGATAGAACACTGCTTTGCATCTCCTCAGCAACATGGGCTACCATGAGCACATCAAAGCTATTCTCTGCTCTCTGAAATAGCTTCCCATAGAATAATGTCAAGTTCAAACTCTTGGTTCTTATCTTCAGGATGCTCAATGATCTTGGTCCAGTATACCTAAAAGATCACTTAAAACTCCTTGGTGAAGGCCATGGTTGACAATTCTACTCCTCAAGCACATGGAACTTTCTGCCATAAGGGTAAAAAGCTTGTTGGTGTGGGAGACACAGCTTTCTCTGTGGCCTGTCTCAGTATGTGGAAAACTCCCACAGGAACTAAGGAGCATCACAAATTTCATCACCTTCCACTCCAAGGCACCCTTCCTCGACCTTGCTTTCCCCCCCCCCAATATAAACACATACCAGTATGTAGATAGTAAAAAAATCCTACTAAAATAAACTACGCTGCACACACAATTCTTTCTTGGAAGAAAGAATGAGAGAGAATGAACCGAGAGAGAGAGAGAGCACAGATGTTGATCACATTACCGAACATACTATTGAAAGGTACTGAGATAATACAGAGGGGGTGATATAATCACCCATATAAAAACAGAACAGAATTATACTGTTATAAAACAGGATTAGCTCTACAGGACTTCATTAAAGATATTCTTCATTTACAGTTGTGTGATTGGGATAAGAATCTCATCATCTCTTTGAAAGGCCGTCAGGAAAACGTCTAAAAATTGACAATCACCCCGTTTTCCCTGGGCAATTAAAAAAAAAGTTAAGGACACCTGAAAGTAATCTGCTGTTAGTCTCAATCCATAATGTTACCCAATGACTCATTAATAAAAGAGAGACAAGGTGGGTGAGGTAATATCTTTTATTGGACCAACATCTGAGACAAATTTTTGAGCTCCACAAAGCTCGTCTTCAGGTCTGGGAAAGGAAAGAGCTTGAAGCCTTGTTTCTTTCAGCAACAGAAGCTGGTCCAATAAAACATATTACCTTACCCTCTCCTATCTTGCGACCAACATGGCTACAACACTTCAAACAACTGTGAATTGATCTAAGTAAAAACTAATACATAGGTTGAATGGGTACTCTGGAATCCATGAAACTGAAAGGAATTTTATGTACAGCATAAATATAAGATGAAGGAAAGGTATAAAATCAAAATACATAGGGTGAAATGGTAGAGTAGGTTAATGCTCTTGCCTTTAGCTCTGGATGCAAATCCTGGTATTGTCTACAAGTGGGAAATGAATTTGGTGGTCTCATTAAACTACTCCCTAACAAACATTTGTCCATATTCCAAAACCACTACATAGATCAGCAAGATTGGTAGTCTGTGCCGGGAGTGACCCAGAACTGAGGGTGCTGAAGAAGTGCATTGGCAGAGCTGGGTTTGGAAGCTAGGATGGTACTAGCATGCATTATGTTTGATTCCAGCACTCAAGCTCAAGAGCACCAAATTCACGTAAAATGCTTTTAAAAACCCATACGTGGCCAGAGTCTTTAAATACAAATCAATTTTAAAATCCAATTTTGCTTGAGATGAAAAAAGAAACTGTAGATTGACAAACTGATCTTGTTGTACAACTGATTAATGCTTGAATCTGATTAATTCTGTGCAAAGATATGCAGAGAAACACACAGATTAATTAGATTTGATTGCACATACCATAGCAAATACCACTACTAGAAAATAAAGCATATTGGTAAGTGTTTCTTTCCCAACATTGAGCTAAAATAGGATAGAAGTTTTCTATGGCTAGATTAGCCCTTCTTGTAGCAATATTGTTCTGAGAGTGTCCTGGAGGAAAAATTGAGATTTTACACCCATGCCTTATTTCAAGGGACAGTATTCATTTTAGTCCCAGAATTACTTAGTTCCACACAATTTGGTGTCACTTAACTCCCAATGTTGTAAATTCTTTTCATCAGAGAAAGAATCATGGATGAGAGATTCTAGTAAGAGTTATTTACACTAAAGTGATGAATCCCACCACATTTTAAGTTTCTTGCATGGACAGTTTCTTTATGTACCTCATTTGGGTGGTCTTTGTCCCACATTTGGGTCTTGGAAGATAGAGAAGTTTGCTGATACCCTTACAACCTCTTTGAATTCAACTGACTTGCACAGGCTGTCAATTATTTGGTGCTTAATCTGGTGGATACAGTTAAGGAATCTTGTCACATGCCTTAGCAATGTAATTCTAAGTATGCAGAAGCCAAACACAGATATTTGCCATTAGCAAATGCTAACTATCTTAGGTTTTATACTGACATCCATCACTGTAGTATCTTCGGCCAAGATCCTCAAAGATATTTAGATACCTAATTCTCATTGATTTCAATGGGAGTTAAGTGCTTAAATACCTTTGAGGATCTGGGGCTTACTGAGTTCCTTGTAATCAATTCCAATAGCAAGTCCCTAGTGGACTACTTCTCCCTTTTCAAGGTAAAATATCTTATTGTTTGTTTGTTTTGGGGGGGAGGAGGGTGTTAGAGGAAGTGAAATATGCCTACATTTTCTTTTACTATAAGAATGTGAACTTTATTATTTCCATATAATTTTTTATTTACTAAGTCCTGTTAAACTTACTCATGTAAGTGGTCAAACTGACCTCAGTGGAACTTCTTGCATAAGTAAGGCCGACAGGATGGGGACCAACATTTGTAGTTCTGTTTGTTTCTTAGTTTTGAGTTTTTCCCTCCCATATAGCAATTTAGAAACATAAGAATCACTATACTGGAACAGATCAGAGCTCCATCTACTCCGATATCCTGTCTGAACAATCGCTGCTGCTTCAGAAAGCATTAAATCCTAATAATTCACTAATTGACAGAAGGAAGGATTTCTTCCCAACCCCAGCTGGTGATCAGCTTATGTCCTGAAGTTTACACATTCTTGACATCATTCTGTATGCAAAGCATACCGAGACTTTTTCTGCAAACGTTCTATCCTCCCTCCCGAACTTAATGTAACATTTCTACTGCAGAAAATATCTACTGTCAACATTCACAAATCATTTGCAAGCACAGAGTTTTGTTACATGTGAAGAGAAAAACCTGGAAGTAAAAAATAAAACTTGCAAGTTTACCGAGTATTTTTTTTAATTAAAACACCCACACACAAATTGCCTTGCAGTGGTCTTTCTCCTACTCCAGTAAGCCCTTAACATTAGCACACTCTATACCATTTGAATACCGCAAGCTTTGCACTGACTCAGCCCATTAAATGAACTGTTAGAAATCAGATTCCATTTTTCCAAAGGAGCGGCATCTATTTTTGCTACAGCTGTGCAGTGCTTATCTCCTTATTTACATAACATGATTCATCACTCATTTAATTCAAAAAGTGTTTTCTGAATGCCAATTCAAATAGATTTGTGCCTGATTTTAAAGACAGAGCCTTGTCTGTGTCCTTTACACTAAGATTTCTTAATGAACAGCAAATGTTCATAGTAAACTGTGCTCAGTAAAGCAGTCTTTCCCCGTAATTAGTCTTCTCAAATACTAATCTAAACTGTACAATCTAGCTGAGTTTTTCCAATATGCTTATCACCTCAGTGCATTAAATAAGATATTGGAGCATATTTATATGGTCTTGGAAATTAACTTCATTTCTTCATTAAAATAGGGAAGAGGATCATGTGATACAGTAGGTCGTATTCCATTAATTTGAGAAGCTTCCATTATTATATCAAATACATCTATAAGCCTTATTCTGTTAATTCAAGATTAACAGAATTAGATTCACAACAACTCTTAAGGAAGCTTCTTTTATATGTGTGTGTATTCAGTTTATTAAGCTATGATGAAATGGGATTTGTAATTTTTTTTAATGAATCCTATGTATGCCTTGGTTTCCCCTATGTGCTGCAGGGTTACTGAACAGGTAGAAAGGTTGTTTGCTCTCTGCAGAGGCTCAGAGACATAGGTGTGAAGGGTCTTAGCTGTCTGGACCTTAGATCCCATATCAGTGGAGCATCTGAGAAGACAATGACAAATCCAATCACCACAACTTTAAGACCTAGCAACCAATGACCATAGATGGCTTCCTGCCATCACTTGGCAGGAAGCCAACTAGTGTTTGCCCATCTAGGGACCAAAGGACTAGGAGATGCCAGTGGGATTGTAAGGGTTGACTGCTGGAGGAGTTGGGGGACAGGGCTTTGGGCTCTGTGCTAAACAAGATGGATAGTGCTGTAACTTTTTTCTTTTGCTAACCCAGGACTTCCTATGCTGTGTTCCAATCAACTAATAAACTCTTCTGTTTTACAATGCTGGCTGAGTGTCACTGCAAATGCTGACTGAGGAGGTTGTATTGTTTCTTAAGATAGTACAAGTCTCCCTTGGGGTCTGTCTCAGTTGGACTGGCTGAACAGAGCTCATGATGTGAAGCAGGGGTGCTGAAGGACCAGCGGTCTAGCCTAAAGAAGCAGGGAAACCACATGGTTTATCCTGGAGGAGGAGTGAGATTTCTAGGGTCTGGCACACTGAAGGAATCCTCCCAGAGACTGTTCCAAAGCTGGGGGCGTAGCACTAATCCTGTGGATCTGTAACAAACTGTCTTGAATTATTACATTGAAAGAAAATGCTTTTGCTTAATTAAAATGTGGTGCTGAAAATGTAAGACAAATGTTGGTGAATTGCGTTCCTTTTGTTCTATTAGGAGCTAGCCATGTTAACCATCTGAACTTTCAAGTTCAAGATGCACTGATATTTCTTATCAGTCATCTGGTTATGTTTTAAAAAATGGCTTCCTTTCTGAATTAAAGCAAGAGAGGCTGTTTATTATAGTGCTATCTCAAGTAAAGACTACAACAGCTAGTATGTAGCCACATTAACTTGTAATTCTGAAAGCCCTTAGGTGGAAGTGCACAGCTGACCGCAAGGGGGCTCTTGAAATATAAAATTATTATTCATTGTTAAGGCTGCGGGTTTGTCACTGAGGTCACAGAAGTCATGTGACTTCTGCAGCAGCCAGTGCACCTGGCTCAGGGGCAGCTTAGGCAGTCCGTGTGCCAGGTGCACTGGCTGCTGCTGGGGCAGTCTCGGGCCACCGCACCCCGCCCCAACAGTAGAGTTTGGGTGTGGGAGGGGTTGGGGCACAGGATGGGGCAAAGCAGGCTCTGAGGGTGGCGCTTACAGAAGCGGCGGCATCCTCCTCACTCAGCTGCTAGGCGGAGGCATGGCCAGGCAGCTCTGGACTCTGCCTCCGCCTAGATCGCTGGCTTTGTAGCTCCCATTGGCCGGGAACTGCAGCCAATGGGAGCTGTGGGGGTGGTGCCTGCAGGCCTCTGCCTAGCCATGCCTGGCAACGCCTCCACCTAGCAGCTGAGCGAGGGGGATGTCGTCGCTTCCAGGGAGTCTCCCAGGACCGGTAAGCACCACCCAGAGCCCGCCTCACCCTATCCCATGCCCCAACCCCCTGCCCCCTTGCACACCCAAACTCTGCTGCTGCTGGGGGAAATGGGGAAGAGTGCGGAGCCAGGTAGGGAGCCTGCCGGCCCCACCACCCAGCCCCAGAGGGGGTTCCGGGCCATCGTCCCCCTCAAGTTTTATTCCCTGGTATTTTTAGTAAAAGTCATGGACAGGTCACTAGCTGTGAATTTTTGTTAACTGTCCGTGACCTGTCCGTGACTTTTACTAAAAATACCCATGACTAAAATGTAAGCAGCTGGACAACGAATAAGTCTACATCTGTTGGTAAGAATGGAGAAAGAGAAATCATAAGATTAAAATAAACAGCCCTTAATCAGAGGTGCTGGAACAATTTCTGTAGAGGGGATGCTGAGAGCCATTGAACCAAACTGTAAACTCTGTATATGATGGAAACCACTTCAAATTAGGAGATGCTGCCACACCCCCTGCACCCTTAGTTCTAGCACTATGCCCTTAATAGCATGTTAACCTTTCTACAAGATGTGGATTTACTGTAGAAAACGACACCTTTTGACTCAATGGGTTTGGTATATAGGTTCTTCTGATTTCTAAATACATTTTGCTATAGCCATGGAAAATTCAGACAACTGTCATTCTTAACTGACATATTTTATAACCACACACACCCCTCTGAGAAACCTTTAGTAATTAGATAAGCAAAATATTGATTTAAAAATCCAATAATTTATCAATAAAATTTCAATTTTATATTACAGATTGTTTACAGATATGAGTGTGATGATTACACCATTGAAAACAGATTTGAAGTCTTCATATCACTGCTTAGGTCCTATGTATACCCACAACCAAATAATCTAGCCTTAATCCATGCAAAGAATCTAAACATTGGGGTCACCATGATTTTAAACAAAGAGAAAACCATCTTGCTAGCATTTATCTACAGCTACCGCCAGGTGGCAAACATTTCTAAACTATCACCAAGCACTGCAGTATCTCCCAGGGTTTTGTGCTGGCAGCTCAGTCTGCCATTGCTGTGCAGTGAAGCAAACACTGCATAGTAGATTGAGGCCTTTAGAAAAGCACTCAGCAATATTGCTTCTGTCTCTCTCTCACACACATGCATGTGCACGCATTCTATAGAAGGGTTAACCAAGGAAAATTAATCACTTTCATTCTACAGGCATGAGATGAAATCCTATAGCTTTAATACAATACAGTCCTCCACTCTCAGGCCCAGAACAAGGCCAGAAAAGTGGAGCAGCACTATCACAGATCCTCATCTCCATGACAACATCTCCAGTAATACAGAGGCAGAATTAAAGGAGCCATGTATTTTTGCAGAAATAAAATCTACTGGCCTGGGTAGGGCCCATATTTTTAGAATCCAAAACATAACTGCATTACAATTTTTAATAGTTTGCCAGGAGTTGATTCAAAAATAAAAATCTTCCTTGCACAGTATGGGATGACCACCCTTCCTAAAATGTAGCTTATCTAAATATATTTTATACAAAATGATGCTTTTGTACCATCTAGTCACCTGTGACAGACATTACTCCATTGAGTCTTTTGACAGGCCACATACTAACAGCCTCCTCTATTTTCCTAGTGACGGATTTCTTACATGTTTCCTATTGGAGACAGAGGTCCTTACTCCCAGTCTCCTGCCCTAACTCTTAGACCATACTGAGTTCTGTTCCTGATTCTATACTCATTCATTATATGGCATCAGGTAAGTCACTTTTGGACTGATTTTCAGAGGGGCTGATCCCCAGCAACTCCCATCAATCTCAGTCATTAACCGTCTGTGCCTCAATTTTACATAATACAGTAGTGAGGCTGAAATAATAGGTATAAAGTTATATGATCTTGTCACAGTGCAGATTACTGTGTATTTATGTTAATTATATATATATTACTATTAGAGAAGAATGTTGGTAAACTACTACCAGCACAGTTCTAATATCAGTAAAAAGAAGAACAGAAATGAGGAAAAGCATTAAAGGCTGCAAAAAATGTGCAAGCATTGATATACACAGAAGAACAAAGTTCTCCATTAAACAGATGGCAAAGTTTGCAGCTGATACAAAATTACTCAATATAGTTAAGTCCAAAAGAGTCTACAAAGAGTTACAAAGCAGTCTTACAAAACTGGGTGACTGAGCAATAAATTGACTGAGCAATTCAATGTTGATAAATGCAAAGTAATGCATATTGGAAAACATAATCCCAACTATATACACAAAATGATGATCCCATAAAATTAGCTGTTAACACTCAAGAAAGAGATCTTGGAGTCATCATGGATAGTTCTCTGAAAACCATCTGCTCGGTGTCAGCAACAGTCTAAAAAGCCAATGAATAATAGGAATCATTATTATATCATAGGAAAGAGATAAATACTAAGACAAAAAATATCATAATGCCATTATGTTAATCCATAGTACACCCACACCTTGAAGACCCTGTGCAGTTCCAGTCACCTCATCCCAAAAAAGGTATATTAGAATCATTAATGGTATGGAGAAAGCGAATATGGAAGAGTTATTTACCCCTTCATATAACACAAGCATCAGGGGTCACCCAATGAAATTAATAGGCAGCAGGTTTTAAACAAGCAAAAGGAAGTACTTCTTCACACAACACAGTCAACCTGTGGAACTCCTTGCCAGTGGATGTTGTGTAAGGTCCAATCCCTCCCAGAGCGCGCCAGTGTGTAGGTTGAACGAGCCCACTTCTATCTCCCTTAAGAAAGCACAGCATAATGTGCCTGTGTTCCAACCTGGTCCACAGGTCTGTGCAAAGAATGGGAGAGCTATGGTCTAACCTCCTCCTCCACCCTCCACGGAGCCATTAGGAAAGAGAGCCATTGTTATATTAATGCTGAAAGATGCAATAACTTTGTGTAAGGGGACTGTTGCCCCCTTACTAACATTCAGTGGGGGTGTTTTAGTTGCTAAAAGGGGGAAGGGTCGATAGGGAATGAGGACCCTGAGACTGACAGTCCCCAGGAACAATGGGGAGAGGCCAATGCTCCAGGTCAGCCTGAATGACAGGGTGGGCAGGCTAATCAGAGAGTCAGGAGGCCAGGGAAGTCCTGATCTCTGTGTGAGCTGGAATTGCCTGGGTCAGACAGAGTGGGGCCGAGCTAAGGAAAAAACTGGGGCCCAAACTGAGCTGGGGAGCAGAGCTGTGCCAGATCCAGAGGGACCAGAAAAGCAGCCCAGAGAGAGCAGACCCTGTCCTGGGAGCAGAGCTGCAGCCCCAAAGCCAGAGGCACAGCCCAGAGAGAGCAGACTTGCCCTGGGAGGAGAGCTGCAGCAACCAGAGCCAGAGGGGCCAGAGAAGCAGCCCAGGGAGCTGGAGGCAGAGCAACAGCCATGCTGAGACAGAGTGGAGCTGGAGCAGTCCGGAGCCGGGTGTCGTGAGCAGCTGGGGAGAGTGAAGGGGGACCCTGGGCAGTGGGCCCAGCACAGGGAAGACGCCTTGGCCAGGAGGATCTGCAGGCCAGCCTTGGAGGGGGATTGGTAACCCCGACAGGGCGGGGGCAACACTGGGAAGAATTGCCCTGCCACCTTGAGCCTGAGAGCGTGTGGCCACCACCAGAGCAAGTGTCCAACCCACAGCATCCCTGCAGCACCGCCAGAGCCTGAGAAGGAGGCCTGCGACTTACAAGGAACAGACTGTGAACTGCCCGGACATTCCAGAGATGCTGTTTGTGATGTTCCCTGCCACAGGGTGGATTGATGTGTTTTCTTTAACCTTTCCCATTTTCCCTTATTCTTTTTAAAATTAATTGTTGATTAAATAATTTGCATGTAATGATCAGTGGGTCAGAGACGTGCCCAGTGCAGAGAGAGTGGGATGGGAACATCTGGAATGGGGACATCCTCGCCCGTCCTAGGTGACCACAGCAGGGTTGGGGGTCGAGCCCCCCAGGAATCCTGGGCCCAGCCTTGTTGTTAAAGGACTCTGCCAGACAGGAGAGTGGAAGGGGAGTCCTCAAGGGCAGGGAGGCCACTGGGTACAGGAAGTGGGAGCAAGGACTCAGATCCTTTTGCTAGCCCACTTCACAGGGGTAGTGCAGAAGCCAGGAAAGTTCCCCACAATAGCAGGACTGTTCCCCTGTTTACATATGGGTTAACATTTTGTATTCAAAAGTACATAGGGTGGAAGGGAAATCAAAGGGAGATTACCAGTAAACAACTGGAAACAGAATCTGTTTGTAGAGGTTTGTGTTCTTGAGATAAATGGACTCTGATTTTGATTAACTTACATCATGAGGAAATTTTGAAATATTTACTAGATCAGTTGACTTGATTCTTCTGTGATCCTCAATGGTTTAAACTAATAACAGATCCAGGCTGTATACATTGTTCATGTGAGTACATCACACAGCTGTTCTCACTTATAACATAAAAAAACTCATGCATTTAACAACATTCAGAACTTTCTATATCTACGTATTTTAGAAATTTTCAATTGTCTAATTTTCTCTTTCAGTTTCCCCATCATAATCAGTTTTGATTCAGAAAAACAGTGGGAGGAAAAATATACATTATCCATGTGTGACGTCTAATCCTTTATGACAGTTCTCTTCACTTGAGCGGAGACACACAATATTCACTCATGGCTACACTAGTCTTGAGTTCTTCCTTCTTCTTGCCATTCATGAAGATACAGTGTAAAAGAGATTGGACACTATGTGGTGCATAATTAATCCATTTTTTTAAAAAAAAAAATCAGTCTCATTTAGATGTCAAAATCTAAGGCTCTCAAAGATTAACAAAAATATGCAAAAACATTCATCAGTTAACTAGACAGAAATGGGTTATAGTTGTATCTGGAGAATACAAAGCCTTATGGAATTTCAATTTGCCTTCATACTTTCATGTGTCTTTTTCTCAGAATTCTTTTTAACGTTTTATTTTATTTAATGTTCATTTTTGAGGCAAAGTGGCACCATAAAACTCCTGGCCTAATTGACATCAATGGGAGCTTTGCAATTAACTTCAATGGGACTGGGATTTCATCCTCACAGCATACTACTGTGCTATATAAAAATGGCAGCTTCTCACTCAAAAATCAGCCCTTGGAGGTATTGAGGATAATTGCTGATGACAATAACAAAAATATTTAACTTCTTTTTAAACTCCTATGAAGACCCCCAAGAGAGTGAGTTGGCTTCTCTTCCTATTTATAATGCAACATCAATAAAGGGTTCACTAAGCAGCAGATTTTCCAGGTGGGTGTGGCTGCTTTGCATTGTACCACTAGAGTAATTAGGTCCTAAAACCAGCTTAATCCGCTTATGGAAGAACACTCTAGGGTAAGGGTCATCCTCAGATGGTGCAGAGCCATAGTAGAAGCTTATGTGCCTTTTCCCCCTCAGCTACCAGCTCAATTAAGCAGAGAGAACATAGCTGGTGGAAGGAGACATGATCATGATGCCATATTGATCATCAGTTATGTATTCAGCTCCTTTGAGCCATTGCACCCCTGTGTAAATTAAAGTAGCTGCCAAGATGTTCTAACACAGCACAGGACAATTAGCCTTGCACAGAAATGCCCCAGGATCAGGAGTGTAAAGCTGAACTGTAAGCAACCTTTCCACATAAACCCCCCAGTCACTGTGCAGAGCGAGCATGGGTCCCTAAATCCCAATCAATTACTCTTGTACAAACTGACAGAAGGAAAACAGGACTCTACAGGTGTCAGCATAATTTAAAGTACTGATTTTGCACAGGTGTAAATGAGGAATTAATTTACTGTGCACAAGCTTAATTGCTGGTGATGGTTCAGGAGAGGGAGAAAAACTCTGCTCGACTCTCCCAACCATGGCTGAGTTTGCAGGGCTGGCAGTTGTAAAAATATTATTTTTCCTATATAAACTGAACATTTTATACATGGAAGTCATTGGGGCACAATAAAGATAGTGTCCCTCGATACTACTTTTACAGACTCAATTTTCAGACTACATCAACACTGAGTAATTTTGATCTAATCAATAGAATTGTTTCACACAGGTAGTAGAGTGCATTATGGGGTTTTCTTTTGTTTGTTTACTTGTTTGTCTTTTCCCTTATCCTGAAGGATCAGAACCAGATACTGCTAAAGGCAGAATACTGGATTTGATGCATTGGTAGTTCAATCAAGTATAGCAAAAATCTCCTTGCCATTCTTCCTTCTAGAGACAGGAGAATATTTGGCAACAAATAATTTACTCAAATTTCACTGCTTTTCAATTTACAAATTCATTCAAGTGCCCAGATACTGTGGTGATGTGAGAACCTAGATAATTACTCCCAACACCTATAGTGCCAGATGCCACTTAAAGTCTGTTATTTATATATCTTGTTACTATAACTATTCCTTATTGGTTTGAGGCATCTGTCCAAGGGGTACTTTTTATATCAAGTGATCTTTGCCACAATATCCCATTGAAGCTCCCTTGACTAGAATAGGCTTTGGAGGAAGTCCTACAAGAGGTACACTGGCTCAGATAACATACAAGGCAAACCAAGGCAGAAGGTTAGATTAAGGTTTTAGACTTTGCAATCCCTTAGTCAACAGTTTCCAATACAGAAAAGTGGAAGAGCAAGAGTCCTTTATCTACTCTATCAGTTGTATTGTTTGCAGCCCTATAAGATGTGGAGGAGGTAATTTTCCCTTTGACCATGACATATGGATGAATTTGGACTGATGTTTACGGTAGCAGTATCACCAAAATCACAAGTTAGTTAGTCAAAAGTAGAGATGTCAGCACAAATGAACCAGAACCGGTAGCAGCAGATGACTCAAGCTTCTGCTGCACAGACGTTAATACCACCTGTCATCATCACTTCAAAATGCATACCAGGAGTATACAGCAAAAGTTGCCATTAGAATACTTGCTCTTTACAGACATTTCTTATAACTGCTACTGAAGCTTTGCTTAACATTCAGGTTCAGTTCAGTCAGGTTCCTGTAAGCAGAGATGGCTTACTTAGATTTCATACCATGACTAACAAACCCCTACCCCAGCCCTGAGCCCCCTTCCACACTCAGAACCCCTCATCCCCAGCCCCATCCCAGAGCCTGCACCCTTAGCCTGACACCTCACCCCCTCCCACATCCCCAACCCACTGCCCCAGCCCAGTGAAAGTCAGTGAGGGTGAGAGAGTAAGCAATAGAGGAAGGGGGTGATGGAGTGAGCAGGGGTGGGACCTCAGGGAAGGGGCAGGGCAAGGGTGTTTGGTTTTCTGCGATTAGAAAAAAGAAAAGGAGTACTTGCCTGCATCCGATGAAGTGAGCTGTAGCTCACAAAAGCTTATGCTCTAATAAATTTGTTAGTCTCTAAGGTGCCACAAGTACTCCTTTTCTTTTTGCGAATACAGACTAACACGGCTGCTACTCTGAAACCTGCGATTAGAAAGTTTGCAATGCTATTGGAGCAACACCAATGGAGAAGTACCAGTCCTAAATTTTCTTGAGTAGATACAGCATCAGGGAGAAAAGAAGTAGGGATTTTGCTGAATTTTCTAATCTAAATAGGACAATTTTCCAGTAGGGGGAAATCATTTGGTGTCTGAGTCCTATGCTTCTGACAACAGCATCAGTAATGCGTTCTGTTGTGCTCATACTGTCCAAGTCTAAATATCAGTAGGGCTGTTGAGAGAGAAGTTATTTGCATTAAAAAAACGTTTTCTCTCATTTGGTAAAGATCAAAAGGTTTTGTCTAATGAACATTGTATGTGTCTGGAGGTTCAGACTAGACCATGCAGGCCCTGTACTAAATCAAAACAGGATCCTCATTTTCCAAACATACACACTGTTCTTTGCATTAAAAATCTTTCTTCTTGAATTTGGTTAAAAGCAAGATGTATTACCTGAATATCACCCCCACTTGGGTCAGCCATGTTTCCCATACCCTACTTTGATTTAAAAAAAAAAAAATCACAGTAAGACATACCTGTAAGTACCAGGAAACTACATGAGTTTGAATATAGTGTGTTTTCTAAAGGGATCTGTCCTATGGAATAGGCAAAAGGGTTCAGGGGGTAATACAGAGACACCAGACCTTGTAAATCCTCTGTGGCGGCCCTGACTCAGACTTTTTCCCAGGATCTGGCACTTGCTTCTTGGGTGCAGTGGTAGTGAATAAATATGAGAAGTTATATGACATATCACATCATACTATAACTAATTCATTCCACTTATGCATTTATTTCTCATTATGTAAGCTTAACTGCTCGATTCCATATAGTATTGCCCCATGCATCATAAACTTAATTTAGTCAGCCTGGTCTCTATACAAAATATTCCATGGTCCAGTTGCAACCTGCCTTCTTGGCTTGACTAACCATGTACTAGTAGCACATAAAGCTATACCTGACATGAACTGGCGCAGTACATGCTTCCCTACACAGGTCTGCCAATGGAACTCAGTTCTCATATACAACATGCAGGCTGTTTTTCCACTGAATGCATCCGATGAAGTGAGCTGTAGCTCACGAAAGCTTATGCTCAAATAAATTTGTTAGTCTCTAAGGTGCCACAAGTACTCCTTTTCTTTTTGGGCTGTTTTAAGTGTGTGCCTTGCTAGGCCTCTTTAAGCAGAGATTGTTAACAATGCCAAATTGTGTAGGGGTTTTGTGATAGCAGCCCCATGTTAGCAGCATGTGTTAGCTCATGTTAGGAGCCCCAAGGAGATCAAGCTTATTTTCATTCATAACTTAAACCAGAATTTCAGACCAGAAGGAACGATTAGGTCATCTAGTCTGACCTTCTGCATCTCACGGGCCACTAAAATTCACTCCGTTGTCCCTATATTGAGCCAAATAACTTGGGTTAAAACTTAAGCATTTCACACTTTAGGAGCCTGAACTGTTGAGTGTCACAGGCACAGAACAAGATGGAGCAAGGTGTCACCAAATGCCCAAATACCCTGCAATGGCAGGGAGTTGATTTAGTGAGATGTACCACATGATCCTAGCAAATTAGCCATGCTCCATGCTGCAGTGGAAGGAGAACTTCCCCCACCATCACCAAAAATGAGTTCCTGCCAATCAGACATGGGGAAAGATTCCTTCCCATCCCCTCTCAGTTTGACCTGGAGCATAGGAGCAAGAATTTTAATTCCAGCATCAGAAAAGAAATATTAACAAGCAGCTAGACAATGCAGCCAATCTTTCAAGAGTAGATAGGGATAGGCCTTCCTCCCAGGCCGTGCTAGTATTTGAGAGAGAGAGAGAGAGAGAGAGAGCGCGAGCGCGCACGCGCAGCATATGGGGAGGAGGCTTACACCTCATTGTGCAGCACAAAGCCACACTGTACAGCAGCTGAACAGCATTCCACAGCATCACTGAGTAGCAGCCCACAGTGGGGTGGGTGGAAGCCATGTAGGGGTGGGCCAGAAGGAGTGGGATCTGGGAAAATGCTGCTGCATGAATCCTTTTATCACAGTGGAAGAATGGGTTACATTAAGGTATGGAAGAGCTTATCCTGCCAATGGACTGAAAACCTTCATGGAGTAGCTCTACCACCTCTCTGCAGCCTAAGAGGGGAATATACCCTCCTTCTGTATCACTTATTTACCTATTGGCACAGCCAATCTACTCAGGTCAGGTGCTGGACTCAGGATTTGAGCCTTAATGCAAGAAAGGTCACTCACTAAGTACAATATGTGACTACATGTCAATTCCTCCTTGTTCACTGGACCTTTGTGATGTACAGCGATATTCCACAATGCAGTGTCCCTGCATTCCAGGGAAGATATAAAGTGATAATTAGTTGAGTAGCAAAAAAAACAAACACCACACACTCTGCACTGTACACATGTCCAGGCCTATGACTTCTGTCTTGTTGCATATACAGATTTGTGTTCTAGTGCCCATCATGAAAGAGGATTTCTTCCTAAAAGAGCAGATCTTATTCAAAACTGGCATTTCCACGACATCTGCTCATTATTTTGCTAAGGTCAGTCGTTTCGCCACATTCCCATGACAGGAACAAAATTGAAGGCAGGAAAACAGCTGCCACATTTGAAAATACCAGTGATGCATTAGAGACACTTATCTCCTCCATCATCTGTTTTATATTTAGAAAAAAAACTAAGAAAACAGGAAAAAAAAGAATAAAAAAGGCACTACATTTAAATGGCAGACTGTGACACATAATTCATGGAATTGTTAGGGGTAAGAGCCCATATTTGCAACTTTTCATGAAATATCTATATGACAAGCATTCCCCTTGCACAATTAAAATGACTCCAGTTTGTTTAAATAGCCACTGGCTGTAGAAAAATATTATAGGGCCCGATCCTGCAGTACCCATGCAAAACTGCATTCTTGACTCCCATCTGAGGTCATACAGAGCTGACTATGCTGGTTATGAACCTGTTGCAGAACCCTTCTATGCTAAGGATATTTTTCTGGAGAGGTCAGAATGGATTTATGACCACTTTTCAGCCAGCTTGCACCAGCATAATCACCACAAAGCAAATGCAGCACAAAAGTGAATTTGTCCTATCAGTTCTGTGCCAGCAAAGCTCCCAATGGTTTCAGTAGGAGTAGGATTGTGGGTGTACTCAAATTCTTTAGAGAGGAAAAATTTAGACTATTCTATTTATGGGCCTAACCTTGGTGAGACCAACCTACAAGCATTGCAGAGCACCCTTCACTCCTATTGACTTCAAGAGGAGCTGCAGGTCTTCAACACCTTTAAGGATTTGGGTCACTAACAGGCTGACATAAGCATGTCCCCTCTGAGGATCTCAAGGCATGTCACTAAGTATAATTAGCTAAGCGTCTCAACACCTTTGAGGTAGGAAAGTATTTTTATACCCCATTTTATAAATGGGTAATCTGCAGTACAGGGAGATTATGTAATGCCCCAAACAGACCAAGTCAGGGGCAGAAAGAGGAAAAGTCAAGAATCTACTTCCCAGCTCCATGCTCTTCATTTTGAGAAGTCTTAAAAGCCAAGCTTCCCAGATAGATGCTCAAATAATAACAAACATAGAACTGTTGAGATTATCTTTGTATGTGTCTGTCATATTCTCTTCCCCCTCCGCCCTGACTTGTGTCACCTCTTTGACAGACAAGATGCCTGTGTTTTTACTTTCAATATAAAATTTTTATACTTTCCGTTGGGTACATTCTTGAGGTCCAGAAGCAGCAACATGAATCTATACCTCCTGTCCCAAGTATATAGTTAATGTTTGGCTGGATGTTAGAATCAGGGATTTTCATACTGGTACAGCCCTTATTTTGGGGACACCTTTAATTTGAAGTCTAATCAACTTCCCAAATACTTCAAGGTAAACACCTGCCTCTGAGCACCTTGTCATTTTTGTGGTTTTACCATCACATTTTCTTATTTTTAGAAATGTTCTCTCCACGAAACAGCAGGAAAAACTGACTCACTGGAGAATGATTAAGCTGACTACACACAAAGCATGAACTGAATATTTTTCTCCTAATATCTTTGACATACTTGTAAGAATAGAATCTAAATATTCCAGACAGAAGTAGGATTATAAGGTTGATGAGGTCCCTTAAAAACAAAGTCAGCTGGGGAAAAAGAGACAAGTAATTTTGATCTTTTATGCTTGACAATGTTTTCATTTTGTATTTGATGATATACAGCAGAGGTCAGCAACCTTTCAGAAGTGGTGTGCCAAGTCTTCATTTATTCACTTTAATTGAAGGTTTCGCGTGCCAGTAATGCATTTAAACATTTTTAGGAAGTCTCTCTTTATAAGTCTATATATTATATAACTAAACCATTGTAAAGTAAACAAGGTTTTCAAAATGGATTAAATTAAAATGTTGATCTTATGCTGCTGGCCTGCTCAGCCCGCTGCCAGCCTGGGGTTCCGTTCACCTAGGCTGGCAGCAGGCTGAGCGGGGCCTTCGGCCAGGACCCCGGCTGGCAAGGGGCCAGCAGCCAGAACCCCAGATTGGCAGTGGGCTGAGTGGGGCTGGCGGCCGGGACCCCAGACCAGCAGTGGGCTGAAAGGCTCAGCCTGCTGCCAGTCTGGGGTTCTGTCTGATGACTTCTGCCAGCCAGGGTCCCTGCTGCCGGCCCCACTCAGCCTGCTGCCGGTCTGGGATCCCGGCCCTGCCCACATAGAGTAGGTACCTACCTTCTCCCTGGTTCTAGCCCATTCTCTTCCTCTCTTTCTCTCTGCACTGAGCTGAGGGTGGGAGTGAACTGAGCACTGGGCTGGGGGTGAAGGAGCAGGCTGGGGGTTGGGGTGCAGAGTCCGGCCAGGAGCTAGAATGAGGGAGGGGTTCAGGGTTGGGGCAAGAGATTTGGGTATGGAGTGCTTACCTGGGCAGCTCCCATTTGGTGCAAGGGATGCATGTGGGAAGGGGGGTGCAGGAGCTCCCGTTTGGTGCTCATGGTGGGGGTGGAATGTGGGGGATGCAAGAGTCAGGGCATGGAGTGTGGGGGGCTGGGGGTGTGTGAGGAGGGTGCAGGGCAGAGGGTTGGGGGCATATGTGGGGGTGCTGGAGTCAGGGCAGGGGTAGTGGGGGGGTACAGGAGTCAGGGCAGGGGTCTGGGCTAGTGTCATAAGGGTGCTCCCAGCCCCCTGTCCAGAGCGGCTCACGGCAGGGGGCTGGAGGGGATATGCCCCGATCCCACCCCCCTTCCCCAAGACTCCATCCCTACCTCTTCTCTGCCTCCTGCCTGGAGCAGCAAGCTTGCTGTGGCTCCGCTTCTCCCCCTCCACACAAGGCCATCAGCAGATTGGCGACAGGGAGGGAGAGGCAGGAACCCCAGCATGCTGGGGAAAAGCAGCAGCCGCAGACCAAGCTTCCTCACCCTGCCCCCACGGGGAGGAGGAGTGCGGGGGTGGAGAAGAGCGGGCCAGGGCGGGAAGGATTTTTAATAGCATGCTGCTGCCTGCCGGGGTCCCGGCCTGGGTTCGGCAGTGGGCTGAGCAGAGCTGGCAGCCGGAACCCAGCAGGCAGCAGCGCGCCATTAAAAAAAATGGGCTCACGTGCCATCTTTGGCACACATGCCGTAGGTTGCCAACCCCTGATATTACAGCATAATCCCATGTATATTTTTTTAAATGAATGGCTGGGTCAGTAAAATGGTAAATACTTACAAATCAGTTATTTAACAACACTAGGAATGCCCTGAAATTGCTGTTAAGGTATTTTTTTCCAAATACTTGGAAATATTAAAGTTGGATTAAATAGAGTGTATGCAGACATAAACCCACTTAAATTTGCATATCTAATAATTCTCTAGGTAGGCAAGATAGCTAAAGGAGCAGGATACTTGGCAATCCACCTGTAATTCTATCCCCTTTTAGGAACTGCATATTCCTCCTGCTGTCTACAGAGAGCTCCTGAGCCCTGCTCCTTATCTGCTTGCACTAAAAAGGTGGCTGACCTACCTATCTAATGCTGCCCTAGTGCCTCCAGTGCCCTTGGCTTGTTATTATTGATTCTACCAGCTGGTTACAACTCAGCTTCTGTCCCCCTCCAGCCTCTAATGGGGTTACTAGGCCAAAAAAGCTAGCAGGGGGCATGCTGTATGTAAAGCTGGTTTCCTAGAGAACTCAGACTGTAGATTCTGTAGAGAGAAAGAGAATGAGAAGACAGGATTGTACAACAACCAACAACAAAAAATCCCTACCGTGGACAGCTCCTCCAGCTCCACTTCTCTTTGCACAGTGCAAAACAATATTACATTAGCAGGTGAAAACCATGACATGGTTAATATTTAAAGGAGTAAGACAAACACAGTACTTGGTCTCAGGTGGGGGTAGAGTTGTTATATTATTCCTCACCTTTCAGAACTGGGTCACCTGGTTTCTCTTTACTGTCTCAATTAACTAATTGCTCTAAGCAGGGTTGTCTGTCTGTAGCCAGGAGTGACCAAGACAGGATCTAGTTCCAGTGTGGAGCAAAGAGGATAGGAGAGAACAGGAGTTTGGAAACATGGGATAAGGGAATAATAGAGAAGTGGAGGATTGGATGAGAGGAATGTGGAATAGAGTAGGGAGAACAAACAAAAGGGGTGGGGAAAAAATAAGGGAGAGAGAGTGGGAGAACAAATAAGCGAGTAGGGAAGAAAGTGCAGGGGAAGACAAGAGACTGAGGAAAAGGTGGTAGAATTGGGGCAGGACAAGGGAGTGGAATGGGAAATAAGGTGGAAGAGAGGATGAAGGAAAGTGAGAGACAAAGAAAAGGCATCAGAGTGGGGACATTTGGTGAAAAGGCTAATGGAGGACAAAAGACAAGTTCTGAACAAAAGATAAATGATGGAAGCTGTGAGATTTAAGGATGAGGTTCTACGGAGGTTGGATCAAACCAAATCACACTACCAATTAGTGGGGGAATACCAAATATCCAGACATACATACTACATAAAGAGCACATGGTGCCTGTGGCCAAATGAAAGGGGGGGAATTTGATGGCAAGGAGATGTGGTGGTTGGCCAGTGACGTGCAGGAAGGAAGGAAGGAAAGGCTTAAAGCAATGGCAGAAAGTAACAGCAGTGGAAATTTATGAGGAACACAAGATGGCAAAAAAGAGTGATAGCTGAAGCTAAGGATCAGGCATTTAAAGTCTTATACACAGGACTACTAATGGAAGAGGAGGAAAAAAGAATATATAGATTACCTAATCATGGCTAAAGAAGCACAGAGAACTGGGCAGCTATAAGGTGTGTCAAAGATGAAAAACACAAGAGTACTGGTGAAAGGTGGTGAAATCTTTAGGAGGTGGCAGCGTTTTGTTTTGTTTTGTTTTTTTACAAGAAACTGCTCAGGGTGGAGAATCCAAAGCAATCGTTGAGGGAAGTATGTGCAAACAACAATCTCAAGACTTATCATCATGGTGGAGACTCAGATAGTGCTAACAGACAGCAGACCACCTGAGGCATGAGAAAGTAATGATAATGACAAACTTTTTCAGCTTAATTCGCCATACTGGAAAAATGCCCAACAAGTGGAGGAAGAGCATGCTAGTCCCTATCTTCAAGCATAAAGGAGATGTGCAAGAATGTAGTAATTATTGACTCATCAAGTTACAAACAAGGTGCCTAGAAAGAGTTATTGAGAAAAGACTTTGGGATGAGCTGGAGCACCAACGAAATGACAACTGATTCAGATTTATGCCAACAAAGTCGCCAATAGATGCAGTGTTTTCAGCCTGAACACTGCAGGAGCAGAAGTTCTGGGAGAACTGCAAGGAACTGCACTTGATGTTCATGGATTTAGAACAGGCTTATGCTAAAGTTCATAGAGAATCGGTATGTGGCCCCTGTGGTTGTGCAATCTGCTGGAGGCATATGTTCAGTCTATCATGGACATGTATGGAGGATAACAATAGTGAGAAGTAGCAGCAGCTACAGTGAGTCATTCACTGTGAGGATAGGTCTACATCAAGGATCAGCCTTACACCAGTTCCTATTTGTGATTTTAAATGGATACCTTGACACAGGAGATTAAGGAAGAGGCTCCATGGAGCATGCTTATCACAGATGGCATTATGTTGTGCTGTAAAGATAAATATGAACTGGAAAGGGACCTAAAACTATGGTGGGCTGCATTAGAAGAACATGGCTTAAGAATCAGCAAAAAGCAAAATACTTTTTGTGATGCTTCATTAAGAGGGACAATGAGAAGCCAGTAAAACTAGACTGTATAGAGTTAAAGTCTACATAACAATTTATGTACCTTGGTTCAAGTGTTGAATTAGGATTCTTTGTGATAAGAATATGACAAATAAACTAAAGAGCAAAGCATATAAGATCATGATTAGGCCATCATGATGTATGGGCTGGAATTCTGGCTAATAAGGGAGAGAGAAATACAACTACTTCACACTGCTGAAATGAGAATGCTCAGGTGGCTGCTAAGTAAGACGAGAACTGATAGACTATGTAATGAAACAGTATGAACCATGATGCAAAGTAGCTCCCATCACAGAAAAACTGAGATGACAGATGGCTGGTCAAGTGAGATGACGATATGTGGAATAAGTTGACCACAGAGTACAAGAGCTAGTAGTCATGGGACAAAGACCACGAGGAAGACCTAGAAAAGGGAGATTTGAGACCCTGAAGACAGGCATGAAGAAGGTTGGTATCAATGTGGAAGACTCACTTGACAAGAATGTTTGGAGATTAAGAAGAAGAGCCATCAACCCCATTTGATGGCAGTGGAAGAAGGAGAATGATGTAGAGGCTTGAGAAGAGTAGGAAGGGAGGGAAAGGAGAAGGAATGGAACTAAGTAGTAAGAGGAGTGTATTTTCTTGTTAGATTATACAGATACATTTGAACTCTTTACACATACTCCTGGGACACTCAAGTTGCCTTCTTTTAAGTAGGGACAATGATACTAACCCCCTTTGTATGACACTGAGATCTACTGATGAAAAGCACTATATAGGAGCTAGATGGTTTTTTCACTATTATTATTAAGCTGTGTTCCCCACTCTAGGGATGTTCCAGGAATAATGGCCTTCCTATCAATTAGTAACTGACTTTCATCAGTTTTAGAGCATTTTCACATTGCGATCTGTGAGAAAACAATGTTTCCTTCCATCCTCCTAATGTGGTAGCACTACTTGAGGATTATTTTTTAATAGATTCATAGATACTAAGGTCAGAAGGGACCATTCTGATCATCTAGTCCGACCTCCTGCACAGCGCAGGCCACAGAATCTCGCCCACCCACTCCTATGAAAAATCTCACCTATGTCTGAGCTATTGAAGTCCTTAAATCATGGTTTAAAGACTTCAAGGAGCAGAGAAGCCTCCTTCAAGTCACCCATGCCCCATGCTACAGAGAAAGGCGAAAAACCTCCAGGGCCTCTCCAATCTGGCCTGGAGGAAAATTCCTTCCCGACCCCAAATATGGCAATCAGCTAAACCCTGAGCATATGGGCAAGATTGACCAGCCAAATACTACAGAAAATTCTTTCCTGGGTAACTCAGATCCCATCCATCTAATATCCCATCTCAGGGGATTAGTCCTATTTACCCTGAATATTTAAAGATCAATTACTTACCAAAATCCCATTATCCCATCATACCATCTCCTCCATAAACTTATCGAGTAGAATCTTAAAGCCAGATAGATCTTTTGCCCCCACTGCTTCCCTTGGAAGGCTATTCCAAAACTTCACTCCTCTGATGGTTAGAAACCTTCGTCTGATTTCAAGTCTAAACTTCCTGGTGGCCAGTTTATACCCATTTGTTCTTGTGTCCACATTGGTGCTGAGCTTAAATAATTCCTCTCCCTCTCCTGTATTTATGCCTCTAATATATTTATAGAGAGCAATCATATCTCCCCTCAACCTAATCTTTTATTATTTCCTCTAAGTTGGTCAATATGAGACTTTTTTTTTTAAAGTGCTAGCAGGTTTTGTGCCATCAGTAAACTGGTTGATAATAGGCAATAGTCAAAGTTTCCATCTGGGCCCCAAGAGAATACGTTCATCTGCATACATATTTATCATGCATCCTAGAAGTAAACAAAGTGTTCACCTATTAGTTTACAATGTACCCTACTTGTCCCCTAAGCAGGAAACTGTATCCTGCACTAGAACCTCCAAAAGCCAGTCTGTTTAAATCTGATCCCAATGAAAATGAACAGATAGGACTTCAGATCAGGCCCTATTAGAGTTGTACTAATAAGTATACCTTAATTTTTTTAAAAGGGTGGGGGAGCCAAAAAGATGCATTGGAAACAAAGTTATTAGATAAAACCCAACACTATCTAGAGAGTTAAATGAACACAGTTCAAAGTATTTGACTTCTATCTAAAGCAGTGTCAAACATATCCTGTCTATTGAAATAGATTTTCTGTTTTCATTTTAGATAATTTAATTTGTCACGGTTCACAATTTCCTGTTCATTTATCATTAGGATTTGTAGCCTGAAAGCACTCAATATAGCAAGGCAAATAAAAAGGAAATTTCTTGAGAATTACATTATGCTAAATAAATGCTGATACTGACATTTTGTTATCAATGCCCTCTAAATCCCAACAAATAAATCCCTCAATGAATAAGAACTGACTACTGGAAAAAAAATCACCTAGGAAAGCCAAATTGCTGTATATTTTGGACTGAATGGGTTTGGAATTACGTTTGTTTTGTTTTTTACTTTTCAAAAATGTGACCTTCTTTGCTCTTAAATTTGAGTCCCAAGTGAAAATATCAGAGTGAGGAAAAAAAAAACCACTACAAGAAAATGCCTTTTCAGTGAAATGCAAGGATCTCTCTGAAAATTAGGGAAGGCTGAAATCTATTTGCCCACAGAACAGGACATAGATTTTAGACAACATTATCTAGGATCAAATAGCCTACACATGGATTTGAGATTTAAAATATGTAAAGCACTGGGTTTTGCTAAAAATGATCTTTCATATAAAGAACCGGTTGACTGCTGTGGATTTTAATAGCACTTCGTTGTTTTGGGGGGAAAAATAATCCTATCTGAAATCTGTTTAATATTTAGCTCAGAGCCAGTTTTCACAAAGCAAATCAATAAAGGCTCTGTTCATCTGTAATGATCCATAGCCTTGAGCAATGCAGGGGGTCATGGCTCCTTGCTCTGTAGTAAGTCAGCAGCTGACTTATTCAGTAAAAAGATCTGCCTGTGGAAGCCATTTTCTTCTTTTACCTTTACCTAGGCATAGCAATAAGATGACCTCCCTTTGTGGATCTTAGGACCCAATTCATAAAGCCCCACCTAAGTGTGGAGGAACTCTGTGTGGTTGCCAAATATTATTGGGCTACATAGCTTGGCTTCCAAGTTAACTCAAGTGTTTTTGTTAATGCCGGGCTTCCATTCCACATCTTTATCACATGCATACAGCACCAGCAAAGGAGGGAGGGGAGTATCTCTCACTTCCCTATGAGCAAAGAACCCATAACCTCCCACCACCTTTTGTATATTTTGTCAGATCTCTTTTATAAGACCCCGAGTTGATTATTACCCTTAAATTCCATTGAGATAGAAGAGCTCACAGGATCGAATCAGCTTCTTTGCAGATGATCTTGGTGCTTATCAGGTTGCCAAGATGAGCTGACTTCTGAACAGGTAAAAGGTATTCAGTGGTACCCTCTGTCATCAGTAAATGAAATAAGTGAGCATATCAGGCCTGACCCCCGTCCCAGTGAAAACAATAGAAAACTCCTATTAACTTAAAGGAACACCAGCAATTTGAAAAAAAAAAAAAAAACCCACACATTCCTTCTTGTGACTGTTGTACCTATAAAGAGGACTAGTAAGATTCCTGTAACTGGGGACCAAAAAAAAAAAAAAAGTATTTTGCAAAACACTATTTCTCTTTTATTTCCAGTTTGTGGCAATTCTTCAACAAAAAAACTTCAAAAACAGACTTCAACAAGAAACTGCAGAACTGGAATTAATTTGCAAACTGGACATCATCAAATTAGGCCCGAATAAAGACTAGGAGTGGATGGGTCCCTACAAAAAGTAATTTTCCCTCTTCTGATACTCACATCTTCTTGTCAACTGTTGAGAATAGGCCACTTCCACATTAATTGAATTGGCCTCATTAGCATTGACCCCCCCCTTGGTAAGGCAACTCCCTTATTTTCATGTGCTGTGTATATATGAAACACAGATTACACACACCCACCCCTTACCGTATTTTTCACTCCATGCATCTGATGAAGTGGGTTTTAACCCATGAAAGCTTATGCCAAAATAAATTTGTTAGTCTCTAAGATGCCACAAGGACTCTTCGTTGTTTTTGCTGATACAGACTAACCTAGCTACCACTCTATAACTTTGTGCATTTGGCAGCACTTTGTATATGGTCCGTTTCATTGAGGGGCCATGGAACGCTACTCAATGCATTAGTTGGTCCCTCTGCCCAGCATACAACTGAGCATCTTTAGTGTTCAATCTAACTCCCACTGAAATCAGAGAAGTTTTTACTCTCTAGTGGAAACTGGATCAGGCCCTAGATTCTTATCCTGCCTTGTCTGGATCTACTACATATAGGGGGTGACAGAAAAGGCTCCATGTCCCATCCTTCCTGCACACAAGTCAGAGATGAATTTTGCACTGAGATGTCAAAATTATTTTGACCCTCACTAATAGATTGAGAAATGGTGAGTCAGCTTAAATTAATGTGGCTCCCCATTTTCTTTAAATCATGAGACCACAGTGACTTTGGGAAAAATCGATTTACCTAAATTTAAAATACCTAAGCTGTTAAACTTTAGCTACGGAACAAATTATGCATAGATTTCAAGCCAGTCTGAACTAGTAAATCATTGAAGAATTTGTGGATAAAACACTAATCAAAAGGACTATAATCCATTCAGACAGCTATTTTGACCTTGGAAAAAAAAGGGAGTACATCAAGTCAGTTTATATTACTAAATTATTAAAACATTTCTGAATTTACAGAATTATTAAAATTATTAAATCTGAATTACTTGAGTGCTGTTAAGAGGCTTGAATTTGCCTGGAAGAACTGTCTAATTTTGTAGAGCTGGTCTTCTGTCCCATTTGGGCTTTCAGAGAGATTTTCCTCAGCACAGAATAGGCAAATCCTACATATTTGTATTACAGTCAGAAATAAAAATACAGCATTGTTATCCTAAATAGCTTTCATCAACTGCAAATCAGTGTCTATGCACCTGTGCATATATACACTGATTTGCAGTTATTTTATATATTATATTGCATATATAATACACATACATACACTGTAAACTTCTGATACTGCAATCATTTCAACACACCATATTTTGCAAACTTTATTTTAAGACATCTTACATCTGTCATTAGAAGGAAAGGGGATAATTAAATATTTAACCTTGTGGGGGGTATTTCTATTATGCTAATACACAATTTAATTATTCTCATGGCAATGAGTGTAGAATTAAGTTTCTCAAATTAAATTGTTAATGGTCTAATTTTTTCCAGAAAAAATTAGACAGGGTACAGGTCTTCAGTCCTTGTACTCAGACAAAAAACAAACCAAACAACAAAAACAAAAACTTACCACTCAGCTCAATGTGCAGTGCATTGTGGAATTTTGAATGTCAACGCACAAGATGAAGTGGTGAACAGGACAGTGAGTTTCTGGAGTAAAGCTTAAGGCCCCTATTCTGATGTCGCTTGCAGCCCCTGTATACTAGCTCTGTGGGTGTAAAGGGGCCATAATGCTGATAGATCATCCCACTGAGGAAAGCTGCTAGTGTAGGAAGATTACATGGCCAGCAAACAGTCTCTTTCTCCAGCCCCTCACATTCCCACTGTGTAGACGAATAGGGGGAGCTCCAGCTATTCTACATTGCTGGATGACTCCACAGGGTATTGATGCAGACAACATAACCTGAGTTACACCTGGGGATACTCCAGTGTATGCTGGAAAACACTGATCTCTCCAGCTGCCCTGAGAATCCAGGAGGCACAGAAGTGGCATTTAGCAACCTTTGCCTAGTCCCTACTTGGTCTGTACCAAGTTCAGGACAGCAGCAACCCAAAGGGGGGTTAAGAGGAGAACACAGAATCATAGAATTGTAGGACTGGAAGAGTCCCTCGAGAGATCTTTAGTTCAGTCCCCTGCACTCAAGGCAGGACAAAGTAGCATCTGGACCAGCACTGACCAGTGATTGGAGGTTTTTTAGGAGTTAGACAATGACAGATTTCATAATCTCCCTAGGCAATTTGTTCCAGTGCTAAAGCCTCCTCCCTTTCTGCAATTTAAGCCCATTGCTTCTTGTCCTATCCTCAGTGGTTAAGAACAATAATTCTTCTCCCTCCTCCTTGTGACAACTTCTTATGCACTTGAAAATTTATGTCCTCCTTCAGTCTTCTCTTCTCCAAACTACACAAACCCATTCCCCCCGCCCCACTCTGTCTTCATAGGTCATGTTTTCTAGACCTTTAATCATTTGTGTTGCTCTCCTCTGGACTTTCTCCAATTTGTCCACATCTTTCCTGAAATGCGGTGCCCAGAACTGGACACAATAGTCCAGCTGAGGCTATATCAGGGCTGAGTAGAGTGGAAGAATTACTTCTTGTATCTTGCTTAAACACTCCTGTTAATACATCCCAGAATGATGTTCATTTTTTTTTTTTTGCAACAGAGTTACACAGTGGAGCATAAGCTAAATATGAGTCAACAGTGACCGCCAGATTTCTTTCCACAGCCCTCTTTCCTAGTCA